>NC_072874.1:3479583-4162500 GCF_028858705.1 Grus americana
GATTTTCCAAGCTTTCATAGCAGTAATTAAAAATCATTGCAAATGTATTGAACACATAAAATGAATTAATTTTTTTCTAGATTGCTGCCCACTCATTGTTTGTCAAATTATTCCAAGTGCTTTCATTAGGTGGTTCACTTTCAGGAGCTGCTTCCACTTCCAGGGGCCAGCAGGTTGAGGGAGGTTCTCCTCCCCCTCTACTCTGCCCTGCAGAGGCCACATCTCAAGTTCTGTGTCCAGTTCTGGGCTCCCCAGTTCAAGACAGACAGGGAACTACTGGAGAGAGTCCAGTGGAGGGCTACAAAGATGATGAGGGGCCTGGAGCATCTCTCGTATGAGGAAAGGCTGAGAGAGCTGGGGCTGGTTAGTCTGGAGAAGAGAAGACTGAGAGGGGATCTGATCAACACTTATCAATATCTACAGGGTGGATGTCTAGAGGAAGGGGCCAGACTCTTCTCAGTGGTGCCCAGTGACAGGACAAGGGGCAACGGGCACAAACCAGAACACAGGAAGCTCCATCTGAACATGAGGAAAAACTTCTTCACTGTGAGGGTGGCCGAGCACTGGGACAGGCTGCCCAGAGAGGTTGTGGAGTCTCCTTCTCTGGAGAGATTCCAAACCCACCTGGACACGATCCTGTGCAACCTGCTCTGGGTGATCCTGCTCTGGCAGGGGGGTTGGACTAGATGATCTCTAGAGGTCCCTTCCCACCTCACCAATCTGTGAATCTGTGAAAAGGAAGTGTTCTATTACTGCTGTTCCAGCTATGATCTGCAAGAATATGATTATGGTCTACAATGGATGCACAGACAGCACTGGATTCAAAGGGGCCCTTTTACACATCATGTCTCTCTCCTACTGTGTCCAATAACACACGACATATCCCATATCAGCTTCTGTACCCTCCATGATGGCCCATGGAGAGAAGTATGGAAGCTGCTGCTCCAGGCTTTATTTGCATACCTCTTGGATACCTCCTCAGGCCTGCAATGGCTTCTGTTAATCTTCCTGACTTATGTAATTTTTGTGGCTTTCTTTTTTTTAAAGAGAAAAAAAAGTATTCTGCAGTTCAGTTTGATGATCCCACATGCATCTTACACCCTTTAATTCCTGCACACCTCTCAAATGGACTACATACAGTAAGGAACTTAACACTTCACCTAAAGAGCCACTCGTATCCACGTCTATCACATTCTAGGCCGTATATCTGTGTTTTCGTAGAATCACAGAATTGTAAAATAAGTTAGGTCAGAAGGGAAGGAACCTCTGGAGGTCATCTAGTCTCATTCCATGCTCAGAGCAGGTCTAATCACATCAGCTTGCTCAGGGACCTGTCTAGTCAAGTCTTTGGAACATCTCCAAGGATGAAAATTTACCCACGGGATAAAAAAAAATCCAAACAAACAAAAAAAACCCCCCACCCAAAACCCAATCAAAAAACCCCAACAACAACAAAAATCTTTTTGCTGCATCTAGGTGGAACGTCCCACGTTCCAACTTGTATCCATTGCCTCTTGTCCTACTGCTGTGCAGCCTTGAGAAGAGTCTGTCTCTGCCGCCTTTGCATCCTCTAGTCAGGCAGCTGTAGACAACAGTAAGGATTCCCTTTAGCCTTCTCCTCTTAGAATAACTTTTAAAATTATTTAAATGAAAGACTAAATACAGCATTGAAGTTCTTAGTTCTCGACTCACTTGTATTAGGAGAAAAACATTCAGAACACTTACTTAAGTATTACAGTGAAGGGGGAAAAATTCCAAGACAACTGAAAATGGCTTGCTAAAGACCTCTTAGAATCATTCAACTCCAGAGCTAGAAAACTACTTAACAAGCTGAATTAATTAGCTGAATCACAGACAAGGGACCATAAATGCTCCCGTATTTCTAACAGTAACCATGTATGGATGTGCATGCAGAAGAACATGAGCATTAGTTCTCCTGAACACCAGCAAAATGCCTGTAAAGAGAGCACCTAAATCCTGCTTGAGCTCTATTTTGTTGGCTTAACCTTGTACTGGTCATCTCTAACAGAAAGACATCCCCAGAGTTTTAAGCTTGAGTTGACGAGCTCCTTTTAACATGGATGAGCCCGATCTTCAAAAGGGAAGCCACCTCTGACACCCAGTATTCAAGCTGAACAAATGAAAAAAAAAAAAAAAAAAGCCAAAACCAACCCCCATTTCGTCATAGCAGAAGAAGAGGAAGAAGAAGAAGATACTAATTCTGAAAACGCTTTCTACTGATATTTTTCTTAACTATCATGACACCTTTATTTTTAAAGAACCCTAGCTGGAATAGAGCCTGATTTTAAGTAGCATGTCTGCATAGTAACTTCGGGGGCAGATTTGCTTACAGCTAGTCTGATATATGCAGGAACAGGTCTGTATTCTAGAGTCAATTATTATGGTGGCAGCTAAACAATTTTTTAAAATAAAAGAATTTCACAATGTACACAGAGCTGAGTTTTCAGAATGCTCAGTACTGACCACAACTAAGCTGTTAATCCAACTACAATCAACAACAGAACCACTACGGAAACTCCATCCACCACATGGTTTTATATACTTAATATAAATTTTAAAACAAACCCCAAGCAATAAATCCAAAAGAGAGGGAAGAATTGTTAATCATGAATGACTGCTAATTTGCAACCTGCTATTCAAGAAGTGATTAGGAATATTTATTTTAAGACAAATTATTGTTCTCAGTTTGATAATATGAACAGCTTTGTTGTATTTGAGCAGAAATTGAGACACCTCTTGTGCTTCTACTAAAGAAAGTTTGCAGCATCACAAACAGTTAAGACTTCAGAATCTAATTCTAAATATTCTAAATTCCTTACAAGAATCTGAAAAGAAAAAAAAAAAAGCCTAGTTAATTTCAAAACTCTAGCAGATTTTCACCTTGGATGCTCAACATGACTGCTGTTCTTGAACTGCAAAAGGAATCTGTTGAACACTATCAATTCTCTGCTCATCACTGGACAAAACAAAGGATGAAAAATTTTCAGCTTAGTCCAACAGGACAGATAAAAAGTTTAGTCTGCTAATAGTCCCTGTATGGAGAAAATCCTCTCCTTTGGGAACCTGGAACCCTAGCCAACATACTAAAACTGGTCCAAAGATGTGCTCTTTTTTTTTTTTTTTACTCACTTGTAGTTCCCGTATCTGCAAGAAGGTCTTGCAGCAAAAGCTGACATGTCCTTTTCTTGCACTGCTCTTCTATCAGGAAGAGCAGAGAGGAAGGAAGATGAAGCAAAGCAGATCATGTACTGAGTGTCACATTTTAGAGGGCAGGAAAAAAGCAATTGGTGCTGCCACATTCAGAAATGGGAAAGAAGGACCGAGGCTCTGTTTTCTCAGCAGCAGCTTCTGAGAATCAAAGACCAAAGAGTTTCACTGCCAGACAAGGTGATGCCCTCTGATGCAACCTCAGGAGCTGTAGTGACAGCAGTGGGAACTCCTTGTAAGAGAAAAAAGGATGTGTTCAAGAAGAATCATTTTGTTCATGGGAGCAGACTTGTGTGACTTGCTCAGTTAGTAGGAAGTAGGACAATTGATCTGTTTCGTGCGCTTTTGTTCCGGGTCCAGTACACAACACCCGAAGTCCAATGGCTCCTAGTCATTGAATTACTTGGGAACAACAGCTGGCCCATTCTCCATGTGTCTGTAATTACGTATGAACAAATTTACAGCACTCCTGGAGAACTCTGTATCACAACATAACAAGAACAGAAACTGAGGAGGAGAGGATATAGAAAGTAACTTCCAAGGTTTATTATTTTAAGACTGAATTTTCTTTACTCAGCAGTATATACTCTTACTGCCACACCCTGGGGAGAGAAAAATATAACCCAAATTAAACCTAAAATTTCAAATGAAAGCTCACAAAGACAAAACAAACACAATTAGGAAAACCAATCAGTAAAGAGCATTCGAGAACAACGGTCAAAACAAAAATGATGTAAAAAAAATTATATCAAAATGATTTTAATAATAAACATGCATTCATACTGACACCAAGCCTCACTTGCAGGCTGCCATCCCATTTTACTGAGGCACAGAAAGCTGAGTGACTTCCTACAAACCTGAAAACAAGACGCAGGTCTCTGACTACCTGCCTGTTAATCACTATATTAAATATTTTGCTTTCCATAAATGTAAGAAGTACGACCATAATTCTGCTTTTGAACAACCGAATCTTTCATTCTTGACATTAAAGATAAAATTCATATCCTCAGGAAAGTAGCAAGTTTTGCAACCTGCACTTTAGCTAAAAAAGGATTATTTCCCACCTACTCCACACCCAATTTATACATTCAGATGTAAAGAAAAGATATCCATCCTCAACCATCAATAATATGAACAGGATTTGGCAATTATCTCTATACCAAAAAAAAAAATCGCCTAGAAGTAAGAGCAACTAAATGACTATTAGAAAGTCTTTCTGAGCTCCAAGAGTAATTCACATAAAAGGGCTAATTATTGCTTGTAATTCACACGTGAGGGGTAAGGCTGGCACAAGAGATACAATACGGGACTGGTTTGCATTTCCTAAGAGTCACATTCTATTAATACTGCTGCAATGTCACGCAAACACATTAGCAGTAACATGACACACTCTAAAAAGCTAATAGATTTTCTGGAATACAAAAACCCCCTTGAATAAAAATGTTAGAAGACTCATTCTGATTTTATAGTATAAGTAAATAGGCAATGCAGCAAAAGCCAATGTTTTGCATTTCACTGAGACTGGAGCTGCTCTCACCACTAATGAGTTCACTGCATGTACGTATGTATTACATACGTCGGTCTCTCAGTTCACATTGGGAGCGTGCTTTTGATGGAAGTCCCCTGATCAACCCTTTTCACCGTCCTTCAGTTTGTGCCGCGGAGGCGTCTTGGAGCACACTAGCTGAGTTCCTTTGCATGAAACTGAATCGTAAGATGTACCCCAACCAGTTACGGACACTGAGCCATCAGATTCGGACCAGAGCAAGTAAAACCAAAAACCCTCCCAAAACCACAAAGTTTGAACCTCAGCCCTAACTATGTCTAAGTCTGCACTTACTGGGCTCCACTAGGTTCTAATGCAGACATATGCCACAATCCCTCAACAAATTCTGTATATTTGAGTGGCACTGCTAATGTATGCATAGACACAGGAGTGATATTTCAGATGTGGGCCTGTTCTCTCTGATTTTGCACTGATTTAATCTAAATGAATAAATTCTATTTTCCAGCAGTTTACATCAGGGTAGAGTCAGTCTACAGCAGCCATACTTTAGTACAATAGCTCCTGGTTTTAAAGGAAGAAATGTTTAGCTGCGCATTTCAGACTTGCAGCACAACCTTTGCCAACACTTCAAAGACTTATTTGGAAGCTCTTAATTTACGCTCTTGATCCTCCAGTCTCCATACCCAGGCAGGCTGACACTTGATTTTTGTACCTCTGCCTTCCTGCAGAACCCTCGCACCAGATAATGTGATCAAATCAAAACTACTTTCCATACAATTATAAAACATAACAGGCCACAGCAAAAAATGTAAAACCTCCAAAGCAGCTCAAAGCTAATTAATTTCTATTACTAGTGAAAGAGCCACCACTTAATGTGTCTTTTCTTATTTAAATTACCATTGACAGCACCTGCTTTTTTTATTCTTGGGAAATCCTGCTACAATACTAGTTAAATTATGTAAGACTGTAGAATTTATGAAGATAAGGCAATTACCATTACAAAAAACAATTCCAGGTTACAATTTATGGTGAAAAGAAAAGACTTATGATGCTCTGTTAAATCATTCAGTGATGCATTACACACTTAGTTAATCCTTCTAGTTGTGAAAATTTAGGACTAAATGGTGTCATTGTGTTCAGTAATTAATTATTTTGTTTCATTTAGTGGATACTTCATCTATGTTGTTAAGGCATAAAGCAACTTAATGAACACCAAATGCACAAGCCTATGTGGCAACCCTGTAATATATAGAAGTGACCAAAAGGAGGCAGAAGAAATATCTGAACCCCCAGCAAAATCGGAAGTAAACTTTGTTATAAAAGTAGAGGGCACCTCCTGGTACCCAGGCGTTCTGACCTCTCTGACAAAACAAAGCTCATTTAGAATTTCCTGCAGGTTCTTTTCTAAGAGCAACTCCAAATACCTCTGTTGAAAACAACAGGCCTGGACTCCCATCTGCTAACCTGCCTGTACTTAAAAAAGAGATTGCCCATCCATAAATATACCTGGTATGTGGAACGTGGTTCTGAGTAAAACAGCTGGAGACTCTGAACAGGCTTTGCTTCCAGGCTTTAAAGAGAAAGGACTTTCCAGATATGTATGAAAGATAGAACGTACAATTCTGTAAAGCTTTGATTTCCTTTCATAGGAATGGCAAAGGAGAACTCTTCTTGGAATTTTAGATTTTTTTTTTTCTCCGTCACAGACTTTTCCACCTTCAGAAAATAAAGGCTGGACTCCAGTGTCAAGTGGACCAAGACTGAACATCTGATTGAGGCGTAAGACCATGGATATACATGTCGCTTTAAGCTGATCATAAATACAAGTCATCAGCCCTGCGCCTGGGTGACGGCAGCCGTCACGCAGAAGAGTTAATCTTGGGTTCAGAGGGCGCTTCTGACCGAGAAGTCTAACACTGGCTAGTGAGAGTTGCTCTTGCTAGCAGAGAACGTGCTCCCTCAATTTAGAGGGCACACTTCTTTGATATTTTGTACTAAAAAAGCATACCAAGAATTTAATGAAAATT
Organism: Grus americana; assembly: GCF_028858705.1. Lineage (NCBI taxonomy): Eukaryota > Metazoa > Chordata > Aves > Gruiformes > Gruidae > Grus > Grus americana. The sequence continues at coordinate 3,486,346 of NC_072874.1, forward strand.
ATAAGCCCGGAAAATTTCTATCTTAAAGTTGTGATTGCAGCTGCCTACACCGCAGCATTACACTGCCTGGAAGAACCATGCTCTACAGAAAGAAGGAAGGGAACGATCTTTTCTGGGCCGGGTACCCCCGTCCTCCTCTGAACTGCTCACTGCCAGAGTTCACTTGAAAACACATTAGGAATCAAAGGTGCTTTGGTCAACAACTTGCTGCAAAGGAAAAAAAATTCCTAAGTCAGAAGGGTTTGAAATCTTCAGTCACACTGATGTTAGAAATCAGGTTCTTTTGCACACACATGTGGCTGTTCAGATGCTTGCACAGTGTACATTTAAAGGATTCCATAAAGAATGTGAATGACTTTTTATAGCAGGAAATTGCTAAACATAGGCAAGAAAATGAGATTTTGGTCAAACAACAGATGGTAACTCCAGATAGCCAGAAATATTTGCAAACCTCATACAAAGGCAGCTTTTGCTTCCTTCTAGTTCATTTTCTGTTTAATAGGAACAGACAACTAAATGCATAAAACACATCCTCTATTCTTTACCAAAAGTATCCACCGATTTGGGTCCATACGGCCACATACACAACAAATGGAGAGAGAGACAACAGATGGAGACAAAGACACAAGACAACTTATTGGTAGAGACTTTTCTTAGGTTAGCTGTAAGAGAAAGAAATAGCTTGTGCAATATTTACTGCTAGGATCCCATGTGAAAAAATAAGCAGCTCCATTTTTAGCCCTCCAGAATTGAAGATCATATCGTAAGCTTTTCTATTGTCCACAGTAGCACTAGTCTCTACTTGACACAGCTCACTTCATTAATGTACAGAATTTTATATCGCCTTTATTCAGATATACACAGTTTTGCATCTTTCAAGTCAATCTCCTCTGCCGTGTGCTTCTCGAATTTATAGCAAAGGAAAATACTCATTATCTGTATTAAAGATTTATTTGTTAAGAAACAAACTTCATACAATTTTTTAGTTGAAATTGATTATTCAGGCTGGCCTGAATCTCCCCATGGTTCAGAGTCCCATTTCAAAGCTGCCTGATGTCTCCAGAATCAGGATCTGATCTCTCTGTAGGATCTCTCAGTGAATATTTATTAACAAGACTGGAGGAAGCAGCCTCTATATTAATCATCTTCTGTCACAAAAGAGAAGGCCAGCAAGCAACCTGTGGAGTAGTCAATAGATTTGCCTTTCTTAATTCATTTAGGAAGGTTTAAGTCAACTTTCCCCAGTAGTAATTAATAAGAAGCTTGTCCCCTGTTCTCGATGGCAGCGGTGTTCTTTGAAACTTTGTAGATTTAGAACAAATATTTCTCAAGAGTAACGGCACTTCTTCTAGGAAATGATCCAGTTATGTCGCATTGAGGATGCAGCCTGCAGTCACATGAAATCATGCTGAACTTAAAAAAAAAAAAACCACAAAACCTCGTGCAGTACGAAACTGCACAAATGGGCAATTTTCACACTTTTTTAAAGTATGAAAATCAATCTGAAATTGGTGCAATCTGAAAATGCCCCATCTGATAGATTCAGAGGGAACTATTTTTAAGAGAGTTTATTTTTGAAAAAGTAATATTTGGGGGGAAATGTAATCAGAAAAACTTTCAGGAAAAAAAAAAAACAAACAAGGACATCCTCTAGAAATAAGCAATGATAATAATCTGTAGATCTCAAGGCAATTTGAAAATATGAATTAATTTGGGAAGAACAACATATTTTTACTTTTAAAACGCCCTACCATTATTTATTTTCATAACCATTCCTATCCAATACATGGGACCAATACAAGCATCTGAAACTGAATCACGCATAGGAAAGGTGTTTCTTCAATAACTAATCTCCAAGCTGCAGACCCAGCTGCAAACCCTTTTTAAACGTAACTCTCTCTTACGAAGAATTTGTGGCTGTAGCATGGAAGTGCAGGGAGCTGTATGAGGTCGCATACACATAACAAAGGGTTGGGGGGGGAAGAAAGAAAAGAGATATATTCTTTTGACTCACAGCTATAGGTACAAGCAAACAGATATTCTTTCTCTTCAGAACCTCTCTGAATGACAGCATTCATTTGATTTGGGAAAACTTTACTCCCAGAAGAGGAGAAGCAGAACACGGTCACTTCCATTAATATGCTGTGCTGTTGAGCCTCAAAGCAAGACAATACACAAGGATCACGGAAAACCAAAAAAAAAACCCCAGCAGAGTAGTGAGACAGGAATACAACACGGAAAGCAACAAGCTTGAAACGGTATCATCAAAATTCCCATTCACCACGCACGCTGCAGAAGATGAGTTCAGGGTGTTTGCAAGAGTACGTGGGTCTCCTGTCCAGCCTCCCCACAAGAATAAAAATGTCGTTATGATGCCTTCTGAATCCCTCTTTGTCACTGCTCGTACCAACTTTGCAAATTTGAAAAAACCGGTACGGACAAGTGAGTGTCAGTCATAACTTCCTTCAAATGTGTCCTGTCAACTCACTTGGAACATTTTTCCTAAGAGACAAGGATTAGCAGGTTAATCCTTCTCTCTGAATACTTTTCTTAAACCCACGGCATTATTTTAATGCAGCTTTTGTGATGTGAATAAATATGCTACAGAACAATAGGCTTCCAGGATCTATTCTCCAAAGTTTTATGAGCATTTATGCTAAGAAACAAAGATATTTCAGTAATTTTCACTGAGAGCGCACCAGAAAGCACTTTCTACCTCGCTTCTATTCCCCAGCCTCAAAGTAAGAATCTCTTAGCAATTTAGATAGAGCAGGCCAAAGGAAAGGGAAATCTGAATTATTTTTGAACATTCTACTTAAATTTCCATACCAATGCTCTAAACTTCACTTGTGCGCCTGCCACTTTGTGAATAAATAGACATCTTCATATTTGCTATCTCTGTCAATAGCTATATTAACTCTGCACTAGATAAAAAGGGCAGATTCAGAAATATGTCTAAGCGTGCATATCCCGTACTTTTCCCACCCAGCTCAGTGCGCATATCACGCCACCTCTCACCGCCTACCGTTGGCCTGCTGCTTACCTATCGATATCAAACTGACTGCAGACCTCTGCCCACTTACACATCCTCTTACAAATAGAGCTCACCAAACCTGGCCAAGTTCAGGTTGCAATAACATAAAGGGAGAGGAAAATAAACAACTGAAGTGTAACAGCTGATATATTAAGCAAAATTGTACTGATTTACTAAATCCTCACTAATTCATTGTCCGTGTTTACAGGGAGATGAGTGGACACGAGGCAACCTCTACCTAGGAGCAAGGCAGTCTATACTTGCTCCACAACATGCAGAACTGCACCTCACTGTAGGCTAAAAGAACCATTTTCAAATTCACTCTTAAAGTCTTCAATTTTAAGCTTTGCCAAGGTAATAAAAATGCAGGGAACTGCACAACTGGGCAGAAAATCTTTCCTTCCTATCAAGGCAGATGGCATTACGGTGAGCATCCCGCACTGCCTGAACATGCGTTGCTCATGTAGGACATCCTAGAACAGAAGAGAACGGGCAGAGGAAATATATTAAATGAAGCATTGCGTGTAATTTAAAGACTAATTTCTAAAATTCCTGTTTCGATTGTTTTGTTTGCAATTGGTCAATACAACCCCATACAACCCAACCCTAAGCTAGGTTTCAAGGGAAGTGAGGAAGTTGCTATTTCCCACCAGGAGGATGAAACTATAAGCCCACTGTGCTGGCATGACTTTTACTTGAAGATACTAATAACGTGAGACAATGGGATGTGCTGAATTCTAAACACTCGCCTCTCCTCTACGTATGTGCAACATCCCTGTTCAGTAAAGCACAAGCCTGCTACTGCACTGAATCCTTCCGCAGCATCTTATGAAATACAAGAGGCATCTTTTCCCAATAAGGTGACTAAGCTCACTGACAGTAAAAGTAAGGTTGTGCTGCTTTACTTGGGTTTAGATTTGTTTGTTTATTACCATTTTAAAATTAGTTTTTTCCTTATTATTTGTTTGTAAATTCCAGACACAAACTAGAGTACAATCCATTGTATACTCTCTAGCTTCTATGTCCAAATCGTTCCAAACCGATTTATCGAGAAAGGTCACAGATTTTGCACTCTATATGGCACTACTACTAGTGTTTCCAAATTCAGTTACTAATGTGGGCACGATATTTCTAATCATAAAGAACGTTTCTTTTCTGTCCTTTGAGTTCTACATGATGCTCTTTAATGCAAAAACCACACAGAGAGCACCCATAAGCTAGGGAGTCTAGACCAAAGCACCACGTGCCTATCAATTCTCTCATGTCCACAGACAACTAACTTTGGCTAAAATGAATAATATTCCACAAGTGTTATCGATTTACAACTAACTTCAGAAAATTAAACGAAACCAAAAATTTCACTTGTTATTTCTTGCTATTTTTTCTGTTGCTCTATTGCAGTAAAGAGCCAGCCCGGACCATGGCAAATACTGTGTGCTCTGCAAACCCAGATGGGAAGTGCAGGGGGAAAATAAATGGAAAATAATAATAATCGAAAAACAAACAAACAAACCAACCCAAAACCCCATACACACATACAAAACCAAACACGACATAAAAGATAACCAACAGATTCATTTTCCAATATGAGTCTCACAGGGCAAAGGAAGTTAACGTTGGAATTTCAGATTTAATCCATTCCTGAGCAGGAAGAGCAATCACTTTGGCCTTAACCTCAGCTCTGAAAACACTGTTTTGCATACATGCTGCTTCAACATTTCTGGGTTGCAATTCAGCATCAAATAATCAATATTCAAGCCTGTTCCCCTTGCAGCCTCCCTGACACACCAGACTGAATTCCACCTTCTACAAGAGCGCTGACACCATTTGAAATTGAAGAACAAATTTTGCATATCTCCGTGTCTTAAAGAACATTTTTGTGCAATATAGATGATAGGTTATGAATTTTTGCAAGTTGCTGGTATATGTACACCTACAGATCTGGTCCTGCTATTTTCATTGCTATGACTGCTTCCTGTATTGCCCAGAGAGCAATGGGGATACACTACAGTAAATGCTATACACACTTGAAAATTCAGACACTGATAAAATTTACCATGTAAAGAAACATTTGCATGATTAAAGTAATAGCCTCTATTTTTTTTTTTAATTTTTTTTGGCAGGAATTTTGAGAGGACTTTCTTGACCTTTGGGGCAGCAGAGTTGTCCTGATCAGAAATCCAAAGATTTTCTGCCATTTTAAACCTGATTTCTGGTATACCATCTTTTTACAGCTGGCAGGCACTGAAGGCAATCTGCAAATATAACTCCACGAGAAATTACTTTATCTTCGTTCAGATAAGCTATTTGCTATCTAGAATACTGCTGTAATGCCTGACCCTCAACTGGGAGTTCATTAGCAAAATTTCTGCATAACAGGAACATACTTGAAAATATATTTGGACAGGTGTAAACCAGACAGAATTTATCATCTCTATTTTTTCAATAAAAACTTCACAAACATACACAAAAAATAAACCATAAGGGAGTAAGATTTACTCTACTGCAAAATCCTACTTCAAAATTTTCAGCTCTTTTTATGTCCTCATTTTGTGACATTAGTGCTTTTCCTAGATAAAAGTGATTACAGACTGGATGTCCTAATTAAGGAAGGTAAAATTCAAGGTTTACAGGGAGAATCTAGAGAGAGAGGTGCAGTGGCAATTACATTTTCATTGAGCACATAAAGAGCTTAGGGAAAAAAAAATCTACAAGACAATGCTACGCTGTGGCTTTCTCCAGGGATGTACCCAGGCTGCAGTTTTTCCCCACGCACTTGGGGATTTCCTGGTAGCACTGAAGGTTTCCTGAACTGTGCGACAAATTCAAACAGATTCTTTTAGAGTAAAACACAAACTGTGTGATCAGCTCCTAAACCACTAAAATAACCAAACAAACAAACAAAAAAAACATCAAAAGAAACACAAAACAAAAAAAACCAACCTAGAATCTAGGGATGCAAGGCACAAGCAGAGACAAAGTTGTTCTCATGACTGCCTAAAGGTTTTCCCATGTAGGATATTTAAACATTGGGAAATCATCAAAAAAAAAAAGGCCGTGTTTACCAATCCTACGTGTTCTCCAGTACATTGAAGACATATTTCTTCTGAAAAATTCTTCAGAATTCTCAGTGTTTTGCATTTTTTTAGCAGGAAGACTAAGCAGAGATAAATAAATAGGACTTGCTCTCTGGCAAGTCGTAGGAAATTTTTACAAACCAGACATACCAGTAATTAAACACACATTTTGATGACAGAAACACATCTGCTGTACATAACTGTTTATTCTCCTCTTGTGTATGTCCAGCCTCTTCCTAAACTAATGCATCCTCAGTCCCGCCTGCAAGTCTTGGGACTTTGTTTCACAGGCGGTTGACGAATTTCTCTACGTGACATTGCTTCCTCCTGTTTCGAGTGTTCGCGCAGACTAACTTCCAAAACGCATGGGATTCTGCGGGAACGGGCCCGAGTTGAGAGGACAGTCAGAATGCCACAGTCTTAGCAAAGAGATATATTACCACCCTTACCACCTCTGAAGAGTGTTCCACACTGTAAGCAGTCCACAATGGGGCAGGTCGCGGAGAAAAATGCTGTCCGGCATGAGTCATTAATTAAGCCAATTTTCCCTTCAGTGTTAACAAATACTTTGGAACTCACCGCGTGGCTTAACTGAAAACAAAATGCTGTATCTGGGGATGTTTTAAGAAAGATTAAGCACCTTCAGAAAAAAATATGACGGCTTCTGCTCAGAACAAGAAAAAAATTTGAGTTAGCTACCTTAGAATACTTGCTTTCTGTTCCCAGCACTCAGGACATCTGTACCAACGCTGAAGTATTCTGTTACGGGCGCATCTCACGTAATATGGTTGCGGCCACGCTCCAGATTCCAAATCTCCACTTGCAGCTTCCCCAGTTCTCAGTTTCCCACGCGGCAGGAGAAAGCCATTTTGACACAAAATCCCTGGAAAACTTACTTAGGAAAATCCATACAACACAAGCACTGTCCCACTACGCAGGAAATAAAACTAGCGTGTGGCCGAAAGCTTGGTGCCTGTACTGCAGGCTGTGCTGAGGTACGTAACCCTACCGGCAGACCCAGATGTCTCTGTGCACCATGTCCGCAGCTAAACCTGCACTAAAAGGTCTCCTCCCAGCCTGGGTTGACTCTAGCTCCCACTCCGCCAACTGAAATGCTCCTAGCAGTCTTTAGAAACACCACAGGTCTCTGGACTGGCCGTCGTCAACCACCATGGAGCAACATTCAGCCTTCTTGTGAGGAGAAACACGGCTGAGCGTGGTCAAGTCAGAATGTGTTAGCAATTACCAGATCTTCCTGTCGCTAGAAAACTTTGACAACATCAGTGACTGCAGAATATTCAACTTAGTATTCACCATTTTTAAAAATCACAAGTATTCCCACATGTCATTGTAGTTCGGCAGAGAGCCACTCTTGTGCAACATCTTCGCACGACGGCTCTGAACACAAGGTCCCTGACCACCCTACCCTCACTCAGTCTGCAGGAGCTCCTGTATACGCGGTGTTGCCCCACGGTTCCCCTCGGCAGTACTGAAATAGTTAAGGTCACAATAGAGCCATGCTATGTAAAGGAGAAATTTCCCTGTCCTTGCCTAAGTGAATGGCTGGGATTAAACTGACAGCCCACCTTAGTGATGGTGGAATAATTGGTTGTTCAGCTCTGTCCTTGTCAGAGCTCTGACAGTTCTGCAGATGTCCTGCTCAGCTCTCCAAAGGTTAGCCTCAGCTGGAGCTGGTGTTCATTAATCATTCCTTCCTGACAGGACTCAGAGCAGCCCACATCTGCCACTCTGTCCCCCTCAATCCCTGTCGCACCCAGCTTGTGTGTAATCACTGCTGGTTTTCTTAGGAGGATACTTGATAACAGAATACGCATTTAACTACGAGACACGTGGTGTTGCCTTCTCTCTTGGTAATTCTTTCAGCAAAGGGCTGGTAATACGAATTTGGTGTCTTTGTCCAAGATGGTTCGGTACAAAGACAGTGAACTGTGGACTGGATGTACAAGAAGTATACAGTTTTACAGTGTCTGTAATGCCCTGGTGTAACAACAATTTTCCGTCCAGTATCATACTCACACTGAAGATGGAAGGACGTGGTATCATAATAACCTTGCGTGGGTACATGATAGCTGCAAACTGCACCTGATCTGGAGGGAGCGTAAGGAAAACGGCATGCGACTATCCCACCGAGCAGTCGGGGGAAGAAAAGCTGCAATGCATTCTTCTCATCTGATCGTTTTTTTCCAACCACTGGATCTCTCTGGATTGCAACAGTTGCTTCACTGTCTAACTGCATACACAGTGGTTTTAAAAGAGTATACAGCAGAGCTTCTATACACACAGGTTTTAAAAAGAAAAAGACGAAGCTGGATTGTGGTTCTGCATAGCTCACGCCCTCCCAACCTGCAAGAAAACTGACGTGGGTTCTGAAATAGAAAGCCAAAGGGAAAAAAGAACATAGGTAAGCAAGGAAAAGGAATCCCTCTCGGAAAACCAAAAAAAGCAAAGAACATAAATCACAGCTACCCTCCCCCAGAGGTTCTATGGGGTGTTTTTTCAGTTTAACTACTCATTAACGTGTGCCCCAGAATAAACTATGCATCCTACAGTTAGGCAGAAACACAAATACATTACTTATGAATCTTGATTAAATTAAAATAAGCATCAGCACACAGACTGCTAGTGTATTATAGTTGCCAAGACTGTGTAAGAAATGAAATTATTACCCCCGTCACAATCTTATTACAAGATTACCCCCTGACTTTTCTTAGGGTGCTGCTGTTCACATGTGAGCATTGCAGGAATCATCATTTCAAGTAATTGATTAACTGTCTAGTGCACAAAGTTTAAAAAGGAACAAACAAGGACATTAAGTGATTAGCATTCTTCCTTTTAATTTGCAAATCCTGTCTTCACAGCTAAAAAGCCAAATGCCTCAGGCTCCATCCCAGGCACACAGATCCCAACAAGCTTGACAGTAGAAAGAAGGTGCTACAGATGCACATAACTGACACGCTGGATTAAAGCATTCAACACATTGATCATTAATCACAACCGAAGTCTTTACAGTGCACTTACAGAATGGCAGTGGGCCTGTTCCAGAAGGTAGCAGCAGCGATGCTGAATTTCAAACCGTTGGCCAACCCACTACAGTGATTTGGTCAACATAAGCAGTTGTAGCTGTGGATCTTCAGTTCACTCAAGTAAATTTTGAATTTAGATGAAAAGAGAAAAATCAAAGTAATGGACTGCCTTTCGAGTTCCACAACACTGACTTTGTTAGGGAAGCTTAAGTAATCAAACCCGGTCTGAATGACATAGCCAGAGTCCCCATCACGTCTAGCTGTTCTCCCAGGGGACATTAGAAACTTTCATTGCTCAGGTGACAACGATGCTTTGTGGTGCTGCCTCCAATGGATATATCAAATTTAACAACATCAGAAGAGCAGAGAGTATAACCACTTGCAAGCCATTTTGAATCTCTGCAGGACTGAGAGTGCTTATCAGTCACAAAAAGATGTATGCTCCATTGCTGGATGGCACATTAACATCGCAAAAACTATCAGCAGTTCTATCAACCATGTCAATAGCCCTGGTGCTGGGGACTGCACAAGGACACACAAAAAAAGCTTATAGTACAAGGGACTAAAACAGATGAAGAGCAAAACTGGAACAGATGAGGACCAATCCCATTGCTTTATGAATTATTTTCTCATTACTATTATCACTTGGCATTGCAGTAGTGCCCAGTTAATGAGTCACTCAAACGTAAAACAAAAAATTGGGCAATGACTGCTGGTTTGAGAAAAATTTTGGTACCACAGGAACAGATCCAGTAGATTATGGCTACAATTGCTGTCCATAAACATTAAGCAACAGTCAAACTCAAAATCTTCGCTATGCTCTATGTGTATGTATAACTAAAAGACCTCCTAACAGAGGATGCAGATGCTATCTCTCTGATTTTTCCTTGAACCTACTGGGAGCCACATAAAATGATTAAATGAGTAAGGCATGTTTTTAAGTCAGTAAGAATTGCATTTCTGTCATGATTTAACAAGGATCCTACAAGATATGGAATTACTTGAGCAGCTGCAACTACAGAAAACGAGGAACACTATTTCTTGTTTTGAAATTTAGCTGTGTCCCTATCTCTCTGCTTCCTGTACTTAATGCTCCCCCACCTCGCCACACACTTCACCTATCAGTAAAATGGACTTGCAACACTGACATATCTGAAGAACACTTTTAGATTCTTAGACTACAGACAAATAGAAAGATCTGTAAGTTTAATTACTTTTATTATTGTGCTCCCTCTGCTGGTTCTAAAAAAATCAGTTGGAAGAGCATTATCTGCAGAACTATGCTGATGTCTGTGCTTCCCAATACACCAAAGCTGGACACTGAAAATATCCCAATATCTTGGCTAAAGTTTCTTAAGATTCAGAGGAAGAGACTTCTTGGTTTTTCCAAAGACTGAGAAAGACAATCCCAAGAGCAAGGTGCTACCTAATGCCTAGGAAAACATTGCAAACAGTTGGGGAAACAACGCTCTCCTGCACAGGAGCAGAAAGCTTGCTCCACAGAGGACACAGTACCAAGAGCCCAGCGTGCAGGAGAGAGACGCCTCTGGCACTTGTGATCTCCGTATCGATGGAGTTGTATGGAAAAAGACTCCAGAAGGTATCAAGTGAAGAAAAGGGAAAACAAGTATCTGTCCAATACGGTGTCCCTTTAAACCTTAATTGTACAGCCTGTGGAAAAGCAGCACTGTGAAAAAGTAGACAGTGGCATTGCCAGTAATACAATTAAAATCACTGTGATTCAAGTACAATACAAGAGATCTCATATGTTCTGTACCTCCATTTTCTCTTTTACCCGGTCCTTCTACCCTCTGAAGATAGGTGTAGGTCTGCAAAAATAAAACAAAGCACACAAGTATGATGGTCCTTTAGGTAGTGACAAGAGCTGCTGGCCTCCATGCACTGTCAAGACCTGGCACGTTTAGACATACGCCATCCTGTGACAAAATAAATTACGCTTGACCAAAAACTGACTTCGGTGTAAAATGCCATATTAGGATAATCAGAATGCGCAAACTTGCCATCCTCAAACAAGCTCTCTCATTGCTGGTAAATACAATTAAAGTTTTAAGGCCATTTAGAGAAAGCAGATGACAGGAATATAGCACACTTAGCCCTTTTATGTGGGGTTGGGGGTTCTTCCCCCTCTAGTAAAAATGCCAGTTTCATACTGCTCTCCCCTTTCCTCCACTTTCACTGAGCCATACACAGGCACCGGAGTCTTCACGCAGAGCTGTGACTTATTTTGGTGATCATATTTACTACCCTCAAATGTCCCAAAGCATCAGCTGAGAGAATTAAAGTCGTATCTGTTCAAGTAAACCGCAACACAAGAACCCGGTTTCTCAAAATACGCGGCGATCGTAGAGCGACAAGCATCATGCACATTTCATGTTGAAAGGTATCTATATTCAGTAGGTTTAATATTGCATTGTATTGTCCCTACAGCTTATCCATGGGGAAATTAAAAACTCAACTGGACAAGGCCCTTCAGCAGCCTGATCTCAGAGCACTGGGTTGGAGCAGCTAACCTTCAGAGGTCCCTTCCCACCTATATTATTCTGTAATTTTATGTTTTGTTGAAAGTTCAGCCTGGGTTGAGATACTGAGGCTGTGAATTTTCAGCACACTTTTACTGATTCAGGAGTAATGGGATTTTTTTTTTATTATTGTTATTTTATATTTTTTTAATTGCAATTCATTATTGATATGGTGACTAAAAGCTGAGAAGATTGGGAATATGTATTGCTAGAAGCTGCAGATCTGCTTCTTGTGTTGAATGGCAGAAATTTTTTCTTCACAGACAAGTCCTCTGTTTTGCAAATTTTAAGGAAGACAATATGGGTTTTATAGCTTCTAATATGAAAACTGGTTACTGATTCTCTATGAAAATAAACCTGATCTGACATTCAAAGAAGGGTTAGACATAATCCAAATTACAATTTTTTGGATGGCTATCTAACATCTTGTCTATGCAAAAATGTCATACATTAAGTGGCTTGGAAACCATGACAACAGTAGCTGTCTAGAGCTCACACAAGCTCAATCAAGCCATAATCAAGGATTTTCTTACATGATTGTCCATTATCTCCTTCTCAGTCAGAGACGCACATTATAGGAGTAAAAAGATCCAAGTGGAATCACCAGCATTAATTACATGCTAGACTAGATCTGTCTTCTTTAAGGAGCTGTCAAAAAGAATTTGGAGTACCTCTAGGACATGCAGAGGAGTCCTGTACTGATTCTGCACGGGCCGTAAACCAAATTAAAAAGCATTAGTACAAGTCAGTGTTACTGAAAATATATTAAGTTCTTCATACTTGATGAAAGAGAAAGTCTATTCAACTCTGTGAACATAGATGCATTCCATAATGACTACTGTGTCCTTCTAACGATGAGAAGGTACCTAAAAATATAGGACAAGTGCTATGTGTTTACCATGAAGAACATGGTTTTAGACTAGATCATTCCTGTGTATATTTATTAGACCACAGGCTTGTTAATAGCAGCGCAGTCATTTGAAGCCTGTGTTGAAGTGAAATGTTTTTTATTTTTAAGTTAGGCACAACCTTCTTCAGTCTTATTCTTTAGGTAAACTTCCTGAAGCAATTCTGGAAGCTCTGACCAAGTTAAGAAAGAAAGAGGTCTATAAATACCTATTTTTTTCTATGCCCAAAGACAAAACGATTTTTTTCTTTCTTTTAAATCAACAGCTAAAGTATGGACTTGATTAGTAACTTGGAATCCTTAAACGCTCTGAAGTTCAGTAACGCAACAACACAGCTTTCGAGGTAGAAACTGTGAAAGATGTTGTCAGTAAAGAAGAGAAGAACATAACAAATCGGGAACCAGTTACACACCTTTCTCTGCAGAAGTTACAAATATCTAATCCACCTAATCATGTCTTAGTCACAAAGGTCATCCTACAACAGGAAAACAAACAAAAAGGGGTAGAGCTCCTCAGAACCAGAGCAGAACCTCATCAACTAAAATACAGCTACAGCGCAGAGCATCCAGATGGAAACAATAGTAAGTTTAGTGAATACGCTGTGGACCACGAGGAGACCGGCTATGGCAATGAAGACCCGAGGAGGCAAATGCATGCGTACAGAGAAGAGCATCTAAGGAATATATTCTGCAAGCGCTGAAACTGGAAAGAGCTGTTCAACACACAGACCTCTGGCTGCTCAATATTTAGTATGAATGTACAACCAGGCTCCAACAACGCGAGCGAAAAAAGAAAAAACAAACAAAAAGAACAAACCGCGTGACTTACACGGCCAATAAAAGCCATGCAAGAGCAAATAAATAAATATGAACGACAAACAAATGCAAAGAGCTTGTGAACTACTCATGGATTTTTCATGAGATGAAAAAGAGATTTGTCAGACAAATTGTTTGCTCTGAATTATTCACCCGGCTGTAATTATGGCCATTGGCAGGCAGAGAAACCAATAACTGAGACTGATGATTTCTGAGCTTCTCAGCAAATCCTTCATCAGAAGACCATGATCCTGGGAAAAAAAGCCTTTTTGTTGAACTTGTGAAGCCATACAGAGTTTCATGCTCTGGACACTGACTCTAAGTCAAGATTTAGTTCTTGTTGAAATCATAGCCTTAGGTGCCGTTATCATCTGGCAATTGCCTTTCTTTGCAGTCCGCGCTCTGATCTCTGAAGGAAGCAAATATTTCAGCAGGGGGTTGCTTTCTTTCACCTGTATTATACCGCAAGGAGGTAAATACCTTATTATTAAAGAGACACTGCAGTTTTCTCCTCTGTTTTAGTTTTCTAACCATCTTAGTTGCCCCATTCTCTGGGTATCTCTATACCAGGGTGCAGTGCAAGGGACACAAGGCCACATTTTATCTCTTGAAACAAAACCACGTGCCTCTGGATGACTGACAGCGGGTCACAAACGAGCCCTCACCGTGTCTTCTAAGAAACCAGAAATCCAAGAAACCTTGAATCAGAAATCAGGAAAGCTAGGAGATAGGAACAAAAATTCCAGTTTTACATCTAAGGTTACTGACTCATTACAGTAACAAATGAGTTATAATACTTTCTCACCTCAGTTATTTTACCTATTAAATGGAGTAAAAATAAAGTGAGAATAAAATACAAAATAATATACACTTACTTTTTACTGGCAACATTCTGTTCTACACACGATATCCTAGAAACTTCACTGAAGGCATCAGAAACGTGGGAGTTTTATTTTCGACTTTACAAAATACTAAGGATAAGAAGAATTTCTTTATAGAAATCAAATAATTCAGTGTAATGACTATTCACGGCGATTCACCCTATCTATACTAAAACCCTTAAACCTCTAGCAAATTCCAAGCAGCGCTCAAACATCCCTTTCTTCCACATGTGAAAGCCTTAACTCAGTTAAAATCTGAGCTCCGGAGGGTGCGTTCTGCCACTCCAGCAACACTGCGTTAGCGCTCAAGACAAAAGTCCTTCTGCTCTGCCACAAGGTAGACACACGCGCGCGAACGAAATCCCAGGCCCTCACATCTGAGCAGAAATATTTCCAGCCTTTTCCTGTTCGTATGAAAAGCAGTCTTGCAGTCAAACTTCACAAAAACCAGCGATCACATCAGTTCCTCCTCCGTCCTATGCATCCGCTGATTAAATTACTCACATTTATAATCACGCTTCCAGAGGTTTTTCCAGAGTTTTGCCTATTCTTTTCAGTCCTCGCACCTCTAACTTTTGCCGTACTGAAAACTTTTTCCTCATCTACCTATTCAAAACATAACCAAAAGATTAAAAGGTTGTCCACTTCTAAAATTTCCTCTCCACGGGTAGACTGATGAGGTGAGGCGTTTGAAGATGAAGGGAAGTTAATTGCTCCCTCGCATTCCTGTGTCATATAAATCCCTTGAGGGTGACCAGGGGAGCAAGGAGACAGAGCGGTGGCCAAAGGCACCGTGTACTCTCTTGCACCTGTATAATGCCCAAAATAAGATATTACACAGCACGGCGTAAACGATAACGCAGAGCACCCAACAACAAATAGAAAGAAGCACAGATTTAATATAAAGGTAGAAAAGAAAATAAAAAGTCTTCTAAACGACTTGCAATTTGTGATTAGGAAAATAGATAGTGTATGATAGCTGTGGGGAAAAAAAAAAAAAAGATTTCTTGCCTCTCAGCCAGAAGAGTGGCGATCAATTGGGTTCAGCATAGTATATAGCATTGTGCACACCAGCTAGGAAAAGAAATAGTTACTGCTGGAAAACTGCCTGCCACGAGTACTGACTTAACGTGCCAAAAATTAGATTACGTGGATGCAGACTTAACACTACTTAATAGAAAAGGCAAGCTTCAGAATTGCTTCTTATGTTCATGAAGACATACCTGCAGAGTATTTTTAAGAAAGAAAGAGTAGGCGCAAACACTGAGAGTGTTCTCAAAAGAAATTCATTCGGAAGAGCAGAGTTGAGAGGAAAAAAAAATTTGGACATCTGAAAGAATTTTTTCATACTTAATAAAAAAATAAAAAAATAACAGTAAATAGATTTTTTTTCCTGCTCCCTGAGAACATACCAGGAGTAACTGCCACTTCCTCCCTCTCCTCCCCCCTTTTTAAATAAGAAATTGATTTTTTTGTCTTGATAGATGATTACCTAACCAAACAAATTGTTACCCTGAAAATCTCTTACAGAAAACAAACTAAAATAAACTAATAAAATACCTTACACAAAACAGACTAAAATAAACTAACAATTTTTCACCTTGGGTGAAAAAACCCTGACTGACATTGTGAGGGTCTAATAATCATGAATTGGATGCATTTCAAAGCATCATACAGAGGAAGCATTACATAAACTTGCCGAGTTGTATTTCTCACCCTGATCTGCTTGCGAAAATGCCCCAAAGAAACTTCTCATTGTCTACTTCAAGCCGATGCTCCGGCAGTTCATTGTGCGTCTTGTCAATTTTTAAACGGCACTGTCAGGGCTTCAAACTGACAGGCATCATCCCAAGTCAGAAGCCGCATTCGTAAACCTGAGTAAAAAGAAGCAGTTTCAGGCGGTGTTTGGCGTCTCTGAGAATGGAGTGACACAGCGCCGAACCGTGGCACGGAATCTTTCTCCGTCCCGGCAAGGAGTCTCAGGGCATTTACAGAGCGAAACAGGACCGCAAGCAAGTAGCAAACCTGGTGGGACTGTTGCGTAAGCAAGCTCGCTCTGGGTTAAATAAATAATCCAATACGGGAACATCATAAAACGTCAGGTTTGGGAATATAAGATTGTAGTAAAATATGACACATGGATCTACACACAGGCACGTGTATATTTACGCTATGCACAATTAAGTTGATTCATCTACATAAGAGACTACCGTGTACGGTTATCCCGTCAGCGTGAGGGTTACCCTAGGTGAGAGTCTCGAGGACAAGTCGGCCAGGAATCAAAGCTGCTACGTGTTTCATGCTAGCTCCTCGTCACTGCAATATTCTACCACCGCTACAGCAGCTCCAGACAAACGTGCCTCGATTTCTGTCGTCCCATAGCTTTGAAGCGCAAACCTCAACGTACGAGGATGCCCAAGCTCTCTGATGGCACATCGTTTTGAATGGGCTACTAATAATTGATTTAAGATCCCTCGACTAGCTTGTTTTAGAATTTTTTTTAGGAAAAAACACAGACAAAAAGAAACGTTTTGGGATTAGCTCCTGACTGAGGAGATAAGTTTATTATTACCTACTGTTCAGACGCCAAAATAGTTTATTGGCACTGCTAAGATGGTCACCGCGAACCACACTTATTTCACACTCGCTGCACGAAAATGCAAATGCCGCGATGGGAGGTGCTCTGTAACACTACCTGATTGGGAGCTCTGGAAAACTAAACTTCTCTTCAAGCAATTGATTTTGTGCTTGGCGGTCTTAATAAGAATGGGTGAAAGAGTTCAACTGAAAGCAATTAAAAAGCTTTCCTGTTTTGTGCCAGTTTTACTCTAGTCTATTCCACAACATTTTAGCCATGGACGAAAATATCAATATTTACAGAAGAATTGTTGTAAAGAGTGTAGCCTTTACTGAGCCCCAGGTGAGACTATAGTATCCGATAATTCTAAATTCTTTCAGCAGATGTTCTGGAACCAACTACCAAGGCTGTTTGTGAGAACCACAGACTTCACTGATTTGTAAATCTCTGCTTCAGGAGTCCAGCTTGCAAAACCTACAGATTTCAAACTCAACACAAAACTTCCCAGAGCTTCAAAAATCTCTCAGATTTGGCTGATTTTATCTACCGCATCTAACAGTTATGCAGTGTAACAACAGATGACAGGTCCTTCCTTCCTTCCTCTCCAAGAAAATAAAATTTAAAAAAAAAAAAAAAAATCAAGCGACAAAATTTCAAAGGGGTATAGTTATGCATTTGAACTGAAATATCATCGGAAATAATATTCATTAGTTCATAATTCAAAAGGGTTACTTCAATAAACTGTGCTCCCTTTCCTTTTAACGCCTTGTTCAAATTTATCAGAAGCTTAATCTTTTGCTATTACGTGGAGACGTCCTCACTAAATCCAATTACCCTGCACAGCGTGTCCACAGATTCTACACACTGCGAACTAACTGTACATGTACGGGGAGCTCACGTTGGCCGCTGAGCACTGACCATGCTGTCACAAATTCCGATTCACATCACAATTTCATGCTGGTTATGCCGTAGAATACGTTACTTCCCTACAGAATAGCAATTGCGTAACAAGTTTTTCTCAGGACACGGTTAGCAGAGTAGGTGTTCTCAGGCACAGGCAGCGGAGCACGTGGGAGCTGTAGGATTACAGGTGACTCGCATGTTTTTCCCCTAACAGAGGAAATTGTGGGGTTTGTGTTTGGTTTTAACTATTTATCAAATGAAAAATTCACCTCAGTGCTAGAGAGTTCAGTTTTCCAAAAAGAAAGCCTAAGACAAGCAACGGGTCCCTAACGAAAGCAAAGCAAAGCAGAGAGAAAAGACTCGTTAGGTCCCCATTAAATTCCATTCAAATGAGCCTACGAATCAACAAAGATGGCTGTAACCTTCAGTGATGCATCCCATCCAATGTAAGTGAAATTACCTCCGCTTCTCCTGGGATGACGGGTTGTGTCCCGTGCCTCACCCAAACACACGTCACCTCGTAACACAGGTTCCTACCAGCACCCTCAGGTCAACTGGCGTCACCCAGAAAGCTCCCGGATTGCATTACCCTCTTTAGGCAAATCCTTCCCATGAGAGGCCTAGCTTGGATTAAAACCTTGGGTGCAACGCATGACAAGTTCGCTGTAAGATAGGCGAAGACAATTCCCGAAATATTCCGTACGCACGACGCTGCCTTCCCAGCACCCTCTCGCTCACGTGAGCTGTTAAAACGGCCGTAGCTGGCAGTAATTGCTGTTGACATTGTTCGGAGCCTTGCCTCGCTGCCAGGGACAAATCTTTCATTCATGAAGGAGTGCTTGTTAGGCCAGCGCTGGACTCAAAAATCCACTTAATTAAAGTGGAGGGGAAAAAAAAAAAAAAAAGAAAAAAGAAAAAAGAAAAAAAGTTTCTTAGCTCTGGTGGGAAATTTGCACACAAAGGGCCGGTGTCTGGGTCTTTCCTCCGCTATTGTGTGTCTCGAACAGTTTTACAACACAACAGCATCTCTCTCCCCCCCGTCCCTTCCCTTGTGGCCACCGCAAAGGCACCCTCATTAAAAGTGCGGTTTGTTATGGAATGTTTTCCCAGTGATTCACTAACAGGGCTTTTCTCCTCCGCAATCAAGGGCTCGCGAGTGCTGTGTAAGGACTCTCCAAGGGCTGATTGCTTCAAGAATTTCAAAAGTAAGGAGTGTAAACAGGTACATGGAAAAAGCCTCTTTTGAGCAGTTATGTAAACATTCCCAATGCGATTTAAAAACCTCTGTGCTGAACCTGGCAAGTCTGACTCTGTTCTTTAATTATATTCATGCACCCCTTTCTGCACCTCCCTACCAAACAGCGCTCGGTCAGATACCTGGAAAGCCGCGGCAAAACACGCGTCGCAGGGCTGTAGGACGGGAGTTAACGTGATTAAAAAAATAAACAAGCAAAACCTCACCGCCCTCCCCCAAACACAGCTTACATTTTAGAAGCAGCGGACACGACCACGCTACCCGCCCTGAATTCCAGATGGCACAAGCTATTTTGTGAAGAGGGAGTCAGGAAATGGAGTCAGAACTGAACACAACGCTTAAATGGATTTGGCTTTGGCCTAAGCTGCAGTTTTTGGTCTTTGTCTTGGCTTTCAAATTTACATGACTGTTTCTTTTCTTTTTTTTTTTTTTTTTAACATCCATTTAATTATTTAATTGTAAGCCTTTTGGAGTAGTGGCCACTACACAAAAAAAGCAAATTGCCAGTATTAATAATGGATTGCAACAGTATTTCACGGAAAAGTACATGGAAAGTATCACTAATATTTAATAACTGCAAATGTTGTTTTTCCTCTGCACGTAATATTCCTTTCTGCATGAATAACAACAATCTGTTCTATAGTAACAAATCACCACTGAATAATTTTTCTATTATATGGTAAATAATGTTCAGAGTAAAATTACCCAATTCTGTATGACAGCTACATTCAGCTGTTTCTATATAATTCCCTAGCATAATTGAATATTGATTTACATAAAGCAAAATGTTTATGTCTTTATGTGAAACACAATAAATTAACAGGAACAATACTGTCTTATTTTTTTTTAAATTCCATAGAGTCGATATGAAATTAAAATGCTAAAACGCTGAGAAAAGTTAATTAAGATGGTAAAGCTAGGAGTCAGAGAAAAACATCAAACTGTCCCATGATTTACATCAGCATCATACTAGGTGTAGTTCTCTTACTGCTTCTATCCTTACAAAATCCTTAATCCTTCCTACAGAAAAACAAGATACTTTTTTGTCACACCACTTGAGTTGTCATTGAATAAAATCTGGAAGCAACAGGAGCACAAACATCTTTGATAACCTAATATTTTGCAGCTGGATCTGTCGTCCTACAACATCAGCAGACGTTGAACTGAAATCTGCTCTTACACCTGTGGTTTCTGCTCGGCACAAAAGAGATCGGGCCCTCCCTGCGTTATCGGCCCTGCAAATTTCAAAATGTAGGTCTTTCAGAATCTCTTACGTTACAGTTATAAAGCTCTTCTTTCTCGAGTGACAAACAAAGAGGCAACATCACATAGTGAGCTCGCTTTTTGCAGTGGTGTTTTCCTGACACTTGTCCACAGAGAAAAAAGGAGCAGCACTGGATAATTATCAGGGAAGTATATTCGTTGTTGTCCACTGCATTTGTATAAACATAAAGGTGGCTGATCGGACTGCCTGAGGTTCTCGGTAAGTCAAGTAGGGATCTCCCAGATTATGTTTTTTCTTACAGCATAAATATAAAACCATGGTACTTCCATTTATTCATGCGTGTATTAAAAGTGTTATTTAATATTTTTAGAAGTCAACAAATCTGAAATACACATTTTATGGTTACAGAAAATCTGAAATAAGTATGACTAATAACTGTCTACACTTGAAGTTAAGGTTCCTTTTAAAAAAAGTTTAAATTAAACTTATTATGAGATTACTCATAGACAGCAAAGGAACAAGTACTTTTGATGGTTTTGACCTATTCCCTTGGCCTTGTTTTATGTCTTACTGTAGGAAACTCTACAGTTATTTAGATGTAGGAAAACAGTAATTCTCACGAGTTAAAGTAGGAAATCACCTTCTTTGACTCTACCTGAACTATAAAAAAAAAAAAAAAAAAAAAGGAATTGGTTATTCCATCCTTTTTATGCAAGCCTTCCCAGCTTTATATCTGAACTGTTTATGAACATTACAATACAAATTTCATCAGGTTAATTTTCAACTTCCCTAAAACTAACTAGAAGACAGACATAACTTGTACCCAAAGCCAAGGTAATCTGAATCTAAGATCAGAAATAATTATTTTTGGGGATGAATATTTGACATTACTCTTTTGTGACCTGTGTAGATCAAGTAAACTTTTTCAAACAACGAAACTCTGGAAATGATTTCTCATCTCATTTCCTGTACTCTAGTCCACGAAAATTTGCTTTTTACGTGTGGTGTCATCATTCAAATCACTAATTCTACTTTATTTTTGTCAGCAGAAAAGTCCACAAATACAATAATACTTTTCAGATACTGAGAACATGTAGTTGCAAATCTACACCAGGGTCAATTGCTTACTATATTGCTGCTACACTTTAACACAAGAAAACCAGGATTATCCAAAGCTGCCTGAAGTCTACAAAAGTCCCCACTTTTAAGTCACATTTCAATAGACTTTTGACCAGGTCCCAAGGCAGTATTGTAGGTGAGGTATTTACTCCATTCTGATCAATGAAAAGACTATTAGTCACAGTACTAATTGATTGTAACAGCACCCTCCACAGGGATTTGTAATGTTTGTCACTGGAGGTTTCCAAAATAACAGTTTAGAGTAACTGAAAAGTATGCTTTCATTAGATACCTAGCAAAATGAGCTGGATGTATCATACGTTGTGAATGAATATTTCAATTTTGATAATACCAATTTTTAGATGTTCAATATTGTATTGATACTGTATGATGTTAAGAGGAAATGGATGTAAATATGCTTTATGTGACACCCCTGCAGAATTGAATCCATCAAAAATGGAGTAATGTTCTTAGTCTTCCTTGATTATTAATTAAAACAATTATTGTGGTGTACAGTCCCTCCCTCTGCCTGTTCTTTTATTCTTGCATGACTTAGACTACATTACTATTTTGAATTGTTTTCATTATTAGTAGCTCTTAGCAATGGAATAGAGTTAAACTGATTAGTTTATAACATGTCTTTTGTACTTAAAAGTCACGTACATTGAGCAGCAGCTGAAAGCATTAATTTGTCAATCAGTCCTGCTCTATATCTAGTCTCACTGGCAACAGACTAAGCGCACACACACAAAAAGAAAATCGCTGTGTATTTCCCAGAGGTAAATGGGCTTGTAAACATTCAGGTGTGTTAGGATTTACCGAGACCATTAGCTATAATTCTGAAGCATATTGCACGTATGATAGCGTATTACAAAATCAAGGAGGTTTCAGCATAGCAACCTCCTTTTAATCTAGCTAATAACATGAAAATTTACTTCGTACTGTAAGATCAATTTTCATTTCACAAATCAGACTCCGGAGTTAAAACTAACCACTGTAAAATATTTTTTGACGTTAAACTGAAAACCCTCTGGAAATCTCGGTGAAGAATTTCAGCGCGCATCTGATGCCGGAAGGAGCTTTGTACGGTCTCCCAGAGTGTGAAATGACAATAAGCAACAGCGTGCGCAGGCCCACGCAGAAAAAGAAAGAACACGCAGGAACGGCAAACTCTCAAAGAGCCACATTTAAACCCTGCTGTATTTAAACAAATGAGGCCTGGACAAAAGCAGGTGATGATAAAATGATGATAAAATCAAGAGTGCAGAATACCTCAAGTTTAACCCAATTGCTGAAACCGTCTTCTTCTGAAATGTGAACAGAATTTGAATTATTTTCCTTCCTCACTTGCCTTGCTGTGAAATGCAGATAGGGTTGTATATCCCAAAGAACAAATCCTTTGTGTAGGAGAAAGAGGAGGGTGGAAAAGAAAAAGCTATTTTGATAAGAACATTTGTTGTGGTAAAAATTATGTTTTGTGTCCATGAAAACTAAATGTTAATTTCAAAAGTATACATTTATTTTTTTAAAAAGTCTCCATGAATGTTTGTTTGTCTGTCTGTCTACGGGAGGAAAAAACCACTTCCCTACGGCAAGTCAGAGAAAGACAAACAGCCCCAAACACTTTCTCGACAACATCCTTCAAATATCTGAGGAACAACTACAAAAAATGAGTCAGAAAATCCACTCCCTCCAAGGCACATAACCAAAACCACGAATGAATGTTTTGTTTTAAGATAATTTACCCTGCCTTTTGTTAAATTCTCTGTGCATTCTGGAAATGCATCTCTCAAGCGAGATGGAAGAAAATATCAAATGGGAAAAGTTTCCCCACTCTTCAGTTTGCCTGAAAGCAAAGAAACCGCATCTGTCCTTTGCCCACAGCAGAACAAATGCTGTACGCCAATGTCGTTTTATGCCAGAAGCACAAGCTGCAGAAAAACCGGCTCCATTCTCTTTGTAAAATTCATTTCTTCTATTGATGGTCATCTGATGACACATTTGTTTTCAGTTAAGCTGAGCATAAGCATATTTTTATTTTATTCATTTGATAGTTATTTAGATAGCTGGATGCCTACTATGATCACGGACACAACAATCCTCCACCGACACATCCACTGTTCTTCCATAGCTCTTTCAGGGAAACACATCTATTTTGGGGGTTCTTAGAAGACTTCTTCCCTTTGCATTGCCTTGCTTCCTCTGCAGACCACAAACGGGGATGACAGCTGCACACACCACAGACCTGGACAGTAAGTCTAAAACCCCAGAGAAGAAACGGATTTATCTTCATGCAAGGGTACGATTTGGTAAATGAGGAGCGTCCGGAGGAACGAAGCGTCTCTTCCATTGCATCATGTTTCAGCAAAGCGAGCATCTGTGTAACCCCAAATAACGGATACTTGCGCCACACGAATAAGAGCGTGCACTCTACTCTTCAGCTGGGACAGACCCTACGCGCACCGTTTGAAAGATCCAGGAAGGCTCGGAGACTGGTGTGCACTCTTTCAGGTACGTACCCAAGGCAGAGGGGCCGGGGGTTGCAGAATAAACGCAGCGAGCATTTCAGCACGCCACGGAGCCCCCTCAGTGACGACGTGGCTGAAATGCCAGATGAAATCAGGGTGCACCTCTCACGGTAGAAACCTTGTCTCTGCATAGGCCTTTCGCTTGCCATGCGCTCACCACTGATACTCCAAAAATTACATGCAAGAAACACCGTTAAAGGATACTAGGAAACACTAGCAGAGAGCGGCAAAACTCGAACTTAGGTACTGCTGTTACAGCAGTTTAAAATACCATATAATTATATCCCTTGTTGCGATTTGCTTTCTGTGTAGTCTGGGAATCTCAAATTGCTAATTATGGCATTTCCATGTAAAAATGGCTTCTTACCTACCCCGAGTACGCAGAGTCCCACAAACCAGATCAGATATACTATCCTATCTTTCAAGTGGCTGGCGAGTTGTGATTTCCTAAACAAATACCGCTCTCCTTAAAAACCAAACCAAAACACAAACCATAACATTACTAATAAAAAGGTTTTGCCCGTGGCCCTTAACAACAAGATAATTTATTTAAAACAGATACAGTCCTGAAAGTGACCCACTTAAAATTATTAAAAAGATACGGTGTTTATTTCTGCTGTCCATAAAACAGGCAATGGCTTATGAATATGCAAACTGATCAGATGTAATTAACGTGATTGGCTCCTACTGAAATACAATCTTCTGCGTTTAAGGGAGCTGGATGCAAAAACTAATGAGGTCAAGTTAATACGCTTGTGAAGAAAGCATCAGCTGTCAGTGCAACTGACAAGAATGCCGGTACTAATCCTCTTTTCTGAGAAAATAATTTAAATTTTCCTCAATAAACCAGGAAATCTCAAGAGCACGGAGTCAACCAGCACTGATAAATGTGGGACGATTAACGAGAAGGCAATAAAAGCTTATGTCCATTTATAGTAACGATAAACATGGCATTTAATTAACTAGAAGGTTTTCAACAAGTGTTATGGGCAATTAGTTGACCATCACAGCACTGGCCTCATCAATCCTGTCCAAGACGCACAGTTCCAGCAGATGACCTGCAAACATCTTGCTCCGTTGACCTTAAGGAAAAGGTAAAACGTAACTAAACGTATTATGACATCAGCAATTAAACTAAGCACGTTTGACCTCTTGGCACAAAAATCAATGCCTATAAACTGTTGAATGTTTATATGTTTACGCTGTTCTTTTCTAGTAGTTAAAATCCCTCCAGCCACCTCCAAATACCACTCTTGTCCTTTCTTTGCAAACTCCCCCCTGGTTCTACCTAGCAATAAGACAGGAAATTCTAAAATCACAGGCAAATAAAAGTGAAAATAAAACCTCTAGTATAATAAACACTCTGATTCAGATATCATTGTAATGCCAGTTTAAGTGAAGGATTTGTCTTTGAGAGATGTAAAGGGCTCATTTAATTATGAAACAATTGTAAAATTTCAGTTGGGGTGCTATAAGCATTTCTTGAATTCTGAGTTTGTATATTTTACA
Source organism: Grus americana (assembly GCF_028858705.1). Taxonomy (NCBI): domain Eukaryota; kingdom Metazoa; phylum Chordata; class Aves; order Gruiformes; family Gruidae; genus Grus; species Grus americana. The sequence continues at coordinate 3,511,762 of NC_072874.1, forward strand.
TAGGTGTTATAGTGTATGTAGCATGCTGCAGGCAGAGAAGTAGTTCAAGTACTCTCAGAGCCACTAGCAAGTATCTATGAGTTCTTATTGAGATGGCTACGATTCTTGAAAACCTAAAAAGAGCAAACCACTCTATCTTTAAAAAAAGGGAAGGGAAGGGAAGGGAAGGGAAGGGAAGGGAAGGGAAGGGAAGGGAAGGGAAGGGAAGGGAAGGGAAGGGAAGGGAAGGGAAGGGAAGGGAAGGGAAGGGAAGGGAAGGGAAGGGAAGGGAAGGGAAGGGAAGGGAAGGGAAGGGAAGGGAAGGGAAGGGAAGGGAAGGGAAGGGAAGGGAAGGGAAGGGAAGGGAAGGGAAGGGAAGGGAAGGGAAGGGAAGGGAAGGGAAGGGAAGGGAAGGGAAGGGAAGGGAAGGGAAGGGAAGGGAAGGGAAGGGAAGGGAAGGGAAGGGAAGGGAAGGGAAGGGAAGGGAAGGGAAGGGAAGGGAAGGGAAGGGAAGGGAAGGGAAGGGAAGGGAAGGGAAGGGAAGGGAAGGGAAGGGAAGGGAAGGGAAGGGAAGGGAAGGGAAGGGAAGGGAAGGGAAGGGAAGGGAATTTATATACCAGTGCCATAATTCTTGTTGAAAATATCCAGAAGGAAACTGGAAAAATAATCTAGCTTTTATATACATGGAAGTAAGTTATTAACAGCAAACATGAATTTGCCACACAACACACACATCCCCTCCACGTCAACTTAGTCTACCTTCCTTCCGGGGTAAACTAATAAGCGTTACGGACAGAAGAGAAAGGCAGGAGTCCCGTGCTTTGGTATGAGCCTTTTGACGCTGCTTCCATAACGCGCATGCTGCAAAACCGGAGCGCAAACCAGATCGGAAATCACAATTCTAGCGGTTCCCGGTAGCTCACTGCCAGGTAATCCACAAAAGCCTGTTAGGAATTTGCAATTTTCAGGAGTTTCATGAGTGGCCTAGGTAAAGGAATAGAGTATAACTGAAGTCATCTTCAAATCACTTCAAACAGTAGGGGCTGCAAGCACTTTGGTGATCAGTACTGTAACTCCTATTTACCTTAAACTGTAGAAATGGATTGAAAGAAACACACACCATTCAAGAAAAATAAATGCAATAAGTTATTGCTGGGCAAATATAATCAACTGCGCTAAAACCGGAATGGAAAATTGGGTAAGAAAAGGAATCTTGGGGATGAAACAGGTTCACAAGCTAAGCCTTAGCGACATAGCGATTTGCTGTTAAACATTCACCATTCAAAACTATTAATCAAAGAAAACTATACTAATGGCGTATATATAAATATGGTTTACATGATAGGAAAAGTATCTCCCTGCCCAACACTGGTGAAAGAGATGGAGAATACATCGAGGCTTTGGTGCTACGCTTCAAAGACATGCTGCAGAACTGTGAGACTGTTCAGGAGAGAGAACAAGACGAATGCTGGGGTGGGGTGTAAGCAAAGAAAGAAATCTTTCTTCAATAAGACTACAGACATGAAAAAACTATTCCATTATGCAAAGGTTTTTCAGCGCGTAGTTGTTATGCCCATATCGAGTGGCCAGAAAACCACCATGGAGGTGAACTGATCTGCTGTTCTGCCTGCTGACTCTCAGAATGAAATCCTGATACTCTTCACGTTACTAGATTACTAGATGCTGTAGTGTTACACAACTGTTGAAGAAATCCTCCTTCCTCCCATTCTCTCCCAAAATGTGATATAGTGCATTACAGGACATGGAAAAATGCCCCAGTCTGAAACAAAAGAGGAAAACCAGAGACATAGATTTAGAACTGTAGGAGGTTTTGTCTTGTCTGCAGGAAGACATTGAAAGAATCCAGTAAAGCTTGATTCACCAGCCACAGTTTTTAAATATTAAATAAATACTTTTGAATGACTGATTCCCCCCCCCCTTATTAAAATACAGACAAAAATCACCATGGGCATGGTTCTCATTTTGTAAGAACTGTGGAACATTATTTTCCTTGTGAAGGTGCCATGGCCAGCCTTGTAAACTCCTGATGTACATATTTATGTGATTGTTAGCTTAAATGAAAGTTTGAAACATACCCCAAATCCAAAACCCCACCTCTTAAGGGTCTGAAGCAAAGCAGAAAGGAAGGTTAAATTCTCAGTTCCTGCTAGGTGGAACAAGACATAACAACTAAGTTCCAGGAAAGGATATTAGGGTTTGTTATTAAGAAAACTCTGTGAGAAGAGCTCACAGACTACTGGAAGAGATTGCCAAGAACACTGACCATCAGTGCCGTTTTTAAAAACACATTAGTCGGGGATAGTCCAAGACATAATTGACCTACTCAGGGCAAGGGAATGGGTGAGAGGTCCTCTATCAACCCCTTTCAGGTTTACTTTGTACGATTTGAAGGTTGGTTGGATTCTTTAGAATACCGATGCCTACAGAGAACAGGAAGCAGGTCTCCACCACCCCCTACACTGCGTAAAGCAGGGAGCAAAGTACGGCTTCTGCTCATTCTCAGAGCTCCAACGGGGGCACCTCAGGAAACACCGAGGAGTTTATAAGCACTGCTGGCAGACTACGCAAATACCCTGTTAGCATGTTCTTTACATATAATAGGTTCCCCAGTCATACCAACCCTACGTGCCTCTGCCACTTGTACTTAACAACAGCTGCCTTTAAGACTTTGTAATTCGAGGCCAGAGAAATCCACTTCCACCCAGATTCCTGTGGTGTAATAGTGACACCCAGTGACCAGTTTTACACTAACCTCCTGTGAGCATCCAGAAAAAAAACTAATCACACTTCTGTTTAAAGGTAAAAAAGCAGAATTATTTTGTCTATCCGTTACACATTTCCTCCGTGTGCTTCCCGTGAAAACCTGGGTGGGAAGGAGCTCGACCCGAGAAGCAAGCTCTCTGCTGCGTTCTTTGCATGGCATTCTGCATCACTGAGAGCTCAACAGCAAAACCCGTCCCTCGGCACTATCCTCGCATGCTGACGGAGCTGCAGTAGCCTAACACGAAATAATACTAATGCAGACCACGTTTATTACTGTCTCAAGAAAAGTTAATGCACCTCACATAAATAACTTAAACACGGTTTGAGAAGTTGGAATCATTTTATGAAGAGCTCCAATAAATGCGGTCCCGCGCTCCATGCAACTCAAATGGATAGTACACTCAGGTACTGAATACACCTAAAGGTAGAAGCATTCGGACCTAAACCTAAATTTGGTACTCCCTTTATTCATCTAAGCACTACTCCACATTCTCATGGTGGTACTTTACGCTAACTGGATGTGCGTTCCTGACTATTACAAACACACGAACAACTAAACCAAGCTTTTGTGTTCTATGACACCCACCTTTTCTGAGCTTAAAAATCTCATTTAAACATTATATCTGTGGAATAATCCTCAGACTGTTAACAAATGTTTGACTTCACTGCACGTTAACATGGAGATGGACTATCATCATCCCATTTCGTGCTTAGTTTGAACCCCAGCAATTAGGAGTGAAATTAGAGAATAAGAATATTGAGATGCTGGTTCACTTTCATTCTCATATAGTTGGCTCATGACTAGGCAAAAGCGGCCATGACATACATCATGACCACAGCTGTTATAGTCTGAAAATTCATGCTCCTTTATGTAAACTTCTTTGATTTAGAAGAGTGGACCAAGACCCTAACACCTAATGAGTTGCAGAGAACTGGTGACACGAAGGGAGGAAGGAAAAAAAACCCAACCAAACCACAAACCAAAAACCAATAAACCCAAAACCAACAAAACGAAACCCCAAACACACTGTCTCAAAAAGGTATGTTTCTTTCCTAAATTACACATAATCATTCTCGTAAAAATATTATTATTTCTGAGTCCAAGGCACATAATTTAGTGGTCAAAGACTGGAACAGGTTGTCCAGAAAGGCTGTGGAGTCTGCACCAAAACCTGACTGGACACAGTTCATGGGCAGCCTGCTCTAGGTGATCCTGCTTGAGCAAGAGGTTGGGCTAGATGATCTCAAGATGACCCTTCCAACCTAAATCATTCTGTGAATCCATTAAAATTCAGTGGTGTTTGAGAGCTTTAAATGCATGGTGAATAGCAAAGATGACAACATAATATGATGTGGTAAGGACTATCCTATCCAACCTTATCCAACTCTTAGAAAGCCCGGGTGAGACTGCTCTGCCCAAGGCTTGGAAGGACAGAAACTATTTTGACTTCAGACCCACACCAGTACCCACTTCACAACCAAAATGGTCAAGGAGGAGTCAAGATTTCACATTTTTTCCTGTAACGTAGTCAGGTGAAGAAAAGTGACATGAAAAAAACTGTAGTTCTGGTTGTGTTCTCCTTGTGGTTAGCAGCTGAAAGTGCTGCTTTGCACATACACCTATATACACACACCCCAGCCCATTCCTTAACTCTTTTAGGTTATGCCTAAAGAAACCATAAGCTAAGATTTGTTAGATGAACTTAAAGAATTGGCAAGGCATGAGTATGAACACCAGATATGGGTCAGGGCTAAATTTTTGCTTAAAGATCTCGTACTGACAACACGCATGTGGTCAAATATACCTCCATAAGCACATCTCCTGGAAGAAACGGAATGGAACAAAACATTAACTAAAGCCTAAAGCACTGCCCTCCACAGGGAGCCGGTGCAATAACTGGCATGTAAACACGTCCACGGTGAATGAAGGAAGCAGTCACAAGATGAATCAAGCAAAATTATTTGGCTCCAGAAAACGTGATTTGCATGAGTAAAATAAAATTATTGCATGCTTTGGAAATTAAAGGCCTTTGTTACTTATTACAGTGCAAAAGCTAATTATAGTTGCTGGAGATGTTTGCTATTTGCTCATAATAAGCACCTCGATGCAGTATAATTAAAACGACTGCCAGCTCATTGGTGTTGACATGCATTCGTAAGGACCATTTCCAAGTCTGTGAACCCTCGTAAAAGAACAGCTGAATTGAATCACACACGCGGGCTGCGCTCCTGCGTGCCAGAAATGCCAAACTCACACAGGATTTCCACTCATGCGACGAGAAGGATGCTTCTTTACTGATGTTCCAGAAGCATTGTGCAGAAAGCATTCATTGACCCGCTGGCCAAACAAGATTTTAAGAGCATACTGAGTGACACAGCAGGGGCAGCAGCTCTAGGCCTCCGCTCCATCGGAAGCCTGCGACCAACAGTCATGCACATTGCGGAGGAACACCACCACCAGAAACAGGCACGTTCAGGTACCCCGTCAGCACAGTGAAGCTGGCAGCACAAAAGGTTTGACGCCAAAACATTCAAGATCCGAGAGGAGGAACTCAATGTTAGGCACTACCGGCCAGCACTTCATTCAAGGACTGAAGCAGCAATGAAATTTCTGTTTAGGTGCTCTGATGATTTTCCTGGTCTCATTAAGTACAAGGCTTTCACAAATATTCGACCCACACGAGCTGAGAATGTGCGTCAAGTTTAATTCTTTAATCATGGTTGTAACAGTTACTCATCTGAGATTCTGAGACAAAAGTAAAATGAAGGAGCAGATCATCCTTTTGCCTAGACTGCAGAGATTCCTAATCTGTAGGAAGCCCATTATGAATTCTCCCTCCCTCTTTTCTCTTTGTGCATTAAACAAAAACATAAATCTGTACAGACATATGCACTGGAGTTGCAGTAGAGTTCCTTTCCACAAGATCAAGAATTTTAATAAAAGACATAAATTCTGTTTTCAGCCTTGAATCACAATGGCAGCTTCTCAGCGCCCAGATCACTGCATGGTTAACATAGAAAATGGAAAATATTATACTGCAAACCTGTCTAGACTTCACATTAAATACCAGGCTGTTGCTTCATTTTGAATGTAGGTTTGGTTTATTCTTCCGTAATTTTTAGCAACTTGGAAAGTCTGCTAAAGTAAAATGTATAGTACTTTTGGACGGGAGTTAAGCTGTCATTTTTAAAAGCACAAGCAGTATGCCATAGGAACACTCAGGTAAGAGTCTACCTCAAGCCAAACTGTAAAAGTTTGCATTACATATTCAAAACAGTAATGCAGGAGCTTTTCACCTGTAATTACAGGCTTTTTTCCAAGATGTATCTTTATGCACTTCCCCCCAGCCAATGAATATTACAAAATAAACTGCTAATCTGTACTTTCAAAATAATACTTTTCCAGAGTGTCGTGGTTTAACCCCAGCCAGCAAACTAAGCACCACACAGCCACTCGCTCGCTGCTATTCATAGACAGCAATTTCAATGCAAAACAGAGCTTTACTTTACACATGTGGGATGCGGTATCTATTTCACTACACAAATTCAACGACATCGATATCAATGAGAGCAAAACCCTCAGTTAACTAGCAATGAAGACAGAGGGGTCTGTTTTCAAATCCTGAGAATTAATAAAAGACTATTCATTAGGGCATCTTTATCAAGAATGTAACATTCTCTAATATTGCTTTCAACTTTCTCACTATGCCTGGATCTTTAATGAAATCCATTGGGAGCAGCAACACAAAGAGCTTACCAAAAGTTGCCTTCCTGAACCACTGCCGATCGCACTGCGGATACGGTGGCAACCGCCCCAAAGTGATAAACCTGCCCCATGGTTTCTACAGTGTGATTCAAAACGATGGTGCTCAGCTCATTTGCCATCTTGAACTGAATAGATGGCACTGAGGATCAAACAGCAATCTCCTGAAAGCAAGAGAATCATGAAAATTAAACCTGAAGCTTGTTGAGCCATTCGGGTCCTTTAATATATGAGGTGTTTTGAAAATGCCTTTATGCCCTGCACATAGTAAACTGAGAGAGAAACTACCTCCGAGGGTAATTTTAACTGTTTAAAACCACTCCAATACATAATTAAAAGCACTAGCACAAACAACTCATCATTCATTTTGCATTTTCCTTTGACAGCATATCTAATTCTTCTAGTTTGGTGAGTGGGGTGGGAACTTTTCAATGCGATTCACACCTCCACATTGCTTTAAGCAAGGTATATGGCTGTAACACATTATTCAGCACCATGCATGCCTAACTTTCAAACGAATGCTCTTTTTTAGCAGCTTACATTGCTTTTCAATTGAGACAGAAATTCCCACTACACAAGTATATGCAATGTATGCCCTAAGCCAGAGTCTGGTTTACAAACATACCAACTGTGAGGTTTAGACAAATAAAGATATAACTTAAAACAATGAAGATACAAATTCCGAAGACCCAGTCACGATTAGGCAATCTGCACCCAGAACGTAGAGTTCCAACAGATTTAGTGTGGTATCAGAGGCATGAAAGACAAAACTATGCACTATACATTCTCTAAATGGTTAATACTCATGTCATTTACCTGGCTACAGTGGACTAGGGTAGCAAAGACAACAGTACATACCTGGTGACGTCTACTGCAAGTGACTTTATTCCTGCTAAAAGCTGATTACTGCTCTCACAGGCAAAGTGTGGAAAGACGATCACAAATACTTAAAGAAAGCGATGCTAAATAGTCCACAAGGAACGGTGCCTCGGCGTTTTCTGTCCTGTTGAACAGAGTTACTTTCAAGCAGCTCCAATCTCCGTTGGCTCCAGTCTCTCATAAAAATTACAGCTGACAATTGTTTGATCATCCATGAGAAACCAGAACTTTTCTGGTAGGAGTAGGCATTCCTATCCAAGTCCACCTTGTCCCCAAAACGCTTGCACTGTTAAGCAGGTGAGGGAGGCTATTAGTAATACGGAATAATCCTTCAGAAAGGTGAATTGACATCCATATAAGAAAAACGAGAAGGAACCAACTCTAGCAGGTTAAAGGTAAAAACATAATAGGAGAGGCTAGAACACACAGAAAAGCTGAGATACCCTTTTTCAAACACATCAGAAGCCAAAAATCCAGTGGAAACACTCAGAAAACATAAGGCCACAGCAGAACAAAATAAATGATTTTGAATCCATCTTCACTGTAGAGCAGTTTTATAGCTTTTCACCTTGGAATCCATCTTCACAGGGACATCACAGGATCCTATCTCTTCTCAAGCTGGAGCACAGTTATATGACATTATGGGAAAAAAACCCACAAGAGCAGCAAATCTCCAGCACAAGATGATACTGAGCAAAAAGAAATGGAAGTGTGGAACAGATGTACTATTACGTGTTGTGGGTAATCTCCCACTTCCAAAGAAATGGAAGATGGAAAAGGCTACACTCACCTTTTTTTTTAAGTTTTGCAAGGTGACGCAAGTGATCACGGATTATGATGTCTGACATTAATAAGGCCAGCTGTTACTCGGTAAGCAGTAAAACTTTCCATAGCACACTAAGGACGCTAGAAACGTGAATGAACTCAAGGACGCAATTCACGGGAGCACAACATATTAAGAGTTGCTGAAGACAAGGATGTTATTTCTGTCTTAGCAAGTCTTCGGCTCTGGAGTCTGAAAAGAGACTACCGGAGAACGAACACTGTGCACTTGCCTTATTTCCAGACTCTTTCTTAACGCTGACATCAGAGGCGGCATACTAAGCTAAATAACCCTTAGGTCTGATCCAGCACTGCCATTCCCACGTTAGATACGGCGCAAAACTACTTTATATGTACTCATATAAGAGACTGGGGAAGGAATATGTAGAATATGTCCTACAATAACATGCCCCAAACGAGCATGTTTCTTGGAGGAAGCCGAAAGCATGCAGGTAAGGGAAATCCAGCCAACAAAATTTTCTCAACACATTTTAACAATATCTCAAATCAAAGCTTTTTCCAGAAACTACCCAGTTGTCTCACCGGAGAGTGGTCACTAAGGAGTTGTAAAGGATTTGAATTAGGGCTTGAACCATTCAAGCTATTCATAATCTGCAAAAGAGTGAAACGTAATGATTCAGTAGTTGGCTAATTACAGTTGTAAGAAAATAAAACACACGTAAAAATAAAAACTAACTGAAGAATTGAAGGATAATACTTCATACTGATAAAAAGGCTGACAATTCAGTGTGAAGTGTAACATAACGCAAAAAGTTACTTAAGTTTACATATGTTTTATGCATATTGACAAGCTCCAAAGTAGCTATTATCACTCAGGCAAAAGATCTGGGAGTTAGCTGCAGATGGTTTTAAGAAAAAACCACGTCTGTCTGCTTAGCAGCAGTCTAAGAGGCAAGTAGAAGGTTAGGAATTGTTACAAAAGGAATTGAGAACACGAAAAAAAAATTACTATGTCACTTTTTCAGAGTTCTTACCAATGTTTCCAAAAATGGACATAGTAGAACTGGGAAATACACAAAGGTCAATGGAAAAATCATGAAGGAATACATGAATGGCTTCCAAAACGGACTGTAAGCCTGCAGATGACGGCCAGAGCACAATTACTCACTGACTTTCCTAACACAAAAGCCAAAGCGCATGGAATCTTTGAACATCAGGAGGCGGATTCAATAAGAGCACATTCTGTGTATGAGACAGAGCCACATTGTGGGACTCACTGGCAGAAGATTCTACCCTATGGGTTTAAACATGGACACAAAAAAGCACCTGGACAAATTCATGGGAAAAACAAAAAATTCCTTTCATGTGTGTTCACACTCTTCCCTTGGCTTCCACTATCGGCCTCTGTGGGAGACAGGATGTTGAGCTAAACAGAGCTTTAGTCTGGTCTGCTTTATTTTTGTATTATACTCCCCAAAAACGTCAGCCACAGCTGAGTATGTAGATTCCTGCCACTAGACAGACTTACGACCATGTTTTCTTCTCCTTTGAAGACTGGTTGCATACTTAGGATCTCTCCAACAATGACCTGCAAGCACCTGCGTACAACTCTCTTGTAGAAAGATGTGATAAATGAGTCTCAACAGCAACAAATCAGTCTTACGGAACCGCCTTTGCCCCTCTAATACGTGCTTTCACCACACACACAGAATATCAACAACTGCCACATGGCACCACCTCCTCTGAACCAATACACCAGATAGACCAGCGTGCTGTAAAATGTCTACCAGGCACCATCCAGTCAGTCTTTTGTGAGACTGGGCTGCATTCCAGCGCTAGTTCATGCAGCCAACGTATTAAACTTTGATTCATACTCAAGTCTCTCACGCTTACATAGAGGAATCAGGACTCAGTGTCCACAGGGATTTTGAGATATCTCTCCAGCTTCAATAAATTCAGCTGCTACAGTTCAGAAAAATTCAAATGGCTGTAAAAAGTCAATGGCTGGCAGGAAGGAGGAACTCTGAGACAGCGCTGCTTCAGCCAAGTCTTGTTTTGAGATGTACAGCGTAAGAAGATGAGACCGGCTTAGCAGGCAAACCAAGTGACAATCTGGGATTTGGTTCACAATTTATATGCACTAACACCTCCTGTGTTCACACCCGTACACCTAAGTATTTATTATGTGCCTTAGTATGCTAGCATCCCTTGGGACACCACGAGGCAGAAACACGGAGAGACTGGGGTAACTTTTAGACATCTTACGAATCCATCCAGTGGAATCCAGAGCACTGCTGAGTTCTGCCAACAATTTAGTGGACAAATTGGTATCCCAGAATGGAATCAACAAATATCTATATATTGAATAAAGAATCACAAAAGTTAACCAGCTGAAAACAACAAGGAGTGAGGCTTCTGCTCTGCTTCTCAGAGAATTAGATGCCTACCTCCACCTGTGACCTGTAAATCAGAAATATCCCTGGAACGAGGCAGCATTCTTTAACCAGTCTTGAAGCATCTGAGCAGCAAAAGGAATATCAAAGTTCTTTATTCTTGTATTACATAGATTGTTAGAATTTTGCTTTCCAAACCGTAGATTTAATATTTGCAACCATCTCAGGAGGAGGGAGATAAAAACAACATATTTCCTCCTTTAGCTTGGCAAGAGTTCTACTTCTCCCTCTCGTTTACTGAAGTCCACAAAGCTAAATTTCATTGTCAATTTTTGTATCTCATTCAGACATTATTTCCACACCAGAGTGCTCACAATGTTTCATCTCAGTAAGTTTTTGGTGGGGTTTTTTTGTGGTTTTGGTTTTTTTAATTATTAACGATTCTTCCTCAGTGTAAGAAGCCACGTAAGAGACTACAGACTGTTATTTCTATTTGCAACATACACAAGAAGTTCTTGCAATTTCTTTCTTTTCAGTTGACTCTTGAGAAGGTATGCCCTTGACAGACGGCCTCTCCATTCAGATATATCAGGGCAAGTCCATAATTCTTTAGCATCAGTAACACAAGGCACAGACTCCCCTTGTAATTTACTTCGTAGAGTCAGAGGAATGGTTTTCAAGATTCTGCAGTTACTTTCCTGCAAACAAAATGCCTTCAAAATCGCAGAAGCATTTTTCACTGCTCTTTGTCAGATAGTGCTGTTTCTTCTTCTGAGGGGACAATCGTCTTTGTACTTACATTGTTTAATGCACCCAGAGGGTTCACTACATTTTCTGTCACGATAACGCAGTCTCTTCTCAACCCCCAAAAGGAATCCATTTTCCAATTGTTAGAAGGTTATTTGCTAAGTTAGTTATCCTCTCCTCTCCCTCCCTCAAAAAAAAAATTTGTCAAGTTTAAGCAAGACGTGTCCAGCAGGTCACCCATCTATCAAAAACATCTGTCTTCGTCTTTCATGAAAAGGCTTTTCAGCACAAAAACCGAAGAGTTTCAGCTTTTGCCGATCCGAATACCTTACGCCTGTTTACATAGAATCGTTCCATGCCCTCTGACAGTACCAATACAGGATTTATGCAACAAAAGTCACCGCTGCCCTTGAATTACATGTATGATGTTGAAAAAATTTGTTTTCCATGATGCCCCATGAATGAGCTGGACTGGTCTCTAGTGAAATCTAGCTGCATAAATATTATCTGATATGGCAGAGAAGAGACTGGATGCAAGATGCTAAATCTGTGTCTTGCCTCCGAATATCCAACTTTACTTCCCAAGAGCATAAGATCCACAAACTCTGTAACAAGGTGTCATACTTGCCATAAAACATCTCATCAGCAACAGGAATGGATAAATATATGCTGCTGTTTGCAAAGCATGGGGTTTTTTTTCAGCTGAGAGAAATAATTATTAATGACAGCATTTTTGTTAAATGGTATCACACATACTGCAGCATGCCAATTTGTAATATAAGGAACTATGGAAACTGCTCATTTTGTTAACAAGATCATTCATAATGATATATCACTTGTATTATTTTAAAATAACTTTTTGCCATTTAACCTCTTACATCCGCGCTGAGTAGGAAATAGAACTGAGATGTAAACTTCTTTGGGTTTTGTCCTCTTTTCTTCCCCAGTCACCATTTTCATACCTACAGAAAAGCTGCAGAAGTGCGACTGTTTCTGCTTTTTATCACAGGAAAAAGGTCTGTGGTTGGAATAAAATACGGTGGTTTTCACTGCAGGTTACTCTCTTCCCTGCAACTGAGAAGCTTAGGCTAACTTTTATTCAGGATGATGTTTTACCCTAACAGCAGCATTGTATAACTATATATATATTTCACTACTCGCTTTGAGTTACATATAAGGTGTTCTCTCACAATGCTGGATTTTGCTCAAGAGTGACTTTCTCCATACATAAACCAGTCCCGAGACACGAGCTTTTGGAACCCAGTTTCCTATTTGACAATTCCTAGTTTTGGTTTTCCAAAAACTAGGTCCTTTTACAAAACTTGTACTTGAGAACTGAGCGTTAGTATTTTACAGGTTGTAAAGAACTCAGACATGGATAACAGAGGACCCTGTGGTTAATGAATCTTAGCAGTAATTATGGTTGAGGCAGTATTTGCACTTATTATACCCTTATTTTCACAGGAGCATCCAAAAAAAAGTACTTTTGGCGTTATTTTTTCTGGTCCTATAAACTCACCTGAAACTTCATTATTTAATTTAATTTTGCTATTTACTATAGTATTTCCCTTAATGAAAAAAATTCACCCTTGACCTACAGACAATAATTTAGAAGAAAGGTAAACCTGGCTAAATAAAAATGATATATTCTCACAGTGTCATTGATGAATTAAAATCAACAATTCTTCTTCCCAGTTTGTGACAATAACAAGATATTATCTAGGTTAATCTCTTGACTGAAACAAACACACAGCCACTTAACTTCCATGATGAATATGACATTCCAAAATAAACAAAGGCAATCCTTTTTCCCCTCATATTTAAAGATCAACAAACCCATGCAACTTCAGTACCAAAAAAATCTTCCCTTTTCAATGCGACACTGTTACCAGGGTTTTCCGTATGCAAAAGTCATGATAGGCAGCTGTAATAAATTTCAGCAAATTTCAGACAGTAAACTTTCACTCAGTAGCAGCAGAGATTAACTTAACATGCATCTGAGTTTCCCTGAAAAACTTTTCACAATTCTATTAAAAGCATATAAGTGCTTTTCCTTACGACTCTCACAGGAGAAAGCATTATCAGGGCAACCCTCAAACCTCTGTCCTTTTACAACACATACTAGTTACAACTTGCCCATGATAGCTTAAGTTTCAAGTGGGGTTTTGTTTGTTTGTTTGTTTTTGAAGTTAATGCAAAAATAAATGCACATTACTGATAACTGAGAAAGACAAAAATGAGTTTATCCGTTTTCCTAACTCCTAAATCATCCTAGCCTTCGTGAAATGAATAAAAGCAACACAGACTTTGCCTATCCCTTGATTTAGCAGGGTTGAAAAGCCACTGTCGAGAATGCAAGGTTCACTTTTGTGCCTCAAGGCAGAATAAACTATTGTTATGACATTCTTAACAGATATTTGCCTATCATGTTATAAAGAACTTCAAGAAATGTCTGAATTGCAATTTTCTGAAAGCTTGGAAAGTAATCGGAGAAAGCATCGCTTCGTGTTTCTTACACGCATCTCCAGGCACTTGCTATTACCTTTTGCCACAAAGAAGGCATGCAGTTAAACTGACCTTCGCTCTGATTCCGTATGGCTGGAAGACTGAAGTCTGAAGCTTTGCCACACGTGGGGTCGGATGGGATCCACCCAAGGGTACTGAGGGAGCTGGTGGAAGTGCTCACCAAGCCACTTTCCGTCATTTATCAGCAGTCCTGGCTAACCGGGGAGGTCCCAGTTGACTGGAGGTTACCCGATGTGACGCCCGTGCACCACAAGGGCTGGAAGGAGGATCCGGGGAACTACAGGCCTGTCAGTCTGACCTCGGTGCTGGGGCAGGTTATGGAGCAGATCATCTTGAAAGCCATCACGCAGCACATACAGGACAACCAGGTGATCAGGCCCAGTCAGCGTGGGTTTATGAAAGGCAGGTCCTGCCTGACTAACCTGATCTCCCTCTATGACAAGGTGACCGTTGACATTGTTTCCCACAGCATCCTACGGGAGAAATCGGCTGCTCACAGCTCAGCCAGGCGTACGCTTTGCTGGGTGACAAACGGCCTGGATGGCCGGGCCCAAAGAATTGTGGTGGATGGAGTTAAATCCAGCTGGCGGCCGGTCACAAGCGGCCTTCCCCAGGGCTCAGTGCTGGGGCCCTTTCTGTTTAATATCCTCATCAAACGTCTGGACAAGGGGATCGGGCGGACCCTCAGGAAGCTGGCAGATGACACCACGTTGGGCGGGAGTGTTGATCTGCCTGAGGGCAGGAGGGCTCTGCAGAGGGATCTGGACAGGCTGGATCGATGGATCAAGGCCAATTACATGAGGTTCAACAAGGCTCAGTGCCGGGCCCTGCACTTGGGTCACAACCACCCCGGGCGACACTACGGCCTTGGGGAAGAGTGGCTGGAAAGCTGCCCCGCAGAAAAGGACCTGGGGGTGTTGGCCAACAGCTGGCTGAGTATGAGCCGGCAGCGTGCCCAGATGGCCAAGGCGGCCAACAGCATCCTGGCTTGTATCAGCAATAGGGTGGCCAGCAGGACCAGGGCAGCGATCGTCACCCCGTACTCGGCACTGGTGAGGCCGCACCTCGAGTACTGCCTTTGGGTTTGGGCCCCTCACCACAAGGAGGACATTGAGGTGCTGGAGAGAAGGGTAACGAAGATGGTGAAGGGTCTAGAGAACAAGTCTTATGAGGAGCGGCTGAGGGAACTGGGGTTGGTTAGCCTGGAGAAAAGAAGGTTCAGGGGAGACCTTATCGCGCTCTACGACCTGAAAGGAGGTTGTAGCCAGGTGGGGGGTTGGTCTCTTCTCCCAAGCAACAAGTGATAGGACGAGAGGGAACAGCCTCAAGTTGCATCAGGGGAGATTTAGACTGGATATTGGGAAAAAAATTTTCACTGAAAGGGTTATCAGGCATTGGAACAGGCTGCCCAGGGAAGTGGTTCAGTCACCATCCCTGGAGGTATTTAAAGGATGTGTAGATGTGGTGCTTAGGGACATGGTTTAGTGGTGGACTTGACAGATCCTAAAGGTCTTTCCCAACCTAAATGATTCTATTCTATGATGTGATATTCCTCTGATAAACCACAAGCAAAATGGGGATTATTTGGCTGTCAGTTAGATGGTTTCCTCAAAGGGAGTAAAACACCATAAACCCTTTATGTTTCAAATCTTGCTACCAGACAGATAATAGTGAGGCAGATACCAAAACCCTAAAACACCTCTAATAGATTTGAAAAAAAGCTGAGATCAGCTGATTCCACATGAATGCCCTCTACCCTCTCCACTGTACATAATGTGCCTGCTGCCAGTTACCATTCTAACAAACTAAAGTTTCTCTGAAGAACAGTAAAAATAAATAAAGCCCGGAGTTCAGGCAACTGCCTCGGTGCAGCCATAAGCAAATGAAACTATAACAACATGACAGGCTTTATGTCTGCCTTGGCCTACATTCCACAGTGCCCCTGCTGAGACCTTGTGGCTGTCAAGTGCTCCTGATCATGCCCCAGTGATCCCAAACCTCTTCAGCTCAGTGGGTGAAATATCCGAGCTGCAGTCAGCAGATGTCTGGCACACAGTCAGCAGAACGAGACGGCACCGGATCGTTAGCAACAATGGAACAATGTCAGCACAGAAGGCAGCGAGTGCAACTCTGGCCAGTACTACTACGTTACGTGCACTAACAGAAACCAGCAGGATCCTATAAGCATGTCTGACATTTTTGCTATGGGTGGAAATACTCAAGTTTTCCTAACTGAGGCACATTCCTAACATTGACTGCAGCAAGAACCCAAAATATTTGGGTTCTAATTATCTTCAACCTCCATTTAAAGTTTCCACTTTTCTCTGTATCTCCCCTGCTATGCTTCTAGTGTTGTCCATCGTCAAGCACAGCTGCAAATTCAGGAAGGAAAATGGCCCTATATGGCGGCTGAGGAGATTTGGATGGTCCCAATCACCCCCTTGACACATCACATTGCTGATTCATAGGGTCCCACCGTAAGAGAAAGTGAGCCTGCTTCTGCAGTTCACTTGGAACACCCTGATGCTTTGGGTTCTTCTGTTCTGCCAACCAAAATCTCCCATCAAGTCCTTCATCAAGGTTAGGATTCATGTGGTGTATGACTTCTAAAGCTCGCTTGAAACAGCTACCACATCTCCACATTCACCACACTTTCGACAAGTAGAAAGTTCTACACAGACTCAGCAGTGGAAATCACAAACAACATGAGTTCTATGGCAGCTGCCAAACCACGCTCAGTTTTCTAAAGTCTATGGAACACACTAAAATCTTCACAGATGACGCAACGTGACGCTTATCTGTGTCTCCAGCCCGCTTTTTTGAAGTTAACCTATCAGTTGTCTCAGTCATCCCATTTCCTAAATTAATAGCTTCACAGCCAGCCACTATATCCTCCCTCACATGCCTACGGCTTTCTTTTTGTTACTTTCCCTTGTACTGCAATTCTGCCTTTCATCTATATTCTCTAAATTCCTCTGGCCTTCTCCCAGGGCATAAACAGGGAAAAAAACCCTGTCGGAACCGGAGTTCTGCCAAATCAAAATTCACTGACACTTAAAGGAATTCCAATTGTCCTCAAATCAGACTGAAAAGAATCTCTAATGATGGCTTATTTTTTATTCTTATTAAGTAGAGGACTCTAATGAATTTTCCTGATTTATTGGGGGAGTAAGGCAGATCTAGGTTTTCACAGATTCCTTCATGAATATTTCTCACTACATACTGGATGTCATTATTCTACTGAGAATCAATTAGCCCAAATGTTGTTATGACAGTTACAGAAAAAAAACGTATTTTTAGCTACAATTTATAGTGTTCTGTCTCTTCCCAAGCAATCTTCACAGAGATGCTGAAAACTTCAAACCTAATCAGATACTGAAAGAAAATCTCCTTGATGAAAAATATAGGCAATTGGGAGGATTTTCTAAAAGAAAACATAAGCTTTTTACTCCTAGATGTATCCTGCTACTTTAGAGGAGTTCAACTGCATATATAAGCAAGCAAAAAAGTGGCAAAAGAGGGATTTAATTCATTTTCTCTGTTTCATTTGACTCAATTGTAGACGTTTCACAAGGAAATGACAAATAAGCAATGCTCTCTTTGGCCATTTAATACAACAGATGCTGAGCAATCACTTTGCATGGGCTGTAGCATCACAAATTCACCACGTCTGACGCACTTTCATTAGCAAACACTCCCCGCCCTTGCCCCCCTTCTCTTCTGTCCTTTCACAACTACCATCAATATTAGAAAAAAACCAAACCACAGCAACCTGGGAGATGGCTTACATGGCAAAAGTCGTATTGCGTGTGCTGCAAGACACGTTTTTATGGAAAGTGTTCCGAGAGCCAGGCAGGCTCACTGTCATACACATTGGGCACTTGTGGCCCAAAGCGAAAAAAAAAAGACCAAGCACGAAGACACCCTCATTTGTAAACGTATTTCCCATTGCCACGAGGGGAACTGATAAAAGGAATATGAGGAGAGGCAAGTAAATGCAAAGGACACGAGAAATAAATAGAACAAAGTGCAGTCAGGGGTACCACATGATAACAACATCAATTCATTAAAAATGATAAGTGATTAGAAAGCAACAGAAGTCCCTCCAACAGCAATGGTGGCGTTCCCTCTCAAGACGTGAGAAAAAGGCTACCTACGTTCAGTAGCAAAGTCATGGAGCCGAAACAACTATGCTATTGCCAGTAGAACCGCACTACTCAAGTCCTAGGACTATGAATGGGTGTCAAGAAAAAATAACGTTAGAGGTCTGTCCTGTATCATATGCTGGACTCAACTAACACCAGGTCTACCAGTTCCTGTGACCAGCAGTACGTAAGAGCGAGGCTTGCATTACTTCCAGTCTCCTCTCCACACACAACTCTGCTCTGTCCACTGCTAAGAAAGTGTTCTAGAAAATGGGGAAAGCTGTTTGGTTTCCCAAACACATTTGAGTGCCAAAGCACATATGGAGCCACTCCAATATAAGTTTTTGCAAACCCGGTAACAGTAAGAGCATTTTTAAAACTTTTCCCTCTAATTTTTTTCCCCCCACAATATCTTACATTCTTACTGTGTTATCACCATAAATAATAACAGCAGAACAAGAAGTCGTCCATTGTTAAAAAGAGAAAGAAGCTTCACTATTTTTTCCACTGACTTCCTAAGAGGTATGACAGGAACTGGTAGCCTTATGTTTTATATTTCAGCCCAGACACGATGGCCAGATTTCCTTCCCAGGAAGAAATTTCACAAAGCAAAAATTTTGCCTTGTGGATCATATCGGTGGCTTTTGTAAAGCCATTTGTTGTGACATACGGCTGCATGCATGACATGCCAAGCCCTGCCCCATGCTATTACTTACTGCTGCAGCACAGTGCCAAAAGCAGCAGCATGAGAAAACGCAGGGCAGAATTTATGCCTGGAGACACAAGCAGTCCCCGGAACACCCAGCGTAATCAATCTCATGCTGAACTGGAGAAAAGGGTTCTGTCACAGCGTACTGCTCACTGGAAAAAGAGGAGACAGTAAATAATCTACGAAGGAAAAACATATATGGATTTGAAAATACTCAGGAAAAACCCTTTCCATATAACACAGCAACACCTTTGGTAACCAAATGCATGGGAAGTTTTCAATTTCCAATAATTTCCAGGAAATTTATAATTTTATTAAAATGAGATCACGTTAAAAGCAGTACAAATCAAACTTTCATCGCCATGAACATAGACAAGCCACCATCTCCGTGTCACTAATGTTGCTAATGTTTATACATAATAAAAATGAAAACAGATTTGTTGAAAAACAATTCAAAATGTCCTTTGGAAACACTTGCAAAACCAAAAATCCAATTTAATTTCAAGGACAGGATTTTAACAAATACCGTGTCACAATTTTTTGAGTCCTATTTGTAGAAGAAATAGGAAGAATATTTAACTAGATGTTAAAATAACCTTGGAAATATATCCCCAAAGACTTTGAGATTCTCATGCCTAGTTTTCCTTATGTTAAACAGTATCACTCATGTCAGGCGGTACAATCCCACTCAGGGAAATAATTTATTGGAGGATAGATAATCTAGAAAATGGAAATTAAGTATGAGGACTTCTCACTATGACAGGTGTCTCTACAGGTGCCAAAATATGGAAATCTCCAGGAATACCACAGCTTGGACCTGAAAACATTTAAGCAGATAACTGGAATGGTGAGGAAGACAGATTGTAATTTAAAAAATTACAGATTTTAAATACATTCGAGAGCCACGACAAACAAAAGTATCTACATTGTCATTTACGATGTGTCTACAGGTTTCTGTATGTCTGTATTTTGAGTTGCCTGTGAAGACAAGATGAGAAGAAGCTGTTGAAAGTTGTTAATGAACAACCTCGCTAAAACAATAATCAGGTTTATAACTATACAGAGGGAAATGCATGTTCCAAACTTTGCTGACACAGCTGCACCGGTAAGACTGAGAAAAAGAGAGACCGAGGGGGACATTAAAATGTAAGAGGACAACAAACTTGGAAGAGTGTAGCAGAGAAGTAAGTGGCCAAAAAGGTGGTTGGATCAGCAAGGGCTGACAAACTGGAAAGATAAATAGGTACGGTCTGATGCAGACTTCTTCCAGACGGAGATGGTACCTCGGAAATTAATACAGGAAGATTTTCTTTAAAGACCATTACTGTAACACTTTAACTGACCTTAGAGAGAAACATCCTCAGGGTGGGAAATGATTTATGTTAAAGACGACGCATCTCTTAAGGTAGTGCAACGAGAAAACAGGATTGGTCCTCAAAGAGCCCTCCTAGAACTAACTGATCGCCCAGGGACCGCTGAAGGACGCTAGGCTTCTCGGGTGATCTTGATGCATCACACACACGCTCACATACACAAGAATGCCATTCGTTCTAAAACCTGAAGAAAGAAAGTGCTAAGCTATGAGCTGATTCTCTAAAAATATTGAAGCCGCTTATTTAACCTTAATTAAACCTTACCCTGTGTAATTAAAAAAAAAAGTCTATAGAATATCATTCCTATTAGGAGAAAAAAAGAGGAAAAGGAAAAAAAAACAACGAACCATCTATAAATAAATGTTCCTAAGAACCTTTGCCAAATATTAGTTCTCACAGAGACTTAAAAAGTTGTTTTTCCTGTGGAAAGTTCACAGAACTGGTATAATTTGTTATGTTCCTTTAAGTCTTTGTTGTCTAAATAGGAGCTACAATTTAAAGCTAATATGAGTAACTGAATCACAGGAAAAATACCCTCCAACCATGAAAAATAAATATTCAACATTCTCACCTTATCTTACATTCTTTGTAGTTCTGTTTCTCCACCGCATATTAAGTGGGCCCCGTCACATGAAACTAATACTGTGTTAGCTCTGAAGAAACAAAAAAAAAAAAAAGAAAAAAAAATTTGTCACTGAACTGGAAGGTGCCAGCTGCAGAACTGAAGTCATCTTTGAGAGGATAATTCCAGGCTTACGCACTAAATTATCTTCAGATTCTAGAAAAAAAAAAGATAAGTGACTAACTTTCCACAGATTACTGTGCCGTTCAAGTACCATTCACTGACAGTTTGGGCACCCATCGGCAACTGTTTTGAGAAACCTGACGTTGAGAAGGCAACAAAACGCAGCGGATAGAGCGGCATGTAGCGTCTTCCAGATTTTTTTCAGAGTTCATGCCAAGAACGCGTTTTGTCCCTCAGCCTTTAAATACAAGTTGCATTGTCTTTCTCAGGCATAGAATCCACCGACTTCTTAGAAAAGACCCGATACTCAAAAGAATGAAAGATGGCACTTAAGGGCAGGGGAAAAAGGGAAAGTAGAAAATCCGATGGAGACAAACATACAAGAAAACCTCGCAGGAAGAATGTGCGCCATTACCTATTACAGGAGGGAGCGCTCAAACAAAACAATGACAAGAAAGACTGTCTAACATCTGTATAAAAGCACTGTCCTTCCCTGAAGTAGTCACTAATTCACATTTAAGTAGAAAGATGATTTGACATCACAATATTAACAACAGCTCTTTTAACAACCGATGAAAAAGAATCACAGTAACCTCATTATTCGCAGTTGCAATAGGACACGGATCTTGGCGTGGGAACGTCGTGGTGATCGCCAGGCAGTGTCTGGAATAATAAAATTCACAGGCACCTGACGTGAGTTCTAAAAGAATAAGATCTTAAACAGTATCAACAGACTACAGCAACCCCGAAACGCTTATAGAATTGTAAAGAAATTAATTGTAAAGAAATTCATTAATCACATCATGAACAGGGAGCTGAAATTCCTTGGATACAGAAATGACAACTATGTGGAAAAGACAAAGTTACTGTTGCTTACTGAACTAACCATTGAAGGACTACGAAGAAAAGAAACTTAGGTAAGAGAATGAAAAAATTGCGAAAGGAAGAACACCCACTACTACCTAAATCTAAAAACCTAGAGTCCAGAATTAGGCAAAATTCTGGAAAAAAAGTTCAATTTTTTAGTGAGAGGTGATGAAAAAGGCAACATGAAAAAGGACCAACCCATATGCCAAATCATCAGATACCAGAGGAATATCAACATGCATATAATATGCATGAAAAGGGGAAGAAAAACATAATAAGCATCTCTAGGAAAGAAACAAGCATAGCCAGAGAAGTGAAAAAGAAGTCTTGAAATGACTTATAATTTGCAAAACTTCCAGCATAAGATAAATTTGAAGATGACAACTAAGCAGATACAATATATACTCACAGCTTAACAACTAATCTATATACTCACAGCTTAACAACTAATCTATATACTCACAGCTTAACTAATCTGCCCAGTGGATTCTGGGCCGCAAGATGCAATTTCTAAAAAGTATTTTTCCCTTGTCAAATATTCCAATCGTGTCGAATGTGAAAGTAGCCTACATTTAAACTGATAAATTAAAAGCAGAGGGTTGGGGGTTTTTTTAAGCGCAAAAAAGAAGTTTGCATAATGATCCAATCTTATCACTGGCACCAAACGTATCCCACGCGGACACCTGAAAAGAAATACATGCAACTCACTGCAATCGTGATGGTCACTGGATCCCCGAGTGTGAACAGCTACTGCAGACTTCAGGAAGTGTCTGTCACAATTTATCTATTTTGATGTCCATTATGAAACCCTCCTGGGGTTAAATAATACATAGATACAAGACGGTTTCACCTCCACTGGAAGGGTTTTAAAAATGAAATTAGACATGTTTTTGAGGCAAAATCTTTTGCAGTTAACTCCCCCGTTCTGCACGTATTCCTGTAGAATCTGTGGCCAAAGGAACCTCCTCTAAACCATTTCCCATCACCTCCTCTGATCTGTCAACTTCAATTGGGCTTTTCTTGTAGCACTACTTGTCCTATACTGAGAGGATAACAAATAAACAACTCAACTTATCCTTCTAGATTTATAACTGCAATCTAAAAATCTTTATTTATTCTATTTGCCTAAAAGTCTGAATTGTTTCAACATACAGTATTCACTACTGCACATTCTAGACTACTGTATTTTACCTATTTTCATCATTTGTCTCCATTATCTGTGGTACAGAAGCCTTAGGAGAGTCACTGTTTTCACTCTGAGGCCACCTCTGCTAATAAAATACTTGAGTGAGGCAGAAAAATTCCAAATGCAGAAACATCTGTTAGCATACTTACTGATCAATCAGACAAAAACTGTAAGTTTTAATACACAGAATCATTGGGACTATCATTTCTTTTGGAATGGTCCGACAATCTTCTTTCCTCTGGGGGCATTTTTAGGAAGAAAAATGTATTCCAAATCAGATTAACCAAAAAGCTGGAAAAGCATCTTACTAGTTTGACATATAAAGCAGTCAGAAAAAAAAACAAAGTCCACCGCTATGCAAAGGCCTTGCTAGAATGAACTGTAAAAATAGAGCGAAATGCAAATAGAGTAGATCAAAAAGAGAAATACTCAAAAGGGAACATGAACTCTCAGAGCAAATCGTCCTTATTTGTCTGAAGTTTATGAGGACTCGCCAACAACCTGGAGCAAATGGCACATTAAGCCTCATCTAGGAGAAAGGGCCAAAACGTACCAAGTGCAGATTTCCAGCCAGCTGCTTTCATTCCCTAGTTTAGGTAACGTGATTTCCTACAGCCGCGCCGTTTATCTGCCATTCCCCAAAGAGAAATGACTCTTGACTCGGAGGGACAACACCGCTACAGACTAAAATTTGTGCCAGATGCTTTAACTGAGGAAATAATCTCAGGTTTTCATTTGACTTGTTATGGGAATTGGGAGTCTTAATATTGGATTCTTATTATATCGCTATTTTCGAATTTTCTTTTGTATAACAACTATGGCAAAGATCACTCTGTCCCTCTGTAAGTGGAGAGAAAAATCAAAACCTTATTTTCTCAGAGGCAGTCCTTTGTTGCTCTTATCCAGATTGTTATCAATTCTATCTTAGGCTTGCATCACTCGCTCAGCCCTCCCCCCCTTCTTTTTTTCCTTTTTCCTTTTTTGTTTATAAAGAGGAAAGGGGCTTCATACTCAGAGCAACTTGTCCACAACCCAGTCTGGCTTCTATCCAGACTGGCTCTAGGGTAAACGTTCTGATTTGATAGGTTTTAAAGACTCTGTGCTACCACAGACTGTTTTCCGTATATTCTAGGTAAGTTTTTAAATGATCAGCCAATACGTCAGAGGGGGAAGTACTCCAGATTTCGCATTGCTGTAATCCGTCAATTCAAGAGTAGCTGTCGACAAAATACTGCAAATGAGCTCTTAGAGTAGAGGATGACTAATTTT
Organism: Grus americana; assembly: GCF_028858705.1. NCBI lineage: Eukaryota > Metazoa > Chordata > Aves > Gruiformes > Gruidae > Grus > Grus americana. The sequence continues at coordinate 3,535,910 of NC_072874.1, forward strand.
CTGTTAAATATATCTTCTTACAAACCAAACCTATATAAATGAGCAACAAAGCATCGCAACCGATGGTGCAAAGGAATAGGCAATTGCTGTCAAATCGTATCGACATTTAGCACTCAGTAGCCAAAAATAGTAACTTTTAAATTCGCCATTATTTTGTCTAGCAAGAACTGGTGCAGGCAACTGAAGAAATGATGAGGATTTCCTTCATAATGGTCACTATTACGGCTACTGCTTTCCGATAATTTCTTATTCATGGAACGCTAGTAAATGAGTAGATAGAAAATGACATAAGCGTACCATAAACAGCCAGTGTCCAAACATAACAGCTCCAGAGAAAGAAGCTTCCGGTGCATTTCTCCCCCCACCGCCCCTCCTCCAAACAAGAACAACTCCTAGATTAAAACAAAACTGTTCAGTCAGTTCTAACTCTTAACCAAAATATTTCTTAAGTACTCATGCACCACAAGACAAGGACAGAAAATGGGAAACAATACCACAAAAGACTCACTAGAATTAAGAAAAGCAATCTTGCTTGAACTGTGTTCTATTCTTCATTGTGCTTCTGTTCCACCAGTATATTAGCAAGTAAGTTGTGATTAACAATTAGACAAACATTTGAATTTATACAAGCAAGTGAACACCAATAAAATGAGAAGTCTGTATTCCTAAATAGGGAGCAAACAACTCCAAACAATCTCTGTCTTATCATAGTTAGGTAACACAAACCAAGTTTAAAATTCAGACCAAAAATTGTTCAGGAAATTATTTAAGTAGATAAACAAACCTAAGAAAAATGCTGTCTGCTTACAGATGTTAAATGTGTTCCATGCAAACATCTACTGAGCATGTTTCAATAGTTGTTTATGCAGCGGCAGTACAATTAGTGTCCGTATAACTATTACAAGATCAACCCAGCAATGACCTGCTAGAAGAAATCCATCCCTTACACACTCACTGCATGCCAAAGTGAGTCTGTCTGTAATGTATCGTCCGCTGTAAAAATAAACCCATGAAATATATTCAGGGGTTTAAGAGGTTAAAAGCTGGAACAAGAACAGAACATTTAAATAGACACAGAAGAGCAAGAGCATGGGAACACACAGACTCACTAACAGACCGGATTCAATAGGTACGAACCACTCTACTCTGACTTTTCCATTGTCACACTCCCCATAAACCTTCCTTCTGACCGAGTCTTCTCAGATCTCCTTTTACGCTGCTTGCCTTCCTTTGGGGCAAGGGAGCCAAAGTGAACAGAGGACTTTCATATTCCAACCATCTTTGCAAAAAAGTGGAACCTACAGACAGTCTCTTTCACAAGAAATATGAAATCAATACCTGCTGATGAAATGCAAGTGTCTTCACGTAGTGTCAACAATCCACGGCAATCCACAGAACAATCAAAACGCAACGAGTCAATACACACACACTTTTATGACTTCACCTCTCTTTCACTGTACAGACAGTTCAGCCTACGGTATGGCAGATACACTTTTTATGCTTTTATACATTTTGGGGCACACATTAATAAGAGACTTCCTTCTCAGCAGTATTTCTGAAGTACAAAATTTTTTTTCTGTTCACGGAAAATAAAAATCTTCATTGTACAATTATCTGGTCTGATGAACATTTCAAATATTAACAGCAAGGATTAAGAAAAAAATAAGAAATGATATTTCAAAACTTCAGTAGCTTGGCAAATGGAAGCATCAGAAAACAGATGGTGAGTTTATAAGGAACGTATCTCCATGAGCTATTCGACAGCTTGGCTATAGCACTGGTCAACAGATTTCTGTTACTGCTTATCCCAGTATCAACATTTATGGTCCAGCAACAAGAACATAAACTTTAAATGGATAGATTCGAAGAACTGATTGGCGGTCAAATGTCAATACAGAAGATGTGGATCCTCGAAATTACTTTGATGAAAGGACTTGTACTGAAGTACTAATATTGAGTGTTGCGTACTAGAAAATGGCATTAAATCAGTAAATAAGGATTTTTTTAGCCTCACTAAGAAGAGCAAAGCTCTCTTAGGGAATGTCTATGTTTGGATTAACCAGCAGGATTTGGGTTTGCTTATGGCCATTGACTGTCAGGACATTTAAAGTATCTTGATGGATCAGATGTGTGTTATACACAGAAACTGAACTCCTCCTACTTTAAAAGAAGGGGGACCAACATATTCAGGACCAACTCACATCCTATTGACTTAAAATATGCTGGACTTGGACTGGAATAAGCAACACAGATGGAGCAGTGGCAAATATTAAAATTAGTAAAGCAGAGGAAAAAACATTAGCAGCAGTACAGAAAACAGAAGGGAAGCAAAGGTGACCAATACTGAAGGAAAACGGGTTTGGATGTCGTAAGATTACAACATGGACATAAGCAACATAAATGATTGAAGGACATATGCAAAGGGAGAGGTACAACGGCAAGTCATGAGATAGTAGGTCATGCTGAACAAATCTGATTAACTTCTGTGAAAAAGTCAGAACAGGAACTGATAGGACAGACTAACAGACATAACGTATTTGGACTTCAAGATGGCTTGTAATACTTCACAGCAGAAAAAGCTAGGGTAAAAGGTCAGTAAAAACTGTGCGGATAAACATGGAAATTCTAAACTGAATTCAAAACAAGGTCAGTAAGAAGCAGCAGACAGGTAAAGAACTGCTGTGCCAATGCCTAAGTGTTTGACCTCTTCTTACCTAGACAAGGTACCGAAGATACACAAAGGGACTTGTGAAGAAATTAAAGCTGTAGCCATAAAATATGGAATTGGAAGGAAGGTTTGGTAATGCAGGTGATATGGTCAGAGTCCCAGACACCCTGCTTAAACTCAAAACTAGATGATTTGCTTGCTGGTAAATATACTCTGCAATTATTGAACTTCTGGGCTGAAAATAAACACCACAATGAGACTTGCGAGAGACCCGCTCCACTGAAAGAAGAGACAACTGGAAAAATTTTGCTGAAACTTGAGAGAAAGCGGTAATTTTCTATCTCTAGGCAAGTCCTGTCAACACGTGTTTCTGATTTTGCAACTTTCTAATTTTAAGCTTCGCCAACTGGAATTTTCTCTTTAAATCATTTTAGAAGCTATTTAATCAGGATGTTTGCAGGGGAAGCCAATCTTTGATCACAAGGAGGGCTGCATTTACCTGAAAGTGCTATTGCATGAAGAGAAATTCAGTAAGTATTCTTATGTTTACAGTTATAACAAACTGTTCTCATTCAAAAAAGCACAGTGTCTTTCATTCCGCCTACTTCCCTCACAGTTTGTTTTACTAAACTGCTATCTATTGTCTCCCTTTTAGATTGTAAGCTCTGACACAGGAACTGCCTCCTTGAAACAAACAAAAAAAAACCCCCACAACAAAAAACCTTATTTATACAGCATTCAGCACAGTGGGATCCTGACCACAGACTTCAAATTGAAGATGTAAGCGAACAACCTTTAGGAAGCTCTGTAGATTTAATAATACATTTCATACACCTTTGGATATGATGGCTCTGCCACACAATCAAAACGAAACACAAGGTAAATTTTTGAGGGTCAGATCAGGCAGGCATTTAAGCTTGCGTACGCCATGAAACAATGGATTTTGAAGATGACGGAGGATAGTGAAGCTGGTAGAAGACAGTCAAGTAACCACTCTACAAGCTTGAAGTTGGTAAAAGAATGCTTCCGTTATTAGAACACAACAGGATTTTCTTCGTGTTTTAAACGTAGACCTTACCATTCGATTCATATGTTCCATTGAAACCTTCAACAGATTGCACTGAAATGACAAACAGTGGCGCAAGATAATTGTAGGCAAAACCTTCACATGTCTAATTAGTTTGCTTAGTTATTCTTTCATAATGTTCTGAGACATTAACACAGCCCCTTCCTCACATTTTTCAGCGCTTGACATTCTTCATTTTCAAAGCGCTCTTGTGAACTGCGGAAGCGCCAGACATTTGCCCCAAGCTTAATTCAAACTACGTTGTGAGTTATTCTACTTGTGGGTATGGATCTTTCTAAAATTAAAAAAAGCCGCCTTCTTTCCAATAGAGGTGTTCAATACTATTTACTTAGAAAATCTGCCTGTCTTCTAAACCTATTTCTTAGCATTGTCCTGTTAACAGTATTATATTATGCAAAGAACTAAACCAGCTAAAGGCAGAAAATAAAAAAAAGGAAGTCCTCATTTTACCTCACAATTTTTTCCCTCTTCTCTGCTCCCTTCATCTTGATTATAATATTTTACAAATAATTTTTAGCTACTCAACATTATCAATAGGGCAAAGTATTTTCCTCAGCCTCATCCACAAAAACAAGAAAAGGTTTTTGCATCTAAAGCTACTTCTGCTTCCAATGTCTCATATTCAGTAGTACATAATTATATTTTGGTCATAAACACTGTGAAGCTCAGCACGCCTACTAAAAATGAAACAGAAAGAAAAATTAAAACCAGCAACCACCATTGCCTTGGGCCTCATCACTCCTAAATATTGTGGAGAGTTTGAAGGTCCTTGAGACAGTTGTTCTGATAACCTAAACCGAAGGCTTAGCTATTACGAATCCTTCTCTCTAAACACAATCTGCTGCGAAATTGTTAGGTTGTAGAAAATGAACTTTACATAAGCAACAAATCTGGCATCAGATACGCAAGTGGAGATCGAACAGGTCTCCTGTGCAACACCGCGTACTGCATTGCGCTGTGAGGAAACACTTCCCTAAGCGTCCTGCTGTCTGCGAACACACCCCGATGATCCGTCTGCCCTTTCAAAGCTCGTGGTCCCAATTTCCGGATCTGACTGGCTGTCTACCAGTCCTATCCTAACCACCTATCATACGTACATCAGCAAATAACCATATTCCGTGCATCAAATCTTACGTCATCTTCCTCTGAAAAATGATTGGCATCACCGGTGTTCATTGCTGCTAACCAACAATTAGGAATCAAGAGGGCCTGTTCTCCGCCTCTTTGACTACAAGAAATACGGGGCATCAAGGAAAACTGGCAGGTTAGAAGTTCAAAGCAGAGGGGCAAAAAGGGGCATAAGTCTTCAGACAGCACTGAGTTAAGCTCTGGCACTTGCCATGCAAAAATTATGCAGTTTGCTGACAGTGTAACAGTGTCATTTACTATCCAAGTTAGGATTATCATTTAGCTCCCAAACACCTTTATCAGGCTTCTTTGCAGAAACAAAGGTATGGGGAAAGAACGAGGAATACTCACAGATTAAATTGTGTGCAATTTAAGTCTTGCAAAAGCAGTTATAACATATTGATGTTTAAATAGCCATTTATTTTGGATGATCCTTTTTCCCTTCTCCAAAGCCTATTTTTCATCAGAACAGGAATAAGATGCATCTTTTCCAAGGTAGAGTCAAACATTTCCATCTCCTTGTCTCTTTTTGAAAGACGTTAGACACTAAACTGCATCCAGGTCTGAAATCTGCAATTCTATTAAAAAGGTGCAAAAAGTTTCCTCCGAAGTAGGTATCCCATACAGAATGAGGAAGAACGCACTGTTATGTACCAGTATTCCTTCACCATTTACACACGTTTTACTTCTGCTGAATCAGAACACAAATCTGAATTTTTCTTTTGAAAATATTCTCAAGCCAAAGGAAGAAGGAAACAATATAAAGTTTAAAACATATTTCAGACTTAGCCTTTACTCCAGAAAAAGAGAACTCCAAATGTACCAGACTCAGCCAGTGGCTCGATGGTCTGCATGGGGACAGCAATCAACACCTAGGTTTCCAACCACTTGACTGTTACAGATTACACGTAAGAAGATAGTCACAACAGCGTAACAAAGAGCCCGCAAAGATCGAGCCCTAGAATGAATTCATTATAACAATATTGTAAGTTCCTTCATTCATAATCTAATATGATTTCTGAAAATCAGGGAAATCAAAGACTAAGAAAACACCGCACAACATTACAAAGAAGTTGCTGTACACCTGGAACTAGTCTGAGCAGTTGCCACTACCTTCATCTTCTGAAAGTGCAGTAGAGCTGGGGAGCAGGCAACAGAGGAAGCTGAAAGTAGGAGACTGGCTCTGACCTTCTGCCAGCCACGGTACAAAGGTGGTAAGTGACAACTAATCTTTCTTTAGAGGCTGAAATAAGCCAACGAGAGATCACTTCTTAACACTGATGACCGTCCGTATCAAACAAAACACACGAACAATCCCTAGTGAAAAAAAGGCAGAAGGAGAAATAAGAAACCATTTGCCATAACCAATCAAATTCCTCTCTTTTGAGACTCAGAGGAAGAAAATTCCCTGCAAGTTAAACTCTAGCACTAACACAGGGACCCAGACCTCTTGCTTAGAATGTTTAGGACATTCTTTTTCTTGACCTTGTACACATAAGCTGCAGGAATTTAATTATGCTGTTTCCATCACCTAAGAACATGCAAGTATGTCAAGCCTGTTGCTTCCAGCATTATAGGGACTGGGCAACATCCTCAGATGATCACTGTGTTTCATGACCCCTTGTCAGACTAAATCAAAGAGCAGATTTAAATCAGACGGTCACGTAGAAATCGCCCAGCCTGTCATCATGTGTGCGCTCTGAACATCTCCACTGTTGATAGCGTGAAACTAGATAAGTAACAGCAGGAACCATACATAGCACAGTTGCATATAAATAAAGCCAGTCTTATCAAGCCCTCTTTCCATGACCCTAAGCCCTGCTGTCTCTGCAAATTTTTAGTTCTAGCCTCAGCCTCGCTAGACTGTCAAACACCTACTGTTCAAAGCCAAACCCACCCCCCAAATATGTCCGTCTGCAAGAAACAACATCTACATTTTGCAGTTAGATTACAGCAATTTCAGTCATTCTAAGACTCAGCGCTCAACATCTTAGTTGAGTCCGACGCTCAGAGCTGCTGTGAATTAGTAGTACACATTAACTCCTCAACAGCTTGTCCTCCAATGCATTTAGTTGAAGGCAGAGGTCCAGAGAAAAGATATAGCAGCCATACAACATTCCTTGACTTACAGTCTTCTAAAAGTACAGATCACATATGATTTATTTATGTAGGGCCCAAATTACTTACTGCCAAGATCTTCCAGATAACAGAAACAAATTGATGAATAGGCTCACCTTCAGGCTAGCCTGATTAGCAACTTTTACATTACATCAGTCTCTTGCCTAGGTGTAAGCGATTTGTAAACTTTCCAGAGCTTTCCAGAGCCAGGCAAGAATTTTTTTGGCTTTCAATAAGTCCATAGACAAGAATAAAAGACGTTAAAGAATTCAGCCATCTGACCCGGAGAACAGAAAGGTCACCACAGGTAGGAATGAGAAGAGAGGTACAAGTAGCATAATAAATTCAGCTATTCTTGTAGGCAATATTAGATCTGACAGAGCCCACGTAGAAGCTTGCACCATAGCTAAAAGGCAAAGTCAGATCAAGATACCAGCATAGCAACTACAAGCACACGTACCCAGTGACCCACATTACCACTATTAACTCTCCCTTTTTGCTTTAGAACATAACCAAGGAGCTAACTGCCAGCTTTTCATCGAAATGAAGGATGTTTAATATTTTTAGCCAAGTAAAAAGGGCACGCGCCCCAGCTGCACATTCAACCACACTCTCAGGAATGGAAAAAAGGGAAGAACCGTTTGTTCCCGTGGAAGAGTTCCATCTCATTGTAGTACATCCATTGAGATGTATAGAACATGTTCAGTTTGAGGCTCCCTGTTACATTGTCGTAGCTGGAAAATACAAGCACATATGCTATCATGGCACATTATAAGGCTGTAAGCTTGCCTTTACGTCATATGAACTAAAAATTGAATGATGCTTAGATTAATATGGGCCTCCCCGAGGATGACATGTCAATTTGTAAAGCCTTGAATATTTTCTACAGTAAGGTCTTAGCTGGAATACCAAAAATTAAGCTTTAGGCACCATGTTTAACAAACACATGTATAAACTGAATACAGAAAACAGGAAAGGAACAAGAATAAGCAGATATGTAGAACACAAGATCTGCCAGGAAAAATTGCAAGACCTGGAACATGAAATCTAGAGAAGATAGAGGGGAAAACACGTGATCGCAAGTATTCAAATACATAAAAGGCTAGTACATAAAGGGGAAATAAGCTCTTCCCCCATGAACATAGGGGTAATATGAACAAGGGAAAAGATAAACGGCTCACATCATAGCAAGGGAAACACGGTTCAATACTATGGAAAACTTTCTAAGGCTATGAATAGGGAAGCATGGAATCAGACTGTCTGTGGAAATTGTGAAATCTTTGTCTTTTTAATTCCTAGTGCTTTGAACACCCAGAGCTGAGAAGAATTCCAGTCTATTACAGGTAAATAAAGATTTGTGTCATTCACTAGAAGAAACACTGAGGGACATTCGTAACTCAAGTTAAACGATCTTCATGCATAATTTCAATGAAAATTCAGTATTATATTAATTTATTTAGCTGGGTTTGTGGGTTTTTTTTTTAATTTTAATTGCAAACTACCAAGCTGAGACAATGGGAACTAAGGTTTTATGGAAAAGACAGTAAAAGGGTTCTGTAGTGCTGTCATGTTAAGAGGAGGGGCACAAAGTCCTCTGGATCATATTAGCGTAGGGTCAGCTTCAGCAGGACCTTAAAGAAACCAGCTTACCATTTACAAAATGGAGATCTAGTGAGAGCTGCTGTTAAAAAATGCTATCTAAATGTTAGGGAGGATTATTAGAGAAATAAAACCACGATCATTGTTTGAATCTACAGTGCTGTTTGTAACACTGAATTGTTCTCTAGGTCTGATCAGTGAGAAAGCAGTTCTCATTTACAACGAAAAACCCCAAAACCTGTAATTGTCAGCAACAGCAAGCTTTACATATTTGCCCCTTCAAAACTACATCCTTCTGAAGTGGTTAAAAAAAAAAAAAAAAAAAGAGAGTTGAAACAAATGGCTGTGCTGGGAGTAAGCATGGCCTTCACTTAAACAGGCCTATAAATCACGGCCCGACACTGGATAGGAATGATTGCTGGCAGGGCTAGCACTGCTCCAGGCAAACTCCACAAGGACACACAGCGTATCTGTAATGAAATAGCACCCAGCTGACTGTTAACCCCCTGTTCTCCGCCAGAGAAAGTTTCCACGTGCAAGGTAGCGCAGAAGCCTCGTGAATAGCTGTGCCTTTTCTATCAAGTTCAACCAAAACTCACGGCAGCAACACAGTAAACTTAGAGGATACCAAGTCGCCAGGACTTTTGTTTTCATTGTGGCACAAAGTTTCACTACATTTAGAAAACATTATTTTCTTCATTTAAATTTTCTTGCAGGTTTGGTTTTGGTTTTTTTTGGTAATTCAGAAGACATGATAGGATTTTCTTTTTGCACACTTTTGTTTCCCTTAAAAAGGGCAAAAAGGCAAGACTGGAAGCAGGGAGAAAAAAAAAAGGAGATGAACATTTTGGCTTTCATTGGAAAACAGAGCACTTTGAAGCACATAATTATTTTCCTTGAAATTTTCATTTCTAATAACTTTATTTTAACCAAGATATTCTTATTGGACACTTGAAGTGCTCATCATCTCAGTCAAACAGAACTTTTTAAACTATCACCAGTGTGTAAACTGTGAGTCTATTACTTTTCCACTTTCCTGGTAATATTCCTGCTAACATCCTTGTTCTAATACCAGGTACCGCCTCATGGAAAATACATAAATAGTCCAGGGAACAAAGATCAGAAACCAAGCCTCTTCTATTTTGGGCCAGCTCCCCAGACACTTCTATAACCCATGATTCTGGCATTCTTTGCCGCTTCAAGTGGTGTCAGAATATGCCTTAACTCTGAAATGCTTATAGCCTCCGGGGACTTCAGAGAACAGATCAAGAGTCTGAAGCCTCTCAGGCTAACCTCGAACTCAATCCTGCCCAGTTTGGAGTATCTGTTCCAAACACTAGGACACCAGACAAGAGATTGATTAGCACACTTGCGTCTTGCACCCAGAGAATTCTAACGTACAGCCCAATATCTGATATCCAGAGACAGGTTTCCAGATATATGGCAAACTAAGTATCTTCTGGCATGAAGGTGCTCCCTGCTCAGCATCTGAATGGTCCATCGAAGTGCCTGACTCTAATCAGCATAAAGAATTAACTGCCCAACCTGGATGACCTGGGATCTTACTAATGCTTATATCTATCTAAAGGGTGGATGTGATGAGGAAGGGGCCAGACTCTTCTCAGTGGTGCCCAGTGACAGGACAAGGGGCAACGGGCACAAACCAGAACACAGGAAGCTCCCTCTGAACATGAGGAAAAACTTCTTCACTGTGAGGGTGACCGAGCACTGGGACAGGCTGCCCAGAGAGGTTGTGGAGTCTCCTTCTCTGGAGAGATTCCAAACCCGCCTGGACACGATCCTGTGCAACCTGCTCTGGGTGATCCTGCTCTGGCAGGGGGTTGGACTGGGTGATCTCCAGAGGTGCCTTCCAACCCCTGCCATTCTGTGAATTTTCCCGGGTCCCAGTGCCTACTTTTTAAATAGTGTAATGCCTGTCTATAACAGACAAGCCCAAGTAATTGTTTTTGCCTAGTCCTCTCTTTCTTCTGAGTGGCATTCTTATTCATTTCAGTAAACTAAAATTTTATTATGAGTATTCCTGCTGTGTAATTCTTAAAGAAATCACCACAAGAAGCTCGTACCAGAACGGTCTCTTCCCTAAAATAATTGGAGATGAATGTTGGAAGGGACAAATACATAACCAAAATATCTCATTTAAATACCAAAAAAAAAAAAAAAAAAAAAGATATTTGAGGTACCTCTCAGTATAATCAAGGGAGTCCTCCTTCTTCACGTTACGGAAGCGCTCATTCTTACCAGTGGTGTGAATCAAGAAATAGCTGGTTGCCTCTCTGACATAGTTGTCGGGTTTCAGGCAGTGCATGAGTACGTACCTTCGCACTTCATCCAAGCTACTCTTTACTGACCTTTCTTCATCCTGTCACTTCTCTCCCTCTTCCCACTTCTTTTCTAGGACACTCATGACAGCATTTCCCTATTATCATAAACTCTGTCTCTTAGTAAGCCCATTAATCTTATTGCCAATACAGACAATCAAGTCACTTTTCTTGGGAGGGTTTTCCCACCGTAACCCAAATTTGAGCCTTGCTTCTCAAGCCCAGGTGACTGTTGGATCCCAGGCGTCACAGGTGCAAGGGTCTAGAAGTGAAACCCTGCATGTTAATTTGATACACTCTGCCATTCAATCACATCCAGGCTGTGTGTGACAATGGGGGGTACAGAATCAATCTTAATTTTCCACATAATTAATTCAGTCTGTGAATAAAAAAAAATAATTCCTCATATCTCCGTGTGTGCAAAAAAAAAAAAAAGAAGTTATTTCATTTCACAAACATCTTCCAATCTTCTCTTCTCCTCTAATGATTCTGCATTACTGAGAGGCCTGAATTTGTAATACCAGACTCTTTCATTGCCAGAGTCTTCGTCTTGCCCTTGGTTACTTCCCTGTTGGCTGCAAAGATGGCCAAGTAACGCCTCCAGAGCGAAAGCAGCTTCTGCTCCACGAGGCTCCGACAGCTGTGTCCATCGTCTGGCTCCGTTCTCCCTGAAAGCTGCTCCTGTCACTTCCACACTAAGTCTCCACCAGCCAAAGGACCAAAGATGCCAATTACAATCTTGAGCTGTGGTCGATTAGCTTGCAGCAATGTAAGAAAAAGAAGAGGCATGTTTTATAAAAGCAAACGCATTAGCCTTTCACTCTAGAACTCACAAATAACTTTAATATGAAGTGGGGCTTTTGAGTGGCCTCCGTTGCTTAAGTCATAATTGGGAAATTCTTTGGTAGCACCTTTTCTTCTTCTGTTTTTGGTAGAAAACAGAAGTATACAATTTCAAAGTTTTCCTTTCTATCCTGACTCATGTTTTTTCCTCTGCTGCATATTCTTGGACACACAGTCACAGTTTACCAGAGATCAGCACTGCTAACATACTGCCAACACCAGCTCAGCGTTACCAGTTCCTGCAACGCTAAAAGATGTTTTTAAACTGATGACATAGTAACTTATTTTTTAAAATAATAAGCAGCAGTGCCAAGGATCTACATATTTATTTTGACAGTTTTTACTGTTTCTAACACTTCTCTAGCCCAATATGCTTCAATCAGACCTGTAATCACTTTCGAGGGTAACACGGTGCTGTTTACGTTGTACCCCAACCATATGGGATGAATGACTGAAGAGTACCTGATTCACGGCGGTAAGGCACAATCGGATTAAAAAACCCCCAGCACTGACAGTATAAAAGTTAAAACAGTACATATATATACATAAAACATATAGAAATATATACTTAACAGTATATGACAGCTAAAACTACCGCACTTGTGCTCAAGCACAATATTATGCCATTTACCATCTCCAGTGCCTATGCTAAGGTATTTTGGAAGCATCCTGGATAATGCCCAGCTTTACCTACGAAGAAGGGCAACAGTCCAACTTTACAGCTCTGGGGACCAGATCGCAGCTCTGGGACCGCTCCTTGCCATCCACGCAAACAGGAGGAGGGAAGCGCTTTCAGGTGGATGTAACAACAGCAGCTGGGTCTCTACGCTGATGGATGCTCACAGCGGGAGTCATTCTGCTGTTCGGGCATCATGCACCGCTCAAACAACTGTTTGCCTGCCTCTTCTAACAGAAAAGCAGCGAACCAGAAAGAAACGTGCACCCAACGTTTCCGTTTTGGCACCTATGCACCTACACGTTTCAGTTTCTGTTCCAGCGTACCCTCCTGGGAAGTGCATTTCATTAAAGCGCCGTGTCCTAAAGCCTGGCTCCCTCTAGTGCAAATCGCCAATAACCTAGGACTGCAATTCCAAACACCGTGCTTCGGTTGGTTTTCTTAAATTACGTGTTCCCAGATACCAGGCCTCTTGTCTGATATTTCAGTAGTTAATCATCTTGCACTGAATAAAACATCTGTGATCTGCTTTAGTGGTTAATGTAATAAGTACAGATTACGTTCAATTAAACAATTTCTGCTTCTCAGTAGGGATTTGATTTCTAGAGTTCACTGCCAACTAGAAAGTGCATGTTATTTTAATAGGAATACACCTACATGTAACCGTGGACGGCTGCCTACAGTTAACAGGCCACAGATATGATGCTCTGGAATTACAGAATTTGTATTCTCAGTATTTTTTTTATCCCGTTCCGGCATTGGTAGCTCTGCACACTGGAGAACACATACAGAAAGCGGCAATTTCTGATAAGCACTTACGTCAGTACACAAGTCGACAACTAAAGATTGAGTGCTCTGCTAGAGATCTGAGCAAAGCTAATGGATTTTACACGCAACAAATTTCAACAAAGACTTCAACAAGAACCACTTCTGTCCTTGCAAAGAGACAGATTTTGTCCAGATAGCTCCTCTAGAACACTCAGGAAGAGTTCAGAACAGGAAACTGATTTTCTCAAGGTATTGACAAGGCCAAATATCCATATTTTCCTCTCCCCAAAGGCCTGACTCTCTATTCTCTTCCTCTGCTTAAATTAGCTGCTACTTTTATTAAGGGTTGGTTTCGGTTTATACTCGTACCCTCCACATTAACTAAGTCTCCCGGGACAAAAAGCCTCAAGAAAGGGAGTTTCTAGGCAGCCTATGCCTTCGTGCTCGCTCTCCCAGATATAATAAAGTGAATATTGCTTCTATAAGAATAACTTTAATGCTATTAACACCAATTCTTGGACAACTCTGTAACATGTTCCAGTGCTCGAACTCTGCCTATTCATGCTTCACGCAACAGTTTGCAAATACCAAAGGTAACAAAGAATGAAAATAAAAAGGAAGGCCTTGTGCTTGCAACCCAAAGTCATATGGAAACCCACTTTATTTAAAAATAAATAAATAAAGCTCACAACATGCCGGATAGGTAGGAGTCAGCGAACATAATTTGAGATTTACGGGATAGTCTGAAGTGTATTTCCCAGCTTCTGTGATGCAGAAAGAGTCTCTCCTTCACGCCTTGGAATGCTATGCGTGAAAGTTTGCTTTAGGTATTCATACTGATGACTTCCCTCGCTCCTTTTTTTCCCCTCGCCTTTCTTCTAACTACCGAGATGCCATAACATGGGAAAGCTGTGTAAAGCCAAGACTGTGCCAATCATGGTATACACCTTAAGCGATAATGAGGAGACCTTAAGAAGGGTAGGAAATCATCTTGATACGATATGACAGTCTAGTACTCGATGGGTCATGAGGACAAGCGTCAGGAAGTGAATGGAAGGAGATCTTTCCATTCCGAGTTAGGAACGAAGCAAGCACTTCCATGGGGGTGTCGTCGTTAAATCCTCTTTAACACTACAAGCAGGATGGGCTGTTAGCCCAACATCAGAGCAGCCAGGTAACGACGTACTCGCCTGGACGAGGCTGAAATCTTTCCAGGAATCTCACAGCTCACTAAGGGATAGGGATCAGGTGGTTACCTCCCGTCCTACCCCTTCCTCCTGTTCTAGCGTGCTAAGATCTGTCAGTTCTAAGATAGAATTGGATTGTACGCTGCTGGGGTAGAGACTCTTTCTTTATTGTGCATATGAGGAACATAATGAGGTGTAGTCAGACCATATAACTTTAGGCAGCTAACTTTGGACCCCTGATTCCCTTAAAAGTCAAAAGAGCTCCAGAAGACCATGTAGCAGTATTGATCAGTCTGGAGATTCTTTTAACAGGGCTCTTAGCCTATTTTTGTATGGATGACAAGCCTATTCGTAACTGATAACTGTCATGGCCCCCATCTGTGGTCCAAATGCCAACTTTGGAAGGGGCTGGTGCGTAAGTTCTTGCTGCATTCGGTGTATGCCAAGAAGCCATGAACAAATTGAGCTATGACAACGGAAAGGCGGTGACATTACTGCCAGATAAAGAGAGGACTTGTGTCTAATAACTGCAGCAGATGCCTTTTTCCTTCTCGCTTTTCAGACCAACAAAAATGTTTAAGAAAATCAAGGCAGCACCCTAAGAAACAGAATGGAAGCACTTATGGAATACTTGACTCCAGGTTGCTTAGGTCAGAAGTGACTCCACTTTGCTATTTACATGGAGCACAAAAGTGCCAGAATTACTCAAAGTTTAATTTAAAAAAAAAAATACATTTCTGAGCTACACAAGGAGTCATACCCATGACTGGACCTCTGAATATAACACCATGCACGCACAATTTTGCCTTTCTTATTCGTTTTTCACAAGCAGCAGTTAGTCCTTCATGCAGCTATATGATGAAAACTCTTAACACGCTAGCCTGAAGGCTACTTACTATAAGCTGTTCTCAGTATCCGAGGTTCAAGTTTCTACTTTATTAGCCGGTTCCAAATGCTTTTTAAAGAGAAAAAAAAAAAAAAATGCCCTTGCCCAAACATCTGCCAGTACATAGTGGAAGCTGATACAACTTGCTCTGAATCTCAGCAATGTCGCTACTGCTTTTTAGTAGGAGTGAACTGACACATCAGCATCCTTGAGCTATGTGTTTGTTCAATAGCACCACCTCCAGGAGCTTTGTATAACGACAGGCAAAGGGAAATGTTCTGGGAGGTCCCTACTGCTGAAGTAGTTGAGGAACACACGCAGATATTGGTAGCACGTTTTGTAAAGGCTTAAAATCCTCCACCTAAACTGTCATGTTTGTATTTATCAATACGTGCAGATAGCTTCTGCTTTACGATACTTGTCACACAAATTGCTAACACGTAGTAATAAAACAGCCTACGCTTCCTTACAAGACAAAGGATGCTCCAGTGAAGTATCACGGGCACATCTACAGAACTGTAAACCTCCACGGACACAGGCACTTACGTAATCCAGAGACAACACGCACAGGCAGACGTGTGAAAACGTGTGAGCACCGAACATCGTACGCGTTCTACTCCCAAACACCCAGAACGCAGTACGGCACCTTCTTCAGCCATCAAACCAGCCAGAGCACTGAGCTCGGTGGTAAGGCAGGACCAGCGTCTCCAGGAAGGACTGGCGCAGTATCTTCGCAAAGCTCGTAAGTCTGCGAAGGTGTTATTCCAGTTCTGCTGCGGCTAGCAGCGCCTGGCTCTTCCGCGCCTAGGAAGAAACGGAATCTCACTGAAAGGCCACGATGCCTGGAGATGCCTTAAATGAGCGTAACCATCTTCAGTTATGGTTGGAATTTAACTGAGGACTAACATGGTATCTTCTGTTTGAGGTAGTATGTAAGCATATATCCTAAAAAACATATGGGGTATAGTGAAATATGATTATTCTGCTATAATCCATAACATGAAACCCATTCCATGACTTTAGAATCAGCAATAAAAATAATTTCGAAAATGAAAACCTGTAATTCCCACTGTGGTGGATGTTGGAACAGGGACTATTTTTAGTTGGTGAAGCACATGCTGGTGATACGAAAAAAAAAATGTATGCTTTCAAGGCTTCCTTTTCTCAGCTGCTAAATCACATTTCAGACAACTTTAAATAATATATATGGTTAAATATTTTCATTATATCTATTTACCGTAGAAGAAATTATCAGGGAGAACACAGGAATGTTACAGGATTGCAAATGGCAGAGCTGATAACTCAGAACACATTCATCAAAAGGCAGCCACTCTTGGGGAAAAAAAAACAAAACAAAATCAAACAAACCCCCCCCCCCCAAAAAAAAACCCCAAACAAAAACACCAAACAAAACACAAAACCTTGAGAATATCTGCAACTGGATACCTGATATTTAGCAAGTTTAATAATGCGTATTGATTGATGGAGTATTGTGTCTCTATGAGAAATAATGAGCTCTCAGGAATGGGAAAAAATGCCAGGAAAGTAAGTTGCACAGATTTTCATGGGAATCAGATGCTACAGTGACTGAGGTACAATTAAAGACCACCGTAGTGGATACGGCAGTGAGAGTTCTTGGTGAAGAGAAAGAATCTGACTCGATGCTTTTGGGTGCAGCATTTTTTCTGTTTGTCTATTTTTATTACAGTTTCTTTGCCAGCATCTTCCATGTTCTATTTATTTACAGTTACTATAGTCTAGCAACACAATTTTTCTGTGCCGACTGGCTACAAAGAAAGCTTTTTTTAAAGAACTGTATTTTTTGGGGGGGTGGGGTGTAGGTATTCTTTGTAATTCATTTATGTGGTGTTCAGTGCTTTACAGCTTAAAAGAGAGCCTGAGTTAGTTTATGACTGGAGAAACAGAGATGCCACAGGAAACAGAAAAATAGCGAGAGCTCATAGTGTGGCTTTCCAGCAGATACTGGTTTCTGTAACTGGGTCGCTAGTGGGAGGCGCTGAAAGACGAGAAAGAGAGGAAAGATTAAAAAAGAAGGGAAGAAATTCCAAGTGTAGGGATTAGCATGAAGGAAAGGCAGGAAAATCCAAGTGAGGGAAGGAATGCTTCCAAAATGTTAAGTAATAAATTTAAGCTGTAATAACAGCATCAAAATACAGTTAAAGGTAGATTTGTAGTCCCGTATTTTACCCCACGCTATGAAAAGTGCATTCAGTGCAAGTCAGCTCAGCTAAACGGGTGCACAGGCGGAAAGTAAGCAGTTAGATGTCAGAGAAGACAGTGCGGTCTTATTTCTTCCTATCACAGATTTTGTTAATTGAAAGTAAAATTGTGCTTCTTATTTGAACAATGTCAGGCAAACACCGCACGCAAAGGGAAGAAAAGTAAAAAAAAGCAAACCTAGGTAACTGCATCCCCCCTCCCTCTTCACGTGCCTTCCGGAAACAGAACAGTAACAAAAATCCATTGACTCTTTTGAGTCAAGATAAGATATACTTTTCATTCCACGAGGTTGAATCAACTCCACTTTGAACACGCAACCTGCTAGACGAAGAGTGCCAAACTCATCTGGTATCGCTCCTGGAACGCTCTCTACGTTATCGGTAGAGTGCCTAGAGATGAGACACGCTGGGATCCTCGCTGGAAGACCACTGCACATTGACGAGCGAGTGATCCACGGCGCAGCCGCCATGAACGCAACCGAGCCCGTGCTGCGCTGCGCACACAGCGTGGCCAAGGGCTGCGCTGCACGGACCAACTCGGCTCGCTCCAGAGGAGCGGCTCCCACGGGACAAACTCTGCCAGCTCGCTCCTCGAAGAGAGGAGCAGCTCCCGCTCCGTACCGGTGATCACGCCACCTCCACGGCCTTGCCTTTACCTAGCAGCGCAGCAAGAAGTTCTCATGAGAACACTGGC
This sequence comes from Grus americana, assembly GCF_028858705.1. Lineage (NCBI taxonomy): Eukaryota > Metazoa > Chordata > Aves > Gruiformes > Gruidae > Grus > Grus americana. The sequence goes on from NC_072874.1 coordinate 3,554,143, forward strand.
TCTGTTTGACTGTGTAAACGATAAACGGAGTCGTTTCCTTGTAAGAAAATCAGGTAATAGCTCGATTGACTGAAAGGCGAGGATCCCTGCTTATGGACGAGGTCTGCATGGCACGCTGCACGTGGGTCAGAGTCCTGTTTGATGCTACGTCCCTCCCGGCATCTGAAGGGGTGTGAGATTATCTATGCTGTTATCTTCTTACAGCGTTAGCTCTAATAACAGTTTAAATGACATCCTACAGAGTCTGAGTGCCTTTCTTACCGGGATCATAATGGACCAAGCGTCTCCTAGTGCAAAACAACATGCTGCATTTTCAAAATATAAAGGGCAAGAATAATAGCTCCTTGCCTCTCTTTAATACAGCACTACCGTTTTCATTAAAATATCCAGTAACAAATTATGATTGAGTGCTTAACTTCTGGACTAGTTACTGCAGATGGGGATTTAACTGCAGTGTTGTTGGGGTACTGGCTGGGGAGGGCCTGCAGGACGCAAGCACGATCTTTTTAGTTCTACCAATATCCAGCCAAGATGACGACACAACTGTATTAAAGCCTTTGGGAATAGCTCAAAATTTCTTTCTAAAAGCCCCCAAACGTTAGTGCAAACAGCATGACGTTCCTCAGCTAAAGAACGTGTTGAAATTACACTCTACATTGCTTTCCAGATGTGAATCATACCCTGTTAGACTTTATTTACATATGCTGTATTTTATTTTTCCCTTGGCTTTTAATAGCAGTTTCACATAAGGAACTCTGCCAAGGGAGCCCATAAACATACATACCAGTGCTAGCTTAGACTTTCAGAGCTTAATTAATGATTTCTGTCTTTTTCTTTTATGTTTGACTATTCAACAAGTTGATTTGTTAACCACCGCGAGCAGAAAGAATGGATCCAGAGAGTAACTCCAGAATGCACAGCAAGGCTACCCAGAAGCCACGAGAGCAATTACCGGGGACGCGGGCAGATCGCACCCTGATCGTAAAGGCTTAGCAGAGTAGCCTCGTGCCTTTCGCACACAGTCAGGCTCGGAAAGCAAAATATTCTTTCCACCTACTGACCTTGGAGCCTCTCCAAGTAACCCAATTAGCTCAGTAGCAGGCAAGGCATTATTTCTCCCTCTACCTGCCTCTGGGATAATCACAGCAAACTCCAGAGAGACGGAAAATAAAGGCTGTGTGAATTCAAGTATAGATGCCACATAAGTAGCGCTATGGGAGTTTTGAACATAAGCTGCATCATGTTTTCACAGGGTTCCTGCTCATGCTTTCAATTCTGAGGCTCCACAAGTAAAAAGGTACTTGTTGGCTTAAACGTTTCCCAGCCTGGTGTTCTTTTAGCTGAGGTTCACAGACTCTGCATACTCCTACATCTATGTGACCTTTGAAAGGTAATTAAGCCAGGTGAAGCTTTTGTCAATTAGTTGAAATTCGCTGTACAGCCTGGCACCTCAGACAGTTGAAAGGAAAGGCAATTTTCGAAAGCTGAAAGCCATTCAGAGGCAGAGGAAGCACGCAGTACAGATGTAACTGTGCATCAACTCACTTCATGAAAGGCATTAAGACATCCACAAAAAGGATCCCGTTGCTGTGTTCATCAGCGCTAACAGAGGCCGATACCGTCCACAACCTGTGACACAAGCCACCGTTGGCAGTTTACGCCTAACGAATACATACCACTACCACAAATTTCCTCGTCTTCCTTGTTATTTGCCCTTCTTTTGTGATCCTTCCATACGGCGGTAAGCCTGTGCCGTGCTGACTCAGTATTTCCGAATGCAAGGCCTACGCATCTTTTTTCCCTCTGCTAACAGACGGTCCACGTGTCAGGTGACGTCACTTCGACATCACAACCCCCAGGCACGGGCACCCGAAGGCTGCTGAGCAGCGGCTGGCGTGCTAGCCTAGCCGTAGCGGGAGCACCTGAAAGAACCGGCAGAGTCCCAAGATCTAAATTTACCAAATTGGTAAAACCAGGAACATTTGACTGTTACACTAGTACTATAAGCCCAAAGGCTTCTGTCCTCCACACCTCTTTCCAAGCAACTTGAATTCTTGACCTAATACCATCTCTAGATAATAAGCAGGCCTCGACTACTCAATTAGCAAATTCACTTGTTTCTTTGAGGCTCAATTTGTTCTTTTAATACAGTCTAAAGGAGGAACCAAAGGGAATCATTTCAATTCTGAAGTGGTAAGACTGTTAAAATAGAAACAATTGATATTATTACATGAAACTTCACAGTTAGAATAGGACCAGCAGATGAGAGTCAACCTTAATGGAAAAAAACAATGGAAATTCTACTTGGATCAGAACATAGGGAGAGAGGAAAATGGTGTATTTGAAAAACTAAAACTCTTCCCTAGCCACCCAGGTAGCTCTGTGAGGGTCTCCAGTATCCCTTCTTCCACCAAGAGTTTGGAGGCTAATTATATTTTTGCCCTATTCTGACTTGTATCTCAGAGCAGTAAGAATGCTACAAAGGGACCACAGAGCAACGGAACGCACAGTCTCTAAGCTCTGACGTGAACTGTGAGGACGTCAGGAAACTGGGCTAGTCAGAGCCTCTACAATGTGTAATGATACAACATTTTAAACGGTGGTTGAAAACAACTGCCTGAATTGCTCTATCCTCAAAGTACTGCATGGCAGCAGTGGTTCAGAACACTTCTTTTTTCTGAAGAGAAAGTGCTGATTATGTTATCTGTCCAGTACTATTACACTCTACTCATAAATGAGTAAGAAAATGGGTGATTTTGGGGAAAACAGGTATCTAATAGCAGCCGCTCTTACAAAGTAAAACTCTGAGCTGGGCTTTTTTTTAAAAGCCTAAGCCAAATCTCTTGGAACAGTTGCTTCAAACATCACAGTCAGCAACATCACCTGAGAGTAACAGGCATCACTTTATCCTTGGTTCAAAGAGATAAAATCCAGGTACCGCACGATGCAGTGAAGAGCACCAAAAGAGAGACCAACGGATGACGCGACTCAGTACCAAGGACATAAAGACCTTTAGTGTTTTAGCAAACTGCTACCAGCTTTTTGTCTCTTTCTTCAGCAAGAATCAGGCGACCTAGCAAGCGCATAGTCTGTCTGCTGGATTTTAAAGCTGCAAAACACATGCCTGATGCCTTTAGATGTTTAAACCGCTCTTTCCTAGGTGCATCTGGGCTGCTAAATAAGAAAGCGACAGCTGGACTGGCAGAAACTTTCTTGAGGTCTGAGCTATCAATCCAACCCAGTTTATTCAGGCATAGGTATTCTGACATCTTTTCCCCTCCAGCTAATCTCCGTATGATGATGCGCAAAAAGGAATACTCGGGGTAAAGATATCAGAATCTTCAAAGTAATAAACAGATTAGGTGCTCTATGACTTCATTGAAGTGGAAGTAGTATAACCCAACACAGAAAATACAGAAAGGTGAGATTTTGGCTGCAGTCCCATGACTTTGAACATGTAGTGGTTCCTAGTTCTACTGTGTCAATATTTATATGAAGTAAGCAAACAATTAAGTAGTAAAATCTTTCTCCTCCCTCACTAGTAGTACGGAATAGTACATCTATTTAAAGAAACGTACTGCTTGAGTTAAAAGTGCCAAATGTATCACTCATCCCCGCAAGATTATAGATCTTTCTCATTAACAGCTAGATTGCAATTAAAATATCACAGCACTTTTGCAGACAACCATAAAATATGCCAGTAATGCCATTTTATGTTGGACATAATGGGGTCTCCAGCATAGATCATGAACACTGAAATACAAAATGGTTTCAGCCACATGCTAAATCATTTGGTAAGGGGGGCGAGGAAACAAAAGGAGAGTTAGATGAGCAAAGCAGAAAGAACTGACAGATTTAAGATAAGGACACCTTGGAAATAAACTATTAATCAACTACCTTATGAGTAGAAATGTGAACAAATTCAGAGGTTTAATTAAACCTTTCTTACTCTTTCCATTACACAGTTGTAAAATTCTTCCAATGTTAGTAGGATGCAATTAAATAAACTTAAAAGGCAACATAAAATAAATCCCAATTAAAGGTGCCAATCTCAAGTCAATTCACAAATATAAAGGCAGACCACTTAACTAAATTACCAAAAAAAGCATAAAAAGAAAAGTCATTGTCCAAACACACACGTGTGAGTATGACTAACTAGCGGAGCAGAGACAGTAAAGAGATTGTACTTGCAGTAAATAGCACATGGATAAGCAGATTTACACAAATGCTTCTCCTGTGACAGTGGCGCAGCAAAAAACCAGAAAAAGGGTGCAACCTCAACTGCGATTCTTATTTAACCTGATGAGAAACAGAGCTTGTGCTTTAGGTTATACATACATTTTATTTTCCTCCTCTTAGGTATACGCTTCTACAATTCTACATCCTCAGTCACGGCTTCTCTCTGTTTCAGCTCTGCTTTGCTGCCTCTTTTCCTTCCCTTCAGCAGCTTGCTAGCCAGTGCTTTATTGCCTCCTAAACATTCGACATCAGATGGGCATTTCCTCTCTGCACATTCTGCTCCTGGCTTACCCCCGCTGCCTGAACCCTTAGGAGCACCTTGCACCTTTATTATTGCCTCTTGCGCCAGCTCTGTTTGTGCCTCTCTCTGTCCTTCAAAGTTCTGGCTGTGTAACATCTATTTCCTTGGACCGTTGCCCTGCTAGTGACTTGTTCTGGGCTAAACTTTCCCCGAGATCCCCTTAGGAGTTATCCAAGTACAGGGACCTTAGTAGCCACTCTACCAGGAGCATGTTTGCTTCTACGAAGGAATGATCTGCACATCTGATCTCAGCCTGTGGAGCATGCTGTGAGTTTGCCATCGTAACTCATACTTTGTCATCTCTAGTTTGCCATAATAATATTTCATTTATTCACCATTCTTTTAATGCAGTGATAGGCTGTATCTTAGCCTATCTGTAGATTCTTTTCTTGGATAGTTTCTGAAGTCTGAAGATTCTATTTCAAGGGACTACTGCCACTGGAGGTCACTATCTCCTGGAGCAAGAAAAGACTATGGTTCAAAAAATACCTCCTACCCCAAACGAATCCATTTCTAAGAACATAAAGTATTCCCAGGAATTCTGGCTAATAGACAGGTATACAGTAGCACATGTAACAGGAGCTGCTGTATAGACAAAGAACAGGATGCTTAGCATACCTAATGCTGATTTTGGAGCATTTAGATTGGGCTGCATTTTATCCAGACCCTGTGCAAGATGCCAGTATGGAAACTGTGTCCACCCCTAAGTTTGACTCGCTGCATCTACCTATGTCTAGGTAAGTGTGATGTGAAAAAGCAAACACCTTAAATATAGCTACTTACTTACCAGTAAGGCCTTGAGTTTGTGTAACCTACAGTATTTGTGTCTCCTGGCTACTTCCAGTGCCAGAAAAAAACCAACTGAAATGTGAATACGCATACACCTAAAAAGTCTGTGCAGGAGCTGAGACAAGTATAAGAGCTCAGAAGTCTATTGCATCCTGAATGATTCTATGCTTTCATTTTTTTTTAATTTCTTTTTATTGGTCTAAAAATTGGGGGGGGGGGGAAGTTAACAGATGAATGCCTTTCACAAATATTGTCTAATCTATATCAGGTTTCCTCTTGCTCTTACAAAGGTTATGGTTAGTCTGCATGAAAATCTAGGGGCAACTGCTTTCTCAGGATGCCCAAAACCAATGTCAAAAAAAGAGAAAGTATACGGGGCAAAACATCTCTTCCATGCTTTACCTAAGGATAATACATACCACAGCCAGGATACGAGACTACACGTAGTCTTACTTTTATAAAGAAGCTTAGCGTGTCTATAATCATGACAACTTATATCTAGCTACCTTCTCATTGAGACAAAACAGAAGAGAAATCTAAGAACTGGATTTCTGTTTTACAAGCTTCGTGAAGTAACGTACGGAAGTTGACGCGAGAATTCTTGATATGTGTATTATTAACACTGAAAGATTAATTACTTTCAACTTTCAGCAGACTGGCAGAGAAAGCACCTACTAAAACAATGAAAACTGTATAGAATGTTACTGAAAGAAAACTGAGAATTAGTCTCCATGGTTTGAATACCAAACTACGAATACCAACAAGAATTTAGATCACAGAACAGTAAGGAAAACCAAAGGAAATCTTATTTCTAGTAAAATAAAAAGATCACTTAGGGAAACAAGTACAAATGCCAAAAAGTGCCAAATCCAGCCAGGGGATTCTAACGCACCATGCCCCAAGTTCTTTGCAGTAGGGGTAATGCTTGGAACATACATCTCTAAGTAGTACTGTTAGATACAGGACATTTATTTTAGATTTCCGGCAACAGTTCTGTCAGACACTGCAAGATCTCCTTCTCCATATTATCTTCAAACATATCTGAGTGAAAGGGCAAACAGAAATTTGAAAGAGATGATTGCTTCCTTTGTGGGGGATACGGTTACCCACTGAGACAGGAACATATATGAATTCCTATTTGCAATCATTTCCACTATTTATGAGGTCACTGGACTTGCTCCTGCTGAGCTCAATTTAGCAAGAGCTTTGGCTAGATCAGTGCAGAGAATATTGCAATCACATTGACTTGGTGATGTCCAAACTACCGCAGATACGTAACTCAAAACTACGAATAGGCTGCAAGCTAGACACGTTTCAGTAGACAGATTAAAAAAAAGCTGAGATGTAAATACAGATTAAATAATGGCCTTAAAAGCACCATTAATTATGAGTCGAGAATAAAAGGAAGCAGGCTCATGCACTAAGGCAGGCATACCGAAGTCAACAAGAACTGCAGAAGGTCATAAAAGGTCTGTTTAAAACAAACAAACAAAAAAAAACAATCCACAAAACAGCAACAAAACCCCCTCGCCTCTCATTTCCATCACAGAAAGAAGAAACATTTCCCCCGCCACCACCCCTACCTTCTGAATGCACTGAGCATCATCTCATTGCACGACCTGCACAGGATCCGTGTTGCAGTCTCGTGTTTCCCCCCAAGGACTGTTTCACCATCGCTGAAATCAGGAGCAAGTCAAGGGTTATAAATACAGAATGTATCTGTTCTGTAAGATTCTTTCTGTTTAGTTTATGCATATCTGAACAAGCCTAACAAAACACACCTAAATTTTTCGCCCTCTTCCTTCAAGTTATCCTTTTTTTTTTGGCATCCTATATCTCAAACAAGGATTTGAATCAGGAAATACCACATTTTATTTAACATTCACAAGAATTTTCACATATGGGATCCTAAGAGAATCATCTCTTCAGTTAACGATGGAATTTAGAACAGACTGCACATGTACTGCTGGAAAATACTAGGGCCAACGCATGCACGCTGACTTATCAGTATCCACTCTCAAATGCCGCACCAACAGTTGAGCTCCAGAAGACCCTTAAAAAAAAATTTTAAGGTTAGAATGTTTGGCAATCACGATCATGTTTTATTGATGATAGAAGAAAATTGTATATAGCACAGAGCTTGAGGTTTAAATTCCAGAATATACGTTAAGTCTCATATTACAAGTTTCGATGAGTCTAATTGGGGGCCAACAAACTGCATCGCTTGCAAGAGCAACAAAAGCACGTGTGGAACTCTTTCTGCTGTGCTTGAAACCGCACAGAATGCGATTTCCTCCATGTTTCTGAAATCAACTACATGTTTAGCTTCAGTCAGCAGATTACGATTAAAATAATTTCCTGGAAAGTGGAACCCTTAGGTCTAGATTCTCTCAAAAGAGAATAATCATCACCTGTCAATCTGCATAGTGTGATCTTACAGCCCTAACAAGTACGCTCATCACTGAAGTAACGGGAGAAATAAGGTACAGGACCACAACTACCATCTGCAAACATGTTCTGCCACAAAGGACAAGCTTGCCTGTCTGATACCAGACATATTACTGCACTAAGCACTTCTGTAGCCCTTCTCTGGATCTTGCCCCATATTTCAGAAGTAACCTACAATGTAGACCAAGATTAAGATGACACCCCTTATAACCAGCACAAAATTTACATTTGGAAATGGACTTCAGCAGATCTACAAGAATCAGATTTGCACGCACAATTTGGCAGGCTATCAACACTAAAATAGGTACAGAGTACATCAAACCATTTCAGCTGTTTAAAATTTTATGCTTAACTTCTAATAATTTCTGCTCATTTTTGGTGTCCTAATTCATAAATAGAAGATAAAAAATAAAAATAGTAGTCAATGATTTCATTGGAAGAGTACTCCGCTGTTTAAACTGCAAAGGCAACATGACCTAAACATACGAGTCCAACGGATCCAAGAAAATGTCAAAATACACAACCGGATAACCTCTAGAGACTGTATCTTCAATGTATAATAACCAGGTTATGTTCTTAAAGTTTATTATAATCTTCTTCTCCATACAAGTCCACTAAATCATCTTCAAAGTAACTACTACTTTTGTAGCAAAACCGTCTGAAATACCACAATGAGGATCAGGAATAGGGGTTTTTGGGGGGCTTGGTTGTCTTGGGTTTGGGGTTCCCCCCTCCCTCCCTTCTTTTTAAACAAGTTGTTCCGTGCATAGCTGAACTGTAACTCCTACAGGTTCAAGAGCTACGCCGCTGTAATTCCCCTTTCCAATTGCAACGGCTCTAGATCAGGAGAACTACCACAAACAGGAGGGCATCATACACCTGGTGGCAGCTGCTGAACGAGGTATCTAAGAGGGTGCTCTTTCCTTCAGTGGGGCCACTGGGAGATACCCCTTCTTTTATTCGACAATCAATTTTCCCAAAGCAGATAGGAACTCAAATGTCTTTGAAAGCTCCACTTTTCTATTACGTTTAACTCAGCTTGGCCAGGACGTTGAAAATTACTGGGCAAACAGATGGTTTCCATACAGACATCAGAACAGCAGCAACATTCCTCTAGAGGCACTTTAAAACTTTTGAAAATCTTGCTCATTGCCTTCCCAACAACAGGCTACACGGCCGTGGTGATAGTTTTGGTCAGCAAGACCTTGCAACCTGGAAGAATTGGACATTCTTTTTCTCAAAGATTTATTTTTCTACATAGCTTCATCATTCAATGATCATTCAATTGAAGCTAATACACTAAAATTTTTGCAAACAGCCTTTAAGACTTAGAAACAGAATTGGGTCTTATGACCTGAGCTGTTTGGTTTAGAAACACAGGAAAACTTCAGCTAGAAGTGACTTCTGGAGATGACCTAGCTCAATTTTCTGCTACAAGCACAGGTAACTAAGGTGTGATGGGGTTGCTCAGGACTTTTCCTTGTCACCTTCCGAAAAAATCCTCACAGATGGCAAGTCAACATCCTCTCTGAGCAACCTGTCATTGTTCTTCCTGTTCCTTCTCTGCTTGCTTTGTTCTCATTTATCAGTGTGACCTACAGAACCCAAATAGCTTTGAGAATTCTGCATCATTGTGCAAAAAAGTAGCCTCAACAGGAAAGAATCCTTGGAAGGACTTTACACTCACAGTCTGCAACAAAACATATTTTTCTATGCGTCTGTCTTCTTGGAATAAGGCAGCATACCCACAGCGTGTTTTACGTCTGGAATGAATGAAGGAGGAAGGCTTCCAATCTCCCAATGTTTTTTTATTTCACATGGCTTACAGTACACTTACGCAGGTCATTCTCAGCAGTCGATCTTTGTGTTACGAAGGGAAGAGACAGACCATCTACTGGATGTGAGAAGTCATGGAAATACACCGCATTCTCTCAATTTCATACAGCATAGAAAAATAATTACAGTAAAATTCTACATAAGAATTTACCTGATTGGATCCAGTCCCCTATTTTAACATAGAACTGCTTTTTTGGTCTATCACTAGTGATTCGCTACCTTGTACAGTTTTCAGAACCTGAAAAGTATATAATACCTGTAGCAAACATCAAGGTATTGCATCCTGATGGAAGCGGCAATCTGTAAAAACAAGATACCGATTCCTTTTCAAGAGTTCAGCAAGCCAATCTATTCTGCTAAAGCATCCTAAGGACAAAAAAATACATTCCAGCTCAACTGCGCAGGGCAGGTAGTAGCAGAGAAGCTCTGTGACAGAAGTACCTTCTTTGACCAGTATTTGCCACTAAAGCTTATTTTTATGCAGCATTAACAATGCAGAGAATGCCTGAACCCAAGGGACCACGGAACAGAATCGTATGCTTGTAGATGGTGTTCTAAAAATCTCTCTAAAAATGTTTTTGCATAAACTAATGGACAAAATAGGATGTGATGGTAGAACAGAACCAATACTTCCATTAATATCTATAGACAAACACTGAGGGCAGAACATAGGTTAAAAAAATGGAAATTCATTAAAATGAGTGTACAGTGACATACAATTTGCATAGTTTTAAACCTGAACAATAGATAAATATGGTCATTAGGAAAGTTAATGCTGCAGGCATCAAAATGTGTTGGGTTTGGGTTTTTTCCTTCGAATGTATTACTTCATTTTTCTGAAAAAAACATTGCTACATTCCATAAGCGAATAATTTATAGAAATCTCAGTAACCTAAAAAACAAACAAACAACCCTCACAAACCAAAAAAAGGAAATTTGTTTCTAACTCATCTGAATATATGGAACACAGAGGAATATCAAGTCTGAAGTCCTGTAAAAGTTTACATTTCTAGAGACTTTATATTTCAAAAATCAAATAGGAGAACAAGTTTCTGTGGCAAACTGGAGCTACAAGCACGAAAGAAATATCAGATCTTCCTTTAACTGATACTATATGCAAATTAATAAGTTACATGTGCTTCTTTCTGGTAAAATCAACTCTACAGGGAGTTAAAATTTGCTATTTACTAATTTTAACAAGACAATATAGTGTTTAGGTTGAAAGATCTGTAATATATTTTGTACATTCCTCTATTTTCACCTTTAGGAAGCTTCCTTAGCTCTTCATGTCCCAGGCTTTGGTGGAAACCTGTCCATCAAAACAGCGATAGCAATGGAAATGGAATCAAACTGTTTCATCTGGTGATGTTGGCTTATTCTTTAAGTGTGATCTTTGGTTTCATTACACTGAAGTATTTCGTATCGGTGTTTGCACGGGAAAGAAGCAATGCGCATTTTAAGAGAACTGTGCAGAGTACTACAAAGTCGAGAAGAGTGTGCCTTTTCTTCCTGGAAAACCAGCCTACAGGAAAAAAACCCATTCCAGTAATTTAGTTTAGCCCCACATATAAAATAACTGAAGTCAAGGTGCCTGCGCTGTTATTATTTTTTCTGATGTTTTTGACACCAATGTGCTGAGCTTTATGCCATTCACAGTTTCAACAGCAGCGAGTTCCCACTTGGTATAGTCGTAATACTCCTTAATATTTTCATTTTGATGTAATTTGTGGCCCCAGCTTTTTAAATATCCGCTCTGTAATAATGTTTAATTTCAGGGGTCACTCCGCCAAGGAGTATATTAAAGCTTATAAAACTCATTTCCAAAGCTCAAATATCAAGCTGTGATCAGGTTAGGAGGGCAGCATCTGTGAATATTTCATCTTTTATCATGCTGATAATAAGGAGATGACAGAGGCGCATTATTACAATGAGAGAATTGCTCATTTCAGCCCTGGCTGCTGGAAGCTAGGGTCTGCAGTGTGCGTTACTCAATAAAATCAATTCTTATATGAAAAGCAAGTTTACTGAGCCACCACTGTGTCTTATTTGATTGTAATGAATAATATATGGACCCGAGAGCTTGCGCATCTGGTAGGAAGAGGGAAAGGAAAAGGTTTAAGTTTGGAGAGGCACTTGAGTATAGACAATAATTTATCAAAACTGCATTTTATTGTTTAGAAGTAGTGTTATGAGACTGCTGTTTTGTTAGAATTATAATTTTGATAACAAGTTTTAAAGGTCCACTAACACAAAGACAGGATATTAGCTTATACGGGCAGAAAAAGTTCCATTCACCAACTTCCACTCAACAGATAACGACCAACTGCTGTGACAGTTTAAGGATCACAATAGTTCCTGCGCAGTCTCTTGTATCTTCACTCTCGTTTGACCACATTTCACACTAATCTTTACCTAAAGAAGAAACACTTGGGAAAAATCCCATCTATCACCCTTTGCACAAGAGGGAAAACACCCTTCTATTAAAAAGTAGCAGCATTACACCTATTTTGAGAGAGACGTAAGAAAAAAGGCTGAAATTCTCTTATCCCTGTTATGTACTACTATTATTTTTGCTTAAATATATTTATGCCATTTGAAAACTGCTTACTAAGAAAAGAAATTTAGATAATTTCAGAGAGCAACACGTATGTTTTGTCCACCTTTAAGTTTAACCACTTGGTACTGTCACATCTCACCTGAATCCATTTTATTCAAACTTCATCTGTTTCATGATTAAGACGTCAAACTGAAACAGCTTCATATCTTTTAAGTTAGGAACACTTAAAAAACCCCAAACATACACACACAAAAAATCATAAAATCCCAAGCAGTCTTGTGCATATCCACATATAAAAGTTTATATACATTCTTATAACCCGAAATATGCATTTTCTGTTATTATGGGCATTTCCTGTTATTTTTTTTAAATAAAATGTTACATATAAAAACTACACGTAACTTTATTACACATTTAAATTTTCACATCATGAAAGCATCTGAACTGCAAACTGAATTACCAGAATAACCATCAAGACATTGCAAAAACGCGTAACTATGCAATTGCACGCCAGTTTTATTTGGAGAAATGGGTAGCAATATTCTATTTTTCAGGACTATTGTAACATAATACCAAATCAACCTTTTACATCGCTGCGTGTCCTAAGTGCGGTATATAATGCTAGGTTTACAAAAGTAGACCATAATTCGTCTGGAAGCTTTTCTCTTAGTAGCATCTCTAGACTTACCTCTGCCACAGTTACACATCGACCTCTGTGTCACAAAGTACAAGTTACAAACTGGAACTAAGGAGTAAGGATTTTTCAGGCAAATTCTGACTTTCAGGAAATGTTGAAAGGGGTTATGTTACCGGAGTTTTTTTCTTTCTTTTTTAAGCATCTCAGTACTAAGCTTTCACGTCCCCACTAAAGGTGAGAATTGTGGTGAACTGCAGCTTTAAATCAACTGCTGATAAGCAAAAGAGTCTCAGTATAATCAATTATTTATTATTAGCAACAGTATTAAACAGGGCCATTTCTTTGCTGAACTTCTGGGAACAAATGGCCCTGATCACAAAGATAATATGACTTTAAATTGTCATTATCACCATGCTGTGATAATGACCTATCATTTTGGCACTTACAACACTGAGTTGTGTCTGTTCTAATCCCTTGCTGTAAAACATTTAACTCATTTACATCTAAATATTTATTCAGCCTGTCTTCGTGTCTTTCCCTCTGCTTACACACCATCAAGTTCAGCAGGGTTTTGCTTGGATTTTTTTTAATTATTATTTTTAGTTCAAGTTTTTAATATTCCCCCCTCACCCCTTCTTTTAGGGGTGCAGTTGAGACAAACTGAAACAACATTCCCACCTTTTTATAAAGGGAATTAAGGAAATGATTGAATACGAGTGTCAGGAATATCAGGATGCTTCCCAAAGCTTACACACACACGCTCAAATTCAATAAATGCAGACTAATGCTTATAGAATCACAAAAAAAACCCCAAACAAACCCCCAAAACCCCCCAAGAACCCCCCAACCTCAAACCCTTGGGTAGGAAGGAACTCCAGGAGGTCACCTATTCAAAACACCTGCTTTGTGCAGGGCTAACTTCCAAGTTAAATCACGTTGCTCAGGAGTTTTCCAGAGGGGTTATGACGACAACCATCGATGGAGATGCAACAGGTACTCGGGGCAACCTGTCTGAGCGCTTATCCGCTATCTCTGTTAAATTATTTTCCTTATCTAAAAATCAGAGTTTGTCCCGGTTGCAACTTGTGATCCTTGCTCACTTGTCCTTTCACTGAATCTCAGAGAGGACGCATTAAGCTCTGCTCCCTTAGCCTCTCCTTACATGTCATTTTATTTTAGAGTGCAACAATCCAAACTCTGGAGCGCCTGTTATTGTCTTCCCATTACAAACTAGTTCCACCACAGACCGTTTGTACTAAGGTTTCTGAAAGTTTGCTTAAACTTCTTAATACATTTAAATTGTTGCATTGTGTGCAACAGGCTCAGTTTGCACAACTACAATGAACCCTCGTGCAAATCCACACTGTATTACTGTAGCTGATCCACGTGCTTGCACTGCCAATAAATGCCATGAAAATTATTTTGATCTCTTAATTGTTGAGGAGTTCTTAAATTCATCTTCTGTACAGCGGTAAATAATTTGCAGTAAACAGGAGAAAATAACTACATATCAATTCTTGCAGTTTGCCTGAAAATGTATTTTATATCCTACATTTAAAATACAGGAAACATAGATCAAAAGATATAACAGAAATACAACAGATATGCAGATTTCAGTGAACACTGTCAAAAGAGAAATAAAAAGCTCTTCTCTACAGAGAAAGTTATTTAAAAATCCCAAAACATCCATTCATACATGCTAGCTGCTTAGCGGATGCCCCACATAAAAAGAAAAAAAGATTAGAAGGAGCTGGAAAACACTTTTCCTGGTAAGTGAGAGATCCAAGCTTGGATACTAATTTTTCTAAGGGGAGCCAGAGAGAGAACTACACGTCAGATATATCAGAAGGGGTTAAAGCAGGTCCCCTCATCTTCAGCAATAACATTTAAAACTGCAACCACTAATCTGAACTTCCCTGACATTATTTGGCTGTTGATAACACTAATGTATGAAGACGAAAGAACAGAACTCATCCATGATATACCACCAGGGGAGCAAAACTCCATCTTCCAAGTTAAACTTAAACTTGCACAAAGAACAGGACTCGAAACACAGTGTCCCTTAAAAGACAAAGCTTTTTGATTTTAATATTGAAATAGAGGCATTGTTCAGGGAAATCTGTGAGTGAAATAATTATCTTGAAAATAAACACCAAGGTACAATTTAAAAAAAAAAAGAAAAAAGAAAAAGAGGCAAAACCCATACACACACTGCACCAGTCCCTGAAGTGCAGGTTTTAGAGTTGATGGTCTGGGATTTGTTGTTTGCTGTCAAAGACCACAATTTCCTACTGGGTTGCCGCCCTGCAACCCTAAAACTCTGTAAAAATACATAATTTGATGGTATAATTATGCATACATAATGCCAACTTGACTTTATTACAAAGGTAGTTTTATAGCAACTAACTCCTAACAACTTTCCAGCACCAGGAAGGGTCCCTTTAACTGAAACACACGTTCCAACAGCAATGTCTTCTTCCTACCCTCAAAACTTCTCTCAAAGAACAGGTCTTCCCAGCAAGACATGAAAATAATTCCTTACCATTTTACTCCTGCTCTTTAAATTCTCCCTAATGCAGTGTAATCACAGTAGCCCCCATTTTCTGATCAAAATGAAAAAAATATAAAAAAAAATAATAAAAAAGGTAGCTTCACATTGATTCACCTTCAATAACTTGGCCTATGAAATAGCTTAATTAGCCATTTGAAACTATCTTCTTACTTTTACCTTTCGTTCCAGTACAGATTTAGATTCACTATTAATGGACAAAGCAGCACTTACTAGTGAGCATATAACCTTAAATACTTGATTAAAAAGCGCTATTTCCATTTACAGAAAGCATTACTGTAGTCAGTCGCTTTTAAAGGGCTTGTTAATGGCTCACTCTTTTCATTCATCATCAAAATTAAAGTATTACTAGTAGACGAGTTTTATGAACTTAAGTCATGAAATACGCTTATTCAGCTGTAACAGTCCACTTGCAAGTGATATTTGCTCCTTAAAATAAATTTCTGCTATTCAACGGTTGTAACGGTCATATTAATGGAATAATAAGTATGTGACTGTTATTAGCACACCTTGGATGATGGGATGTCAAGTACACTCATGACAAAGCAGATGTTCCAGTCGTGCACAAAGTTCACCCAACTTACTACGGGATGTTATACAGCGTGAACGTGAATACTTAGGTAAAACCAAAAGCCCCATAAAAACCCACCTGCAGGTACTCTGTTTCATTTAGGATGCAACAAACCGAATCCAGTTTACAGGCGGGGAGGGAGGGAGCTTCCAACTGTTAAGGAAAATGTCATTCCTTAACTATTACACCAATTAGTCTTCAGAGTATGAAATTATATTAAACTTTCTCAAGATAGATATATAGTTCACATTGTACACTGAATAGCCACGCTTCAGTAAGTAAAATAAGGACCCCAGCTCACCGCAAAGAGGACAGCCCAGCCCTGGAAATAAGGGCTTTGCTTCTCAGAATGTAAAATCTTTTATCCACGAAGGATAAAGAGAGATCCCTGGACAACCAAGATAACGGCAGCATCCTAGCCCCTCTATCGTATCTTTTAAACCCTTCCATTGTCTGGTGTCATAGATAAGTAGCTATACCAAGATTGACTCCAGGGACATCTATATCAATAAAGCAGCACAGAGGTGGCGTGGTTTTAGGTATCTGACGCAAAAGGTGCGGGGATAAGAGTGATTGCTGCTAGAGAACACTGAAAATTAGCCATCAGCATTAAGGAGAAAACAGACGCAGATTGGAATGATAGAGACATAGCCTCTACCTCTCAAACACAAACCTTCCAGGCGAGGAGAAACCATTCTGCACTCGTTACAGACGTGTAGTTTTTAAAGAGGTGGGGAGAGGTAAAGGGAAAAAAAACCCAACCCAAACCCAACCAAACCACCAAAACACTACAAGGCTCATCTTTTCACTCGGACGCATTATTTGCATTTCCCCTAATATATGCAAGCTCCTGCAGAATAGCTAGGTGTTATTATTCATTACAATTTTCTATTATACTGTGATAAATGACACCCCCAGGGGTAGAGCTGCTCGGTGAATGCTTATTACAGTCATTTAAGTAGGAGTTGATTTACCTTAAATAGGTTGTTTCATATAGCTATACGCCACAGCTCTACAGGCCTGCCACTGCTATTCTTTTCCGTGCTGGAATAACTAGTGTTTAATTGAATTATAACTGTTCCGTGTATGTATTACACTGTATCCTGTTTATTATATCTTGCAAAAGACGACAGTACTAATTCTACATGCTGCAGACCTAGAATCCTTTTAGTCTGTTTAGAGATTTGACTTTTTTTTTTTTTTAACTTCAAGTTTAACAAGGGTTGTTGAGTAAAAAACCCATCCAGAGACAATTTTACAGAAGACAACCTGCAAGTTGCACTCGCCAGTCTCCTGTGTATCCAAAGCAGGCTTTTTGCACCTACGCATTTCAAGATACCTTTAATTCAAAACCCGACTTGTGCACAGACGCACACTAGTGTCCAGATAAGAGTCTGGACAAGAATCTGACGGGAGCAGACCGAACTCCTCTCAGGGGCTCTGGCCTTCCTACTGCCATAAAAACACACAAATTAAGAGCACGTGTAAGGACATTTTGCTTCAGTTCATATCGATATGACAGATATTGAAGCCTATCAATAGTCTGAGTACAATCAATGTAGTTCACTGTTTAAAACCCACAACTAACTCAGTGAAGATAATCTACTGAGCAAATGAAACCCCAGTGAAAACTGAATGGAAGGTAAGAATAAAAAGTGTACAAAAGAAAAATCCTCCTGCTGAACAAAGAAATCACACGTAGTTAGTGCTGTTTAGCTTTCTTCACCGGGTTCCTAAAAAAATTTAAAATCTTAAAGCTGAAACACTTCATCAATGGCTACAGATTTAACATCTGGGTAATTCTCAATGCTGTTTTTCCACCACAGGTAGCAGAACTTGTCTCAAATTTAGCCACTTTAATTTTATTTTGGTTCCTTTCTTAGTAGTACTAGTATTATTGTTATTCAGGAAATATACAGAAGTGTTTGCACTACATGACCTGTATAGTTCTGACAATGAAAGAACTTTCATTAATGCATTTCTCACCATATCGAGAACAAATCTCACACAGCTGAATTTGGTTTGATTTTATAACCACGATAATAAGTTTTTAAGCACATTACAGGAGGTTTAGAATTTCATTATGCGTTACGAGTAGCCCAACAATATTTTCCAGTTTATTTTGATTGAAAGTGAAAAGCCAGAAAGTGAAAGCCCAGCGCAAATAACATCTTAAATATAGAATTCCATGCTAACGCAGTACTTCAGACTATCTGAAGTTAAAGATCCTACTCCCATACAAAATTCAGATGAGACAAGCAGGTGGGGAAATAGCTTTATATATCATTGCTTTCTCTGATGTGAGAAAAAGCTGTCTGTCCTCCAGATTTTGGCATTCAAATGCAAGTGCCATTAAGGCTCGGCTCCAGGGCTAATAAAACTGTTTCACAGTACCAGAATCCCCTACGCTACTGAACACTGGGGGAAAAAAAAAACCTCATATAATTACACAGGACATCATAATGAAGCCAGTAAACAAAAATTTTTCATGTGATCTTGTAGAACAAAAATTCTAACGATAAGCAGGACTAGCATGCAATAGAAAAGGTGAAGCAAAGCTCAACTTTTTAAAAAGACATCCGAGGTACCTATTGGCAACGCAGCTTTGTAAAAACCACCTACTCTTCTGAAGTCATCAACATAAACGAGGATGCTAAAATTGTATCACCCACATATGTGTACTACAGCAGTAAAAATGTTGATAAGTAATTTAAAATAGAAAAGTAAATTCACTTGATGATAACGGAAAACAGCGACCCTTGTATTCACCTGCCATTGACATTACTCTTTAAATGATCGTTGGCATCAATTCGCAGACCCAGTTACAGCAGGAGTTTACGCCAACTCTGTCCGGTGATTTAAATAAGTATTTTAAATGGAAAACAGTAATGAATTACACTCTGGCTTTCTAAACTAAATGAGTAAGCCAACAGCCAAAAATATTCTGAAGAGAATACCTAAAGCAATTAAACTTTAACTACTTTTTAAAACAAATTCTTTTAGATGCTAATGGACATTGTTTTCTCACTTAGAAAGTAAAATTTTGTGTCACTAAAGGTTAGATGATTGCAAAGATTTAATTGAGTGTCTAAAAGAAAGGGAAATGTTTCTTTAAAAAGCTAAGATGGACCTCTTACCACATTCCTACAGCAAAATGTCCTGTAACAATAGAGCTGTGATTTGCTGAAATTAAAATGCTATTATGGTGGAATTAGGGCTTCAATATTTTTAGCAGCTTAAATAGGCCTTCCATTTTTAAAGGACATCTGATAATAGATAATTACATTTCATCTTAAAGAAACTGAGTTGTTTTCTTAAGGAAAAATACTTTTCTTTTTTCCACAGAGGTTAAAGCATAGCCATCATTAGTAGCAGCAATAGGCTTTAGGTGCCTACTTCAGCTTGGGGGATATATATTAGCATATAAATAGCCGTTGGTGGCTGCTGGATTCTATCTATTTTATGTTTCAGAATGCACTTAGCAAGAAACCTGGGAGGTGGAGGGGGTGGGGGGGTGGCAGTGAGGGAGGAGTTCTGTAATACGGTGGGGTTTATGGAGGGGGCATCTTTTGCTACAAATAAAAAACCCCCAAAAAACCACCAACAACCCCAAACCTGTTCCTATGTTACTGGGTTTTCTTTGTTTACTGTATCATTTCAACAGTCTAATTAACAAGTTCTAAAGAGCAATCTGACACTGTCAGGGGAAGGTGCGTTGGTTTAAGCAGCAGCTCTTTTCTGAGAATATGGGAATAAGTCAAAGCGGTGGATTTTCTACAAGACAAATACAGTTATTTATTTTATATTTACATGAAATGTGTCTGAAATAATTTCTACCCTTTTTATTGATGGAAAACAATAGAAAAGCAAGGGGTCGTTATTACCCTGCCAACACTACTTTCACGCAATACATTTCCTCACGGGAGGCAGACGGGCAAGGAAAGCCATGAGCATTCCCCGTCCTCCATTTCAGACTGACCTTCAAGATTTACTGCTTTAAAATGTTAATCATCATGAGTGACATTTCTTGTGTCACTAAGTGGATTGTAACAGCAGAGGGAGAAACATTCGTTTTAACAACTTTCCTCACAGCCAAAGAAGAGTGACTGAAGACAGAGCAGAGGTGAGGAGATGGCTCCTCTAGGAGGGCCGTAAGGGCAAACACGCTTCAGTCAGTGCATTCTTATTAGGGGGGTGATGAGGGCCCGTAGCGAAACAAGGCCGCCTAGTTGCATACGAAGACCCTTTATTGAATCGGAGCGCGTAACCAGTCCAACGGCATCTCTCAACCTCTCCCTGGTCTAGGCTCCCAACACATGACAGCACCAGGCAAGACGATACGACCCATCCGAAAGCAGAAGCACAATGGCACCCAACTCAAAACTGCCACGCTGCTCCTTCACAATCACCCCAAGCACGTAACAGGAAAGCGTGTTCATATTTAGAGAGGCAACAGACCCATTCAGGCAATTTCAGGGGAATTAAACCATTACCCGTGAAACATCATTAGGGTACATCAGCCGTAGCAGGCAACAGCATAAAAATCAGATAGTCACCATTCAAAGGCAGCTGACTCCTGGTTCCACACAGTCTAAGCTCTGAAGTTTTCACGCTCCCTAGATAACCGTGCGTGGGTACCACGCAAAGAAGAGCTATACCCTGCCGGAGAGGTAGCTGCCGGTGGCAGCACCTAAAACTCGATTAGGGGCTGGCGTTCAGGTAACTGAAGCCAACTGTTCCTATCTACATGTTTGGAAAATAGGAGCTATATATACACATCTCTCACGCTGTCGACGCATGCTCATTTCTAATGAATCACATCTGTCATGTTCTGAAAGGTTTGTGAGCATTAGAAAGCAGCCAATACCGCAGGCGATGTTTTCATGAACGCCACTTTTGAACGTTCTGCCTGCCAATACTAAGCCCTTCTAATCGAAGCTTAGAGTCTTCTTTCCTCACCTTGCTTCTTCATTTTGGTCTTAGGCAAAATCTCCCATTAATCAACACCAAAGCAATTAGGTCCACAAGTGGCAAAATAAAATATATCTTTTCTTGCACCACAAGTACCAATATTTGAAACGCTGCTTGAAAAAGTACAGTAAGAGATTCTTAGACTGGGCTGATTAAAATGGCCACTAAAAGTGTTAATGTTTAATTATAAACAAAGCATTGGAAAAAATTAAATACCAGTCCCATCAATTTTAAAATTACCATCTCGCTCTCAGTTAATCAAGTCAAAGAAAGGTCAAAGACCTCTATCTTCTAATACACACAGCTCTTGATTCATTACATTAGTCAAAAAATTTAGATTGTAAAAATGTGACATAACTCTACTATTTCATCTGCATCATTATCACTTTTAAATATGTTATTTAATCTCCATGACCTTTGCATAACAGTTTATACCGAATGAAGCAGGGCGAACACCCTGCAAATGAAACGGGGACCATAACCAAGCGCTTCAGATGTCTCTTCTTTACTACAAGGGCTGGCGAAAAGAATTATTTTTAAAATTATTAAAGCCTACTGAAGAGGTAGGCTTGAACTTAAGAAGTTTCAAATAGAGATAAATGCCTGAAAAAGTATAAAACAAAAGGTTGGCAATACGATCAGTTAGCTGTCCAGTCAGAAATATCGCAGACCTGCAACCTAACCCCTTCACTAGCCAGAGACGTAGGTTTTGGTTAGTATTATGCCAGTAGGCACAGTAATCTCACACAAGCCAAAAAGAAAAAAAGAAAAAAGAAAAAAAAAGAGAGATAATAGAGGATTACAGCACACCAGGAAGGAGTAAAATTGGATTTCTAACCTGTTTCCAGAAAACAGGTCTGGATTGTTTGAAAATACCAAATCTGTTAACCTCATGCAATCACAGAATTCACTGAAGTACAGGATCATTAGAAGATTCCTCAAGAGAAAAATAACACATTGCTCAGTTTATTTTCTAAGCCCCATAGGAAAGCCTATCTTGAACTTGAAATAATGAACAGCATCAATAAAACTTGAATAAAAAGAATGAAACGGGAACTTTAAAAAATATAAGAGCCGAAACATAACTTGGTACAGTTTAACAGAGCAACGAACAAAGCAGAAGTTTATAATTTCACCACACTTATTAGAACCCGCTTCAGAATCAGAAAAAAGCATGCTTCAGCACCGCTTGCACGGCTTATTTCCCAAAGAAACCTACACCTTGTCAGTGAGCTTCCTGATACCTGTGCAACAGGAAAAGGTATCTGGCAACTGTTTGGGGAGGACTTCTGCTGCAACAGAGATGACTTCACACGATCCCAAGCTACAGGTGTCGATCAGTAATCGGTCCTGGTGGTTCACACCACGGGAAATTTAGAAGCTGCTTCAAATTTCTTCCAAAAATGTCTTTTTTTTTTTCATACATCTTCCAAAAGTGGGAAGAAGAAAAAAAAAAAAAAAGTTTTGCAATTTTTATCCATAGATACCCATTTATGAAAATAGAAATGCCTACCTGGCAAAACTAACCTTGCTAGGAGGGGTTGCTTATGCTGAGAAGAATTTACGTGGGTTGCTCGTTATTGCTCTGAAGAGGAATATAGGCTTAACGGTTCAGAATAGCTGATAACTCAAATGGTTTAGAAAGAGGAAGGCCAACACTGAAAACGCAAACTGAATAACCAAGAAGTGTGGGACTTCAGAAATAAAAACAGTTTCATGATTTTCAAATTTCAAACTAACAAAGGCAAACATACAACATGCCAAGGCTGTAGTCATTAAAATATGGTATTTTCCGATTTAATAGGTACCAGCTGAACATTCTTATACCACTGCATCATTTTCTTGATTAAAAAAAAAGAGTATACCAACGGTGCAACCTATCTTAATTTCTAAAGCACTAGTTTTTAAAATACATGTTGTATGTACAGGAAAGTCAGTTATTCCTATGGGAAGATCAGACTGCTCCTAATGACCTAAGCAGAAAAAAAGATAAACATATACATATATATATATATAAAAGGGTGAGTGGGAGGCTATGATACCATAAGATGGTTCTGTAATTATGAACAAACTACCGCAACCTTAGAATATGCAGTACAGATGTCTTTAAGAGAAAGAGTTTTGATTACAAGCTACCAAGCATCAGTTATTCGGTCCAGTCAAAAAGACACTTCAAGCCCTCCAACCCAAAATCAGCTCAATCTACTTAATAAAACTGTGGCCTTCCTATGCAAAATTCTGACACAAAGCTAAGTGGTACTGGCAACTGATAACCAAAGCATGCAGGTTACAGTAAAATTAGGGTTTGCGTTTTTATTGCATCTTTCGCTTTAATTACAAAAGTAACCGCAGATTCTGCAAACCATGAAAAAATTCAAAGAAAATTATGAAGAAAATAAATTAGGAAGCCGCTCTTCCAAGAGACTTCATACAAGCAACAAACGTGGTTAAACAAAGTTCAGGATGGCGAGAGACCGGGAGCAGTCGGCGGGCTCCAGCGATCACCATGGGCACCTTGTTTGTCATTAAAGTGCCAGATACAAACTCCAGCTACCAGACAGAAAGGGATACTGCTCGTGCAAGGTCAGCAGCTTCAGCCTGCAGGAACATCATAAATCTACAGATAAAGCTAGTTCTTAAAATATCAGCCTAACATCCCAATATTACAGGGGTTCAGCAAACATACCAGAAACCTTATCAGCCAGACGACACAAGGCTTGTCTATTATCAACGTCAGAACGGTGATGGTTTTGTCTTCAAGAGCCTTGCGAGCTCATTAACAACTGGTTAGTTCACATAACTAAGCAATTCTATCGGCAACATTACTGTTGACGTTACAGATCAACAACACAGAACAGAAATGAATTGCAAATAAATCAGAATTCATTTCCTCCTAAAGCAGATCAAAATGACCACACACGAGCAACAACAACAGACTTGATCATCAACGTCTGGAGAACAATCCATCTGAACGCAAATTATTTCCCATGTATTTGATGCATCCTGTACACTAAGATTTGTATTTTAGGTACTTACATAGAATTAAGTACTTCTATATCGCCACAGTCCTTGAGCTTTCAGATCTGATAACTTATTGTGAAAAACACGCAAAACAAGGTTGGCTGTCTAGCTCCAAATTTCTAGCCCGCGTTGACATGCTAATGAAGAACAATAGAGCCATGCACTTCCCTTTGACAGCCGTACCCAGGAGAGTTTAAGGGACAAAACCAACCAACCAGAAACACAACGACGACGACAACGAATAAACCCCAACATCAGATGTAATTTAGATTTCTGTTTCCCAGACCAGGAATATTTTTCATGTACAAACATCCTGCCCTTTCAGAAAAATCTCACAGTGACGATCGAGTTCTGTAATAATTACACCATAATTATTTTCATACAGTTGCTGTAAAAATATCCCTAGCAGTTAGACAAACATTGGCCTAATGATCAAAAGTATGAAAGTCCCACAAGAACAAGGATTTAACGGCGCAGCATGACAAAGCTTCTAACACTGTACAGCTTAATCAACGTAACTGTGAAGCTAATTTTGCAGACAGAGTTACGTTGTTTTACGTCTCAACCTACTAGATACCGCTCCATCCGTAACCACCTAATTAGAGAAGAAAAGCCAATGGGAAGGGAAGAAGGGCAGTCACAGGCATCCTTTTTCGAGAGAACACACCTTCAAAGGAGCCGTCGCATGATCGCTGAAGTGCTCTCCGGTGGCAGAAAAGCTCGAGGTGGTATGAACGTGGCAGCCATTGTACGCTATATATCAGGCTCATCTTAGGTAAACAGTGCGCTTCTCCTGCTTTTAATGAGACAATCGTCCCCTGCATGGGAGAAGCTGACAATAGGAGAAGTGTCCTTGATGTGATACATGTGAAGCTTTATTTTCAATTGGAGCAGCTCTGTTGCAGGCTCTAGCCCTTTCATCTCAAAGAAAAATCTAACATGTCTTACCTGAAAACGTCGGGGATTTTAATAGGCATTCCCAAGTCATCTGTCTAGATAAACAAATGGTTCTGCTTTTACTCTCATCCTGATCAAATAAAAGACATTAGTCTGTTTACTTCCCTTCTTGAGATAGAGCGGAGAGGCTAGAGATTTCTCCACTGATTCTGTTATGCAGAAATGTACTTTTTGCAAACATAAGCATTTGAAGAGAATACACCTTGGATCAGAAGCATTTTTATTGTGATGTAGAGAGTTAACAAAAATCCTCACAAATTCTTTTAAAATCAATTAAGAATATTTGTAGACTGCAGTACCTGTCCCTAAAACTATTTAAGCCCTATCCATTCTCCAGCTATAAACAAGAAAAGCAAAAGCATTAACTGCTAGGATACTTCTGAATTTCTGAATTACCTTTTAGCATCTCTGAAGCAAAACTTAATGATACTTTGTGAACTATCTGCTTTACTTCCAAATACATTAAAGTTACACAACCAAAACCCAATAGCTAGGACTTTCTCTTCAAAGCGTAAAAATCTAACGTAGCGCGCGTAATAGTAAAAATAAAGATTTTTGTAAAAGCAGTGTGCCACTAAGTTGTCCTTAAAAATTTGAAGTATCTTTATAAAAAGTTATGTAAATACACATAACAAAAAGCAATAAACTAGCAAATATTTGTACCTATGCATTTAAGAATATGTCTACATTCTCCTCACACCATTTAGTACTGTGGTAACCATTAATATTCTCTTAATGCTTTCTCATTGGGTGTGTAAAATAATATTAAATTTTCTTTAATCTTTTCTCAAAGCCTATAATTTTGTACCTACAACAAAGCACAGGAACAAAATCCAAACTGCAGGCTTAATCAGTTACCAACTGAAAAAAATCTTATCAAGAAATCACATAATTTTTAGGGATGGTAAACAGGAGAAGAACAAGGTTGTTTTCCACAGCACTCATCATTAACTTCAGTATCAGCAGAACAAGACCAAAGATAAAACTTCCGTAGACCTCAGTGAGTTAAGAATTAAGCCATCGAGGAGGGGGGTTTTGCTGTTGTATTTTTAAATTCTATTTGTAATCTCACTGTAGCAAAGAAAGATGCAACTGACCGGTAGAAATGAAGCAACAGATGCAAAATAGGATTTTGTTTGTTTGAATTTTTTTAGGGCTTTTGGTTTATTTTTAAAGTTGTGGGGTTTTTCTTCCCTGAAGTAAAACAAAACTCTTAGCCACTTAAGACAATACACAGAAAACAGTTATTTATTCATTTGCATTCAGCTGTGTCTTTGCCCCAGCGCCTTAGGCTTGAAAATTTTACTTTAAAAATCAGGACTATCAGCAACACCAGCTCTAGCTCTCCTAAATGTTCAAAGTTGATTATTAATTCGTTAAATATTACGCCAAAAAATCCTTAGGGCAATCCAAATAACTGCAAGAGCTACATGTAAGCAAAGCATTCTCATATGATAACTTTTGCAGAGTCAGGTCATCTGTGAAGGACCGCTGGTAAACTTTCTGTTATGCGATGTATATATTTTAGTCGTAACGAAAAGAAAATGACCCTTGAGAAACAAGCTTTGGAATTGCAAATACACAAGCATTAATTTCTTCAGGATCCTCAGAAGACAGGTTAACGCCGCTTTAGCCATCATTTAGTTCCCATCTTCCCTCCCTCCTGCAACAGCAGAGCAATTTGCACCAGCGCACTAAGAGTTGGTTACCAGCAGAAGAGTAGAGACAAGTGACGAAGCACCGTGCCAAAGCTTCAGCAGGCACCTTTCCGATCCTCCGTGCCTGCCCCAAACCTGCCAGGTCCCCTGCCCAGAAGAGTCTTAGGCTCTGTGGCCGGATTTCTGATAAAGAACCTGGGCTCCACATAGCACTGGTCCCCCATGTTTCCTACTCCCAAGAACGTTTTCATAAATACGGTTTTGTTACGCACACGGTAACTACACATACACACACAAGTATTTCTTAAGTTGTATCAAGAGAACTACGTGAAAACCTTTTAATAGAAAACTTACACCTCCCACCGTTCTGGAGGGATAAGCCTACACCACCACGACAGCAAAGAACATATGTCCCCGCGTGATCACACACCATGGAACGTCAGTGAAAAATGGGAATTGGTTTCTGCGAGGGACGGATCTGCTGCAGAGCTGTATCCTCGATCAGGCAATCCTCATCAGCAGAGTTCTCATTTTCTGAAAACTCGTCCTGAGGAGTCAAGCATAGATATGATATTGTTTGGCATCTCAAGTCAGCAAAGAATGAAATTCCGCTAAAATACTTAAACAGCTTTAAAACTGGTACTTAGTGTCTTAGAAACAGCTTAACCACACGCATGTTTTAGAAAAGCAAACTGTGGTGGAATTCGTCCACTCTTCCAGCTGTGCCTCAGTTCAAACCGAGCCATTTCATATGTTCGCTGTTACTGTGATTGCCCGTACCGCAGGCTTATTTCCACTATCCACGTGAAATAACTCCTTCAACTTAATTTGAGAAAACAAGCCAAAGGCATAGACCAATATACAGAACAATATTAAAATGTGCTTTAAAGGGACAAAACCTGAGGAGAAAAAGCCGTGCAAGGGATGAATCAAACTATCATTCAGCGCTTTGCACACTCCCCAAAACATGAACACTACAGCTCTATTTCCATACAGCCATCCTCATGGAATTCAGGACTTAAAAAAATAATTTAGGTTTGAAATCAACTCTAGACAGAGTTAGGCAATTTAACGCTGCTCCGATGGTAGGAAAAAAAAAAAAAAAACACCTGATCTGCTTCATTCCAGTTTACGCTGGTGTGGGCTTTTTTCCTGTTGGGAGGTAACTCAGTATTGTATTGCAAAAGCAACCCAGAAACGTACTTCACATTCTGCTAACTGAATGGGTGGGAAATGTGTTGCCAAGATAGACAAGTCTCCTGAGTGCAAAAACATCTGTAATCATAATTAAACAATAAAACACTGGTAGCATCTGTTCCCTCACATCCCTGCGGGGCTTACGTGTAGCGCTCGAGGTGATGTCAGTATATTGGTCAAAAGGGTTAATTATTCTACAGTGGGAAGTAGAAGAAAGCAACACTGAGGGGAAAGTATCACTGAGGAAATGTACATTACTGAATCAATGGCCAGCAACTGAAGAACAGATTCACAGCAGGCTGCTAATGATGAGACAAAGATTACAACTAGACACATCTCGCTGGTGAGGACATCAACTCGGAAATAATAACGCTGAGATAGCACACGCTAGAATGGATGGTGTGGAAAAAAAAAAAGGAAAGAAAATTACAAAGATGGAAAAAAAAAAGATGCTCTCAGCTGATACTTATCCGTTCTACTAAGTATTTTAAGTTCTGTGAGTTAACTGGGGATGGGGAGAGCACTTGTTTCTAATCGCACTTTAGCAGACAAGGGTTCCCCCCCCCCTTAAAAACCATCTCTAGAGAGATCTGTGTTGCAAAGCAGTTCATAAAACTTAAGGGTTTTTAAAGGGTCACGTTCACAGGGCCAGACACATGTATTCTGTTATGACTGCTGAACTTATAAAAACGTGTCATTTTGAATTGCGAAGATGAAGAATAACACAGTGAGGTACGTTCAGTTTCCTAATGCCTTAAGAATATTTTGTTCACTGTATAGTTATCACACACTTATTTCTGCAAGGCATGCTGCTTCTTGTACATGTCAGCTGAAACGACAGCAGCCCTACTCAAAGACAGATGATGTACCTCCTGCTGTGCTAGCAAACAGACACTCAACAAGACTTGACTTTCACTGCTAACAGGCATGGACATTGAACTTTGCAAATGAAGCCTCAGACTGAAAGAATGTGTCCAAAAAGCCCAAAGCTTCAGACTCCAAGTTGTAGTCTCTGCCTCCTCGGTTTGATTGAGGCAGCTCTCTCAGTTGGCCTCGTTCTTTCCAGATCCTTATTACAAATAGCGAATCGAGAAACGATTTGAAATGGGAAGAGACACGCAACCTGACTATTGACAGTCGAAAGCGTAACATTCTGGAAAATCAATATAGTTTTTCTTTAATGGAAGAGTAATGTGATTCCCCCTTAAAATAGAGACAAAAAAAAAAATTTTATGTGTAAACCAAGAGCAACTCAAGAGGAATCCAGCACAGGTATTCAAATGTAAATTGGTTTAAGTTTGGAACCGAATAGAGCTGTATCAGAAGGGTGGAGGAAGGGCAACAACACTATCTTCTTTTCAACAGAGTTTTATAGTTTCATAAATAACAGTGATCAATCATCACCAATGATTGCTTTCACCTGGTTAGTAAACCACAAGCAAATTTGTTAGAACTGAGATCCAAAGTTTATCCAATTTCATTTACCACCAAAAAAAAAAATTGAACAAAACAAAACCCAGAGAAAAAAAAAGGCACAAAAACCAAACACCCTCTCCCCCCCAAAAAAAAACCCCAACCTCAAAAAAAACCCAACAGCTAGGAAAAACATTAAATTTCTTGCTCCCATGGAAGTAAACTCTGCACTGTAAACTCAACAATTGCCCATCTTTTGGCAGCAAATCAAGATATGGTTTGCTTGGAATTGGTCACACTATTGCGCTGCCCCAGCTCCGTTAGTCGTTAACCAACATGGAGGTAGGTGCATGTAGAGGAGGGAAGAGCTTAGGGCATGGAAAAAGAACTGGTTATCACCAGTTTATGTACTGAGGTTACAGTACGTAAACACGTGAGAAGTGAGAACTATTTACTCGCGTATTGACTTGCTAGGAACATATTTTAACCTTAGGTACTTTGGGGTATAAGTCCTTTCCTATAGGTTTCAAATTAAAAGCAAACACACTGAATTTTCAATACTGAATATGAAATAACTTATTTTACAGTCTAAATTAGCGTCCACTTATTCTTTCACATTCTGGTTACGGGATTCCTACGAACGGTCCTGCTTGACTAACCTGATCTCCTTCTATGACAAGGTGACCCACTTAGTGGATGAGGGAAAGGCTGTGGATGTTGTCCACCTGCACTTTAGTAAAGCCTTTGACATCATTTCCCACAGCATCCTACGGGAGAAATCGGCTGCTCACAGCTCAGCCAGGCGTACGCTTTGCTGGGTGACAAACGGCCTGGATGGCCGGGCCCAAAGAATTGTGGTGGATGGAGTTAAATCCAGCTGGCGGCCGGTCACAAGTGGCCTTCCCCAGGGCTCAGTGCTGGGGCCCTTTCTGTTTAATATCCTCATCAAACGTCTGGACAAGGGGATCGGGCGGACCCTCAGGAAGCTGGCAGATGACACCACGTTGGGCGGGAGTGTTGATCTGCCTGAGGGCAGGAGGGCTCTGCAGAGGGATCTGGACAGGCTGGATCGATGGATCAAGGCCAATTACATGAGGTTCAACAAGGCTCAGTGCCGGGCCCTGCACTTGGGTCACAACCACCCCGGGCGACACTACGGCCTTGGGGAAGAGTGGCTGGAAAGCTGCCCCGCAGAAAAGGACCTGGGGGTGTTGGCCAACAGCTGGCTGAGTATGAGCCGGCAGCGTGCCCAGATGGCCAAGGCGGCCAACAGCATCCTGGCTTGTATCAGCAATAGGGTGGCCAGCAGGACCAGGGCAGCGATCGTCACCCCGTACTCGGCACTGGTGAGGCCGCACCTCGAGTACTGCCTTCGGGTTTGGGCCCCTCACCACAAGGAGGACATTGAGGTGCTGGAGCGTGTCCAGAGAAGGGCAACAAAGATGGTGAAGGGTCTAGAGAACAAGTCTTATGACTTGTAAATAGCGCCAATTGCAGCATAATCTCTTTCCTTAAAAGCATGATAGAGCCAATATGCAAAATACATAACAATTCTAAAGATTTGCAATTGCTCTAATTAATACAATCTAATCTAGTAATTACAAATTGTAACTAACCGTACAAGATACCTTGGGTTAGATTTAGAAGACACTATAAATCTCTTTCTTTTGCCTATTGACAATTGTATTGTCTCACAACTGTCAAATTCCTGACTTCTTCATGCAGATGTTTTAAATGTCTTAAGTGACAGGATTTCACCTATTTACTTAACGTATCGTGCTATCTATAGTCATAGTCATGTACGGCTGTGGGTTAAGAAGTTTTTGCAATTCTCCAGCTCAGTCTACCTTCTAACTATATCTCTATGATTAACCATAGAATCTCTTCTCTCTTTCTCTTGCAGAAAGCCAGAGAAAACGAAGAGCTCCTGCAAGAAGACAGGAAGGCAACAATACCCTTTCTCATATTTCTCATATTTTTTAAGGTTTACAGGCCTCCAAATCTGAAGACCAAGCTGCAGTTTCAAACAAATTGAGGAAAGTTCATATTCTTGTATAAGCAGGTACCTCTTCCAGACTGTTGCTACACTGCTGTTAGAAAATCAGCCCGTTCCTGCGTTCCAGTGCTACTAACAAAGAGGTAACAGTTCAGGATTGCCCTCTGTTTTTCCTTACTTGAGGCTGATGACACCAAGTTATTGTTATTTGGGAAGTCTGAAATTGAGACATTTGAGTTTAGACACCTTTTTTGATAATTTTGTGATATTTTAGGTTTTGTTTCTTGTCGCTAAATATCAACTGGAATCTTCCCCTATAATGCAGTATCACCACACCCATATGTATTTCAGCTGCAAACACCTGCTAAGAAAAGCGAGTCCAACAACAACGACGTTTAGTGCTAGGCAATAAAATGAAAAATATCATTTAATGTTAAAATGAAAATTTAAGACAAACACCTAGACTAAGGAAGGAAGAAATTATCAAGTCAATTATAAACAAACCCAACTTGTAAACTATTTATCTGTTCAAGATGTGCCTGCTTAACATTCTGAAGACTTCATATTACTGCATTCTTCTAAACCCGAAAGTATTTGACCATACCAGATGTACCCAACAGGTTTAGACTGAGGTTGAAGCAGAAAAACAGCAAAGCAGCAAACCCCTTTGGGCTACAGAGATAGCGCAAGAGTAAACACTTTTGTGTCCTATAATTCCATATATTCCCAGCAAACGCCAAGATGAACATTTTTGACAATTTTACTCCCGTTGATAGCTACCTTCCCATTTGTAAGTATTGCTCCCCTATTGCAATAGGTTAGAAAAAGAGAAACCTACATGGTACGATTTTCTAAGATGCTGATAAATCTCACACAATCGTTACAGTTTTGTAACGATTTGGACAGGGATTCAAAACGAGAAAGGAAGAGGGGAAAAAACCACAACATAGGTCTCCCCTACTTAGCATATAACAATATTTGATTAAGAAAACAAGTCCTCACCTTAGAGCTTCACAAACCAGTGCAAAAATAACATCGTCAAAGTAAAAGAAACATAACGCCACAGAGAACTATCGGAGCATCTGTGGAAATTTGGCGGAGCAGCAACTCTATGGCGTTTCTGTGGTCTCGTATGCTAAAAGAAAGAAAGTAGGCAATTATGAACAGATCACAGAATTTCTTTTTATATGCATGGTAGGGTAAGACCTCCTTCCTGCTAAATGGAAATGGCTTGGTATCTACTGTGCCACACAACTGCAATTTTAGATAGGGTTTCGCTAAACATACTCTGGATATACTAATATAACTCAAAAAGAAAACAAAACCTAAAAAGTATTATACTCTTAAATCTTCCCAAACATTGAAGGTTGCTCGTATTATGTTAAGAAATGAGACCCACAGAAGTTTAATGCTGTTTGCACTTGTTTTCATAAAACAAATAATCCATAATTAGGTAATGAAATACGTACGTTAAGCATGCTACAATACATTTTCTTACATGTTTCTGCCTTACAGAATTCGGAATAAGTTTGGTTTGACTTTACTGTTTACGTACGATTTTACATTACAAATCATAGTTATCAGTTTGCTGTGCATGTTATTAAAATCTAGGAACTATAGATTATGATCTCTGTCAAAACCCACCTACATTTCTACTATAATACTGCAAATCTGAAGGGTTAAATGCCACATGACTTAAATATTTTTTCTGCATTTGGAAATATTAAAAATCTAACATTTTGTTACATGAACATTCAAAATATCAATATACAAAGTAATGCAATATTTCTTCTTTCTCAACAGACAGTGAGACAGATTAATTACATATAACTATGTCGCTATGCTGGTGTACGGTTTTTATTCAGCCAAAGATAGGTGAAGTCGTCTCACTGTATATAGATCTCTACCACTGGAAAAAAAAAACCAAAAAAACCAAAAAACCCTGCAGTTGAGAAAATGGCTGGCTAGTAATATATTTAAAACCCCACCTGACATGATAAATGAAAGAGAATAAATGTATACAGCTAGTGAAACTTCCAGGGAACAGGGGGAGACTTCAACACTTTTGCTGACAGTGACTTTACTGTCAGCGGCCCGTCTCTCTCGGAGGCAGCTGTCAATCACAGACCATCCTTCTCTCCCAGAGGAGTTCATTGCGCCGGCAGACAGTTGTGGAATAACTGCTCCCAGGCATCAGAGCGGCAGATGGAGTGTACCCGTCAATCATTGTCACTAATTATTAACTTCTGTCACTCAGAGCAAGGCAACGTACCTCCGCCTGATCCTCTGTGATTTGATCTGCTACGCCACCTCAGAGACAGACAGTTCAACCTTTCATTATGTATCACGTACGCGGCGCTCTGCCGGGTCAGCCCTCGTGACTCGGTGTTCCAGCAGAACGCTGGTTTAGCCGCTGAACGTTACAGGGAGAAGCCGGCACGAAGGACACGCTCTGCGTTCAAATGCGGCGGTCACCCGTTTCCTGTGAACGTTTTGAAGTTAGAGAAGCCTGGAAGCACCGGTCTCCTAAGTTTCAAACAAGGGGAAGGAAAAGAATCTAAATATAAGCCAAGTAACTCAAATTCTCCCATGATAATCAACGCTGTAGTAAATTACAACGGGCAGCTCTTCTTACCTCAAAAGTCTTGCTCTGAAAAGAGGCAACTTCTTTTAACGGCAATTATTTACAACAGTTAGTCAGGTTAAGGGGGGCAGACCAGACAGGAAGGATCACGCCTGCCTTTTCCACTGGCCAGAAAAATGCCTGGAAATTATCATCGGTGATTTCTGGTTGATCGTATGCTTGCCTGCATTTTCATTCTTGGAATTACGGGTACTTTTACTAAAATTCCATGCAACAATATTGGCCACGCTCGCTAAAGGAAAAGGATCAATAACAGAAACGTACCAATGCAGGAAAAGCATACTCTCTACATATATATTTTCAAGTACACATTTGATATCCCTCCAGAAATTCTGCTTAGCCAAGGCCAATGCAGTATCCCAAGGTTGATCAAGAGCGTTTATTGTAGACAGTTTATGATATAAAAGAAATCGTAATGCCTTCACTACTTAAAATTCTATAAATCCAAGAGGCTCCAGACATTTTTTATAAAACCAGAAAATTTCAGAAATTTTTTTTTTTTCAAGCATCTCTGCTTTGGAAAAATTCTTACGCACAGACCTATTTAAAGACAGACACCTCTCTGCAGACTTAAGCCCCCTCTCTCCATCGTTTGTAGTATTTGCAGTCGCTAACGATGATGAGATTTATGCAGGCATAAAAAGCAGTGTGGATTTTTAATAAACTAATACTGCTATATTCTAATGTATTTTATTCTACCATATTCTAATACAACAAAAAGCAAAAATGTGGATATCGAAAAGGAATTCAAGCCGCAGGTACAGACAAGATCTTGGGAGAAGAATGCTTCTGAGAAGGACTTAGGGAAGCAATCCAATTTAAGCTTCCACTGCGATGTTGCAGAAAACAATCAATGAAAGCAATAACTGGCTGTGTATAAGAATGGAGAAGACAAGGGGAAGTTATTCCATTATTGCAGTTTGCATCAGTTAATCAAAGCAAGCGTTAACAGAAGTTCTTCTGGTGTTCCCATTTAAAAGGGATAACAAAGACTAACAGAAGGAACCTCACCATTACAAGAGACTTGCAGAACTCAGTATTTTTTGTTTATGAAATCACTGAGAACTAACTTCATCATCATGTATAGGGATCACCATGGAAAGAAAATGACAAATATTCTGCAGGCTTTTGAAGACTGGTCTGAAAAGAAAGAAAACAGAGCTAAACATGTACAAATTAGACACAGTGCAGGGAAAAAAACCCCAAACACCTCGCATCACCGCTTTTTAATAGCTGAGGTGATCCAGTGTTTAAACAGTGGATTGTCCACAGTATCTTGATATTTTCAAACATTTTCATCTCCAGACACCCCAATTTAGCCGAGTACAGTGCATTTTTAGAACAGTTAATGGGTTCGAGGCGGCATTAATGGTTGAAATACACTATTAGCCTGTCCCATTTCCATTGTTCTCTGTCTTTAAGTTTCCTAAAAAGGTATTACCAATTCTGAACTAGAAATGTAAGATTTTGTTCTCATCTTAAATTCTATTAAGTCATATATCCAATACCACTTAGCCTGACTACAACTTCTCAATAGCTAGCTACGCCACTTTGTTGATTTCCTTTGCTTCAATTAATAAAAGTAACGATAAAGTTCAAATCTTAAAGACTCATGCTAGACTTGAAAATTCTTATGAGTCTACTCATAAGTTTAAACAATAGATTCTTCACTCATTACCTTCCCCTTTGAATACTAGATCACTTTTCCATACCAAAGGATGGTATGGATACAGATCCTAACCAGTCTCAGGTTCAATACTTCTCTCCCCCCAGCAAAAAAAAAAAAAACCCAACCAGCAAAAAACAAAAGATGAGATTTACTTAGGTATTTGTTTTTAAAAGCTGTAAAAGCTCATGACATTTTTAATAGGTCTATTCAAGATTCTTACCCAGTTCTCTCTCAGAATACTTGCAAGTCAAACAAATCAAATTACAAATTGATAAACAGAAGAAATAAAAGGAAAACATAGAAAAAAGGGATCCATCATTGGAAACTGCATAACAATCTGATATTCCAAATCTTGGAAAATTTTCACTTATTTCCTCACACGTGCCCATTTAAAAGAAGATACATTTCGGTGTCTCCAATTGTAAGGACTTTCGTTAATCTACAGCTTTCATTGGAAAACAGGAACAAAAAGAGACCATGAGACTATTTCTATTTCCTCTGGTCCTGACCATCTGCTATCATTACAGCTCAAAGTATATTTAATTTCCTTTCATAACCTTTGACAACAAGAATCACTAACAGTGTTTTAGTCGAAGAAACTTTTATAAAATCTTACAATCAAATCAATTGCATTAACACATTTGAACCTCTACGTTCAACACAGTGGAAAACACAATACTTCTTTATTATATCAGCTGTCTGGTCATATATAAATCATCTATAACTAAAACCAAAAGTATTGAGGGTACTATTTATCCAGAGTTAGCAAAAGGAATTATCTGACAGTTGAAAATGAAAAACCACTAATAAGCATTACAGTGTATTGGAAAGTTTAAACAATGCGATTAAGGAAACTTTTGCAATAATAAGGAGTGTACGGGATTCTATTTTACCTTGCTAACAAAATTCCTCTGAGATTTTTCACTCTGTTATACAATAACTAAACTGGAATATTATGTTAAACAAGTCTCACGGTCTACCTGTATTCAGAATATATTTAAAATTAAGAGATAATGTTCTTTCAGCGTATTATACTTCACTAAAGCATTCGTATTTTCACTCAAATTATTTGCCCAAAGCAATAAACAGAACAGAAGGAAAGTCAAAAAGCCCAAACTAATGCCTTGGCCATTTAAAGACTTAAGACATGCACTGTAATGACATCTAAACCATCTTTTATAAAGTTTATTGTTAAGAGATGAAACAAGGAATTCTTTAGAAAGACTGAGTAGCAAACTCAGCGAGGGACTAAGGGAAGAGATGGCAGAAAGTAATGCATTTACCATATCTCCTGCTGTAAGAGGCCAGCAACAAAGAAAAGCATGCAGTATAATCCTTCAGGAAACAACACTGAAAAGGAAAACTGCAGCACAGATATTAATTACATTGCCTATACTGGTCACTTAGTGATTAGAGGATTAAAACCACATCAAACAAACAAAAAATCAATCAAGATGTATCTGAGAATAATGTGCTGATAAGAAAGAGCAAAATTTGTCATTTATGTTATTTGCTGTGGTCAGCGGTGATCAGACCCTATCAAATAACCAAAATATTATCAAGATACAAAAATTAGACCAGATGACTGTCACTGCAACAACACAAGGTCTGACAGCAGCCCCACATCACTTACCTGGAAAACACCACACCTGATAAATATTGTATTCCCAAGTTACATAGAATTACACGGTTTCTTTATATTTGCATTAAGCCTAGGTTTTAAACTGTATTTACGCTGCTTATTTAATTCTACTTAGGGCACTATTTGCGAGTATTCAGTGATGAACAAAATATTCCAATAAGTGCTTTCACCTGGTGCTGCCAACATGCCATTTGCACTGTGCCAACCAGCAGCTGCACTACATCTGAAGCAGAGACAATTACTTAAAGTCAAAATCCTTGAATTTAAAAAGTTTTCCATAAATTTCTTCAACATGCGTATTGCAATCTGCAAATTGTTGGCAAGTATTCTGGGCATACGGCTTTTTTACCATTTTTTGCAATTTACTGTTTATCAGTCAATAAGCCCAGGCACACAAATACTTTTTCGGCAATATAATGCCCTGGTAAGCTACCATTCCAAAGCATGATGAAATTTTCAACCAAAACAAAGTACACACAGACAGAAATAATATTTTCCGACCTCCAAACCATTACGACTACTACCCAATACTACTTTAAATACTTAAGGCTCAGACTTCCACGCATCTGAATTGGCATATTCAGTCCACTCACTTCCACAGAGTTATAATACAACGATGCAAATTCATAAAAATGCATCCAAATCTAGGTTGTCTTTTTGCTCAGATTTTAACCTATATTTAAACCCAGCCACAAGGAGGTCAAATTCATAGTTCTGTGTAAGTGCTGTTCATGTCAAGTAGGTTGTCACAGGAACACATGAGGGTGTTTCAAATTCATTTCAGGTAGACGAGGCAACCTACAGTCTCAGACGCTCCCCCCTTTATACTCTCTCTGGTTTAGGCACATCTCGACCTACAGTGCTTTTCTTCAAACTGTTCCTGGATTCCATACATTTCAAATATAATCAGTGGAGGAAATGAGAAGACAAAAATCACGTGTCATGACCACTTGGCTTACAAAACAATTTTCTGAGTCTCGACAGTTCATGTTTGCAAGCAAGACAATTAAAAATCCCAAGAACTCGTAACTATTGTTCCTAGCATCATTGTGAGCACGAATAAGTTTTATTGGTTTGGTCACGTACCTAGGCATAAAGAATCACACGTTCTCCTCTTGGATCTTCAAAAAAGGAACTATAAAACTCAAAAGAACCACTCAGCAATAAATTTACAAGTGGGACCTACGAGCCTAATCCCCAAATGCTCTACTCCGTTGCCAGTCAGCTGAGAAGGGTACCCAAATTCCCTTTGGATCGAAGTTTCCTCTGGGCAAATCCCTAACACAATTTAATTCCTACCTATCAATACTGGGTATAAGGGAACCTTCTCCTTGCTGTATTCTGTATGAAAAAAAGACTAACCTGCCTTGGTCATTTAATGAAGTCAGGCACCTAAATCCTTAATAAAGTGGAATCTTAAGCCCATCGTTTTCTTTGGCATTTTCTATTTGCTGGTTAAAGCAATTCGGTAAGCAGGCTGTTGCGGATCCCAGTTTTGGGCACTGGGTATATTCTCTATACAGTAAGACGAAAATGAGATGCTTAAAACTGGGCTCCCCGTGCCAAAAACAGACCCGTGAGGTAACTGTTTCCAGCATCATCACCGGAAAAAGGACAGCATATTATGTTGTGCCATCAGTCGCAAGAGATGGGAACTGTGACGCTGAAATAACAGCCTACTGCAGAACCCAGCTTTTTGGGTCTCTCAGGCTTTGGTCTTCCCTTCCCATGCTTCCATTTAACATCAAATTTTGCTCTCTTTATGAACAGTTACAGATGCAGGTATACAGCTAAGAACCCACAACGCTCTTAAGAGCATGAAGAAACTTGAACGCTATTCAAACTTCAACAGGCTTTTAGATATTGCGATAAAGAATCTGCAGCGTTGAGGTGAAGAAGGATGAATACCTTTATCGTTACAAAAGGGGAGTTATGTGGCAGTCACGTTACGCAAAGACGCTGAACCAATCAGCAGTAGGAAATGAGCACAAGGTGGAACATTTTTAGAATTAGGCTAATATTATAATTCCCGTGCTGTCGCTATAATGATGGAGAACAGCACAAGAATATTCATTCTAGTAATGCCTTTCCTAGGCTAACAGGAAAATATTATTCTAATGTTGAAAATGAACATCCTGCCTTGTCCAAGTCAAAGAAATATTTTACAAAACAAAATGTCAGAGATGCAGCAGTTCCAGAAGGACATCATCTTATTCCCCAGAGAACTGAGGCCGGTAATAATGATAATAATTTTTATTATCGTAACAACAACATTTCATACCAAATAAGCTGGGATGCTTTGTGCCCTCACAGAAATGCACAAAACCCGATAGTCTTAATGTTTGATTCTGAATATGTCTGTCAGGAAACAAGCGCAAGCCTTCAGCAGCCGCGGCTGCCTGATTAGTCTCACAGTCACTCCAACGAGCTATCAGCTTCTCAGCGTGAAGTTCTCCTGCATCACTGCTCCAAGCCTTTAGGCAAAGGATTCTAATAATGAGTCACAGTGCCGTGACTGAGGCCACACTTCTGCTCTGGTGAGCTGCTTGCTGAGAGGGGCTGCATGCTCCCTCATTATCATTTTACAGCTTTTTTTTTTTCCCTCTTTTTTTATTTGTTCTGTTGTATTCTTTTTCCGTCCTCCAAATGCTCGGCGCATTTCAGGGAGAGTGCTTAGTGCTACCACCAGGACAGAAGCCATATGCTCATGTTTAATAACCTTCTGGTGTGAGGTAGTCATAAAACTTAAGATAAGGCAGAGTATTATGCAGAAGAATAAAATAAGATAGAGTCTTCTATCACATCCTAATAAAGAGGCGTAGACATCCTCCTTTCAATCAACAGAGGTTACAAAGGTAAAATATTTTACGCATTTCTCCTTCATTTATGGTGTTATGCAGAATTAAAAATAAAACAAAGTGACTCACTTGTTTAGCAGCTGAGATAAAAAAAAAAAAGATTTTATCCCCCTACCTGTATTCTTATGCACCGTTGGGAAGGCCAATTCCTTTAGCATTTGATGAATGTTACTTAAGCCAAAATGTAGTTACATCAGCCACAT
This sequence comes from Grus americana, assembly GCF_028858705.1. Taxonomy (NCBI): domain Eukaryota; kingdom Metazoa; phylum Chordata; class Aves; order Gruiformes; family Gruidae; genus Grus; species Grus americana. The sequence goes on from NC_072874.1 coordinate 3,594,319, forward strand.
CTTACACACGCAGAGCATGGTACTAATTTGCCATTTAGTAATCCTCTAGCAACATCCAAGTCAACAAACGTACCGCACAAACTTGCTACTGCACTTAAAATTTTTCATGCTATTATGCCGCTCCAATAAAACGCCCCATTGTTTTGGGACATACCTAGATTACACGCAGCGTCATGTAGTGTTGCCACTACTCCTTCTTGTCCGTTCTTTGTGTAGCTAGAAACCTTCTGTTATTTTAATCCGATATTTGTTATTTACCCCAAGCACAAATACCAGCTGGGCAGAGAATGGATTGAGAGCACCCCCAAGGAGGTGGTGTTGGGGGACGAGAAGTTCAACATGACCCGGCAATGTGCACTCGCAGCCCAGAAAGCTGACCGTACCCACCTGGAGTACTGCGTCCAGCTCTGGGGTCCCCAGGACAAGAAGGACATGGAGCTGTTGGAGCCAGTCCAGAGGAGGCCACAAAGCTGATCCGAGGGCTGGAGCACCTCTGCTATGGAGACAGGCAGAGAGAGCTGGGGTTGTTCAGCCTGGAGAAGAAGAGGCTCCAAGGAGACCTTCCAGCAGCCTTCCAATGCCTGAAGGGGCTCACAAGAAAGGTGGAGAGGGGCTGTTTCCAAGGGCATGGAGTGACAGGACAAGGGGTAATGGCTTTAAACTGAAGGAGGGGAGATTTAGATTAGATGTTAGGAAGACATTTTTTACGATGAGGGGGGTGAGGCCCTGGCACAGGTTGCCCAGAGAAGCTGTGGCTGCCCCTGGCTCCCTGGCAGTGTTCAAGGCCAGGTTGGATGGGGCTTTGGGCAACCTGGGCTAGGGGAGGGTGTCCCTGCCCATGGCAGGGGGTTGGAACTGGATGGGCTTTGGGGTCCCTTCCAACCCGAACCATTCTATGATTCTTTACAGAAGTCCTAGATTTACTTGAGTGCTAGAAAACTTTATCATTACTTTTCTAGAGAGGAAGCACAATGGTAAAAAAGGAAAGATTTAGAACATGCGCATACAGTTCTGCTTGACTGAATCCCCAAAAGATACAGGGAAATGTAGATGTTATTCCAGAGCAGACAGAAAACGGATAGCGTGACTACCATGTCAGGAACGTTGAAGTTGCCTTACGGATACTCTATCTATACATTTAAAACTAAAAGGAGAGAAGAGCTACAAATAATCCTCTACAGAGCTATGTGCTTATTTATACACACACCTTATTATTACAGTATCAGGTACTAAAAAAAGAAATCCAGTGAGAGTACAAGAGGGGAACTTCAGTAAAATTGCAGTAACTATTTCCTATTTTATCAAGAGTTACACACAGCAGCTTCGGTACAGGATTAGAATAACCTGAACACCAGATTGACCGACTGACTGCAAAGACCCATAAGGCACGTTCCGATCCATTGCAAAGTACACCACTAATCTGAAAAAAAAAAAAAAAAAAAAATAATGCAGCGAAGCTCTTGAAGTTCACCTCCAGCTTTTCCTTTATAACAATTTTTTCCTGAAAACAAAGTTTTTCAGAACTATACACGTGGAACATTCACATACGGCGTCTGTCTTTGATCATCCTCCCCTCTCCTTTGTGTTTGCATTTTTGTGTGTCCTGACAATTAGACAAGAATAAGGCAAAAACCACTCAACTCCCTTACAATAATGGCAAATGCTGCAAGTCTTTTCTTTGACTTGCCAGCTAAGCAGAAAAGAAAATAAAAACAAAGGAGTGCACACATTAGAATTTGCATATTTTCTCATACACAGACCCTATCAGCACTGTTATGGGAAAGAAAAAATGAGAGAGGAGAGCGTTATAAAATAAAAAAAGCTTAAGTCAGCGATGATCTCAAGCAGTATTTGTGTGTAATCGGAGTACAGCAGCGCTACAGAAACACTGAATATGACAGCACCACCTCACATCTCTTCTAATTTTACATGATTGGAAACCTCAGGTGTTTCAATCATGCATCCTTCCTTGGGACATAACTACCTTCAAATCAATCGAGCTTACTTAAGCTGACTTTTAACTGTACAGTTCAAATGGATCTTAGCGTATTCCAAATACACGAATATTTTCTCCACTTCTTTAACACGTACTGCAACTCCGCTCTGCTGTGACAATGTTAGTGGCATCCAAGTGAACTAGTTTGAAGATAGCTCAGGTGTATCTACGTAAGCCGCAGCCACAGAAGCCGTTAAACTGTAGGTACGCCAGTACCCGTGGCGTTTCCCTTTTATCTTCACTTAGATATCAAGCATACTTTCTCACTAGCAGCACGAGGCAGCGGGCTACAGCGAGTAAGCTTCAGAGATAGAAAACGTAAGAAAGCAAAGTCAAATGCGTGGGGAGGAAAAAGCCTTGAAACAAGGAGCCTGTGAAAAAGTCAATCACTGCCAAGCGTGCCTATCCTACGCTGACAGCGTTACGACATTGATGTATCCAGTATGACTCTTCTCACGTTCTCTATATAGCATTACAAGGAAAAAATATGGGGAAAACGTTAGCTTGGTAAGTCTTCCATCCACATCCATGAGAGCGTGTTGGTCTGCAAGGTGCACAGCCAGACCACGAAATTCAGTGTTTCATTTAAATTCACACTGTTTTTATGGTATTTTCAATTAAGTTTGAGAAAAGGATATGGTCTAACTTGGCATTTTGACATTTTGAACAAGTATCATTTCAAAAAGGCACTATCAGAAAAAAATAGAAAGAATGCAACACAGAAGAAAAAAAAAAATCCAACTTTTGATTGAAGGACTCTGCTGCAGACATCGAAGTGATAAAAACACCTTTCTGTTGTCCTGAAAACAGGTTTTCCAAAGACAAAACCTCCCCCAACAGCTCTTCCATTCATTTACTTTTTGACAGATTTCAGGGATCCTCCTCTCCCTTCAAACGCGACCGCTTTCACTGTCACTGCCACTGGTGACATCATTCTCATACAAATATAGCTGCACAATGAGTAAACCTTAATCTTTCTCCTGCTCCTTGAGTTTTCTGATTTATTTTTTTTTAAACGACAAATAGTTCAGGTGACCGTGCATTTGCGAAAGTCAAAACAAATGCAGGTTTTGAAGCTTTTTAAGAATTTTGCCGAGCCATCCGCTTAGTTGGAAATATATTTAAATTAGGTAGCCTTGAAAATTCTATGAAACCAAATAACTTAATGAAGTCAAATGTAAACCTCATGATGGGTTTTTCTTAACCTCAAAAGACTCTGATTTGACTTTTGATTTTTTTTTTTTATTTTTTTAAGTGAACTGACCATTTATCCTCATCTTACTAATCGAGAAGCCGTGTGACCTGATTGCATTGGATTTCCTCTACATTTAACTTCTCATCCCTAAGAGAGTTCTGCGGTACAATTCCATGTAAAATGACAGTTAACTTATTCACTAATAGATTCATGTATTCTTTAAGACTGATGTGCTGTGAGCCATTACAGGCTAAGCTAAGTTGACAGACTCTATTAAAGCGCAGTACTGTCATGGAAATTGCGATCTTAACGCAACCGCATGTGACGGATACCAATTACTTGGCTCTTTTTCATAAAAAAGTCTGCATGACATAGGAGTTATGAATGACTGATAAGATCACTGAATGCTTTACATCATGATTTTCAAATAGGATTCATCCTTAACCATGGAGTAAGGATAGCTGCTCACCTATCGCATTATGACCTGTTGGATGCAGGAGAGACAGATCACGCTGGTCACCCCCTAACCAAAGCTACTTTCAGACCGTGCTAATTGTCACTTACAGAAACTGGTGTCTGTCTTCTGACAGTAGAAGGATGCTTAATCATCTTAACACCTCCCCCTTCAAGAGCATTAAATTATCAGACAAGAGAGTCTTTTCCGGAAAGCTAATCAATGCTAAATCATATAAGTTATCATCCCTTAACAATTGTCTTTAAAAGCAATTAACTAGACAGTTGTTTCTAAATACTCCAAGATCAAGATCAGTGCTGCAGTCAAAAGAAGGGCACTACTTGTTCAACGTGCAACTTGTTGAGAAAACTCCATTTTCAGTAGTTCGGAAGCAGGGAAAAAACCCCACCATGTAAAGACATTTAGAAACAAAGGAAACACTGTAAAAATTAGATGCCTGCATCACAATTCAGAAGACTGTGGACTAGGTCCTTCTGCCTCTCTGTACTTAAATGCAGCAAATACCAAGGTCACGTTGATTTACTCACTAATAAAGATAAATGCCAACTGAAGAGCAAACACTGGTACCACTCCTTCCTGCTCTAAGGAGCTGTAGCTAACAAAATAAATTAAGGACTTCAAGAAACAAAAATTTTAGGAAGTTTTCACTCCACACTGCTGATGGGTGATTCCTGACAATTTGGTTTTATTAAGCTGTTATTTGGCAATTAACGTATGGTTTACAAGAAGTTATAAAGCCCAAACCATGGTTAAATGTCCGACTTAATAATAATGACTTGGGTATTCAAAAAATGCATTGGAGTGAGAACGCATAAGCTCGGTCATCCTACGCATCCCACAAAATTAGATCCACGAGTCACTATTTAGAATCCCAGCCATACGCTACAGGTGTAACTGGAAGAGGGCCCCGGCGCATATTTCAAGACGCACATGCAAAAACCCAACAAATCACAGTTCTACCAAATTACATAGTTACAATTATGCAATAAATCAAAGGTTTGAGCAATGAGCGTGGCACGGCACTCAACTATACATACTGTCCTCCTATAAACGCGGATAAACCAAATGCTGACTTCCCAAACAGTCGTGAGCATTCATTAATATCCATAAGGCACTTCATATGTTTTAGAAATGATTAAACTAGCCAAAACAGGCATATGACATACGATCAGTGTTTCATCTGGGGGTTTTTCAGGAGTTTCCTCTGGTGGGTTGTTTTCTTTTTTATTTTTTTTTTTTTTTAAACAATGCTTACAAAAGAAACAGATTTTTGCATTGCTGGCTTTCCTTCCTGTAAAGTGTACAAACCACTTATCTTTAAAATTAATACACAATAGTCCATTTAAAGACAATTCTCTACACAAGTTTATTCTGAAGATTTAGTTCATCTAAATACATATTTGCAACATGAAGCCAGAAATCTTTGGGGAAAAGAAAAAAAAAAAGGGAAAAAAAACCAGAAAAAAATCCCACTCAAAAAACTTTCTTGTATGTCCTGTGTTCTAACACATTAGAAATACTGCAAGAACATTCCCTCAGTATCTTTACTATACTCCCCACGCACCTGTGGCTATAGGCAAAAGAAGTTTTTAAGATAAATGAATTAAGCAAAATTCCTATAGAATTAAGTCGCTGGAAAAATACTACAACAGCTGTGCTTGTTAGAACCACGACCGGATTTTTCCTCCCACGATAAATGAGCAGGTTTTTCATGTGCACAATGTATTCGGAAATATTTTCAGTTCTCTGAAACAAGTTCGTACTTATTTTCCTCCTGCCCAGTAGCAGAAGACACATCAGCTCACAGCTTTTCACAGCAGGTTTTCCATTATACAGTCACATATCAACATTTTTGCTCATAAGCACTTAAGTACGTTGCAAATATGCAAACATGTAAAAACTGTGACTATTTAAATAAACTTTCTCCCTTACAGCTCTACTAGACTGCCTTTGTGTAACAGATTCTTTAAAAAGAGAACAAGACAGCCATCTAGAGGGCAAGAAAAAAACCCCCTATCTTTAGATGACAAGGGAACACCGAATGATCCATTCACTCACTGTAAGACAGAAAAAAACCCGGCCAAATAGATGTGAATCTAAGTCAAAAGGACCCACATTACTGTTTCCCACCAGGGAGTTTATTTTTACTCGGTATTTCAACATAACTCACTCAATCGATAACCCTGAACCCCAAAAGTGACAATTTTGTCATTTTAGGATGATAAATTAATACAGAAAGCACATATTTTTACAAGAGCAAAGTGGTTTTCACTGTAGGGCACAGAAATCTAAAGAATTAAAAGCACCGATCCATAATTAGGGATAAAGATGTCGGTTCTGGCTAGCTTCTTAACTACGTTACGGTACTCACCGTTTCCTCCTCCCGTACTGACCGGCTCTGGTGCAGAACAAAACACAGCACAGAAAGGCAGCTAAACTAGCAGTGAGCTTCCTTACCACAGCACCATAAAACAGCATTTCTGGCCACAATGCCCATAGCAGTTCATAACTGGTAAGCTGTAAGTCTTCACAGTAAGGTTTAGAATTGGGAGTTCCAAGTGGAGCATCTTTATAAGGAGCTATTTCTTGGTGCATCAGAGAACTGGATAAATTTGGGGATTATGGCCCAGTGGGAAAGGACTCTGGATAATTCTTACTGTTTGCTCAGATCAATTCCTGGCAGTGGGAAAGCTCAAAGCAGTTGCATTAGCATAGCTGTTTTGGAACTGATGCGATAGATGAAGAAAAAACATCCAGAGGAAACAAATTATCATTTGAATAAAGTACAGAGAAAAAAAATCTTTCTAGAGTTTTGATCCAGATTTGCCACAGGAAAGGTTGCGGGGTGAAACAAATAATTAACCAGCAATGCTTTTCTCTCTCTGGACCGATTTCCTTTTTGTTGGTCTCATTTTCCACCTTACCAGAGCCCTAATCGTTCTTAACGTAGCAAGTCCGCTGTGACCACTGCAGGCCATCTCTTAAGCCTATTACAGGTCCCTGGCGTATTTTTTCCTTGTATAGGGACAAACACATACAAAAGTCTCTCACGTCTCTTGCCATTTCCACGGTATGGAGTAAAGGTCTTGAGTTGTCACTCAGAAACTGGGGAGGGGGTTGGCACGTGGGGGGCAGAGGAGCATTTAATTGTACTGTATGCTGATGTAGGGAAAAGTCTACAGAAGACCGTTCTCACTGAAGTACCTCATCCCCTGGATTTCTGGATAAGCCTGAGACATTTCACACCTTCCCCTTGTTTCATATCCAACATGAAGTGCAGATGGCCCGCTTACCGACACCAGCAAGAAATAATCTTTGAATTAAATCCAAAAGCATTCTTTAAAAGATTCTTTACACTGGTCTTCTAATGATGACCTCTTCCCTAATTCCACAATGGTTTTAACCAGCTTTTCGATCATTGGTATAGCTATAAAAAGCAAAACACCTTCTCCTAACCCTATTATGATGAAAGCTTTAAATTTTAGTATTCATTTTTAATGGGAAGAAGTTAAACTCCCTCAGGAACCATAAAAGGTATGGGTTTGATCTATCAGCTAATGGACGGTTGCTACAGAGTCATGCCTTCAAGCAGGCAGTCTGATAAAGGGTACACCTTGTTCTTGGATGACAAGGGAAAGATAGATGTTCCCCATTATTATTTTTTTTAAAAAATAAAAAGTCTTTCATTTTAAACAGGACTATTTTAGGGGTTCTACTGTTGCTTGGGTTTCGGTGGCTTTTTTTTTTTTTTAAATCTCTTAGCAGTCTTTGAATAGTATTTAAAAAATCATGTACCATCAACCGAAATTACAAGCTCAAACCAAGACACTGTCTTAAGATAATTGTCTGTTTAACATTTAGATCATCCCGCACAAAGGTAACTTTTCTGTTCATCACTCTGTAGTTCAAAATTGTAATATAACCCCTGCTCTACAAAGTGTCATTTTCCAAAAGCCGTTAACATCAGTATTTGTATCAAATACCATCAAGGCTATTAAAAAAAAAAGGGGGGGGGAATAAAAAAAAGGAGGGGGGGGGAGTGCAGAAGGGAGAGAAGACTGCAAATCAGATCTCCTTCCAGGTCAAAAACTGTCTGGCCTAGCACCTCGTTGATCTTCAAACGAGATTTCCAAACCCGACGGGTGGCCGCAACAGCTCAGCGCAGGGCTCTGAACACTGAGCGCTACCAGCCTGGGAGCGCGGCTCCGTCCCAGCGAGGGAGGTGCGTGACCTGTGACGAAAGCTAGCCGTGAGACACTGGAGATTGGGACCGTGACGCACGGAGGCTCACGGAATTGTTGAGGAGTGAATTTGCTTTTTTTTCCTCGTTTCCAATGGTAATCAAAATTATCAGTCTCTCAAAACACAATTATATAAGCCTATAAATGCATGTATTTCCTCTTACGGATTTCAGATAACAAATAAGCAGTCAGCAGCCTGAAAGACCTTGTGGGGGGGGAAGGGGAGAGAGGGGGTTGGACACATCAACAATCGAAAGTCTACTGAGAAAAATCAAAGTCAGAAGCAAGATGTGCAGACTGGAATAGCTTCTCCTCTCAAGGGAGGAAAGAAAACGGAATGTTAAAGAATCAACAGATGCCAAATTTACACATTTGCCACTTTTTAATCAAAGAAAGTCGTACCTTAGGATTGCAACAGGCTTCAGAGGAAGAGTTAATTCGCCTCCAGACGATTCCATTAGGAAAGCAAAGCGTGTAACTTTAGACATTTGTAGTTGCTAGAAATAAATATGAAAATCCTATATAAAAAAGGCTGTATGAGTTCTAGGTTCAGGCAAAAAAAAAAAAAAAAATTTCTCTCCTGAAGCTGAGCTGGTTCCTGCATTTGGAATATCGGCTATTTTGCCGTGAAAAGGAAACAGTTTCCAGAAAGCCACAATTCAGATTCTTTAGTCTGGATCTGGCACACACTCCACTCTTCAAATGCCTCAGCTGTAGCCTCCAGCATTTCTCTAACTTCCTGTTTAAACACGGATTTATTTTAATTGGTTCTTTTCCTTCTGAATGGTCCCCGACTGCTTTTCTTCACTTGCCTCATCAGGTGTCCGAGAGGTAGATCAGGGTAATTAGTTCTGAATTACCTAGCTGATTGCTGAAAAAAGTGACATTATCTAAGGTAAAAAAAAAAAGCAGGAAGGGAAATTAGAATCTTCTAATGTAACACACAAATAAAGGACGGAAAGGGCAAGGGCAGTCTGAACGGTCTTTTGTCCTCCATCAGGTCCATGAGGCTAGCAGCTGTGGTCACACTCCTCGCTACCAAAGACAAATCAGTTGCTCACAAACCTAATTAGCAAGTCTCGTTTGGTAACAATTAAATACCCAGTGGCACTCACTGACCGCAGCCTCAGCAGCCTGAGGAACACGACCAACCACCCCACCTTCGCCATCAGTAAAACAGAAAGCAGCAAACTAGTCTTGAGGGGGTTTCATCAGCCCTGAATACATTTTCTCTGTAATGAACTACAACAACCTTTACAGATTTGGTCTGGCTTAGCTTGGACCGATTTATTAATACTAGCTGTGAATGTACTTTGATAAGAGTTTTGTGTTTATGTTGTAAAAATGTCTTAGCAAAAAAAAGAAATGGCAACAAAAAAAGACAGAAAATGTATTCGCATACAGTAGGTACTATTATAATCCAGGCGAGAACTTTTGAAGACACTGATCTCTTAAAACAGCAGGAGGAAAAAAAAAAAAACAAACCTAATTTGTGGCAGTAGAAAGACAGCTCACACAGAAAGTCGTGCCAATCGCTCGCCTCCAGCGAGAGGTGGATATTCTTGGTACAGAATTTAAGCCCAGGTCAGCGGACATGAAAGAAAGAACCTTTCTCGTCTCACTACCAGGCGTGCTTCGTACCCGGCGTCGCATTTTGTATTTAGTGTATTTTGGTGGGTTTTGCTGTCGTTGTTCTACCTATTTGTTGTATTTTCACCTACACCACAGAACAAAGGTGTGTTTTAAAGAGTCTGCTTCTGATTTACTCAAATCGAATTTGCCACCCCAGAGCCCATAGGTACATGTTTTTGGGATACCTCTTGGACTTGATGAAGAAATTATATACAACTAGTAACTGTAAGACAGTAACCAGGTTCTGATGCTGCCGAGCAAATTATTTTAAAGCCAAGTCTTTCTGTACTTGCAACAAGTGCGACTACAGAGAAAAGCTGCAGTGGCACAAGCCTAGCGACTACGCTACTCTTCCTAGTTGACGTGAAGTATCCTACTCGGTAACCGCTTTTGATTGTATAGTATGTTACCCAATCGCTCAGAGATTACATTCTGAGACTGGGAACTACAAGCAATCTATTTGTCACCTGGGACAGTACTAGGAAATTGTCAGCATTAATTACATCATTAAATATAAAACAGTCTATTATTTCAGTGACAGGTTCTATAAATAGAAATACAATTTGTTTAAAGGGCATGGCCAGTAGCGTCAAACAGCAAGCACTCGATACTTTCTGTGTAGTTCAGTTCAAAGAAACATACACCAGGTAGACTGTATTTCAGATTCTTTTCCTCCTCGTCTGTTTTTTACTCCATTATATGGAACTTTCACAGTGGGAGCAGGGAGGAGGGGCAGGTTAAAATCCCCAGCTGTGCTCAGTTAACAATGAAGACAAGTGAAAATAACTACAAAAGGCCACACAAGTAATTCAATAACCACAGAAGTAATCCCAATCCGGGCACACACAGTTTGGAATGCACGCGGGACACGTGGAAGTCCTCCCTAACACTTACACCTACGAACGGCTCATGATGGTACGCGTTCAAGAATACCCAGCAGGAAACGTTTTCTAAATGATGCACAGAAATCTTTAGCCCAGTGAATAGCCAACATTCCTGCCACGCAAAGGACTGAGGTGTTGTGGTCGTTTGTTCATTAAAGTGAAGGAGGTGCTTTGCAATTTGTATTATCGCTAAATATTTAGGGGTTTGATTGGGGGCTTTTTGGTTTGGGGGCATTTGGGGTTCTTTATTTAGATACAGCTCACATGTTCCTTCTGGGATCAATGCTGTCACAGCAACAATGAAAACTGAAACAGTAGTACCTTTATTTACATTTCTAAAATACCATGAAAGCTGTTCCCAGGCAGGACCCAATCAATGTTACACACTCAAACTATGCCACTCTGGTTGAAGATATAAGAGATTTTTTTTTTTTTAAGAAACCAAGAAATTATTAGTGTAACAAAGGAGCTAAAAACATTGTCGCACTTTTTGTCGCGTATGAGTTGCATGGCTGTGGAGGTTCATTAATGAGTCACAACTGGAGATGCAAGGCTTAGTTGCCCCTAACTGACACAAAACCAGGGAATTACCATCAAAGTAGCTTACATCCAATATAAGATACATTGCTTCACTTCACAGCATGTTTTTAAACTCAACTGTTTGTCAAATAATGGAATATTGATCTACTCCTCTGTAAAAAAACGGAACTTGAATTTTTTAAAAAGCACATCTTAGTTCGTTTGCTGTTTCAGTGACGTTTCTTCTCGTGCTGAATATATATCATGATAAATTCTTTAACTAATATTTTACCCCAAACACAACCATCTGGAAGGTGAATCACAGAAACAAAACTGTAGCTACTCATGCCCAGAAAAATTATAGCTTTCAAAACAAATATCAGAGCAGAGTAGGAAGGAGGAAAATATCCGAATCACAAAGTAGCAGCTTCAACTTCTATTTAGAACCACAAAAATGCTTGTTTTTAAAACAAACGTATTCTTGTACTCAAAAAACCCCCAATCTACTTCCTGACTAAAACTGGGAAGAACTTTAAATTTAAACAAAATCATACCAAGAGCATGCAATCTTCTCTGTGATATGGCTCTCCCTCCTATTTTTTACAAGGTCCACACTTTTATAACAGTGCCATCGACAAAGCTGCGCACCTGGCGATACACAAACACCCACTAGCACCATCTTTACACCGATTGCAGAAAACAGCTAGGGTTAATTTAGGGTCAATTAAAACAGAAGGAATTGCTACTTCTCTCCTTCTCCTGCTTAAGGGAAACCTGTTCACACATTAAGACCAAACCGAGCAGCAACATACGGCTTTGAAGCTCAGCAGCAGTGACGAATGAAAAGTAATTCTTAAATCCAGATAACACTGCAGTAGTATAGCCACATATTAAGAAAAGCTCGGCAGATTTGCTTGATTCCCAGTAAATTTAGGTGATCTATCCTTTCAAACTACAAAGTTAGTTAAAACGGAGATATACATTTTATTTTGCCTTTACTGCTTGGTCCTGCTCAACGTTTACATCAATATGAAGCTTTTTTCCTAACAGTAATCAAGCATTTGCTTACTTACCGTACATTGCCCTGGAGGATAACACCAAATCACTTACAGAGAGAACAAAAAAGCACGTTTCTCACTATTTTTAAACACATTGCATGCTACAGACCACACATTTATAGGCCCGGTGGTCCTACCACTGATCTCGCTTCAGTAATATTGTATTTTGAACCGTATGTATAGTGCAAATTAGAAAATGTTTCAGCTGTCACTTATACTCTTCAGCTAGCAGAGTTAGAAATATTTTGCAGCATCACAGAGCTGTTGGATGTAAGGAGCCCCTGAACGTCATCCTGTCCAACCACCCTCCCAAAGCTATCGCCAACGCTGGATCAAGTCAGCCCTAGCTTTTCCTAGCTGAAGCTCGAAAACATCCAAGGAGGAAGCCCCGTTAACACTCTGGGTAACCTGTTCCAAGGACTGGAACACCTTCTCAGCAAAGACTTTTTTTCCTTTAGCATCTAATCTTAACCACCCGTGCTGCAATTTGACGTCACTCTCTCGCATCGTACCATCAGCCACTCTCAAGGACAGCTTGACTCCGTCATCTCCGTACCTCCTCTTTGACGGTCCATTTACACATACGCGGTGTAGTTCAACAAGTGCGGAAGTTAAAAAGAGTATTACATAGCGGCAAAACCAAGGTGAACAGTCGTACTGAAAATAAGGACATACAATAATAGATCTAGACATGGAAAAACACTCTATTCGTAACATAAAGGAAAAAATCCTAACGCGATGGATCTTGAGTAAAAAACATTTACTCTCTACCCGAACAAACTGACAGAACAAAATCCTACTTATCCAGACAACGAGAGACAATTTTACCAAACGTAAGTTGGCTCAAGAAAACACCCCGGCATTCAGAAGAGGCACCTCTAGAACTGCTTGGTACAGGATGCTTCCCTCCCACCACCCATTCCCAACTCTCAGGGTAGAAACCAGTGCTGGGAAGGGAAAACACGGGGGGGGGGGGAAGAAAGGAAGGGAGGAGGCGGCTGTACGTGCAGTAGCAGGAGTCAGTGGAAGCGTCAAGCAAGCAAAAGGAAACACATTACCTGGGATACAGCAACAGCACTTGAATCGGAAAAGTTTAAAGAAGTTTTCCTCGGCCGCTCCGTTCTGAAAGTTAACTCGGTCTTCAAGGGAGAACTACGAGCACCTCGGAACTTGTCCTACAGCGCAGCAGCAAGGGGGTTTATGTTTGTCCCGAGTAAGACCCACTCGAGGCAGCAAGCGAAGAAGATGGCTTTGGGAAAGGAAACGCGTTCCGGAATCTCCTTGTAGGCGTTACAAGAGTGCCATCTACCGCGAGTAGGTACTCCAAGCTAAAAAAAACCCAAACCCAACCCACTATCGCACGCTAAACACAAAATCTTTCCTAAGGACCACTCGCACGCAGGTGCCGGGCGGTGCGTACTCGGGCTGACCGGCAGCTCCCACAGCCTCTCACGTCCCGTACCGCGGGGACCCGACGGAACAACCGCAGCCGTGGGCACCGAGGCACACACGGATCCGCGCCGGGACACGCGGCGGTGCGGGGGGACGGACACACACGGACACACAGACACACACGGACACACAGACACCCCCCAGCTCCTGGAGCGAGCTGCCCCTCAGGCGAGTAACAGCGCGAGGGTCGCCGTCCCCCCCCCCCCCCGGCCGCGCGCCAGGGCTGCCTCGCGCCGCGCTGCCACAAAGCCCGCTCGCGCCGCCGCGGGAAACAACGGAAGCTCCGCGCGGAAACCGAGCGACAGTTGCCTTCGCGCCACTTGGGCGCCCCCTGTTGCCTGGGGCAGCCACCGCGGGAGAACACCGCGCTGCGGCCCCACCCGCCGGACGCGTCAGGCTGGTGCGGTCCCGGTCCCAGCCCCGGCCCCAGCCCCGGCCCCAGCCCGCTCGGCTCAGCCGGCGCCTCCGCGGCTCTTCCCGGTGCGGGACGAGGTGCCCCCAAGGGAAGGCCCTGCGCCGCCGGCCGCGCGCGACGAGCGTTCTCCCCGCGCTTCCTTCCTGCTGCGCGAAGGCAAGCCCCGCTCCGCGCTCACAGCTGCGGCCCGTTAGATTCGGTGAGGGCTGGGAGGAAGGGAGGGAAGAGCGCTGGCCGATTCCAAGGCTCAGGACGGCAGCCGCACACCACCTGTTATTACTCTGCCCCCTCTCCCCAGGCTCGGCCTTTGCCTCCTTCCCTTTCCCACAGCTGGCACCGCTGCCAACCAGCAGCCTAGCCCGTGATTAGGAACCAGCTGGTGCCCAACACCTCGAAGCTTTGAAAGGTATCTTGTGAGGGATTACACCTTAGTCTTCAACAGAAAGATTTTATTCCTTCTCCCTGCAGGCTAGGCACCTTTTCCCCCACACCTTCCGCTGTCTACAGCTTTTTTCTCCTCAGAAGCACACAACCTCGGTGTTAGCAAAAAGACCGCAGAGCATCTGTACCGCTACGGGTTCAGAGGGGAAGGTGGGGAAGGCAGAAAGGTGAAGCACTAGTTGACCGTCTCCTTTCAGTCGGGAGACTGTGATACTGCCTTCCCTTATCTCTAATGGGATCTCTCCCCGGAGCAGGTCAGCACAGGAAGGGGAGACAGGTCCCTGCACAAGGGAGAAAATAAAGCATAATTCCTATCCTTCCCCCTCCCTCCCCGGCAGCATAAAGATTTCAGTGGAAACCAAAAGCTGCAACAGGTTAAGTAATGCTCTACTTGAACAGCAGCGTCTGACCAAAATTGATTAATGTTAGGACTAGTTCTAGTAAACTACAGAAATGTCATGCTCCTTACTAGAGACAAATTTAACTTTTAAAGCTATTATTGTTCAGGTGATAGTGGAAATAATCAGTAATCTGTTTACAGATGCTACCATTACCCTTTATAGTCAACAAAACCATTCAAGAGTAAGGTAATGCTGACCAAAAAAACCCCAAACCAAACAAAAAAAACCCCACACACCACAACACACGCACCAGAAGGCAGAACCTAAGTCTCACCATTAATCAAAAGAAGAGAACAAGTTACTTCATCAGTTATATGCCTTTATAGTCTAGAGTCATCTTCTGAAAATTGGGTATTCAAGTTTGGAGTCAGCTTTTAATTGAGAGGAAAGCTAAGGCTGACTAAAAATTTTAAAGCCTCACTTGCAAAGGTGATATTTAACTTTTTTTAAAAATACTGGGAAGATAACATGGCTTTTTAAAATTTGCTTTATAGACTTTTGTTGAAGTGTCTTACCCTCCAGCAGAAACAATAGTGTTACAGTTTGACCTTTTTCATTTTATTAGCACAAAATCATATAGAGAGTGAAGACAAGAGGAACATACACATATACTTAGAACATGGAAAACTCACTACACACATGGGAATGATTTCTTCCTTTCTGTGATCTTGCCAATTACTTCTCCTCTCACCTTGAGTACCAGAGCACTGTGATAGAGCTTGCAAGCCACAACACACAATCTTAAAAGCCCGCAGCACTTCCTTAAGAAAAAAACCCCACAAACGTGCAGTTCCGTTACCTAAAAGGGGCTCAGCCTAGGTCCAGAACTACAACTGCTATTAAGAGAACTGACCTAGAGCGCTTGAATTCCCAAGTCTCCTGCTTACTGTGGTAACTTTTGGAGGAGACCCTTTATGTATTTAGTATCATACCACATCTTTAAAACAAAGGAAGAACATTTACACAGTATGTGCGTACACCTTAATGTTAATGCATGTGTATTCATTTTTACATAGATCAATGAAAATCCATTCTATAAGCACAGAAGCAATCCTGTGGTTATTTCTGACCACATAAATACATCGGTTGCAGAGATCGCTTACAGTCACAGATCTTCTTGCAGAAACTTTTATAGCGGCACTTGTATAGTCAGTTGGTCCAGTGGCTTCGCAACACCTATACACACATAGGGACAGGTAAAAAGAGGCAAGATCTTTACAGGCCAGTAGCTGAGCTTACTGCATAGCAAGGCTGATGTACAGAATGACATCTGCAGTAATAATACCAATACCAATAAATTAGATTAAAACAATTCAGATATACCTCCCATAGTATGAAAGCCAGCATTCACAAAATCAGAAAAAAATACTATTCTATTCAGATTGCATGGCGACAAATAAGAAAGTGTTTGCCACGGTACAGAATCAACGCACTTTCAACGTCCAGTATAATTAGCAGGTTGTGGCACACTGACATTTAATTGCCGTGCAAGGATAACACCCTCATTTTCCTAGGAATTGTCTTGATTATCAGTCAGAGGGTAGAGAGAGATCCACCATCAAAGGTCAGTAACTTTGTCATTTCTTCGCTTGGGAATAGCTGAAAGCGGTTGCTTTATTCCAACAAATGGCAGACATTTCAGTTTAGTTAGTTAGCCATGCAGTTGTTTTGTGAATGGGATTAATCACACAGATTTATGACATCCATGTTTTTGCAAAAGAGAGCAGGTAGTTTATTTCTGGTTTTAATACTTCCCTTCCATCAAAGGGGGCATACCAAGAAGCGTGGTCTGAAAGCAAAGTATCACGATCTCTTAAAATGGAGCTCCAGGTCAGCTCTCCAAACAAACATAGAATCGCTAGAACAGAGCTCTACCTTGCATCCACTTAACAAGTACAGAATTCATGAGAACACTCTGAGCACACCGGCAAGAGCAAGAACTACTTTATGGAATGATTTGTGAGACCAGCCTCACCAAACAAAAAGCCTGAGCTTCACAAACCTAAATAATAACACCACCTGTTTTTTTCTTTTTCCCTGTGACAAAAGGGTAAACTTAAGCAAAAGTGGATATTCTACATATTTTAAAAAAAAAAAAAAAAAAGAGTTGAGCAAGTGACTATTCAGTGTTTCACACAAAACTCAACTCCATCGTTTGTAAGTTTTGATCGGGCAATCAGTCAGAGACAGACTGTTAAAATAGGACTCCAAACTGAAAAACCACTGCACTTGCAATAAAGCTGGTTTCAAACTGGCTTTTCTAACTCCACTGGCCTCAAAGTATTTTTACAGTAGTTTCAGTTGTCCAACATGAGTTACAAGCTGCTGTTCCACAGTTACCGCCACTCTTCTCCTGTGAAACATACTTCAGGCTTTCAGACTACTCCTCTTGTTCCACAAAACTTTGGAGTGAAGAGCTGACAAGTCTATCCAACGTCTTCAGTTTTCCGCTAGACTGCATTCCTAGGTGTGCCATTGTGAGTCACTGCTTTCATATTTGAGGCGCTTGATTGATGGTTGCAGATTCTGTGGGAGGCAACGCCTACTTCAAAGACTTCATGAATGGCTTTGCGGAAGCAATGAAAATTGTAGTCTATCAGACCTGTCAAGAAGGAGCGGGAGGGGAGAGGAAAAATTGTTCTCGGCTTGGCATATTTACTTAATCAACAGAGCTTCAAAATAAATATGAAATGTTTCATTTAACCAACAACTATTTTGCTACTTACTTTAGTAAGAATTTGGATTCAGAAGATTTAACAAAGTTTTACTGATGCCAGTATTTATTTAGATAGTCTCAGTTTTTAGAAAAAAAAAAGGTTCCCCTTTGGAATGCAAGGTATATTCATAATTAAACAGCAGGTAAAGGGACAACACAAGACTCTACTCCGCAAAAAACATGCTAGTACAGCACGACCATTACTGAAATGTTATCTTGCGCTTTATGTCATTGATATATATCCTAACTGTGGTGAGATAAATTTTGAGATCAAATACAGTACAGTTCTTAAAAGAACACATCTGCTTTTTCTCTTTTTAAAATGCCAAGATAAGTACTGTCACCATTTAAGTCACATACTTTGAGGTTAGGGCCTACGCTGTCATTTCTACCCCGTAACATATGCAAGACCATTCATACCATCACCTCCTACAGGTCCAAGCAGCTATATAGTTGGTTAGACCCGCAACGTATTACACACTTTGTTCCAAGTTCCTACCACTTACTGCACTAGCCTACCACTGTTGATTTCTCCAGTCATACTTTTAAAAAAAATTACATCACTGTGACTCGTGATAGAGAATGTGGCTATTCACAATACAGCAGCTGTCAAGCAGAACATAATAAGCATTACTCCATTCTACTGATTCTACTATAGCGGATGGTAGTGACAAAAGCCACGTTAGCTACGCAAGTCACTTCAGCAGGAGGACAGCGACTAAAGCAATGATTCACAAGAATAAAAATAAGACCTCTTTATACCTATCTCTAGGAAAGGAGAAAATTCCTCCCAGAAGAAATTAAACAAATTTAGTTACACAAAAATTAAGGTGACTTGGAAAGTCATATTAATATTTTATAGTTGATAAAAACCATTAGAAAACAGCTGTTCAATGCGGGGGGGGGAAGTCCTTACCTTTGCGCTCAAAACTCTCTTCTCTAAGAATGCAAACTAATGCCAAAAACTTTGTTACTTCCTTTAAGTACAGGACCGTTGTGTTATTGAGCTTGATAATTGCCATTGACTCTTTATCATAAGCACTTCCAGTGCCATCTTCCTTTAACCTAAGAAAGAACGAGTTAACCCAGGACATAATCTAGCAGGCGTGCGTACGTAACTTTAAGACAAATACCTGTTAAATGCAGTTAGAAGAATATTACTCGCACCAAACGGCAAGCAAGTGAAGAACCTGCAATGCAGGTAAGACCGTTGTCACACCTTAAGTTTCTCAGGAAAGCTAGACCTAAACAGAGTAGAGGTCTTCACTAGATACTATCTAAGATGAGCAGTTAAGAGCAAGCTATCGGCATGCATTCTTTTGATATCAAGCTAAGAGCTGTGGCCGTTTAGTAGATCCTGTTTTCAGCTTACAGCTGAGCATTCTTAATGGAAGTAGTATAGTACGTTAGTCATAGCGTAGTTTACCTTCAAGTCAGGAAGTCAGTGCTACTCGCTGTCTCACTGAGTTTACATCTCAGCAAAATTATTTTTGGTAAATTAATACAAAGGCTTCCTGGGAGGGGGAGGGGGGGCGGGTAAGTGCAACAGGGAGCAGGATGCTTTTTGGTCTCAAGCTAAACCAGCCTGCATTTACAAGAAAAGTTTAGGACAGTGCTTTTTATCTGCAAGTTATTAGTGTTAGTTAAATTCCCGTAGAAGCAAAGAGGTATCGCAAGCTACTTCTAAGCACTCACTCCTGAAATAAGACAAAAACAGTTACACAACCCTGAGTTTACCCATCAGGAGACAGACCATTAAACACTGTGGTATTTCTCGGCAGCACTGTATTTTCCAGGCTACAGCCACAGTTCTAAAATAAGTTACCGCTTCTCCAGAGGCACTTCAGAAACCCGTTGTGAAGTATAATTCAGCCATAAATTGTGAGAAACAAGCACTATATGCATCCCTCAGAGAAAGTCAGCACGAGCTGTGTTGACCTCGCAAAAGCTCTTCTGTTCAGATAGCGGCAAGTCTCAAAGCAATGTTACACTTAGGAGCTATGGCATGCTATCGACCCCAATTACTTGCAAGTATTAACATACTTGCACCCACCATGCCAGATGACACAGCGGTATTCATATTTGACATGAAACACTTGACTTTTACAAATGTCAGATGGCTGTCTAAGGCCACGAGTGGAAACACTATTTGCAACCTACAACTTTTAAGGACTTTTTTTCCTAAGAGTATTCATCACTTACCCATATATACAGGAAACATCTATCACTACATCAATCATGTCGCAGCACAACTCATATGACTGCATGTCCACAGGAGAACTGTCTGTTGCGATGTAGATTTTGCTGACTACATCGAAGAGAAAAGCTTTTTCAATGCCTGAATTCTTCAGAAAGAGAAAGAATTTGGATGAATTTTTAGAATAACTGCATTTAATTCATACACTTTCACATTCTTAAGAGCAGGAAAAGGTATAAATGTAACCAATTTAGAGGCTTAAGAGAGAATCAAGATTTAGAGCATATAGTTTATAAATGCAACACCCTTATTGCCATAGTACATATCGACAGCACCTTCTACTTATAGATTCATAGAATGGTTTGTGATGGTTTGTGATCTCAAAGATCATCCAGTTCCAACCCCCCTGCCACAGGCAGGGACACCCTCCCCTAGCCCAGGTTGCCCAAAGCCCCATCCAACCTGGCCTTGAACACTGCCAGGGAGCCAGGGGCAGCCACAGCTTCTCTGGGCAACCTGTGCCAGGGCCTCACCCCCCTCATAGCGAAGAATTTCTTCCTAATGTATCTAATCTAAATCTACCCTCCTTCAGCCTAAGTTGACAAAAATAAAGCTGGGGACTCAGTTAGAGTTATTTTTAGTTTATTATTTACCAGATCATAATTAAGGTTACATTTTACTATGCTTCCAGAACCCAAATTCAGCAGTTTTCCTCTTCTGTGGTTCTGTTAGCCTCACAAGAGCCGCACAGTCACATCCACCTGATGGACCAGGCTCGGAGACAAGTTACTTCATAGTAGTATGCTGACACTTAAATTTTACACTTGCAGTATCTTGGCAGTTCAGTTTCTATGTGAGGCAGTTGCCATGTAGTTTAACATGCAGAGCAAATAAAGTCAGCTTCTAAACTTATGACTCCATGAAGAGCATTGCATTATGGCAGTTACGGGTATGGAAAAGCACCGAGCCAATTGTACCATCCCATTTGTAACCAAGCACTTTGGCAAAGCGCACGTGCTCATACTAAGTTCAGAAACCTTCTGCTGTTAAGCAAGTTACCGCATATACACTATGGATTTCTGGCAAAGCTTAACTTCTATTTATGCACCAGAAGCATTCCTTATCACTTATTCCTAGCAAATCCGAATACCCAAGGCAGTGTCCCGAGGACATCCAGACGATCCTTTTGGCATCAGGGCCACGCTCCGTACCCTCATGGCACCGAGCAGGGTGAGCATTACCATGCCCCTTATCCACTGGGCCAGGTTATTACAGACCGTCCCCTACCAACACCGGAAACAAGCATTTTACAGTAGCACGGGGCGACACGTCTGACCCGCACAGCTCCTCTCAATCGCAAGTGTTTTTCCCTATGTTGTCCACCTGCCTGCGACAGCCTCGCAGACATAACTTAAATGAGACAGGCTACTTCAGCCTTGTCTCTAGGGTGATATTTGATTTGATTTGAAGTATACAGCAGCAAATTTCTATGTCACAATTCTATAAGAAACGTAAACACTGAAAGAATAAGGGCAAACGTCTCACAGGCCACATGAAATAGACGGTTTAGTTCAAGGCAAAGTTCACGTTACAAAAATAGTCTTTTGCCAGTACAGCTACATTAGACTACTAAGTGCCTTAGTGGACTAATCACTGTATCGTGCTGGCAGAAAACTTCCGTATCAAGAGTTATAACCAGCCAAACTATGCTTTGTCAGTATTTAGGGAAACACGCACAAAGCACGCACCAGTACAATTTAGCTGTGGTAAAGAGCTTCTAACGCAGACAACCAGGCCAGCAGAGTACACCAACACGAGCGCCACCCGAATCTCCCAAGGGCAGATCTAGCCAGCGTTCCTTAGCAGAAGGACTTGCTTTACCATTCCGTGTATTTCACTCAAAGTTCTGTTATCACTTACTGATATAAAGATATTTAGTAGATTTTCCAGCGTTGGCAGTTGCGGAATGAGCTTCTGTACCACTTTACTGAAGGCTTCAAATATTGAATGGTCATATATACTGGTCAAATAAAAGCTGAGATGAGGAGGGAGGGAAAACGAAGAAAAAAGAACAAATATTCAAGAATATTTCAGAATTGCAATAGAAATGTTAAAGCTACATTTTCTAACATTGAGGCCTGATGATTTAGCTGGGATGCATTTATCACAAATATACGTGGCCACCACACCAAGAACCTAATTTCTGAGCAACTGGACTAAACATAAAAGAGACTTCCCCCATGCCCAGGAGATGGGCGAACAGAGAGAAAAATTTGCACGTGCTTTCACAACACACTTTGCCTACACAACACTTATCACGCAGGCGTTAAACGCTCAACTAGATTTCTTCAAGTCCCATTCCTGGCCTTCCACTGTGTTCACGCTAATGCAGGGAGATACTGGCAATACTTAAAGGCTCCACGAGAATCAAAATAGCAGTAAAACCAGAGAAAAGATAGCTCATTTTAAAGGCGTTGGTAGAAGACACCTTAAAATTGAGCCAAATATCAAGGAAGAGACTAAGCTTTTAGAACCAATCACGCTGAAAAGTCAGTGCTAGCCAGGACTAGAAGGCAGGCAGCTTCCCCTCTCCCTCCCCTGCCCCTCCAGGCCACATGTACAAATCCGGCCTGTTATGCTAAATGAAAAATACGCAAAAGGACCTTGAATTATCACCGAGTTTATGAATAAATCTGTTGATTGCAATCTGATACGGTAGCCTGCCTTATTTTAGTCAGCCTAACAGCTGAGGCTCGGCCACAAATTCAGTGGTGTATTTTATAACAAATAACTGCAAGCTTTGCGCACTATTAAGAAACTAACAAGGCCTTGCTCCAGTCTGTCCACTATTAGATCTAAAAGCCGTTAGCCTGCATGCATATCAGCAACAGTAGAATCACATACTCCAAAATCTTTAACTCACCTAAGGTGAAGTTTTTCAAGCCCAGCATCCGTAAGGTCATCGTTAGCCCTCTGATGAATATCCCTCTGAGTTTCTATTTTATGGTCATCCGATAAACCATCAACTTTATGAATAAAAACTTCAAAGTTCATTTCCGGGTTGACCTTGTAGGCTTTTGAAACTGTAATGTGGAGTCTTGTTAAAGCTTCCATGTAGTCATCCTGTAAATCAGTTTTGTCAGGAATGAATGACAAGGCTTTATCTCCGATAACTAATCCATTCTGCACAAGGACAAAATATTTCAGTGCAAGAACTTCGCTTCACTTCTGTAACTAAACAGAAGTATGGGAGAAAAGAATACCTTGGAGTGTCAGAAATCCAAGTAGCTTAGATTCTGTTATGTAAATTAAGTTGCATTAGCTATACACAGCTACACAAAACTAGGCTTCAGATCAAAAGTCAGGTTACACTTCAACTCCAGCAAAAGGCAGCAACGATCTCCAAGACAGTCCTAATAACCAGGTAATCTCCCACGGTGCAACTCCTAAGTTCATTAGAAGCTACCAGATACCAAATAGTACCAGTACTCGAAACTGTGGTCAGAAGCGTGCTGTTATTAACTGAACTCCATAGCAGTCAACAGCAGAGGGAAGGGATAATTCAGACCATCTAGCACAGCAGGTTCTCACTATTATTGTAGAAAAGGCAAATTCAGAGTGCTTGCCCCTTTCCACTCTCTCCACCAGGAGCGTATGTTCCAGTCACTTCACAAAACTAAAAACCACACATCAAAAGTTAGATTGCCAATGCATCCTTTCATACGTAACAGATGTTTTACAAACTTATCTAAAAATACAAATTATTAGCTTCTCGATCATTCCTCTCGCACACAAAGCAAAAAGAAAACTTCCTTGTGATTCTTAGTGATTTGTATTTACCTGGGCATCAATAACATATATTAGAGCACCTGTTCCTCTGAAGATCATCTCATAATCAAATGTTGGATCAAAAAAGTCCATCTGTCCAGGAAAATCCCATATTTGGAAATTCACAAATGAACTGTTGGAAATATCATCTTTGTAGATCTTGTTGGTACTTTCCAAGAACAGAGTCTCATTGGGAGACATTTTGTGAAATACCACCTGTTAAAAGAACACAAATAATAGTCTTGACTTTATCTTATTAAAAGAGATTGGTAAAAGTTCTGTGACTTGAATCTTACAAATAGGTTTCTCCATTCTAAAGTGTACAGTTTCCTTTTTTGGCAAATAGGCAGCTTCCTGCATCAGCTAAGGCAATAACCTACCCTCGACCAGAACCAAGCAACCGAACGCAGTTAAACATTCTCCCAAGTCTAAATAACACTACTGCCTAAAGACACAGACATCCCAGTTACTCTTTCTTCCTTGCAAGTCTAACACAGCATTTTCAAATTCCGCTATATTAGCCAATACAGATCTGGTACAAAGCCACCATGTTAATTAAGCAACTGTAAGCTTTTAAGAACAGTTCCTTTCCAGTCCTAGAAACTCCTAAAGGAAACTTCGCTTTTAGTCTGGTGTCAAGTGTTACGACACAATATAATCAGACTGTTCCTAAACTACAACAAAAGCGTACAAAAATAACATCTCAGCTTGAGAGACCCGAACAGCCAAGTAGTTTGCTATCTATTAACAACTGAAATACGTTCGCTGACCCTCTCCTTTCAAGTAACCTAAAGAAACAACGAAAGCTTTCACGCTAGTTGGTAAACGGTTTAGCTGCAGTGATGAAAAACGTACTCATTGCTAGTACTCAAAAAAAGCCTTGCTGGGATCATAGCCCCTTCCTGAACAAATAGAACTAGCATGTAACCCCACAGCAAAAGCAGTCGGTTTCAACACCAAACACTGCGCTAAAGCAACTCGAACATATATTACAAAAGTCACTACAAACATAAAGCTGTCGAACCCTAGGACTGCAAAAAGAAAGGTTTCCTATATGGCACTTGGTAATATAGCACTTGGTACAGAAGTCACCCATTAAGGAGACTTAGTGCAACAACTTCTGTCAAAAAAACTGCAAGACAAACAACTCCACACCCAGCATAGTTAATGGATCGTTTAGCGAGGTTCAAAGTCATACATTGGCCTAGATTTTTAAGACCAAGGGAAAAAAAAAATCAGTTCCTCAAGGCAAACATATGAGGAAGCCAGGATCTAAATGAGGTTTTAAACAGCAGGACATTTGTATGGAAAAGTAAGAACAGTTCTAGATACGTAGCAGCTGTATTGCAAGGACCAGAAATTCCTCAGGATTCGCAGTACAGTTTTAAAGCATTCTGAAATCAACGTTCTCTTTGGAACTGAGCATCTCCCATAGGGAGCAGGACAGAATTAGCGAATCCAGTTTAAAGCAGACGAGTCTCCAAGAAGCAATGCCATCGTCTCCCTTTCCCCTCCTTCCCAAAGCAGCACGCTTCATCGGATCGATGTTCCCCATCTAGTTTTTACACTGATA
Organism: Grus americana; assembly: GCF_028858705.1. Lineage (NCBI taxonomy): Eukaryota > Metazoa > Chordata > Aves > Gruiformes > Gruidae > Grus > Grus americana. The sequence continues at coordinate 3,619,342 of NC_072874.1, forward strand.
GGGGAACCAGGACACGGTTTTGATCAAATTCCATTTCTATCACCTAACATCTACCCTGACTCTTACTCGCTTTACACAGCTTCAATAAAGTAAATAAAAAGGCTGCAGAAACATTCGATTGGAAGCACGCAGCTAACGCCAATGCCAAACAATTTTGACTAGGCATACGTGGGCAGAGCAGACAAAGCTAGCAAAATTCTAAGAACCTGCTGAGTTTCCTCACTATGGCTTTTATCATTCCCAAGCGTTCCTTTTATACCTTCAACATCCAACAGTCTCATTGACTTCCTGGCAGATTTCCTGCTTTAACTGCATTTTGAGAACTTTTCACTGTCAGCTTGAGCACTCTTAGTAGTACGCTCTTTCAGATTTTGTTATCCCTCTGAATTTCCTATTCACATCTCACCTGCTGCAATCTCTTGAGTTTTCAGATTTTTATTTCCTTACATATCAACCTTTTCTCCACAATAGCTTCTCTACAGCAGCACTTGGTTTTATTTTTTCATTGCAGCAGTTAAGCTGCATGCCTGATGCAGTATTTCTAAAATGCCTCTATGTTTTTGGACTGCTCTTTTCTTTGGGTTTGTTTGTTTGGGGTTTTTCTGTTTTAAACTCACAATGTCTCAATTTTCATGTAGTTACCCTTCCTTGGATCCGCAAGCTGAATTTGTCTGACACGTTCATTCCCACTACCCTAAACTTTTAATGGACTCCCCAAGGAAGCATGTGTTTGGGGTTTTTATTTGGTGGGGTCTTTTACTACAAATCAGAGAACAGCCATATTCAGAATTTCACTTCCAGCTGAAATGTTGGCCTGACCCATACAAAGAAAGATTTCCTAGACCACCAAACAATAATCCTACACATGAAGCGACAAGCACGACTTCCACAACATCCCTACTACAAGAGCTTACAATCAAATATAACCTCCCAGGCAAAACATCTTCTCCAGTACATTGTAGCAACACCTATAAACTGCAAGAAGAGTATCTAAGGCAGGAATTGCAAGTTGCTGACAAAGTAACAAATCTGGGATAGTTTCCTTTTTTTTTTTTTTTGACACTTTGTCTGTAAACACGAATAACTGATTTATATCTGAGAACCTATCTACATCCTTTTCCTCAGAAGGGAAACAACAACTGGAGCCAGAACTTTTCTAAGAATCTTCACCGTCCAAGTAACCCAAAGGGAAGAATCCTTCGCTGGGAGTCGTCCCAAGCCACCGCAAGCATGCCTCGATGAAGGCTGTACAGCCAAAGCAATTTGCCTTTCACAACCAGCCAGTCTCCCACTGCAGCACAGGATCATTCTGCACATAAAAACAGGCACCTTTACTTATAAGTCCAAATGCAGAATGAGTTTTCAAACTCCTTTCCCCCCCCCCCCAGTCATAGTAAACCTCTTTTTTTCTCACGAGGTACTATTAGACTGTTTCTATTGCCCCGATGTCCGGAAAGGAATTTGCACAGGCAGATGGAAGGAGGTCCCTGAAAAAAGAAAGAAGAGGTACAGTACTGCAAGATTGTGTTGATAATCTACTAATTGGAAGCGAACGGCTGCTTCACAGGTTACAATAAAAAGCAATTTCCAAAGCATTCCCTGACAGCAGTAAGATGTGCAACCATTTTGTCATTTTCACAGTTTCCAGAATCTTTGCTTTAATTTTGTGGATTTCTTAAGCCGCTATAATGAATGAGATTGTCTTGGAAATAGCAGCTGTCTTTTTTTACCAGAGAAGAGATTTGGAGCGTATGGGGTGACAAAAGAAGAGGGTAAGTACAGCAAAAGGAAGACAAGACAGACAAAGTTTTTAAAGAAATTCACTAGTTATCAGGAGCATTGCATTACATCTTGCTGTAAGATTTTCTAAGTATTAGAGCTTGCTACAGAAGCACGACAGAGAGCTGGTTCTGACTCCCTACTCCCCCAATTCAATTCGTTTAGTTAACACCTCGAAAGAAAAATAGGTATAAATGAAAGGTTGACAGCAGCTCCAAACAAGTTGCTGCTTTAGGTTCTACCACACACATGCAAAGTCCTTCCCAATAACATATTTATGCTAATCTTATGAAAGGCAGAGCAGCGAGTCCAGTGACCATGACAAAAACAAAACAAAACAAAACAAAACAAAAACACAACAACAAACCAAAAAACGCCAACCCACCAAAAAACCCCCAATCAGGTACTCTGTCTGAACTCTTTCCAGGTTCCTATTACATAAGGACAGTACAGTAAGCCCAGTTACACAAGTCATAAGTCTGCATAAAAATCTCCGAAGGATTCCACACTTGCATTTGAGCAAGTTTGAGGCCCCTAAGTCTAGAGCTTGAGAACCACCACATTTCACTAGCAATGCCTTCCCATAAAAACATCACCTAAAAACTTCATAATAGGGACTGCAAATACAAAACCTGCCCTGAGGAACCAGGGTCATTCTTAGCACTACGCTTCTCTCGAGGTACGTGCCAAATGAAAATACTCGGTTTTGTCTTATTTTTATTAAGAAACACTAGCGACTTCGCAAAGCTACCAACAAACTAAGGCACCGAAACCGTTTTATTTCCTTCTCGACCGGCAACTTTGGTATGCTCGGTCTAGCGTACTAAAGGAAACCAGAGGCTGACTTTCTGCTCATACAAAAGCAGAAGTCTCTTGCAAAGGACCAAAAGGCAGAACACCAGCTCTTCTTCCGGCCGGAAGCGCTAGCTCAACGCCACACACCTGTACCGCTTGCGGTGCTTTCACATCCGTCAGAAAACACCTCGCGATAAATTTCACGCCGGTAATCTTCGCTTTTTATTTCTGAAGCGTTCACGTGAAGAACTGCAAAGGCCACGACCTACGCTACTCAACCTTCCTCTCCAGGGCTCGTGATCGGAGCCCGTTCTGCGAAGTAAGCGGCTTTAAGCAGGAGCCTCCCTTCGCTCCCCCTTCGCCACAGGCGCCCACGTTAAAAAGCAGAAATTGCCCAAGCAGCAACGCAGAAAGGAGAAAGAGCTCGGCGCCGGAAAGGCAGGCAGGCAGGGGCGGGGAGCCGCCGGCTGTCCCTCACCTTCTGGATGGAGGACTTCCCGCTGCGCCGCAGCCCCATAAGCAGGATCCGCGGCTTGGAGTCCGCCCCGCCCGCGCCGCCGCCGGGCCCGCCCGCGCCGCCACCGGGCCCGCCGGGCCCCGGGCCTCCCTCCAGCTCCGCCTCCTCCTCCTCCTCCCCGTAGCCGAAGTCCTTGGGGAAGGAGTCCGCAGCCCCGAAGCTACCCCCCACCAACGCCGGCTCCTCAGCCGTGCCCGCCGCGCCCACCCCGCCGAACTGCAGCGCCATGTCCGCCCGAGCCCGCCGCCCTCCAGCGCCCGTCCCACACCCTCCTTCTGCTCGGCCAACCCAACCCGACACAACACAGCCTTCTCCGGATTGGCCAGCATCAAGCTCCGCGGCAGCCATTGGCTCAGGAAGGCAGCGAGGTAGGATGGCTCCGGTCAGACGACACGAGTCACCTGACGGCGCTGTCGCACGTGAGCGGGAGGGGCGGGGCGAGCAGCGGCCCAGGCGCGCGGGCGGGGCGGTACTGGGCGGAGGAGGAGGCGGGGCCCGCCGCACTCTCGGGGGAGCCAGCACGCGGCACCCCACGCCCCGCCCCCCGGTACCGCCCCCGGGGCCGTGCCTCAGCGGCGGCGCAAAAACAACCGTCAGCCGAGGCACGGGAGCTCTCCGTGAGGCAATCCCCCTTCCCCAGAGAGCGTTACTGACGGCCGTTAAATAGTCACGGATTTTACACGGGCAGGGAGCGACAGGCCAAGGGGGAATGGCCTGAAGCTGCAGGAGGGGAGATGGAGATGGGATCTGAGGAGAAACCCTTCCCCGTGATGGGGAGAGGCCCTGGCACAGGGTGCCCAGAGAAGCTGTGGCTGCCCCTGGCTCCCTGGCAGTGTTCAAGGCCAGGTTGGATGGGGCTTTGGGCAACCTGGGCTAGGGGAGGGTGTCCCACCCCCCACCATGGGCAGGGAACGAGATGATCGTTGAGGTCCCTGCCACCCCAAACCGTTCTATGGTTCCATGATTCTACTGGCATCATTTGTACAGGCAGACAGCTCCACTGAGGTTTTAACGAGTATTCGTTATTTCAGTACAACCCTAATTTAAGGCTCACAAGATCAAACTGTTCTCAGAGGGAAGCAAATACAACTATGAAAAGCGTAAGTGCGTATTACTGCCCTCATGCCCGACGTCTTGACCAAGGAGCCTTCACGCCCTGCGAAGACCTCAACTAAACACCTTACCTGCCTGCTGCTTCTTTGGCAAGATGTGCCCCGAAGAGCGTTTATTTCTGTCTTCCTCCAGTCACATTGCTCACAGCACGTGTTTGGCTACATGATGCATTTTCTACAGCATTATCCTCTCCCTGTTTCAACGTGCTACAACTTAATGCTAGGTATATGCTCTAGCTTACAAGTGAGCTTTCTTCTCTCCTTTGTTGCAGAGGGTAGAACATTTTTTTTTCCTGCTTGGGTTTTTGTTTGTTCAGCATGTGGGGGGGGGGGTTGTTGTCATTTTAAAGACTTAATACAGAATTTTCCGCTCATTTAGCTCTCTTTGGATCAGTAATAGGTATATTAGTAAGGTAAGCAACCATTACATTCGTCAGCCCTTGACTTCAGTTTGTATGTTGCCTTTAGCAAGTTCTAATCCACCCTAACACACCTGTAAGACAAGCTGCAAAACCCATCCCAGAGTCAAAGAATTTAAACTAATAGCCAGTAGATCTAATATATAAATCAGCTACTGCACTTCCCCCCCCCTGCCCCCGCTTTATTTTTCCTGTCATTAGTTGTATTTAAAGTACCTAGTTTTAGGATAAGAGCAAAATGCAGCTCTTGAAAAAAAAAAATTTAAAAGACAACTTTGCATTTCAGAAGAATTGTGAAGCCATTTCAGGGAAACGGGCCAAAGAATAGAAGTGAAATTAGAAATCACGAGTCACACACACACACCTCTTGGATTTTTCTGCCTTCCTAGATTTTCTTTTCCCCCATTAAATGAATCAGAAAGCAGAAGTCTCCGCACAGTACTCTTACACGTGCCACTCTGATTACACAGGCCATCCATTACAAGTAAGAATTTTGTATTCTGTTTAGAAGTGTCCAGGTGGCATCTGGATCAACTCTCCAAGGCCCAGTTTCTGAAACAGGATTGAAGATGTGAACTGCATGGAAATAGATACACCTCATGCAAATTAAAAAGACTACGTTCAGTAGATGCTGCATCTCCAACATCGTGCTACATCTATCACTTAACTATACTCATTCCTTTTGTGCTCCTCTGAGTAGAGAGTTACCCTATCAGTTTCAGTAGAAGCCTAACCTCAGTCCTGAGTACCAACTTAGAATATACCTTGGAGGTCTTGCTTCAGTTCACGGTTGGTCCACCTGTGTCATGTCACCCCCTCCAGTTAAAAGAAAACCAAGAGAGAGAGATCAGCAGTTTAACAGGACCATTGACCACAATGCAAAATTTACACAAAGTTGGCAGAGTTATCTACAAGTTAATCATAACTATCACCTTTTCTTAAACACAGAAAGCAACAAAGTGCGCCAGTATGCTTAAATCTATCAGTTGGTGCTGCAGCTACAGAAAAATAGCTGTATGCTCATGATACTGCATTTTTTATTTTTTTTCTTTAAGATGACGAAGTACCAAAGAAATTAAAAAAAAAAAAAAAAAAAAAAAAAAAGAGGACTGCAGTTCTCAGGAAGCCCTTTATTAAGTCAAGGCATTAAAGGAGAAACTACTGTTATTCACCATGCTTCTCGTCTTGAGGTGGTTCATACTGAGCCAGCTGTGGATTTAAAGAGAGGAATTTAGTTAGCTGCAAAGTTTCAGAGACACTCTCTCCATTAAGAAGTGTAGGAAAATGTTTGGTCCAGAAATGTTCCATTTACTTTGTGCATTTTAAATCCAACACTGATACTTATGCAAGTCCATTTTCCAATCAGGCAACTAAGTAACCCTTCCCTCAAAACACCAGTTTGTCACGTTGTAAAATCACGCAGCTATAACAAGTGGGCTTTTACAATGCACTTTCAAGCATATAGGTCTAGCCTTTATTTTTTCCCTGTTTCTTGTTCTAGATCTCATTAAGTCCTTTTAATCTCAAATAGCAGTTGATAATGAGCAGTGCCTTATAAGCTTTGATTTCACTGGAATATGATTAAATTCAGTGGTCATTCTCATAGCAACAGTACCCAAACTAACATTTCCTGTAATCATTTAGCTCTTGTTACGCTTTCCGGAGAGCACAGCCTTGGCAACTACGCACTGAAGCGTGACCTTTACTTGTAAAGTTGTTTCCAAAGAAACACATAAAGGTGTTTACTTCACCTCAGTCACATTAAAGATAAGCTCAAGCTTCAAAAAACAGTTCAAGCATTAGGACTGAACCTCTGAAATATGCCAGTCCAGTTTGCTCAGCTAAGATTCTTCCCCTCTCCCACTAAGAGTAGGTTAAAAATAAACAAAGTACATAAGAAAATTAAAATACCCATGCGTTCCTTGTAGCAACACTAAATTACAGCAATCGCTGTGCCACTAAAAAAAACCCAGTAAAACAGCTTTTTGTCTCTCTTGTAGATTTTACCACAAAAGATGGCCAGTATACAATCCAAAGTCACTCTTCTCTTCCACAAAGGGCCTAACTATCGAATTCCTGCCCCACTCCTCCCCCCACCTGACATTCTGACCAATAAATGTAAGAAAAAGAACAGATCTTCACAGATGAATGCAACAGAAGAACACCACCTATTTGGACATGATTCAAGTTACCAATAAATGCACAGTTAACGGCACGTATTTTATGCTAGAGGACTGCTGAAAAACAATGAAAAAAGCTTAATGGTAGTGTTCTTCCCTGCAATCTGTGTGAACTTCTACAGCATGTCAGAATGACAGGCAGAAGATGGTGGGGAAAAAAACAAAAATATGGATACTGGAAGACACATAAAGAGCTATCATTTGAAGGCTGAAGAAGGTGAAAGCACAAATAAACCCATGATTATGGAAAGGCTTACTTTCCTGGAACAAGTTTTGACTTCTTTAAAAGATTTCTTTACACAAAGACTCAGGTTACTCTGCTTTCATGCGTCTACTTACTATCGGTTGCATTTTTAAGTCGGCTACGCCGAGTGAACTGCTGGTCTATTGCTACGCCCCCTAAAATTCTGCTCTTTGCCATATTTCCTAGTAAGAAATAACAAATGTAGCTGTAAGGACTCACAGTGGGTAACAGAGAAGGAGGAGAATTACTAGGACAGCAAGAGGGCACTCCAGACAGAAACACAAAGGGGTAATGCCCAAGAAGCCCTTCTCCCAGAACTAAGGTGGGGTGGTTGTCTCCCACTAAAAAACCCATAGGCATGTCCACGTGTAACATCAGCCATCCTCTTCCAACAAACGGATGGCATCCCGTAGTGGCACATAAGCTACTAGCTTATTAAAGTTCTCAGAGGTTTCCTTCTTCAGCGTTGTTAGGTTTACAGTCAGTGCCCTCTGGTAAGGGGAAGTTGTTGGCATCTCAGAGCTGTTTCAGACAGCCCGTAGACCCATTAAAGAAAGGCTCTGCCTTAGCTAGCACTTCAGATCGACTGCGGTTGCAGTATTAGAGGAATACCAGGGTCATTTTAGCTGAAAAGCGCAAATTACTGTTCCACGTGGATACGAGCTCCTCCACTGGTAACATCCTGCCACGCGCAAGTCCATGCCAGGTCACACAAACTAATATACAATAGTCCTCCTTCAGTTTGCCTTTTGAAAGCCTTTGCAATAGATACATTAGCTTTTCTCCTTTTTCAAAACTCTTGTGAAAGAACAAGCTACATAATATCAGACAACTTAAACACATCCAGACAGGATTGAATGAAGACATGGGATTAGCCTTGATAACATATACGTTCAATAAATAAAATCCCTAGTTTAGCAATACTGTTCTATGTTATAGGATATAAGAAGTGTCCCATAAAAAAAATAAATCTTTATGACAACGAATTCTATCAGCATTCCTCAGTCACAAGGCTAAACAATGCAACAACATTTATCAGTTACTCTAACGGAAGAAAGTTAGCTGTATCCTAAGTATTAAAGTATTCTTCTTCTTGTGTAATATGGAACTAGTAACGAGCACTAAGTAGACTTTTACCTTGGTTTTCAGTTTTTTATTTTCTTCCAACACAGCTTCGTATTTTTCTTTCATCTCTGCCACTTCCAAGCGAAGTGCCTCTATTTCTGGATTCTCAGGAGCTGAAGCTCCCAGATGATGCTTCAGAAAGCTGATATTTAGATGTTAAGTATTTCTTCAGTTAGATGGCATAACTGTATCTTAGCTTTAACACTTACAAAGTTAGTGCTGCAATACACGTGACCAAAATTACATTAAACCACTTAATTACTACAGTGCTTTTCATCCTACAGGATGAAGTTACAAAAATAAGAAAGCTTTTCAGGTTCATTGGTATATTCCTTATAAAAAGGAACACACGCACACACAAAAAACCCACACAAGACATCAGTACACACAGGACAAATTCTCATGTTTTACTATACCCTCCTCTTTTCCTCTCTTAAATGCAGAAGTTTTGAGGACTTAAAAGGAATAACCAAAAAATAGAAGCAATTAGCAAAAATGGAGGTTGCTTAAAACAGCAAGAAACAAAAGACAGAAAATTTTTCCCCTCTCGTATTAAAAAAAAAAAAGGAAGTGTGAAGAAGCCGACTTCAGAAGCCACAGATACTGTAAGTACTCAAATCTAATGTTGCAGGTCTACGACATTCTGTAACGGCCCACAACTTCATAATTGCTGGCATACAATACACACAGTTCTCTTGCATCCCGCCAGACTTTCTGTTAGTTTGAAATAATGCAATTATTAGCTAAAATGCATCCATAAAAGCCATGCTTTCAATGTAAGTCTTCTAACGAGCCTCTCCACCTATGAGTCAGAAGCGGTCAAGTCTCTACGAACAATTCACAGAAGAGAAAAAGGATACTCCAGTGCACTATTTGGTTTCTCTGGCTCTTCATATAAGGCTACCAACACTGCAAATAGAAAATATTCAACAATTGCAAGAAGTTCATGCAACTCCAAGTTTTTAAAACACATACCAACAGTCAGAAGGCATACAAGTTGCACGCCACACAGCACATTTTTCTATTTAACAAGATTTTCACCTATATACTTTGACTTAAAGGTCTGCTGTACAGGAGGGAACAGAGCATCCTACCCAGTAACAGCTAGAGAAGTGTTTTGTTGATCCTCTAACCAGAGTCTTTGGCTATTCTAGCACAGAACACAAAACAGTCCGGACATTTTTTACATATTCCACAGGTAACCCTAGTATTGGCTTTCATCAGCAAAATTGAATTGTAACTATTTTGAGACTCTGCCCTCATAAACCATTACTTCCACTTAAGCTACATCTTTGAACCGCAGGACATCATCAGCGCTTCCCTAACTTCCAGCATAAAAGCAAGCCTCCATCGAACAGCTACAAAACTAAATGGTTATCGGCAGAGTAAGCAACACTGATAATCTTTATGGATGGGGGCTCTAGCGGTCAGAGTGCCAGAGAGGGCAGGCACAAGCTGCAGTACCCTGACAACTTAAACAAAACTAGCCATACGCATACCAGCTCCATAGGTGGAGAACTCAGTCACACGAACACTCACAAGTTCCCAAATATAACCACTCCTCCCCTCCTCACAGGGGCATATGTGTGGCTATAGAAGATGTCTGCTTTCATAAGTACTTAGATGCCTTCCTCCCAGTTTCAGATGTCCAGGCTGCACAGCCAAGTTGGTTTGAAGCTAAGCACTTAAGTTAAAAACAAAATTAGGACGCCACGCTGCTTGGAAGACTTGTTTTGCCATTCCATAGGATGGTTAGTATTATGATAAAGAGAAAACAAACGGTACCCACACGCCGGGCTGAGACTCTTGGCGCAGCACCTATTCGCTTGACATCCTGGATCTGCCGCTCCCTCTTTAAACAACGTATTTTTCAGATGAGAATATTAACAGATGGGAAGGCTCTCAAGAACGACTTTAGAAGGATTTAGGAGATGCTAAGCCATACAGAAAGGCCAAGTATACCTCAAGTTTAGCATCATTATTTTCCCCCATTCTGCTACAGAGAGTCACTCTCACAAAACTTACAGGTTCATCCGTTTCAGGAGAAGCGCCAAGCTCTACTCAAGAAAGAGTCTTTATTTTAAATAGAGTGTTTTTAAGAACACATTTGCTATTATTTTGTCTCAAGCATTTACTTTCTCTGGAGAACTCTGGCAGAATAACAGCCCCCCAGAAATCCAACTCTTCCTTACAGCCAGCACAGAGAACAGCTCTTGGGCCGCTGACCAGAGGTCCCCAACGCACCACGCAAGGGGACAGGCCCGTTCCTTACGGTGTTTCTACCACTCCTGTTCCACGCACGTCTCCAACAATCGACCCACACGCGACGTTACGTGCGAACCGCCAGAAAGGACTGAACGCACCACGACCCCACAGGCCCCGTTTCCAAACAGCTCCTCCGCCCTCCCCCAGCGCGCCCTGCCTCGCTGCCCAGCTCGGGCTCCATTGCCACCGCCGCACCAAGTTTTCCGGGCGAGTTCTGCTACCGGTCGCCGCGCAAACCGAGGAGAAAGAACGAACGGCTCGCCGAGGCGAGGAGCCGGCGGAGAGCGCCGAGGCAGCCCGAGGGACGGCTGCACCACAGCCGTGCCGGGCCGGCAGCTGCGCCGCGGGAGCGGGACGCCCCGAGAGGAACGGCTCCCCCACCACCACCCCGAGCCGCAGGACGCGGGGCCGGAGACTTACCCTTGGTGAGCGTGTCCAGCACCCCCGACTTCTCCAAGTACCGGCGGAACTGCTCCCGCTTGGAGTCCGCGGCCTGAGAGAGGACGCCCACACGGTCAGATCGGCGGCGGCAGCGCCTCCCCCACCTTCCCCCCCCACACCCCACCCCACCCCACCCCCCCCAGCTACGGGGACGGCTCGTTGGACCGGGCCGGCTCCCCTCTCCACCACGGAGGCCACACGAATCCCGTTCGCGGCCTACCCCTCCGCGCAGCCGGCGCTGCAATCCGCACCAACCCCGCGCCGTGGGCCGGCCGGCTCCCTCCTACCTTGTAATGCGCCATCTACCCCTCACCGCGCCTGCACCCGGCCTCGCGCCTGCGCCTTACTCTTGTACGGCGCCAGGGCTTCCCAGCCGTTACCATAGCGACGGCACAGCAGCAACGCCCTGGGCCTCGCCCTACGGGGGCAGCAGCTCCTCGGTGCCGTCGTTCTCTCGCTGCCCCTCTCGTCGCCCAACGAAGCGCCAAAGCCGGCGCTGCGCCCCCTTCCCCTACCAGCTGCGGCCGTTGTTCCGCTCTGCCCTGCACCCTTCGCCGGGTCGCGGTACCCAGCTTTTCCGGGGCTCACCTCTGCCGGCCGGTGCCGCGCCGAGGGCGGGGAGGTGTGAGGGTGTACAGCGACCGGCGGTTCCTGGGGCTTCCCGGTGAAAGGCCGCGCTGCCGCAGCGGGAGTCATCCGTACGGCGGAGCAACGCCTAGCAGCCGCCGCGTGTCCGAGGCGGTGAAGTGCCGCTGCTCCCGGAATGGCGGCTTGGGTCAGGTCGGTTTAACTGCCGTACCCGAGCGGCGGCTGGAACCGACCGACAGGCCGCAGGAGGAGAAGGCCGCAGCGACGTCCCGCCGCAGAGCTGCCCGCCCGAGGGGCTCCGGAGGGTCCGCGGGGAGATCTTCGCATCGCAAAGGAAGCCCTTTGGCCTGGGCCTGTTTTAAAAAACGGAAGGGGTTATACCGGTTTATTTTTGTGAAACGCTGTGCTACGTGCTGACTGATAAAATCTGTTTATTATACAAAATTTTAAAAGGACCAACCGAGTAATCTCGTACCCGCGATGTTAGGGTCTTTTTCACGCGTTCTCTGCGCGCTTTTCTGCGATGTCTTCGATTTTTCGCTTGAATTACGTGACGCTTTGCTGTTGGCAAAGGGCTGGGATGAAATAGAATCACCCGTGTCCACGCAAAAAAAAAAAAAAGTTAATAAAACCCCTCCGTCAGCAGCGGGAAAACAAATTCTTTTATATCTCATCCTGGACCAACAGAAATGCAAATGTCATATCCCAGATGCGAACATCTAAATGCTATTTTTCTATTATTTAGACAGTGGGAGCGGAGCGCGTTAAATACCAGGCTTTTTATTTCAGAGACATTAAACGCAAAACATGCCTTAGCACAGTTACCGCCCACAGACACTTATGCACCAAGAAATGCAAGATTTAAAGCCGCAGTAGCAGTATTAACTCAGCTAAATCATGCTATACATTTAAATACGTTCCTGTATATTACACAATGTTAAATTTTACAGCGTAAGCAGAATCACGTAGGGCTGTATTTATGTATACGTGTAGGGCGATACTGGAGGCGAGAAGAATAGCTGCTGGGGACAAAGCTACAGCAAATAGTTTTAATAGTATTAATGCGTATTTCTTATGTGGATGGGGCCAAAGTAGTGCCGCTGCTGCAAGCAAAAGAGCCTTTTAAGTTTTCCAGCTCTTTTTTATTCCTAATATCGTACAGCCTTCAGCCAATGTGAAATACGGCTGGCTCGTAAGCATAATGACAATGCACATTAAGAACTTGGTGATGCCGTAACATTGTGAAGCGACACCTCACAAATTATTTTTCCCGTACACATACGATAAGTCAAATCCACTAGTAAAAAATACACGCGCATACACTAATGCATCCCAGGCGTCACCACCTTGCCAAGTATTTGCAGCCCGTCAGTGCTGTGCGACTCAGGTAAATGTGTTTCATTCATAGAAGTCTCAATTACAAATGTAACATAGTATTTTGTTCATCTTTCCCTCCTTCATTGTTTCAAGATGTTTCACGGAACTTGCCTTGCACTGTATGGACTGGAGCATCACCTGGATGAATGTCCTTTATTTGTTTTATTACTGCCATAAAAGGCATAAACAGAAATGCTCCTTCTAAACAATTATAAGCATTATTTGATTTAAACGTTTGTCAGAATTCAGGGGACAGACGGACCCCGTAGCATCCAGAAAAGGAGTAGTTTTACAGTTTGATAAACCATTTATATGTTTGACATTGTAACCAAAACCAGGAGGGTACTACCATTTTTTTTCCCTTTTCTTCCCCCCCCCCCCCCATGGTAAGCCTTCTGGTTCGTGAAATCCAGAATTTCCAATTAATAAATTTCAGTAACTTGTTTTCTGATTTAAAAAAAAAATCGCTAGCTTATTAGTGTTATGCAAAATCTCACAATTAAAGCTCACAACTCATTTATAATTCACAATGCTTCACAAATGTAATAACGCGTTTAACAACGGTAATAGTATATGCTAAGAAATTACCTCAGATTTTTCTGCTGAGGAAGTTAGTAGTGATACACTGAAAAAAAAGTGTACCATGGAGTCAAAGAATTAGCGATACATGTATCAAATGTTTCATTCTTTCTGTATTTAACACAGTTCAAACTGGAATATGTTTGACATTCTGCTTTCAGACACCTATTAAATGTCTCAGAGAGATTAAGCAGAAACATACTTACAGATAATTAATTTCTCTGGAGAGCGCCAGTGGCATCTTTAGCCTAATTTCATCAACCAGTCTTTGTAAAATATATTGTTAGACTGTAAATTTTGTCTTCTGCTTTTATTCAGTTCAAATAGTATCAGCTGTGATTTTATGCCCGACTTTTCCTCATACGTGGTCTTACACGATGTACGCTGTCCTTTTTAGCTGGAAGCATAGCGTAGGAGTTTATACGCCGAGGTCTAAGCCACCTTTTCATTCCAAAGGAAGTACGGAGACAGTTTAAAAGTTACCTAGCTAATATTCAAAGGACTACGCAACTTTTCTGTCTACGTGAAACGGCTGAAGTTGAACGATTTAGCTACTTTTATACATACGTCTTGCTTACGTCGCAACGTTCAGTAGTTATCTCAGCATTGACTAGCACGATTCAGGGGTTAACTCTCGCTATATTTGAAGGTCAGTGGGGGCACGCTTGCTGCTGGCATTACTTGACAGCGACAGTCGCCTAGACAGAGAGAAAGGCTTAGGACTATCGCAGTTTCCGCTTCGTTTAGATTCTGAGCTCACCTCCTCTGTAGAGTCAGGACTGTCTGGTCGGCTAGAATTTTTCACGTCAGCATTGTAAGGAAGTTGGACTTTGTTTGCACTGAAACTGCTTTGTCTTCTGTTGCTGTTCTTTGGAAGAGAACTTGTTGAAGCCCCTGCGCTCTCGACCGTTGCCGAGCAGTTCCAAGACAAACCGATTCCGTGTTGTCTTCTGAAACCGGTAATAGGAAAGGTCGTATCGGCTTGCAGCAAAGCTTGAGGTGGCATTTCGGCAAAGCTTCTCAAGCACGTGCTCAAAGCTGTATCTGCATTCTGAGTACCAACAAGGAAACGTTTCTTTTCCGCTTCTTTTTGAGCATCGTGCGCTTCAGTCCCAAGCTCGCCAAGCAAGCTTTCGTTATTATTTGCGCTAGCGTTTTGAGTCTGATTGACTAAAGCATTTGTAGCCGGCCTCTTCTTTGGCGATTTATTTTCCCGATTGCGATGGGTGTAATTGCCGCTGCTTTCGGTACGGTTATTTTGCACAGACTGAAACATGGGAGGAGGATTTAGAACCGGGTAGACGGCGGTGTCAGTGTGCTTTTCCATTAAAAAGGTATAACCGCTCAGTGCAGAAGGAAGAGTTTTTTGAGGGGTGGTGGATATTCCCAAAGAAGAGTGCGGTATCACAGAGTATTTCTTAGGTTTGTTTATGTAGAAATTATCAGGGTCATCCTTATTTTTATTCTGCCCGCAGAGTCCCATTTTAATTTTTCGGAATCCTAGGTGGATAATTTCTAGGATATTTAAAAGCAATGACACAGTCGCTATCGATTGCATGAATAATATGAACACTGTCTTTTCCGTTGGCCTAGATACAAAGCAGTCAACTGTGTTTGGACATGGATCTCTCTGACATTTATAAAGGGGATCTAGATGAAAGCCGTAAAGAAGATACTGCCCAATCATAAAACCGACTTCCACCGCAGATCTTGTGAAAATATGTATCACGTAAGTGCAGAGCAAAGAGCCTCTCAGGGGCGCTTTGTTTAGCTTTCTTTGATCCAGTTGCCGGAGTTCTCTCTCCAGCCTTTTCCGATCCTCAGTCATTTCTAATTCAGTGCTTTCCAGTTCCACTCTTACCTGAGCTTTCTTTTTTTGCCTCTCTTTTTCCAAGGCTCTTAGTCTGTATAAGGCATGACCCATATACACCAAGGAAGGGGAAGACACAAATATAACTTGCAGGACCCAGTATCTTATGAGAGAGATGGGAAAGGCCTCATCGTAGCAGACGTTTCTGCAGCCAGGTTGCTCGGTATTGCATATAAATTCCGATTGTTCGTCGTTCCAAACATCCTCGGTTGCCACTCCGAGGACAAGCATTCGAAATATGAAGAGGATCGTTAGCCAAATCTTTCCAATTATAGTGGAATGAATGTGGACCTCCTCTAAAATGCCTCCGAGGAAATTCCAGTCTCCCATGGTTATTCTGCCATCTTAACACTAAAATGTACGAGAGGAAAAAGTATCAAACATTGTAAAAGCTGCAGTCCTTCCGTAACGCGTTACGGAAGAAACGACGCTGGGAAAACCCGTTGTATCTCACGTTGTAACCGCAGCAACGTGACCCACCGCTCATTGATTATCTAGGTGGTATTCTCTCTTATCTACAAGATGGAGAAATGCATCATTCGCCCGTGTCTGATTTATCAGTAAAGACATCCCGATAAGCACATCGCTATGAGGTATTAAGCACCCTCGGTCTGCACCAAATCGGGGGAAGCTAAGGGGCCTGACTTGTAGCAGGATTTTAAGAGCATTATGCAATCTGCTTGAACCATCATCCGACAGCAGAGCGAGAGCGGTACGTTTATACTCGGGACGCTTAGGAAGGTTAGAGGAGTATTTTCCGGTCCTCCTTTTCGGACGTCCCGAGCCCAACGTCGCAGCCGAAGTTACGGTAATGCCCAGTTATTGTTTCGCAGCAAAACTTGGTTATACAGAGGAACTCGAGAGCAAATAAAACGTCTCGCTAAAATTGCGTTGTTCAATTAAAAAGTGTGTTTAAGCATATAATTTAGCGCAGACAATTGCATTTTGTTTGCAGATGTCAACGATAAACAGATGAATAGAACCACCGTAACCCATCCGGTTTCCTCTGATCGATGCTACCTGCATTTGAAATACAGAATGGAGGGCTTAGGAGTCAAGCGTTGCTATCTTTGGCCCCGATTCTGTGAAAAAGAAACGATTTATGCAAAAATTCTCTGCTGGCATTTTCCTAAATGGTTATCAGCTGAGTCCAGATAAACCGGTAACATGTGCATGTAATCGCACATCTCCCCTTTCTTTCTTATGTTGGTGTCTTTCTCCATTACAGGGTACTACATCGTGGGCAAGATTTTAAATTTCTTTTCAGTGTTTATGTTACTGTATACGCTAACACAGATATTTTTCTTTTTTATGTGCGGGGAGAACCGGTACGTCTGTAGATTTACCTCTTCATTGTATGCACAGTGCAATTCAATAGAATTCAGTTATACTAAAACCAGAATAATCTGATTTTTTCTTGTGATAAAGGTGGCTTAGCACAGTGTTTTCTGTTCAAACGGGCTTCATTTTCACCCTGTAAACCAGGAGCGTTAGGAAATCAAATGGAAGTTGCTGTCTTACGGCCGCAATACCCTCTATGACTATAGAGGAAACTTTATGTAAGGCAGCCTCCTAAACATGAAAGTAGTCTTGCAAATCGGTATACAAATAGGCAAGTTGGACATGTTTTATGGATAAACAAATAAACGGCAAATTAAAAATAAAACGTACCTTTCTTTACGAAAATGCGTAAAATTGAAGATCTGCGGTGTCCCATAAAAAGTTACAACCCCTGCCACCTTCCATCCGTGTGAGTAAATCTGACATTATAAGCAATTTATTTCACTGCAGGAGCAAGCGATGGAGCACAGGCTTTGCACACTGAATTTATATTTGCTAGGGCTGGAGGGAGGAGAAAATCAATCTGTTGTTCAGTCCGCTACCGTTCCAAGCATAATTTAACTGTGACCGGTGAAAGAACCTCATTAAAAAAAGCTAGAAATGAAAAAACCGCAGCTCGAACTTCCTTCAGATTATCTCCCCTTTCACCTCTCCAGCACCTTCCAAGTTTTAAGAACGATCTCAGCCTCAGACAAACAGAATAAAAGAAAACTTTCGGACTGAGTTTTAGTTTGCATCTCTCAGCAGCGGCAAACACTCGGCTCGCCTGCGCAAAAGCGAGGAAGGTAAATCCTCCCAGATGCTATCGCTGTAAATTTGTGCGGACAGTCTGTTCTCCTGGGACGGCTTAGCACCACGCTACTGAAGCAGAAACCCAATGACACTACTTTTGGCCCCTCCAAACTCCCTCCCTCTTCATGGGCAGCACTGGTCCTTATATTCTATGATTCTGCACCTCTCGTTTATTCTCCTTATGCCATCTTACTTGTCGTACCAACTTCTTTAAAACACCCCTGAACGTGGCAACTGGTTTACACCATTTTCCCCGTCCATATAATTCAGTAGTTCTTTTTAGGAGCAAGTCATCGTCATTCCGGTCTAAATGTCGGACATACTAAAGATGTCAGTCATTCTTCCTGAGAGTGATACTTATGTATAGGCTGTAAAAACAGACCAGGTGACACGAGTGCCCTCTATCCCAGGCCTTCGGCAACCCCTCCGCATTACCTGAGCAGGAAGGATACCGGGAACGGGCTGAAATATTTTCCAGCATAACAGAGAACACAAATCACCTAGTCTCAAAGAACAGGGATTTTCTAGGTGTTTAGCAACAGAAGAGCCACATATATTCATTGATAAAATTGTTCATGGGTTACAACCTATTGTTGTTAACTTTTCCTTTTAAATTCTTCCCTTTCCTATTCCTTTCTTTACATCGGACGGATCACTGCAGCAGAATTGCCCTGGGACTCGGGTGAATAAATAGGTTTGTTCTGCCAAAGAACCTGCTTGCTTACGGTGAAAGATTCAGTAAAGCTGTGCATTAGATATTACACATCCTTCCCGTGTCAGCGTGCGGCAGAACTGGAAGCAGAACCCACGGTTGCACCCGTGCTCCACAAACTTACTTACCTTTCTCGGTGTCTCCCTAGATAAAGGATAAAGACAGAGCTACTGGAATGGAATGAATACTCCCTACCCCAAATTACCCTGCACCGAGTTTGAAAAAGAAAAGGTTCATGTGGAGGAGCAGAAAGTGGAGGAAGGGCGGTGGAAGTTCTACAGGCTAAAGGTACATAGAATCGTAGAAAGGTTTGGGTCAGAAGGACCTTAAAATACCACCTCGTCCAAACGCCCTGCCGAGAGCCGGCACCGAGCGGACGGCGAGGCGGGTAACGGACTGGCTGAATGGCAGAGCCCAGAGGGTCACGATAAGCAGCGCAGAGTCTAGCCGGAGGCCCGTAGCTAGTGGCGTGCTCCAAGGGTCAGTGCTTGGTCCGGTCTTATTCAACATATTCATCGATCAGCTGGACGAGGGGACAGAGCGTACCCTCGCCAAATTTACTGACGATACTGAGCTGGGAGGAGCGGCCGACACACCGGAAGGCTGCGCTGCCATTCAGCGAGATCTTGACAGACCAGAGAGCTGGGCAAAGAGGCACCATATGACATTCAATAAGGGCGAGTGTAGGGTCCTGCACCCAGGGAAGAACCATCCCAGGCACCAGGACAGGTTCGGGGCTGACCGGCTGGGAAGCAGCGCTGCAGAGAAGGACCCAGGAGACCTGGTGGACAGCAAGCTCTCCGTGACCAGCAGTGTGCCCTCATGGCCAAGAAGGCCAATGGCATCCTGGGGTGCATTAAGAACAGCGTGGCCAGCAGGTTGAGGGAGGTTCTCCTCCCCCTCTACTCTGCCCTGCAGAGGCCACATCTCAAGTTCTGTGTCCAGTTCTGGGCTCCCCAGTTCAAGACAGACAGGGAACTACTGGAGAGAGTCCAGTGGAGGGCTACAAAGATGATGAGGGGACTGGAGCATCTCTCGTATGAGGAAAGGCTGAGAGAGCTGGGGCTGGTTAGTCTGGAGGAGAGAAGACTGAGAGGGGATCTGATCAACACTTATCAATATCTACAGGGTGGATGTCTAGAGGAAGGGGCCAGACTCTTCTCAGTGGTGCCCAGTGACAGGACAAGGGGCAACGGGCACAAACCAGAACACAGGAAGCTCCATCTGAACATGAGGAAAAACTTCTTCACTGTGAGGGTGGCCGAGCACTGGGACAGGCTGCCCAGAGAGGTTGTGGAGTCTCCTTCTCTGGAGAGATTCCAAACCCACCTGGACACGATCCTGTGCAACCTGCTCTGGGTGATCCTGCTCTGGCAGGGGGGTTGGACTAGATGATCTCCAGAGGTGCCTTCCCACCTCACCAATCTGTGAATCTTTCACTAGATCAGGTCGCTCAAAGCCCTGTCCAGCCTGAGTTTGATCACTTCCAATGACGGGGCATCCACAGCTTCTCCAGCAACCTGTCCCAGTGTCTCGCCGCACTCATGGCAAAACATTTCTTCCTTTGCTGACGTAAAGATTCTAAGAGTAAACGCTATCTTTAAGAAGTCTGCTCGGCACTCAGGGATAGATCGCAGCTTGTAAGCTGAGCTGACGAACAAAAATTATTTAAGAGAGCTTAAAATCCAGCTGAATTTTTTTTGAGCCGATCGGACTGCTACAGTGCATTTTGGGGACCGATGGTAGGCTGGGGAACACCCTTTCAAACACTCTAAACTTTAGGAAATGCCTGCAAAAAATGTCGGGGAGAGGGGAGGGAAAGAGACCTCGGTTTAGAAAAGGAAAGACAGGGGGAGGAAATATGCTCATTTTGTCTATAAAGATTGTCCCGGAGCCAGCATTAGCGGCACAACGGCCAAGGATACGGCCTCGTTAGGTGTGCTTGGTTTTAATGTTTAACTCCATCGCCAGGGTCAACGTGAGAATATGAGTTAGGAAGTACATCTAGCACTATAACGCTCTTTTAGGCGACTCTCCTCAGCGCCCTGCAAAAGTGCATCGCTGATCCAAGTGTCCTGTATAGGATAAATAAACTTCCTCTGCTGAGAACTCTAAAAAGCCAATCATTATCTTTTAATTTTGCTACTGAGGATCAGTCAATAGGTTATGTCCGATTTCATAGTTAAATGACAGCTTGCCTGGAAGTATTCGATCCTTTTGGCAAGCTATCGGTCTACAGCCAGCCATTTCTATTAAATCCTTAAAGCAGGCTTCTAAACATACGTCTCTTCTATCGGGTACTTAAAGTAGGTTTCTAAACGTTTTTCTGCTACTGGTGAAAAAAATTCTAAGTCCATTGAAGCGATCCACAGAGTCCCCCACCCCACCTCAGGCAAAGATGCCGAAGCTTTGTTCGAAAATCCCGAGTGTTCGGTGAGACTGAACTACGGTGGTGGGGGGGATCTACTTGTTCCGTAAAAGATAAACTTTAAGACGAACGTTTAACGAGCTGCACATAATGTTGCGGGATGCATTATCTCATTTAAAGTGGTATTTGAGACAAATGACAACTTGACAAGTTGGGAGGGAAAATCAATTTGAGCGCCAATGACAATTCTATAGTGCCAATGACAATTTTATAGCGCCGCTGCTGCTCTTTACCTTTTTTTTGGGTTTTTTTTTATTTGGATATCTTGCGGATGTGACTATTTACACAACCTGTCATACCAACGTTTGGTGTTTAGTAACAAAATACTTAGTGATGGAAGGAGAGAATTCTCATTTTTCTTCCAGGTCTAGAAGCTACCTCACCGGTTTGCTGTAAAACATCCCCCAAACTTTAACGACTGTATTATGTTTTCTTAGCTCAGGGTCAAACGCCACAGAAATCATTCAATCATGGAAATATTCTCTGAAGGTCAAGACCTTTTCATTCCTACTCATCAATAATGTGCACTTTATGCGTGGGATTGATTTGTATTTGTCTGACCCACAATGGCCAGCTAGATAACTAGAGGCACAAACATCAGTGATGCGTCCTACACCCTTTCAGGGTAACATGGACTCGCTCCGTAATTTTCTTTCAGTAGTGAAGTTAGGCTCACAAATGATAAACTGCGATAATGGGAAATTGGGAGAACCGTGCTACTCGATATTGTCTTTAGGACACCCAGCGGTACCGTGTTTGAAGGCAGACCAGAGAATACCACATGAAGACAGAGGCACGTGCTCTTCACGTTCATCCGTTTTCCGTGCTGGCTTCTAGATTCACTTTTGATTGCTAAGATACACACGCAAATCAGTAGGTGGTTTCCGAAGATACCTTGGTATTTATCCAAAAGGTTTAAGGTGGTTTTTTGGTCACTAATTAGCTATTTTTAAGCTTAGCTAGCGTGCCATCTTTCCACTCGGGACGTCCGTTTTCCCCGCACAGGTTCTTCGCTATGTTGAGAAGAGCCTCTCGTACAGTAAGCAGGATGCTCGTGCTCCCCAAGTGCGACCGCAGGCAGAGCGTTCCCGTGTGTCACTAACGCTTTTCCCTCTCTTCAGCACGTACCGCTTGCCTTAAGAAAAGGCCGGTTGGTTGTAACAGGCGCCACCGGCTCTGGATGTTTGCCCGTGGAGCTGCGGGGACTAAAGATGTCATTTTTTAAGTTTTCCTTCTTTGTATACTGTTACCGAGCACCCTATCCCTATTTTTTAATTCTCGCCTGTCTGTTGTGCACCCCGTCGCTTTTAAAATATTTTTTCTACATATAGTTTACCTGGCACTTGACTCCCATCTTTTAAAACTTTCCTGTCTGTCTGCTACAGCATCGCTTTTTAAAGTTTGTTTCGATCTCCATGTATCTAGTTGCCCATCCCCATTTTTTAATTCTTTACTCTCTGTCCTCTACTTTGTCTATTATTAAAGTTTCTTTCTATGTGTCTATTTAGTTCACTGACCCATTTTTAATTTTTTTCCTTTATTTCCTTCATCCCTGTCGCTTTTTAAATTTTCTGTCTATGTCTACTTTTATCCCATTCACTGTCTTTAGTTTGGAACTATTTTTCATCTTTCCTTAGTGCCATTGCTTTTTAAATTTTCTACATCTACTTTTATCAAGCTCCCTATCCCTATTTGTTAATTCTCTCTTGTCTGTCATGTACCCTGTCAGGTTTTTTTTTTTTTATTTACTTTATATGTCTCCCTTTTAGTTCACTGTCCCTATTTTTTATTTTCTTCCTTTAATTCCTTAATCCTGTCGCTTTTGAAATCCTTCTTTCCTCATCCACTTTTATCTAGTTCCTGTTTCTGTTTCTTAATTCTGCTGTTCTTTTAGTCAATGACAGCTTTCAGGCTGGCTTAGCTATTTGCATAGATGTGTTCTGACAGTTTGGGAAACAGAGGTGTCTGAGGCAGCGACTAGTCAAGGTTAAGCAGCACATGGAGTAGAAAGTACACTCATATGCAAGTGGTTTTTTTGGGGGGGGCAGTAATTTTGTGTTGAATGTTCAGGGCTTTGTAAGATGATTTAATAATAAGCAATTTTTTTTTTAATTGTTACAGATGCATTGCATTTTACTGGAATTCCTGATTTTATTGGAGATAGAACCTTGTTTCTTCCACCAGTTTTGCTGTATACTATGTAAGTGGATGATACCATCTCTCTTAACAGGGCTGATAGTGAGATTATCTAGCAGGGGTTAGAGGTTGTCTAGCAGCACTTCTGTACTTCCCTGAGGGGCTTTGTAGCTAAGGAGGTAGCTTGTGTGACTTGTTTTCTGTGTACTATACCATATCTTACTTGTGTCTTGATGTTCCCTATTTTTTTGTGCTAGGCAGACGCATCGGTAGCTACACTGAGGGTCTCATGTGCTTCAACTCCTCGGCGTAATGCTAACCGAGGGCTTTCTTTCTTGTGTTGGATGATCAACGCACAGATATTGAGCATCTCAGGAACTTACGGATGGCCTTCCCTCACAGCGGCGATCCAGGCATAGCTGCTGTCAAGCGGTCTGTTTTCACAGAGCCCTCTGCTGGGACTGGTTCTTCCCTGCATCCTTTTTGTTTTAAGTCTCCGAGTCTGGCTTCTCACCCATCTGTTGTCACCGTTGCGGCTATATTTTTTTGTTACAGGCGGTAGCGTTTGACTTCTGGGGCAGCTGTAGATTCTTCGTCATGGCCAGCTGCCCCCTACGTCTTCCCACCTAAAGTGTTTAGTTACAGACGTGGGTCTCAACCCTCCTCTTTGCGCTCAAGGAGCACGGCACGCATCTCCGGTACCATCCGTAGGGTCTCGAATGCCTGTACTCATCGGCGTAGTGCCAGTCAGGCGCTTCTCTTCTTGTGCCGCAAGCCTAAAGCATGCGTTGGTCTTGCATCTTGGAAGCTCCCAGTCAGTCATCTTTTGTGGTGTCATTCCAGGCTGTGTTCAGCAGCTCAGTTCTCTAGCCATCCTCTTTCAGGGACTGGGACTTCTTCCCAGCGTCCTTACGTTCTTAGGTCTTGAAGCCAGGCCTCCTGCGCATCCATCATCTTGGTTTTGACTGCAACTTCTTCTAACGGGACGTCAAGCTCAACTCTCTTCTGAGGTTGTCATAAAGCCCCCTCTCCTCACAGGGTTGTGGCCTTGTAGGTCGTCCTGCTCAACAGCCTCTCCGGTCCAGGAGTCATTCCTCTTGCTGAGAGTTTTCTCTCATCTTTGAGTCACGTTGTCTGTAGCGTTCTTAGTAGTGTTGGTGTGCATGTGTGTGTGTGTTGGGTGTGGAGCTGCTCTGCTTGGGGGTGTCAAGTCAGGGTTAGGCGGAATAGCAATAAGAGTCTATGGTTAGTATCTTGATAGGCCCAGACTGCTTGGGCAGAGGTTGTACAGTCGCCTTGGATCGAGTAGCCATCGGCAGGCTGCGTGCAGCATCATTTCCGTAGCGTTGGTTCCATGGAGATGACGGGAGCCACCTGGGAGGGGCTGTTCAGGGATAGCGAAAGCAGATTGAATCTCAGAGGAGTCAAAGGCTTGTCTGCGTGGGGCTTAAAGTTTGGGTGTTTTTTTAACGATGGTCTGTATCTGGGATCCGTATGGTATTCCTAAATGGAAACGAGCTCTGGAATGGTTTGGCTATCGCTCAGCATCCGGGTGACTTGTTTAATAATGTGGGGTTTATTCAGATGCGAACAGACATCGCCGTTCGATGGCGAGAGGCACGGTAAGGCGCTGTTCGGACCCTGTCGGGATCTAAGCAAGCCCGCAGCCCCAGTGTGAGTGGGGCTGTGCGAGGGCCGCTGAGGGAGGTTTGAGGGCAGGCATGCGTTTTGGGGCTGGCTGAGATGGAGTTAATTCTCCCCAGAGCAGCCCTCACAGTGCTGCGCTGTGCATTGGTAGCCAGCAAGGTGTTGGTAACACACCGGTGGTTTGGCTACTACTGAGCAGTGCCAGCACACGCCAAGGATGTCTCTCCAACATTTCTTCCCCCCCTCAGCAGCCGACTGGGGTGGGCAAGACCTTGGGAGGGGACACAGCCAGGAGAGCTGACCCAAGCTGACCAAGGGGATGTTCCATACCATATGGTGTCTGCTCAGCGATAAGAAACTGAGAGATAGGGGGAGGAACGGGGCAGGGGCATTGGTTTGTTGGGGTTTTTTTACAACGTTTGTTTTCCAGAGTAAGGAATAGGGGTACTGAAGCCCTGCTTCCCAGGAAGTGGCCAGACATTCCCTGCTGGTGGGAAGCAGAGAATAATCTTTTGCTTTGCTTCTGTGTGTGGCCTTTTGCTTTAGCTACGTTAATCTGCCTGTATCTTGACCCACGAGTTTGGGGTTGGTTTTTTTCCATCTTAATTTTCTCCCCTCCCTGCTTTGCCGAGGAGGGCAGTGATAGAGCGGCTTGGTGGACACCACAGCTGAGTGCGTGTCCCTCACCAGCAAAGGCCAGTACTGCCAGGTTTTGGGTCCAGGGTGAGAAACTGGGGCACGATGGGGTGCACACCGATGTCTCACCAAGCCCTGGGCCGGGGCATCCGGTGCAGTGCTGAGCACGGGGCGCTGGGCTCACCCTGCACCATCAGGGCTTGCAGACAAGCCCTGTACCTGGGACACGACAGAGCCCTCAACTCAAAGATGCAGCCAAAGAGCTGTGTCCGACAGGAGCCAGCCCCTCGTTAGGGCTGCCCCACAATTAGCCATCAGGTCCTGACGTGCCTGGAGCCACCCCGCCGGCTGGCGTGCTTCGCAGCGGCTGGAAACCCAAGTGATATTTAGCCGTAGCTTCATCAGCTGCTTTGTTTTCCCTCTCCTTAAAGGTCAGGAGGCTCTGCCTGATATTCCTGCTGCAAAGCCATGGGGATTGCCCTCTCTGGTCCCCAGCACCAGTGCAGAGCAGCTGGTCCAAGTGAGAACCTCACCCCTTACCCAGCATCACGAGAGCCATCCGTCCACCCAGCTTTCAGCCCTGGGGTATAATCCTGCTTTGTCCTCCTTCACTTTAGGGCTGCTGGAATTTGCAGTGAGGGAAGAAAAAGGGCACACGGGGGTGAGCTGAAGAGCTGCCCAAAGAAAGGATTTGCCTTCAAAAAAACCCAAAGTAATGTGCCAAAGCACACTGCAAGGGCAGAGGGAAAACCTGAGACAGCATCGGCAGCCTCTGCAATAAAAGCTGGGGGATGCACAAGGTGAAGAACAGACCCCCAACCCCCCATCCTGGCTGCACAAGCCCCCGTTTGCAGAGATGACCCTTCCCCTTCCAAGGGAATACCCCCCCTCCTGGAACCAGAAGGACTCACAGAAGTTATTTCCACACCTCCAGCTCCTCGCTTGGTGCTAATGTCCCAGCTCTTTGGCAGGACTGGGCAGATTCCCCCCTGCGCGTCCCTGTGTGGAGGTGCTTAGTTTGCAAGCTGAGCAATCAATAGGTAATTATCCACAGGCGCTCGCTGCCTCCCCACACCTCAAAACCCACACACAATATTTATCTGCCCAACAGGAGCGGGATCCCAGCATGACCCGCTTTGCCGTTGTCAGCAGACAGGATTCGGCTCTCCTGGGAAAACTGCTGCAGCTCCGCCGGTGCAGAGCCACATCGCTCCCACCTTCGCATCGGTGCTGCTCTGACGGGTGACGTCCCCGAGGTGATGCTCAGTGTGGTGGGGACCATGCCCGGTGTGGGGGACAGGGGAAGGGGCCAGCCCTGCTCAGGAATTGAGCTGATTTGCTTTAAAAAGCAGGAAAATGCAGCGCTGGAGTTGTTTGGGGGAAGGGGGGGGGGCAGAATGATGCTGAGGGTGCTGAGCAGGGTGGGAGGGGCCCAGAAAGCTTCCTGTGCCCCAGCAAGCGGGGAAAGGCACCCGCCGTGTCCCCCAGTACAGGGATGCATCAGAGCATCGCTGAGTTCAGGGACACCAACAGCTGTTCCCCAAATCCCAAAGGGGCTGCTCGATACCCCCAAACCCGAGCAGACCCGGCTCCAGCCTGGGACTTGATGCTGGATGAAAGCAAGAGCTATAGAGGCCCTAAATTTTTTAGGGAGAACCGTGTCTGCTGCATCTACTTTGGGCTGTGGCTTGGTCAGAGCCTTTCAAGTGCTCAGCTGCTCTGCTCATGGGCCTTTTTTTTTTTTTTTTTGGTTTTTGTTTTAAATAAACCCCAAAGCTCTGGTTTTCCTGAGCATGAGGTGCTGCTTCCACTCCGGGGGCAGGGGAGGATGGGGTGTGCAGGGATTTGGGGTTGGATCCCGTGGGTACCAGTTGGCAAAGGATGCGGAGGTGTGGTGGGTCCCTAAATATCTGGCGGAGCTGGGCAGGGGTATAGGAGGCAATCACAGGAGGACACCCCAGGTACTGAATAACATATGAACATCACTAAAATGGGGGGGGGAATTGCTGAGCCTCTCAGTGCTGGCTCCAGCGCCAGGCTGGGATGCAAACTGAGCAGTTTCCTTTCTCCTTCATTGTTCTGCGTTGATGCAAGCGAATCAGCTGCTTTGGAGCAGCTCCGAAAAAAATACGGTGATTGCCCAAGCCAGCCCCGCCGCCCAGCCCGGCTCTTCCCTGGCCAAGCTAAAACACTTGGAGCAAAGTCATGGATTTGGCCTGACTGGGTATTTGTGTTGGGTTTTTTTCCCTGCAAAACAAGGGGAAAAACTCGGTCTGTTACCTGCAATGTTTGCGATCCATCAGAGGGAAATTGTTCGTTGAGTTGTAGGGGTGCAATTCTGCAGTGCCCTAAATCATCCCCCAACCTCCCCCCAGGATGATTAAATGCATCAAATGAGCCCAAACTGTGCCCAAACCTTCGCTTCTAAAATGAAACATGTTGCATGGAAAAATACAGAATATGCTTTTCCTAAAGAAAAACCCACGTCCTTTTATTTCCTGGTTGAAGAGGTTTGCTGAGTCTGCAGAGCACTTTGATCTCAGCCTTCCTGAAACCACGACACTTGGCAGAGACGTTTTTTTCCCTGCCTTAGCTGAACAGGCAGAAGAGGAAGAACTAAGGAAAGATCCCTCATTAAAAGCAAAAAAACCAACCCCCAAAACCCCACAAAAATCAGTCTTTCTTGACATTCAGCTGGAGCCATGCACACTCTTCCCTCTCAGGGCCAGGCTGGAGATGCCAGGGAAAACACCCCAAGAAATGCTATAAAACCACCCCCTGCTCCCCCAGACCACATGAATTCCCAGCCCCATGCATCCCACATCAGTAACTCGACCTAAATATTATGGGGGGGGGGGGGAAATCCACATTGACTTTTTCGCCTGACGCTTATTTTTCTCTCTGCCAGGAGCTCTTGGGCACTTGGCAATTAGGAGCAGCAGATTAATCTTGAGTGATATAACGAAGTGCCACGCGGCTTGAGGAAAGGGCTGGCGAGCCGGGGAGGTTTGCTCTCTGGATTAGCACGGTTTAGGCCAAGGTTGGGGTGAGGGCAGAGCACCCTGGGTGGGAGGGTGGTGGGAAAGAGGAGAGGGCTGGGGAGCTCAGCTGGATGTTTAAGGCTCATCCCCATCCCCTGGTCCTCTGCATCCCACCGCGTGGACCGGGCGGGGTTTGTGCTGCAGAAGAAAAATGATCTTTGCACATTTTCTAACCCTGATTTGCTTGTCTGCAGCAACCCCAAAGCATCTTTCCACCCGCTTTGCACCATCCCAGCGTGTCCCAGCCACACGCACCCCCTGACCGATGATTTTCTTCAGCAAAAAATGCGCCAGGATTGCAGGTTGGGGTTGTGCCCGAGCTCTGGTTCACCCCAGCCATGTCTGCCCTCCTTTCTCCAAGATCCTCAGGAGCCCAAAAGCCGAGAGCAGCTGGCACCGAAGGCCACGTTCTCCAAAGAGCCACCTTGTCTTTCCAAAGTGAAAATATAAATAGCTCGTCCTGTAACGAAGTGATTACCCAGGAGCCGTGCCACCACCGCCACCAGCTCTCAGCAAACCCATTACCCGCAGCAGCCAATTTACTCCCGAGTCTGGCAGGGTCAGCATCTGTCAGGGAAGCAAATGCTAATTAACTGCACTCTGCAGAGCAGCCTGGCCGAGCACGGTGTGCAATTAGTGAGTTAACTGCAACCGCTGCTGCGCTGGGATTACGGCTAAAGGGGTGACCGAGCTGCTGTCGGCGGTGCTGGGGAGGGACCCGCTTCAGCTCTGCAGCAATAACTCAGGGTGAGGGCAATAACTGTGTGTCGGGGATGCGTGTGTCACGCTGCAAATACGAGTAGCGGCGAGGCCGTGGCTCTCTGCGTGTGTACGTGCATCCCTTCGGTCCCCGCATCACCCGCCCCAGTCCGGTACCCACCTCCATCATGAGCTGTCCCCTCCGTCAAGGGGACGCGCTCCCTCTGCCCAGCTGTTTTGCAGGTAAATATGATATTTCCTTGGGGCAGGAGAGCTGCTCTGAATATAAAAACTCCTGGTGATGGGAGATGCAGAGCCCCGGGAGGAATCATGTGCTAATGCCCTTACGTTGCTGCCGCCGTGAGTCATCCAGGCCCTCCGAGGATCCCGGCTGCGCTTGGATACAGAGGAAGGTAGAAGCACAAGGCGAGAGGAAAAATTGCTTCGCTCATAAGATATCTTGGCTACAGCAAGAAAAAAAAAGAAAAAAATCCCCTTGCCATCCACCCACAGCTCCAGTCCCAAGGCCACGGGTAGGAGGGGTTTGGTGTTTGCTGTTGGGTGGACAAGGAGAGAGGCTCATTTAGCAGAGACATGGGAACACTTAGCCTGGGAACATTTCAAGTCATTAACAGAGCACAATTATTAGTGGTTTTCTTCCTCCCCCATCCCCAAAGCTGGTATCTTTGCGGGCAGGAGCAGGATGGGTGTCTCCACTGGGCTGGTGGGAAAAATCCATCCTGGGGTTGGGAATCAGGTTGGAGCAGCACCTGGGAGGTAGTTATGGGCAGACACTGCCTCCCTTCACCCGTGGCGGCATCGCTGCTCCCGCGCTCCCAGTCGCTCCGTGCCAGCTCGTGTGCGTTGCTGCATCAGTGGGGACAGGAGGGTCCCCAGCTCCCGGGGACCATGGCCACCCCCGGCTTTGCTCCCTGCCTGGCTGTGGGAGACGCACAGCCACATTTGCACAGGAAGGGCGAGTTAAAACCCCAAACAACAAAACAATCACTTAAATCAACAGTGTTTTAGCTAAGGCAAAACCTCCACCAGCACCAGGGCTGCTTCCCCGACATGGCTCTGGGAGTGAGAAGGGATTTATACATCAAACACATCCTCTCCTCCAAAGTGCTGCAGCCAAAACCTTAGGAATGGGGGAAAAAAATAATGTTTCCAGCCTGTTTTCCTCTCCCCCATAAATAAACATCTCCTATCGACAGTGCGCTTCCTTCAGCCCAGGGGTTTCATTAGGCATCGGTCGGTTAATATTGCTTTTAAATACTTGTGTTTGGCTCTCAGCTGCTTCACCTGGCTCTGAGCAGGGATGCTTGCATTTTGTGTTTAGAAAATATATGTCTATATTTAGATAGCCAGACAGATAGATATGGAAGAAGAACTGTTCCAATCATTAAACCACCACTTTCAATTTTTCCTTATTGCTATTCTTTATTTAACCACAGGCTGGGCTGGCCAAGCGCTCCCCAGGGACAGGCCAGCTGAGACCTGCAGGTCTGCAGCCCTAAAAGGGTTCTCCAGAAAAAACAACCCCAACCTGACAATCAGAGAAGAAATCTTCCCTGAAAATGTCTTCCCAAGGCTGTGGCATGCGGGAAGGGGATGGGGACGTGGCCGGAGGGTCGAGGCAGGTGGCCCGGAGCTGAGTCTGTCCCTGGCTTCGTGCCGCGCTGTGATGGCTTTGGGGAGGAAGAGTGGGAGGAAGATGCTGCACATCTGCAAGATGCGGGGGGGGTGCAGGGGGGATTTTTGTGCCTTTCAGGAGAAGAAAGAAAAAGAGGAGAGAAATCACCTTCTCTGATCAGCTGTGTCGGGTTTTGCAGGCTGGAGAGGCTGGGGGAGGGGGAGCTGCCTTTGAAGCTGGGAGAAGCACAAACAGGCGATGGCTGAGCGCAGCAGCCTTCGCTGGCACCGCTCCTCTTCCTCTGGCCCCTGCCTGCTCCCTGCCATCACCCTGACCCGGACCAGCACCGCAGTGCTGGCAGCCCACCGTTTAGGGGTGCCCAGCATCCCGCCGGGGCCAGGGCCTCGGTGGTGCTCACATGCCAGGCTCTCACAGCCCCAGGGATTTCCTCCAAGACCCATCACCGATGGGATCCAACTCGTAGTTTAAGCCACTCCAGCTCGGACACGTCTGGGTATCTCCTCTCTGCTAGTAAAGACCAAAACAGGGTGGCAGCACCCCCCGAGGACCCCCTCAGCCCAGCCCTCGCTGACATTGCCACTCCTTTCCCTGACACCACAGAAGAGCCATGTCGTCCCCACGGACTCCGGAGGCTCCCGGTGCTGGCTGACGGACCAGGAACGCCAGCAGCGGCTCTGCCCCACGGCTCGGCATCGCTCCCGGCAGTGGCGAGGGAAGCAGGTGGCCGTCTTGGAAAATATGACATTGGGCATCCACCATCTGTGCGCCTTTGGATGGAGGAGGTGCTGCCCTCCCCAGGTGCTCTCCCGAGGCCACTGGGACAAGCCAGGACAGATGGCAGTGGGCATCTGATTTTATCAGGCTGGGAAGCAAAACAAAGCAAAGCAAAATCCCCAGTGCTGGCAAAGGGCTGGAGGAGGGACCGGCTGGGGCAGCGTCACCACGAATACCGACATGCATCTTCTGCAGCTCTCCGGTGAGGGTGGGAAGGTTCGTCACCTTATTTGAAGTCTTGAGGGCAGGTTCTTGCCTCCTGCTCCTCACCAGGTGCTTGCAGACATTCACAGCACCCAGGAAAGGAGGATGCGCAAGTGCCACCGTGAGAAACAGGACAAGCCCTCACCTTATTGCTGTGTTTGGCACCCAGCAAGGCTGTAGGGCCCAGCACCATAGACATGAAGCTTTCCATAGGTTCCACTGGTAGTTGCAGCTCCCAAGGAAGAGGCTGGACACCTCCAAAGCCCCAACCTGCAGTAATTATTTCAAGACACAGGTAGGGCTGGCACCCACAGCCAGATGCTTTCAGCGCTCAGCAGCCATCAGGGAGATGTGCATGGGTACGTGGTGGTCCCTACGCCTGTGGTGCTCGAGACATCCTGGGGCTGAAATGCCTCCTGATGTAGGGGGGATATTTCAAAAGAAAACACCCAACCAAGAAGCGATGTTGTTGGCTCTTCTGATGATTTGGACAAGTCAGGGATGAGCTGGGTGGAAAGAGGATGGCTGGCCAGTGACCACAAGGCTTTGTTTGGGTTCTGGCCAAGCCTGCATCCAGCCTGGCTCTGGCTGATCCCAAGTCCCAAGCCCTTCAGAGTTTGATCAAAGTGTCAAGGAAAAAATCCTGAGCTTTGCTGAGCTTTTTAGAGTAATCCCTGACCCAGCGTTGAACCGGCTGTCACCACTCCTGACCAAAGCCATGCAGGTGAGGGATGCTGCAGCCTGATTCCCTGCAGTAAGTCATGCCTTCAGGACCTGCTGAACACCTTTCTAAACCTCCCAGGATCCTGCCACAAACCCAAGCATCACTGCGGGACCTGCGGTGGGGACATGCTGGTCCTCACGCTGCCCCACAGCCAGGCAATCACCCTGCCTGGACCGGGCACTTGCTGGGTATGGCGAACAGGCTCCCAGCTAGCCGGGAAAAGAGCCTTAATCCCAGGTATAAAATATCCTGTAAACCACCAATGCTCAATCATATGTCATTGCTTCCCTGACCTTCACATCTCGGTGCCAGCTGGAGCCAGATGCTCTTTCTGCAGCTCCTGGTGCTGATGCCTCCAGCTCCGAGCCACCCAAATCTCCATCCTTCAGCCCAAACACAAACCTTAGCCTAACCCTCCTGTGCTTTTCCACTGGGTTTCCATCCAGAGGAGGTTTTTTCTCCTCTCTCAACCCCAAACCAACTCATCCTATGGACTTTTGGAGGAGCATGAACATGTAGAGGGAAGAAACCATCTTGCGCCCAGAGCAAGAGGCACCAAAGCGGCGCTGGGGGAGAGGAGCTGGGCTGCACCCTGCAGTTCGGCATAGTTAGAGAACAGCAGGATTGCAGCTGGGTTAGCGCTGACCTGGATTCACAAAATCAAAGACGACACCCGCTTCCTCCCTGGTGGCCCCGGAGCCCTCGGAGGAGGTGAATCAATGGGCTGAATGCCCACACATCTGTCCCATCCCAGCACCAGCGCCACGATGGATGTGCCAGCGGTGGCTTGGCTGTGGGGACCGTGGGTCATGGCAGGAGCATCCCCCCTGCTCAGGGTGCTGTGGCAGGAAGCTAAATCGCAGAGAAAGTAAATACTTTATATGCTGAGAAGGAAAACTGCCTCCTCCATGACCAGGGTCGCCAGAGATGAGCCAGGAGGTCTAACCCGGGTCTGGTCTGGGTCTAACCCCTGTCCTGCTGGTACAGCAACAGGCACTGGCAAATCCCCTGTCGGACCCGAGGGAGACAGACGAACAGACCTTATTCCCTTAGGAAACCAGGCTCTAAAACTCCTCCCTGTCCCTTAGTAGTGCAACACGTGTCTGCACAAATGCACGTGGAGCCCTCACCTCTCCAGCATGTCCCGGCCACCCCAGCAGCAGCACACATAGTCCCCATGTCCCAGCCAGCCCTGGGTACATGTGGTTCCTCTGTCATGACCAGTTACAGGCACCAGGACACACGGTCCCCATGTCTGAGCTTCAAGGGACCTGCTCCCTGCCCGGGAAAACCCAGTCGCAGCCCCTTCGGGGAGCCCAGGGCTCACGTTCACACCAATTCCCTCCACCAGCAGCTCAAAGCTTTATTTTTCCACCACAGCTACGGCTCAGAGCAGCATCCTGCCCTGGATCCCCCCCTTCCCCAAGATGGTTCATTTACGAGATGACTCACAGGCTGTTAACACTCCCGACGCACATCGGATGGAAAGCAGTGATGCCACCTCCGAGAGCCAGCCATGGACGGGGGGGAGGACGACAGCCCGGGCTCACAGCTCCCTGAAATCCGGGGAGACGCTGCCAGTTCCCAATCAATGCTCCATTGTCAGCCAAAGGCGGCACCAAAGCAGGGGGGGAGGTGGTGAAAATACCTAAATAAGCAACAATCAGGAAAAAAAGAGGCTCCTGCGGGGATTGAGTTCCCTGGGGATGGGGTATGGTGCAGCGTCCTGCGCTGCCAGCACGGCTCGGGGAGACTGGCGGTGCCCGAGAGCCATACGCTGGCCCTGTCCCCATCCCTGCTATGGGGCCAGGCACAAACCTGGGTGAAGGAAAAGAGTTCAGGAACCCCTCAAATAAAATAATCAGTTTGGAGGGATTTTTCAAGGAAGCAGGATGAACCAGCTGATGCACCCACCCTGTATTTGTAAGGACCCTCGGTGCGCCCAGCCCTGGGTAGGAGCAGGGGGCTCAGGGCAGGCTGGCACGGTCACCAGCTCGAACCCGGTGAGGGGACAGTCTTCTTTGTGTCCTGGGGACACTGAGAACATCTCAGGGACACTGGTGGCATCGCCCCCCCCGGGACACTGCTGATTTCTGGGAATGGGATCGATGCCTGCAAAGTGCTGAGCTGAGATTTCCCATCCAACCTCCCGACCCGGCTCCAACCCCAACCATCTCGCAGCACGTCCACCGCTATGCAAATACCCTGCCCTCAGAGACAGCCTCACCGCACACAATACCGAGGAAATAACGCTGACAAAAAAAAAAACAACCCTCCCTCTCGCCATTCAGCCACGCATAATGGTGAGGCAGAGAAGAATCTCATCTAATTTTAACTCCCCTGACAAATGGGCTTTGTTCTTTCCCAGCAGCTGCCCCGCAAGGTATGAAAACACTCAGATCTGTTGACGTGGGAAAACAAAACACACAAATCAGCCCATTTTCCTCTTCAAGGCCAATTTACCTGGAGCTGTCAGCGGAGGAAGGGGACACAACGAGCCCCACGGAGCTGGGGGGAGCAGCCTGGACCTGCAGCTCGGTGGTACCAGTGCAGTTGGGCTGGTGCTCATGGAGCGCCTGGTCCATTCATTCCCTTTCTTGCAAGTCCCAAACCATCTCAGATCTACAGAAAAACAGGGTGGTGTTTTCTGCTGCAATTCCCCAAGGTGTGATTTTGCACATTAAACAAGGGGAGCCGGGTGCAAATGGATTCCCTAAAAAGTGGTTCACCACGAGCTGGGCTCCATCCAGGTGCTCCATTCCACTGACCTCTTGGGTTTCTCCTAGATGCAATGAGAGAGACAGAAATCCTCTGAGTGCATCCATCCAACCCGCCTGAAGGGGCTGAGTTAGGATGCGGTGAATCAGGCTCTGAAGAAGGCAGCTCAGGGGGAGCAGGTGGGGTAAATCCCAGCTGCAGGGCTGGTATATCACTTATATCAGGGGAGGGAGGGTGGGATGGATGGACGGACGGACGGACGGACTCCTGTTTGGGAAGAGAAAGCTGGCATACAGGACTGCTCTCACCATCATGTAACCTGGTCCCTGCCTCCCGCTGAGGCTGGTGCTGGTCCCAGCACCCATGCCCTCCCCAGGATGCCCAGAAGGTAACTGGGGTCCGTGGGGACTGAGCAGCTCTGGCAGCCACGTAGCAGAGGCACGGTCACACTCAGCCCTGCCCTGGCAGCTTCATTAATCACAGAGGATTCGTTTGGGCACTTCCCCACTGCTTCTTGTGCCTTGGTTCCAATGCAGCTTCCCCTTGGGAGGCCGCAGGCTGGATGCAGCCCGTTTGCTCTCCAGCTTGGGGAGGTGTTGGGCCAGGGTCCGTCCCTGGGGGGTTCACAGCAGAGCACCCATTGGGTGCAAACACAACCCTGCTCTTGTTCCATGTGGTTTGCTGGTTGCTTCAGCACCCAATGGCTTCCCAGCCTTGTGGGAGCCTAGATCCCATCTCCAACCTCCCATCTTTGACCTGGAAAACCCCCGCAGCCCAGCCTTGAGCCATCTCCACAAAGCTCCTCCTGCAGCAGCAGGAGCTATTTTGGCTCACCCTGCTCTGCCCAGGTTGCTGTCTGCCTCGGTTAACCCAGCTGCCTCCTCGCATGATGATCCCCCTCCCAGCTCCTCTTACGTGTCCTGCTATTTTTAGGCTTCACCTGCAGACCCTGCGACGGGTTCGCACCCCTGAGGGCAGACGGCTTCACCGAGCAGAAGAGAAAGACACTGGTGGGCTCGGCAGGAGCCATTGCCTCCCCGTACCATGTTCCTTCCTTCTCCGCAGGAGGGGTTGCATTTGTTACCAAGAGCAAAGCCGTGCAAATTAAGTCCCTTCGCTTGGCAGGGTGCCGATGAAACACTCAGGAAACTTTCCAAGCAGCATCTGATTTTGACTTCTGGTGCCGTGGATTTGTTGAGGGGTTTATTCATCTGCTGCCACACCGGGGTTATCTTGGCTCCTCTTGAGCACCCGGGGATGTGATGCTCCATCAACAAACAGCCCTACAAAATGCTTTTGTGAAGAGCAAGTGGAAAAGCAGGCAAGGAGATGGAGAAAAAAGGTACCTACACATGTGGTGCGTCCTTGACTGTGGGTACCATCCGGCACCAGTTCATGCTAGGGCATTAGGAAGGGTCACGGACAGTGATGGGACCAGGATGCAGCACCCACGGTGGCATTTCAGTTGGTCCCCGTCCCCGTAGGATCGATCGTGGATGCTAAGCTCCAGGTCCGAGTGGTATTTGCTTTAAAAGCAAAACCCTGCACAGATAAAAAACCTGCTTGTGTGGCGTCGGGAGGTGAGAAAGCAGCACACAAACTGCAATGCAAGCCGGGGAAAGCCCGTGCATCCAACACTTGGGGCTGCTCGTCTTGGCAAAAGCAACTGTTATCCCAACTAAAAGCCATTGCACCCAGCTGCCCCAGCACTGCTTCTTCAAATTTTGGGCAAAAATCCAGCAAAAAGGGAAGTCAAGCACCAGGGAGGGGGAATAAAAATCGTAGCTTTCCCTTTATGCATCACAGCCCTGAATTGTCCCAGGCAGGGCTTAAGCTCGCTGCCAAAATGGGAATTATATTTTTATATAAATATTTATACGTATTTATATTTATATTCCTGGCAGAGCTGCCCAGGTGACCTGGCTCCCCAGCTCACACCTCGGCCCCACAGCCATCGGCACAAGACACAGCCATCCCGGCGTTGCCGGAGCCCCAGCGCAAGGCTGTCACCAACAGGACCCCACAAGACAAGGCGAGCAGCACGTACGGAGGCTTAGTGTCCTCCTGAGTTCCCGAAAATCTTTGGGGAAAAAATCGTCTCCCCATGTTTCCTCCTCTATTAACCTCCAGAGATTCCCAGGGATTTTGACTGGAGTCCTGCCAGAGCAGATTCATGGCTCCTGTGTGTTATTTTTATGGACATTTTAATTAAAACCCATAAATTCCGAAGGGGAAGAGGGTCTTCCCATAGTGAAATATGCTTTGTCAAGTTTGCAGCCTTTGCGTAAATCAAAATGTGGCCATTAGCAGCTACAGCTGTAAATCCCCCCCCAGGATGGACCCCCAGCTCACCGGGCAGATAAACAACATGAATTTTCCTCCTTGGCAGCCTCAGCATCGCTCTCTCCATCTCGATTTGATTTAACTCTTCCGCGCAGGGGCTGTTTGGAGGGGGCGGGAGAGGCAGCATCCCCCTGTTATCCAGAGTGCGGAGGAGAAAATACGAGCTAAGGTGATGCCACGGAGAACTTCCTAAGAGGAGCACTCTCCCGTAGGAGGACTCAGGTGAAGATATGGTGGCATTGATAAAATTCAGGGTGCAGAGAGAAGTCCCGGCTGCCCCGGCACCCTCGCTCCTGGCTGGGGACTGACCAGCACCAGCGATGGGGGTCAGGACTTGCTTCCCTTCGCCTGCTGCGTGCGCGGTCCTCGGGCTCTGTGCACCGCAACGGGGTGATGCTCTCCCTCCAATGTGACCTCCCTGCCTCAGTTTCCCCAATTTTGGAAACTACAGCCACGGCAGTAGCCCAGCTCAGCAGGTGGAGCAGCAACAAATGATGCAGGCGGATGAACAGCAAAGCCCTTTAAAGATTTTCCATTTGGTTTATGTATCCTCTGGGTTTATTTTTAACATTCCAGCTGAAAAAAAAAAATAAAAATAAAAATGCCGAAGCTAAGCCGAGAGCATGTGTTTGCTGGAACCTGCCAGACCAATGAGTCCCTTGCAGATAACCCCTTGGAAAAGGGTCAGTGTGGGGTCTCTGGTTGTGCCGGGAGCCAAGCGAAGGGATAAGCCCTCTTCCAAAGAGCTCCTCAGCCGCTAAAAGCTATTTGCACTTCTCAACCTGACGTTTCCCTCCCGCCGGGAGCGATCAGCAGCCGGACTGCATCAGAGCTGAGCACAGCAGAGACTCATCACCTTGCTCTGGGCCTGGGAGCCCTTTCTCACCCCGGGAAGGTGTTTAAACCCCATGTCCTGGAGGACACACACACACGTGCAGGACGTAGCCCTCTGCCCCATCTGGGCTTTCGGTGCCTCATTGCAAAACCATCACAGGAATGGAAACAACCAGAGCGGCTGATGCTTTGCATAAGGATGCAAAGTGCAGGACCCAAGAGAGACAGAGCACATTAAAGCCATCCCTGCGCTCCCAGTTCCTGCCTGTATCCATCCCATCAGCCCTTTGGGACGAAGCCGGGACTGCTGCCACCAAAACCGTCATTCCGTGACAGCAGAAACCCACCGCATGTTGTTGCCGCCTCCTCGGTCAGTGGCCCAGGAGCTGTTTACCATCCGAAGCACTGGATGAATGAAAAGCTATTAATTCCCTCCTAGGCAGTTTTATGAGACTCTTGATGAAATGTCTGGATGCTTCGACACTGCAGGAGTTTTATGCTGGCAGAGCTCTGTGCAGACTGAAAACCCCATCTCCAGGGTTGAGCCAGCTGCTGGCCTTTCCTCCATGTCCTGTGTCCCCTGCCCTGTCCCTCCTGAGCCAAAGGCACCCAAAATTGCAGCAAACAGTCCTCCCTGGCCAAGCCAGCTCTGTCCCAGGGCACGGGGCAATGAATGAATCCATCTGCAAAGCAGAGAGGTGACAGAGGCACCCCAAAAATGGGTCCCCACAGCCCCCACATCTGCTGGGTCTCTAGGAAAAATAAAGCTCCTGCTTTGCAGACCCTGAAAGGGGGGGCAGACCTGCAGAGGGGGGGCCCTGCCCTTAGGTGACCCTCAGCATCCCACAAGCCTGGCTCTGCCAAGCAGACAGTGCTGATGGGCCCCAGTGTTTGCACCCCCACCCTGCAGCATCCCTCCTAACCGCCCCAGCATCCCTCTGAACCCCTCCAGCATTGTTCCCCACATCCCTCTTCAGCATCCTCCCCAAACCCCCCACCCCACAGCAACCCCCCCAGATCCCCCCCGCCCCATCAAATCTCCCCCCAGCATCCCTCCAAAGCCCCCCAACCGCATCCCTCCCAGTCCCTCCCTCAAGCTCCCACCCCACAGCATCCCTCTCAAATCCCCCTGCAATATCCCCCCAAACCTCCTCAGCATCCCCCAAATCCATCCAGCACCCCCCCACACCCCACAGCATATAGGGGGAGAGGGGAAGGGGGTCAAAAGGCACGGGGGGGTGGGGATCGGAGAGACCCCAGCTTTGCTTTGGGGACGAGCTGTTTGTGTCCCCCCTCCCCTTCTTCCAGACAAAGAAAACCCGAAACAACCGTAGTGCTGAGATACATCGCGCCCCCCCCTCCCCAAGCCCGAGGCGCCCCA
The DNA here is from genome assembly GCF_028858705.1 of Grus americana. Lineage (NCBI taxonomy): Eukaryota > Metazoa > Chordata > Aves > Gruiformes > Gruidae > Grus > Grus americana. The sequence continues at coordinate 3,658,700 of NC_072874.1, forward strand.
GGATGCTCGGGGCCGCCCCCGCAGCACTCGCCGGCTCCGGGGGAGGGCGGCAGGCAGGGATGGGGGTAGGCAGGGAGCGAGGAGGGGGACAGACAGGGACTGGGACGGGGAAGGCAGGCAGGGATGGGGGAGAGGCAGGGATGGGGGGGGGGATGCAGGTAGGGACCTGGGGGGTGGGAAGGGAGGCAGAGATTGGGGTGGGCGTGTCAGGCAGGGGCTGGAAAGGCAGGAACCGGGGGGAGGGGGAGCAAGGAAGGAATGGGGGGGGAGGGGGGAGACAGCGACAGGCGCGGGGGGACGCACGTAGGGACCTGGGGAGAGAAAGGCAGGCAGGAAGGGAGGGATGGGGGAGGCAGAGACCGGGGGGGGAGACAAGGACCTGTCGAGGGGGAGGAGGGCAGGCAGGGACGGGGACGGGGGGGGCAGATAGGGAGCAGTGGGGAGGTGGCGGGCAGGGAACGGGGGGGAGCAAGCGGGGAGCAGGCAGGGAGCGGGGGGAGCGGGGGGGAGCAGGCAGGGACGGGAGGGGAAGGCAGGGAGCTGCTGGCGGGAGGTGGGTGGGTGGGAGGTAGGTAGGGAGGCAGGCAGGGGGGGAGTGGGGGGGCGGGCAGGGCCGCCCCCGGCCCCACGTGGCTCGAGGGACACGCCGCGTTTATAAAGCGTCCCCGGCCGCCGGGCGGGTGCGGGAGGCGGCGGCTCTGGCCGGGAGCGGGGCTCGAACCCGCGGAGCTCGGATGCGCGCGGCGGCCACGGAGGCGCCACGGCCGCCCGCGGGCCATGGAGCTGCCCACGGAGCTGCCCACAGCGCTGCCCACTGCTGCCGGTACCACCTGGGACAACGGCACCTCCTGGGCCGCCCTGCCCGGCCACGGGGCCAACGACACGGGGCCACAGCGGGCCAAGAACGTCACCTCCATCCTCATCGCCATCGTCATCACCGCGCTTTACTCCATAGTGTGTGTGGTGGGGCTGCTGGGCAACGTCCTGGTCATGTACGGCATCGTCAGGTGAGAGCGGGGCACCCCGGCAGCACCCCACGCCGGCCTCAGTGCTGGGGAGGGCATGAAAAAGGGGAGCGAGAGGGTGCGAGGGGGAGTGCACACTGAGGTGAGTGTGCCCAGGGGGTGAGCGTGCACCTTGGGTGAGCATCCATCATGTATGAGATGGCAGCAGGACTCCATTGGGGGTGAGCGTGCACCACGTGCAGATGTCAGATGTCAGCAAAAGCGAGTGTGCCCCAGGACGGAGTGTGCACCGGGGGTGAGACAGCAGCAGGAGTGAGTGTGCGCTGGGTTCGAGTGTGTACCATGTGTGAGACAGCAGCAGGAGCAAGGACGGGTGTGCACCGGGCGCTTGTGAGCAGGGGTTAGCACAGGTAGCACTGAGATGGGTGTGATGTGTGTGTGCAAGCATAAATGCGTGTGGAGGATATCCAGATGCTGTGCGAGAGGAAAAAGCAAGGACTGCGTGTGCACAGAGCAGCACGGGGGTTGCATGGGAGCTGGTGTTGGGGGGAGCTGGGGGGTACACCCCGACCCCAGCAGCCATGTGTTCCTCGTCCCTGCGTAGGGAGCGGGGGAAGCTGGTCACACCTCGGTTTGGGAGAGGCGAGAGGCTGGTGGGGTATTTATTTCCAACACACAAATGCCACCACTAAGAGCTGCCCTGTTAGCAGGGAGACTCCCGAGTCCCCCCCGCACCCACCCCACAGCGAGGGGCTGGTGGGCTCCCACTGGAACCTGCCCCACTCCATCACCGGGACCCGAGGTGCTCAGAGGGCGAATGACCCAGCCCAGCCCATTCCCGGCTCTGCTGCGAGCTCGTGTTCGTGCTGTCGGCACCTCCCGCAGCCGGCTGACTCCTGCTTTTCTCTAACAAAAGAGCAGGAGCTCGCATCGCCCAGCCCCAGCTCACGCCACGACCGAGCTGTCCCCGGCCCCCCCAGCACCAGGTACCAGCTCCAGCAGCAGAGAGACCCCCTCGCGTCCCGGGGGACCCTGAACCCTGCTTTGGCTCCATCCAGCATTGCAGTGGGAAAGCAGGCGCTGGGGCAGGTCCTCAGCTGGCAGAGACACCTCTGCCAAGGCTGTCCCTGGGCAGGGAGGGGGTCTGCTGGGTCTCTGCACCCCAGAACAAGCAACAGGACCCCAGTGCCCCCCTTTTAGTAGATGGGGCATGGTGAGACGCTGCTGTATCCAGCCTGGCACTTTTGTCGGGGTGCAAATTTTCCTGCCCGTGTGAACCGCCTCTTTGTGCGAGACGTTGGTTGATCCTCTCTGGGTAAGCGGGGTTAACGTGGCCAAGGCTGCAGTTACTATGGGACAAGGAAGCCAAGTCTTGCAGACCACAGGACCACCGCTGGCCGTGGGGGCTGGCAGAGCCCTCCATGGCCCCAGATCCCACCGGTGGTGGAGGACGGGGCGGGACGGCAGCAGAGGCGAGAGCCATGCTCACCATCACACTGCTGTCAGCAACGGCACGGAGACTTCATCACCTCCAGCCTGGCAGGAGGGAGCAGAGATCTCGCTGGGTGCCTGGGCTTCACGGTACCCCTTCCCACGCTGGAGAGGGCTTGTCCTGGGGGGTCCAGGATTCACGGGGTCAATGCTAATTCCCATCGCCCCAGGGGCTGCTGTAACCCCAGCCAGGGCCAAAACCCCAGGGCCAAACCAGACCTTGTAGCTTGATTTAGGCAAACCCCAAGAATCCCCATTTTTTAACCATTTCCATCCCCCACGCCCAGCATTTTCTGTCCATAGCGATCATTAGAGGAGGTCAGCACAGCCCGGCACTGCCTGAGCATGAAATAAATGCGGTGACTCACTGGGGGGAAGGAAACCAGCCTGAAACGTGCCCACAAGCCGCGCCAGGCTGCCCATTACCCTTGTGTCCGGCTCCCCGCTCTCTGGGCAGCTCTGCCGTGTATTTTTAACCACCCACGACGGAGGGCGGATGGGTAGCGGGATGGGGGTGTCACTCACTGACCCTACCTGATACCAGATGGGATTTTTGTCATCAAGTCAAGAAAGCTTTAAAAAATCAGCCCTAGACTGAAAAAGCAAATTAAGGTAATTGGTGCAGAGACATACGCCACGTACAGTGTCACGGTGAAGGATGAGTGTTATTAGACCCCCTCCAGCTGGTTCTGCTCTTAGAGAAGAGGGAAGGCATTTTAAAGAGAAGGCTTTAATGTGCAAACAACATCCCCCCCATTTAACTTACTAAGTAACCTAATGTTACCCGTGCTTTAGAAAGCCTGACTCTACAGCATCCGCAGATCCCATCACCGCGGTTTCTAACCTCCCATTTTCCAACCCACCAGCTGACCCTGGGATTAAACACATCTCCCAAGGAATGAACAAGCACCGAGCCCCTGGGACAGCAGGGGCTGCAGATACACACAGAGCCCAGCGCGTGCCTTCGCCCCTTACGTGGCCGAGCCCACCTGGAGTTTCACAGAATCAGAATCATTTTGGTTGGAAAAGACCTTTAAGATTGTCAAGTCCAACCGTTAACCTACCGCTGCCAAGAGCTCGCAGGGGTTCATTGCCAGAGTTGCTCCACGTTGGTAGGGTTTAGGGCAGGACTAGTTAGGCTCCACTGGGGGAAACCTGTGTCCATGCGGGACAGGGCTGCGAAATGGGATCAGCTTGAGTGCAGATCTCACTGGTGGGGAGATGCTGGTCATTCGCCTTGTGGCCCTGGGGACATCTCCCGGTGCCACCTCCCACTGCCCTCGGGGCCACACAGAGCTCCTGGGCAGCCTGCAAGCGCGGCTGGAGCGCATCCCGCAGGGCTCGGGGACCTCGGGGTCCCTGGGGACGCAGCGCTGAGGATGCCGCAGAGCCCGTGCCTGCCAGGGAGCAGGTACACGCAGGACCGTGCCCCACGGCCCCAGCTGAGCTCCCCAAACGGGCATCCGGCACCCCAGGGAGCCGAGCACGGCCGAAACCCAAAGCACTCCTCGCCCAGAGCAGCCAAAACCCAGCCGCGCACCCGGATGGAGCTCAGCCTCCCCGGCACCCTCCGACAGCAGCACGGCCAACAGCTCTGACAGCGACCGGCGCTGCAATTACCACTGCATCGTCAGGCGCTTTTAAAAATACCCCTGGAAGCAATTTGCAGCTGTGAGCTCAGGCTTGCAAGTGCCCACGTCCCCGCAGAGCCCATCAACCCCCCGCCAGCTCCCGCACAGGCTGCAAGGGCACCCGTCCCTTTGCTGGGCGCAGGATTTGTTAAGCCAGGCTCTTTAAACCCAAGGAGTTTTGCGAGTTGTTTCTTTCACTTATTTTCTGAGAGATTTGGAGAGCTAAAGGGTCCCTACCCTGGAGTCCAAATTGCCGGCGTCGCTGCTGGGATGCCCTGCGCTCGCTCCACCTTCTCCAGCCTCATCTCTCCATCAACACCTTCCAGATTGTTGTTCAAGTGCGTAACTTCTCAATCAAGGCACTCGCTTAATTGCGATGGGTTTGGCAGCCCGGGGAGCTCCATCAGCAGAAGCGGCTGGTTCACTGCTGCAGGGGATAAACCCCTTTCCCGGAGCAGCAGCTTCTTTTGCAGCTCTGGGGAGGAGGGGGGGTGTCACTACGATGAAAGCCCCCCCCCCCCCGCAGTGGGTTTGACCCTCAGCCCAGTCCTGGAGGGGGCTGAATCCTGCCCCAAAACCCCAGCTCAGGGGGATAAATTGAGTCATCCCCATCATCCCAGTCATCCCCGTCACTGCCTTGCCCTCACCAGCACAGCCCCATCCTGCCCAGGGAGAGGGCTACAGCCCCAGCCCCCCCGGCCCCCCCGTTCCCGGCACATCTGGCAGGGGGCTGGGGAAGCGCTTACCCAGCACGGCCGAGCGCGCCTGGCAGAGCATGGCGTGAATAACTGATTTTTTTTTTTTCCACCGTACTTGAAAAGCAGAGATCAAAGAAGTGTGCGTCTACCTGAAATGACTATCTTTTCATTTAGGTGAGACAAAACCTGACAATAACACAAATTCCCAGCTTTTTGTTTAACCTGGAAGGAAACTTTTCTAAGAGATGCATTTGCAAAAGAGCTTGGAAAATAACACTAAAGAGAACTGAAAAGGACTTTTCAAGGAAAAGACATATTTTTCCCCCCGTATTTAAAATAATAATAATAAAAAAAAGTTTGACTCCGATGTTTCCACCCTTGGGCAAGGGGCTGCCTCTTGCAGCCAAGGCGAACGAGAAGTGAATGCCGCTGGGGTCGGGACCAGGTCCGAGCTGCTATTTTCTCCTGGAGAGAAACAGTTTTTGCAGCCTCCATCTCCTAGCTCTACTGACAGCGTAACCCAGTGGGTCTCTGCCCCTGCCAGCACGCTCTCCTGACCCCGCCGAGATGGAAAAAAGGACAAAGTGAAGGAAATTGGTATTGCCATCAAGCCCAGGAACCTCCTTCCTACACCAACCCGCTCTCCTGGTCTCTAGCTGGGGCAGCAGAGCAACAACCATCCGAGCTGGGAGGTACTCAACCCCCTCACCCCAATTTTTTCCATCACACGATGGAGTTACTCTACGAGCTGTGCAAGTATCTTTTCGTCTGGCAGCCAAGGGGTTGTCTCCCCCCCACGCACCAGAGCCGAATTCAGCCTCCCTCTTGTCTAAGACCGAACCCCACCGCGGGGATGCTGCAGGCAGGTTTAGCGATGCAGAGATGCTTGTGTTCAAACTGACACTTTTGTTAATTAATTAGGGTGCATCTAAATGAGCTCGGGGCTGCGGAGGATGCTCCGAGCAACGAGGACTTGCTGGAAGGGAGCGCGTGGGGAGGGTTCGAGCTGCTGGCGTCGCCCTGACCTCAGCCTAGCAAACAACCCCGGGGGCTGCTGCAGAGCGCCCCGAGCTGACCCCGACTCATTGCCCTTTGGGGACCCCCACCAGCCCCCTCGGCAGCAGGGACGTGCATCCATTTCAAACCAACTGCGTCGTTCAAAGCATCACCTTGATAAAGTTCAAGGGCAGGTTTAGATTAGGAAAATTTTCTTCACCGAAAGAGTGGTCAGGTGTTGGAACAGGCTGCCCAGAGAGATGGTGGAGTCACCATCCCTGGAGGTATTCAAAAAACGTGTAAACGTGGCACTTTGGGACATGGTGGTGTTGGGTCAACAGTTGGACTTGATGATCTTAGAGGTCTTTTCCAACCTTGAAGATTCTATGATTCCATGAACACCCACAGGGCTGGATGCTCCGACGACGCACACCCATCCCCACCGGCCCTAGCACCCACCAGAATGATGCCTCATCCCTTCAGGAAAGGTTTTAGCACTCAGGACTGGGCGTTTCTCTTACCGTGATGTGACAAGGACCAGAGCTGGCGTGACCAGAGCCGAATGCCCCGGGGGAAGCAGCACCATGCCCCCGAGCCACGTGCCATAGCCGAGGCAGCCAGGCTTCCCCAAAGGCTCTGGAGCTCCAGCCTGGCTAATTGGGCTGCTTCCAGATGGCCTGTTTCCGGGGGTAATCGATCCAATTTCTGCAAGTAAACTTGACAGGGAAGCAAGCTAGATAATCACGATTTATTGGGTGGAAAATCAGATAACGGGAGGTAAAGGACATTGTTGAACTGATTCAGGGAAATGGAGTAAATCGATTTAATTGGAGAAGTGGCTCCTCTGAAAATTTCTTCAGGTTCCCTTTGAATAAAGGCAGCTATGTGAATGAGTGTCACCTCCCTGGTCAGGTAAGGGATAACCGCTTTGGCAGGGTTTAAGCCATGTTCTGCAGGCGCTGGATAAGGTCCCACGCGTGAGGACAATCCCATGCTTAGGCACCGGGACTTCAACACACACCAAAACCATGCACAAACAGAAGTACTTTCTCAACGTGCTCCCTGGTCCATCCGGAAAGGTGCTGAGCACATCGGTGCTGCAGAAGGGCACATCACAAGCACGTACCTTTGCCCACCAAGGGTGATGGCACCTTGTGAGCAGCCAGGGGAAGCCAGGCTGTGTCCCCTCCTCATCACGTTGAGTGTGCACACACATACTTGGGCATGGTAAGCCAGCCCTGACCACCTGTAACAACTCCCTTCTCTGCCACCCCCAGGTACACCAAGATGAAGACAGCCACCAACATATACATCTTCAACCTGGCCCTGGCAGACGCACTGGCCACCAGCACGCTGCCCTTCCAGAGTGCCAAGTACCTGATGGAGACCTGGCCCTTTGGGGAGCTGCTCTGCAAAGTCGTGCTCTCCATTGACTACTACAACATGTTCACCAGTATCTTCACCCTCACCATGATGAGTGTGGACCGCTACGTCGCCGTGTGCCACCCGGTTAAGGCCCTGGACTTCCGCACACCAGCCAAGGCCAAGATCATCAATGTCTGCATTTGGGTGCTCTCCTCTCTCATTGGGGTGCCCATCATGGCCATGGCAGTCACCAAGTCAAAAGGCAAGTGGCTTCTGGGGAAAGGTCCCCTCCTGTCCTACGTGTCCATCCTGGGGGTGACCTGGCAAACCCAAGCCACCTGGTCCTGCTCCCCAGCTCCTGGGGTGCAAATCAGGTGCCTAAAACCACCCACAATGGTATTGCAAAGTCCTCAGCTGGTCCACGCTAAGATCCATAGCTCCTGTGTGAGGACGCCAGTCCTTGGCTGCTAGGAAAGCTCTGGGCTTCTTGAGGAAGCGGAAGGTGACATGGGGACATGTCCATCCTGGGGGTTGGGAGGACACAGCGTGGGGATGGCCCAGGAGGCTCTGCAGGAAACAATTCCCTGGGTTGTTGCACCCACTACATCCCATCGGCACCCCAAGGGCAGGGAGCTGGTGGCACAAAGTTCCTGGGGAATCTCTGCAAAGAGCTGGCAGGTGGGCATGCATCTCCTTGTGTTTTTAACAATCATGGACATGCCCAGCCATGACCAAGCAGACAGTATTCATAGCAGACACTCCACCAGCTCCCTTTTTGATCGTCCTCTCTCCCACAGATGGGATGGTGCTATGCACGCTCCAGTTTCCCGATCCTCCGATCTACTGGGACACCGTGACCAAGATCTGCGTCTTCATCTTCGCCTTCATGGTCCCCATCTTGGTCATCACTATCTGCTACGGGCTGATGATCCTTCGCCTGAAGAGTGTCCGCCTCCTCTCGGGCTCCAAGGAGAAAGACCGCAACCTGCGGCGCATCACACGCATGGTGCTGGTGGTGGTGGCAGCCTTCATCATCTGCTGGACGCCCATCCACATCTTCGTCATCGTCTGGACGCTGGTGGACATCGACAAGAAGAACCCCTATGTGGTGGCCAGCCTGCATTTCTGCATCGCCCTGGGTTATACCAACAGCAGCCTCAACCCCGTCCTTTACGCTTTCCTGGATGAAAATTTCAAGAGGTGTTTCCGAGAGTTTTGCCTGCCTTTCCGAGCCCGTGCGGACCAGAACAGCTTCTCCCGTGCCAGAAATACCACGCGGGAGCGTGTCTCCACCTGCACCCCTTCTGAAGCCCGCAACAAGCCGGCATGACTAGACGTGGGCAGCCTCCAGCGGGGCTGCCAGGACCATGGAGGAGACGACCTGCGCTCGGAAGTGACCCAGGTCACCACCACGGAGCTCTAGCAGAGCGGTGGCCTGGGTGCTGCTCAATAACACCGCTGGGTTTTGTTCAGACTGAAAGCAAGTGACTGCAAAGACTTTTTTAATCCTGGAGAAGCCAGGACAGGGGAATCAGGACTCACCAAGCAACATTAGGAGATGACCAAAACAAGAGGCAACCTGAGCAGAGCTGCTCTGCTGCTGCTCCCACCGTGGTCGGGGACAGCCAGCAGCCCCATACACCCAACAAGGGCTGTCACTCTCCAACACGTGGCTGTTGGCAAAGCTGAGGCATCCTGGGACACCACGATGGCAATGACCAGCTCTTCTCCTCCTGCATGGACCAACATGGCACCACAGCCCATGGCAAGAAGGGGCTGTGCTGGGGGTGATGCCACATCATGGGGCCCCACTCCATCCCCCTCTGAGCTGCGTCCAAAAAACAGCCAGAGCTGGAAAGAGAAGATGATGCCGCTTCAGAGACAGCGTTATCAAAGAGCTCCAGATCCGTAGTAAAAATTTTACTGGAGTCCTTCAAACTGGGACTGCCCTGCAGGATGACTTTCTACTGGTAATGTCATGACTGTATTATTTAGAGACCTCTGACTGCAGCCAGGGCAGCCCTAGACACGGACGTGATGTTTGGGAATATGGATACGGCCAGGGGACGGGGGGCGGGGACAGAGCAGGGCACATCCCAACCTCACCCAGTCTCCACGTGCCGATGCCAAATTCCCCTGGCCCAGCATCCCTCAGGGTGACAGGGAACCACTCCTCACCCATCTGCCTCCAAAGACATTAAAGCCCAGAAAGATCTCATTAAGGGAGCAATTTGTGGGGACTGGAGGAGTTTCTCACAGAGCTAAAGCAATTAGGATGGACTAACGGGCGGCGCTGCCAGGGCTCGACCTCCCCTGCCCGTTGGGTGAGGGAGGATGAGCAACAGCGCTGCCCAGATTTCCTTTAGCTAAGCCAAGAAGGATAGGATTTATTTTTATTTTTTTTTAATAGCAGATGGGAAAAACATCACCATCATTTTATAATTGCCCAAGCAGGGACAGGGGTCATGCAAGCACTGAGAAAGGACCCACAGCCTGCAAAAAAGCAGAGATTTTGGGATTTCATGCTCAGCACTCACCCAGACGGAGCAGACATCCCTCCGAAGAGGCGACTGAGCTCTAAGGCAGCGCATCCTGCAGGAGCCACCAGCCAGCGACCTCTGGACCACATTATCTGCCACTAAACGATGACCGATGGGTCCTCCCAGCCTTCTGCTCCCCGAATCACCCCCGCCAGCCCCGCGCTGGCTACCAGCGAGGTCCAGCAGCCGTGATTTTTTCCTTCCTCTCACCTTCCCACCGCCATGGCTGCGGCTGGGAGGTCAAATGGGCCAGGGAGGAGAAGGCTTGAGGAGAGCGGTAATAGCATTTAGTGCACAAATTGATGCAGCTGGAGGAAGCAGGCGAGCACCCGAGTGCACCTGGGGCTCGTAGGCTGGATGGAGAGTCTGGGTTGCGTCTCTGGTTTTTCCAGTTGCATCAATTTAGCCTAATAAAGGTCATTACCTCTCCTTACCAGCCCTACCTTTCTCCGGAGCTTGTGGAAATTGCAGCCTCCCCGTTAGGAAGGCAGAGCCAACGAGGCAGCCAAAACCAATTTCTCTTTCAAAGGAACCAAATAGAGTGAAATTGCCCTTTTGGATCTCAAATCAGTCGCTGCGGAAGTGCACGAGCAATCCTCCTCGTCTGTCTGCACCGTGTCCCCTTGCCCTGAGCAAAAGCCTCTCGCTCAGCATTGCATCAGCCCAGACATCTCTAGCTCTCGCCCAGGGCTCCTTGGGATCCCTTTGCAGGCACAGATGGAGTCCTGGACCACCAGCAGAACCACGTGCATCCCCTGCCGCCGCAAGCCCAGCTGTTCGTGGAGCATTGGGTACAGGAGGGCAAACAGGATCGGCTCTGGGGCAGGAATTGGGGGGAAAACCCCCCAGGTCCCACGAGGCTGAGCTTCAGCTCCATGAGAAGAGAGACTCCAGAAGGAGTTGGAGACCACCCTTCAGCTCTCCACCTCCACCCAACCTGGGGGCAAAACCCTCAGCGCCGTGTGGTGGGAAAGGTTTGGAGCCAGTTCACGGTGAGGTCCTGGCAAGGTGGGATGTCCCAGCAGGGGTGGGATGTCCCGTGTTGTGGACCAGGACGTCTTGGGTTTCACTCCAGGCTGAATTCCAGTTTGATATCTCAATTTGGGGAGTAACCCCATCACCTGTGGATGGGACATCTCTGTCCCAGCACAGCCCCTCCGAGGACGCGCCATCGTTTGGTGGGGGGGGAATCAAGCTGCGAGTGCCGGGGGCTGTGGGTTGGCTCGGGACTCCATGGGCAGCTCGGCCACCCCCCAAAGCTCAACCAGCCCATTTCCCATCCCCACGGGATCTTTCCATCTGGAGGAGCCCTGCCAAATTCCCAGCCTGTTAGGACACGTGCCTGCAATGGCCTTAAAGTGGGTTAAAAGGCTTCAAGTCATTATTTTTTAAATGCAGCCACGCTCGGGCAGAGCTGAGAGCCCAGGACGCAGCAAGGATCGTGGCTTTTCTTAGCTTATGTTTTGCTGAATAAAAAAAAAAAAAAAAAAAGAATATTCCAGGGGAAAAGGGGACGCTGGTGGCAAACACCACACCAGAACCCTTGCGATGACACGGACTTCGGGCATCACTCACCTGCAGCGGCATCCCGGCAGGTGCCCGAGGGCTGATCGAGCTTCTCCCTGCAACGGCACCCACCCAAAAATCAGCTCCACCAGCCCCTCATTCGGGCTGAGAAACCAGGGTCAAATCCTGACCCGGGAAAACGTCGCTGGGAGCTTGTACCTGCCTGTGCGGAGCTCTGCCGCGGCTGGGATGCTCGGAGGGCATGCTCTGTATACTTTTTTTTTTTATATATATATATATATGTATTTCTGTCTATAGCTGTATGAAACTGAAGTGACCCCGGGTCACGCCATCCCGCCCCCCGCTATAGCAGCCCCCTGCTACTCTGTGTGTGATGGAACTCGGGCTCCTGCCCGAATCTGCCGGATCCGCAGCCTCGACCAGGACCTCGCCGGTATTTCCAGCTCCAGCCCTTGTGATTTTGGGCTTTTGATGGTATTTCTGTGTAGGAACTGTGCTTTCTAACAAAAATAAATATAATAAGAGATAGCAAGCGGTTTCCAGCTCTCCTTTGACTCTCAGGCACTGAGGGTCCTGCTCAGGGTGGTGTTTTGGGAATGATGGGGGAGGAACCACCTCTAAAGTCAAGTTTTAAAAACTCTCCCGTCCTGGGGAAAAAAAAACCCCACCTTCATGAAACCCCGAGCCCTTTAGCTGAGGTTATTTTGCAAGCCCTGGTAACCAAAAGCCTTTGCATCGCACTGGTGACATTCAAGGCGTCCCTCTGCTGCTGGTTGTCAAGATAGAGTTTTATTTTAATAGCCCAGCAGCTCAAACTCTGGCCCAAATTACATTTGTAATTTAAATGCAAATGAGGATTTAGTGAAAATGCAACAGAAAGGGGTGTTGGAGCCTGTAACTCCACTCCTGCTTAATGAGACTTTGGATTTTAAAGTATTTATCACTTCTGCCGTGTCGATTTGCAAAGGGGTTTGTGAGTTCCCAAAGAACGGGAAAACCGTAAAGAGCACGGGGTGGATGCGAAACCTGGATTTCCAGCCTGGAGGTGATTTCTAGTGGGGGCATCACTGCCCCAGCACCTTTCCAAGACCCCCCCTCTCCACCACCCGGTGCCCTTGGGAAACGAAGGCGGGCACCGACACCAGCGATTTCACAGCCCAGTTGAACCAGCAGCCGGCCCATCTGAATAATGCAGCGCCGTGTGCCGGCACACGGGAGCTGCCACGCACCTACGAGCTATTTCCAGGGACCGTCCTTGCAGTCTAATAACACATTTGCTACTGCTGAAAACCTTCTTCTTTTTTTTTTTTTTTAATTAATCCATGAAATAATGAACCCTAATGTAACAGGCTTTATTCTTACACGTGTGATTAATTACGAAGCCGCCTGTTTCTTTGTCTGCACCGCAGGTTTAGGCTGACTTTGTAATTGCATTATTATGCATATGGAAATGAGTAAATCTGGCTTTCCTGGCGAGGACGCGGGGGATATCTCCCACCACCCTTACTCCGGAGCAGCCCGGGGTGGATTCAGGCTCTCAGCCCTGAAGAGACGCTTCTTGACTTGCAATTCATCATTTAAAAAGAAAAAAAAACCAAAAAACCCAAACCCACTATGATTAATTTCTAGGGCGCTTTTTTTGGTTTTTTCTTCCCATAGTTACAAATTCTGCTCAACCTGTGCTATTTTATTCCCTGCACGAGTGGGACCGGGAGGAAGACGCAGAGCCCAGGGCTCGGCCGTGGGGGGGTGGTTGGTGTCTCGTGGGAGCACCGGGGCTGCTCCAGGCGGGGAAGGAGCCGGGCTCCGGTTCCCCAGCTCCGGAGGGATGTCCTGAGCCAGGTGAGAAGTTGTCGCTATTTTTGGCCTGTTGTTAAAGGAGATGACCCAGGACTTCAGCAGTTTTTGGAGGGAGCAGAGAGCTCCACGCATCCCTATTTCAACCCGGTTCCCATCCCCAAGAGACCCGACACATTCCTCTACCAGGAGCCACTCCAGACCATTGCACACCCCAGTTATACTGGGATATACTGGCCAGATTCCTGGCCTTAATGACAAGACTCAGGGGGGGTGAGACCTCCCGGTGCAATGACCAAACTCTCTCCTTGCAGACCCATCATTAAAGACCCGCGTGACCCGACGCGCTGCAGCAGGCTGTTTAATTAGCCGGCTCCCAAAGCCCAGGGAAAACCACACGACCTTGCCACTTGGTAATAATTAAAGCTCATTTCCTCTTCGAGGCAGGAAAAGGAGGACAAGAAATCAACTCAGTATCCTCCAAACCCTCTTGAAGATGCAGTTCCCTCCCAGCAGATCCTGCAGGAGCGTGGTGCAGGTAGGGGTTTTTTGCTTTTAAAAAAAAAAAAATTCTAAAAAAAACCAAGAAAAAAGAAAACCCCAACACAACAACAACCCACCCATCACTCAAGCAACACACAAAGTGCTTTTATTCTGGAGACAAAAGAGCCTCACAACACCAGAGCTCATCCTCGGGGGGATGCTAAAAACCCCAAATCCCAGGTTCCCATCTTTTGTCTGTAAATTAAAAACCTTTTACGCACTTCGAATAACAACAGATGGGGACTGGGAGTGGGGGATCGGAGCTGCCAACCGGGGGGGACCCCCCCCGCTCCCCGCAATGAGAAAGGGTCTGGCTGTGCCAGCGGTGGGAAACCTCTGCCGTGCACCGAGGCCGGACCCTGGCACAGCCGGGGGTCCCGTTCCCCCCCCCCCCCAAACCCCACCATGGACCCAAATTCCTCCTCATCGTCCCCAAAATGCCACCGCCTCGCTCCACTGGTGCAAAACCTCGTTAATGAGACGTTTCCCTTTCCTCAATTAAGCTGTTTTCCCTCGCCCACCCTCTCCTCCTGCGCGGGGGCTTATCCTTCCCCCAATTTCCAGCAACTTCCCATTGAAGTGTCACTCCCGCTCCCAAGACAACACCGGCTGATTCATCAGCTCCGAATATTTTAAACTCTATTGTTCTCCCCAGCCCTGTTTTTCCCTCTTTCTTGAAAATACCACGGGCTCCCTGCTCACGAGGGGATATTTTCCCCTTTCCTGGAGCAGAACCAGCCCTTCCAGGATGGGTGGATGGGAACGATCCCGTCCCGTTTGGGAATGATCGGGGTTTTGTCCCCAGCTGCAGGAGACAGAAGGAGGAATCGCATCGAATCCTGGCAGGATCCGGCCCCTGGGGGGAACACGCAGGACGGTACCAACACTCCGGTCCTGCTCGTGTTGCAAGAAATTGCCCAAAGCTGGGGGATGGATGCAAAAAGTTGTCCGTGCTAAGGGGATGGGGAGCTGCTGGGAGCACTGGGAGCACTGGGATGGGGGCTTCTAGCTCGGGAAATTCAGGGAGGAGGTGGAGGTTGGGCAGGACCAGCACGAGCCGACCCCTCCGTGAGGGTGTCCCTGCCCCAGGGTCGGTGTTACCGGGAAGGGACAGACCAGCCCTCGGCCGAGACGCCGGGCGGGCGTTTGCTCTCAGACCGTGGTGGGGAAGCGGAGCCGGCCACCGCGAGAGGCTCCCAGCTCACCCCCAGCCCAGGCGACACGGGATGACCGAGCAGGAGGCTTTTGGCAGCGCAGGCAGCCCAGGAAATACGGAAAATCCCGCTCAGCAGAAGGGAGGCGGAATCCCGTCCGCCCACCCAGCGTTTTGCCCTGTGCCTGAAGGTGCTGCACCCCGATGGGGTCCCCAGTTCAGGGGGATGGGAGTTTCTTGGAGCAACCAGAGTGACGGGGCCAGGCTCCCTGGAGAAAAGCCTCCCCAGGTACCAGCTTGGCCCCTTGCACCAGCTTTTCTTGGTTCAGTTTTGCATCGTAAAACTCTTCCCTGTCCAACGGTGGGACTGAGGAGGGATCGGGAAGAGCTGCCCCGAGCTGATGGGGAGAGAGAAGCTGGGAGCGGAGCTGGACCCACCGGGGACGCCAGGCAGCCCCAGGGAGTGGCAGCCAAAGGGGTGGTGAGGAGGGGAGACCCAAACCCGGCCAGCCCCGGGTTTGCACCAGGGAGGTTGCAAAGCAAAACACTTTGCTGCTGCCGGAGCTGCCGCCGCGCCGCGGTGCCTTGGCCAGGCTGCTCGGGTCCCTCGGGTCCCTCCCCAGCTGCTCTGCACGTCCCCTTCCCCTCCCCGCTGCCAGCAATGCCTTTGGGGGGCTCCAGCCCTTACTCAGCAAGTTTTGTCCTTCCCCAAATCACTTTCCACAGAGTTTTGAACAGGACATCACCTCTGCCGAGTCTTTACCTTCTTTAGGAGACATTCACACCATCCAGGAATTGCACCGAAACCCCCAGCCCAGCCCCCCAGCCCGGTTTAACCGGCAATTTACTCCATCTGCCCCCAACAGAGCCGGGGCCGGAGCCGCCTCCTTCCACCCGAGAAGCCGCTCTTCCAGCCCCAGCAGCCACCGTGGTTCGTCAGCATCGCCCCGACGCCGGAGGAGTCCCACGTCTCCCTTTATTAAGTCTCTCTGCGTTTCTCAGCTATAAATAGGTCAGCGAGGTTCGAAGCAAAGCACGTGAAGACACACGTAAAGCAGCCGCCGAAGCGGGACTTTGCAGAGCCCGGCACAGCCATCTGCGTCACAGCGGCATTGATGGGCTTGAAAAAAGGGTGGCAAAGCAACTGAGAGCAGGATGGGTTTTTCCCTGGAAGGGATATAAAAATACCAGTGCTGTTTTTGGAAACAAGACGTTACCATTGAGCTTGTCACTGGGAATCAGGTCCAAGACCACGAGCAATTTCCCCATCAGGTATCCAGCACCAGCAGGTCACGTTTGATAGAGGAGCATCAAATGGGGGGTGATGGTCCCCAGGGAGCAGCAGTAGTCATGATATCAGCGAACACTCGCCCATGGTTCAGCCCACAGGGACGGCAAATTACAGGCTCCGTCCTTGGCAATAAATCACTCCCCATGGCTGCCAACTTCACGCTTACGCAGAAAAAAACCAGAGCCCTTTGCGAGCCCGGCACCACACCAAACACAAACGCAGTCTTTAGCGGTGGGAGAGGGGGGTGCCCGCAGCACTCCCAGCCTCGTGCTCGATCCCCACCCGCTCTACACTGAAGCCATCCCTAACTGCAGAGTCAAAGCTCGTCCTTCCCCAGCCCAAAAGATGCCGGAGCAGCGGAGCCAAGAGGCCGCCGGCAGCTCGAGCTGCTCCCGGAACCCACCAACCACCTGCCCAAAGCCCATCCCTGGCCGGAGGCTCGTTAAGGAACCTGCTCCCTCCCAAACTAATTAAGAGTAAACAGACGCTGGGGGCTCTGGTCACAGCAGGATGCAGAAATTTGCTCCGCAGGTGCCGGTCTCTGTGTTGGAGCACACGCCCGTGTCCGGCTCAGCTCCAGCCTGCGGCAGGGACGTGACAAGACACCTCCCAGCCGTGCCGGTGGGCTCCACTGCGTCTCTGGAGGCCCAAATATGCCAGGAAGAGGGGTCCCACGGGGATGAGGGGGTCCCACGGGGACCATTCCTTCTCCTGTCCCCCAGTCCAGCCCTCCCCACGCCTTCCCCTGCTGCCATCCCGTGGCCGTGTCCCACAACTGCACCCGCACACGGGTGGGACCACAGCAGCACCCAAGGGTGGCCCCTGCAGCCCTACAATCAGGCACCCATCTCAACCCGTCCCCGAGCACCATGGCCCCTTGCCCAGGGGTGGCAGGAGTCTGAGGTGTCCAGCCAAAGGGTGCTGAGCCTCTGCTCAGCCCTGGGCTGCCCCTCCCCGGGCACCCTGGGGTGCAGATCCCAAAGCTCAGCCGGCAGCACGGCACCCGGTGCAGCTCAGGGACAGGAACGCGACAGAGTTTATGGAGAGGTGGCAGGAGGGGACACGAGCAGCCCTTCCCGGTCCCACCACCCTCAGCCGCCAGCCCAGAACAGACCTGTGCCCACGGGGGGGGGGGGGGCTGCCCATCCCTCCAAAGCACTGGAAAATCCAGGGTTTATCAAAACTCAGTTTATTCCAAACGTTAAAAGATAACAGGTTTTTTTTCCTCTCTTCCTTGATTAATCAACCAAAATACTTTACATTTTCTTTTAAAAAAATTCAACCTATTCTGAGCCATTGTACAAGTCCCAGCCCCCCACCCCGCACACTCCCCCCATTTCCCCCTATTGCTATAACTTAACATATAAAATTTAATCTTTGCAGACCCCCTTCTCAGTCCAGGTACCTGGAGGGCAGCAGGGAAAGAGAAGATGGGCCGGGCCGGGCGCAGGGAGCGAGACCAGTTGGACTGAGACCGGAGGCGATGGGACGGAGGGAATCACGTTGTTTCGAGTGATTCGATGCATAGCTGGGTTTTGGTTGTGTCTTCTCAGCGAGGCCCTAACAGCAAATAAAGCTCCTTCCTCAGCAAAGGGAAGAGAGAAAATTAAAATAACAAAGTCCCCACGGTGGGATGGATTTTGTTGAGTTTCCAAAGGCAACGTGAAAGAGCGAGAGCGGCTGGGACTGCAAAAAGCAGCGCTGGAGGTGACCACTGCAGGCGCCAGCCTCGCTGCCTGCGGGATTTTGGCTCAGACCTTGAAGGGGTGGTGGGTGGGAGGCAGGAACCCCCCTTCCCTTCTCCAGCAGCCACAGCTCTGTGTGCAGCATGGGCTGGGCATCGTCCAGCAGTGTTTTCCCCCTCGCAGGCTCCCAGCCGCCCGGCAGCATCCTCCCACCACAGCCACAAGTAGTGGGGTGAGAGGAGAGCGGTCCCCAGGAGTGTTCCTGCTGGGCTGAGATCTCACCCGGAGCGAGCCCAGAGGGGTTTGGCGGGTGGCAGCAGAAAAATCCAAGTCGGAGAGGTAAAAGATGTTCAGTTTAACAGAACAGGGGAGCACCCAAAGACCGGGGGAACACGGGGACCTCAGAAAGCCCGATGCCCAAACCCTTTTGTGTAGTGAAGAACAAAGCCCTCACCTTTGCTGGGCCAGGAAATATTTTAAAAAAACCACCAAAACAAATGAGAAATGGAAAACCCATCCAGCCACAGCACGAGATCAGTGCAGGACCAAGCCGAGCTGGGGGAGCTGACAGAGCACCGAGCACCATGGGGGAAAAAACACGAGCATCCCTGAAGAGCCCTGCTCCAGCCACGCAGATGCCGCCAGGGCCCAGCTCCAGGAGCCTCCCGCCCTCCCCACCACGCTGGTGGGAAACCAGAGCTGGAAACCGGTTGCCCGACCTGGGTGGAAGGTGTGTGTGTGTGGGGGGGGGGTGCACGGGTCCCGCGATCCCGCTGGGCTCGGCTGCGTGGTGTCGCTTCATCAACTCTGCTCCTTGTCCCTGACCAGCAGCACAGTGTGTTGGCCACCGCTGGACACGGCCAGGACCGTGCGGTTTTCCAGCTGCTTGCCCGTCATCTCCACAGGGCTCCAGACGTCATCCTCGTCCCCTGTGCCCAGCTGGTAGTTGGTGCCCATGCCCCAGGCAAACGCTCGTCCTGCAACGGAGAGCAATGTCATTTGTGACATCAAAGCAGCTGCACGACGGGGAAGGAAGGGGACCTGGCAACAAACCCAAGGGGACTTCACACCCGGGGCCAGAGACGCAGGCAGGGGGAAGAGGAGCAGCGCTTGGCAACTCAAAGAGGCATTTCATCACGCAGCCAAGGCAGCTGCTTGTCCTCGGGGAGCAAACCGAACCCATCAGCCCACTACAAACCCCCCTTCCCACAGCCACGGGCTGCAGATCCCACGCACAACCGGAACAGCACCAGAGGACACAGGTCTCACAGCAGCAGAGTTCAGGGTGCGGAGAAGGGACCGGCAGGCCAACGACCCTCTCCTGGTCGACACCCTGTTCCGGACCTTGCTGCCAAGGGCCCACAAAAATATTTGAGCAGCTGCTGCCCAGCTGCCCCCGCGCCGGGTGCTCGGCAGGGGCTGCATCAGCGCCAGGGCCTGGCTCCAGTCCTGACCCAGCGTGCCAGGAAGGGTGAGGGGGGTAACACAGCGCGCCATTCCCAAACCCACGGAGGCGCCCGGCACTCACCGTCGCTGCTGACGGCGTAGCCGACCGACGCACCGCATGCGACAGAAGAGATGCTGGGGAGCTCCGGGATGACCGTGGGTGTGCTCTTCTCCTCCGCCCCTGCCCCGAGGCCCAGCCGGCCGTACTCTGCCCTGCCCAGGCTGTAGGCTTTACCTGGAGAACAACAGACACACGGGAAAGGTGACTTGAGGGGGCAGAAGCTCGTAGCAGGGACCCTCTCCCTCTGGTCTGACTCCTGGAGGAGCATCACCCCTCCCTGCCGCACCGTAGATCCCAACCAGGAGGTGCAGGGTGGGATAGAGACCCCCGAAATCAACGGGGCGAGCGGGTGCCTGGACAGACTATTTATTGAGCCTGCGAGAGCAGAGTTTGCAAGTGGCTCCAGGTTCCTGACATCCGCCCTGCCCTTTGCTGCAAACTCACGCCACCCTTGTTGCCTTGAACACCGAGGACTTGGAAGGCTCCAGCATGTCACCCCACCCCAGCACATGCCCAGCCCTGGGAGTCCCCATCCCGCCCCGCTTTGTGCGACACCCAGCCCGCCCATCACATCGGCACTCACCCTCCGAGTCGACGCACACAGTGTGGTGCTGCCCGCCGGAGAACCCGACCCAGGACTTGGTGGAGTTCTTGAAGCACGTCAGGTTCTGCGGGGAGAAGCAGGGCTCGGTGCCCTGGGTCCCTGCGGGGGGGGGGACGCACAAACCCAGGCAAATCAGGCCCGTGGGCACCGACAGCCCAGGCCAGGCACCGGCACTGAGCCATCCACCCTGGGGTTCCCCCCACCAGAGACCAACAGCCCCCCAAGCCCCAAAATCAAATTTCTGACTGCAGGGGCTGGGACCTAAACCCAGAGCTATGCAGAGTGACCCCCCCACCACCCCAATTTCCAGCTCCACTGTGTCTGGTGGGTGCTTGGTGTTCAGGATCCAGGGTGCCCAGCAGTGTCCTCCCACCAGGCCAGGGCAGCAAGGGACCAGGAACCGCAACCAGACCAAAGTGGGCAGGAGATCTGGAGGGACGTAAGCGAAGCTCACCCAGCTGGTGGTAGTTGGAGAGGCCAAATCCATAGATGTGTCCTTCCTGTGTGACAGCGAAGGTGAAGTAAGCCCCGCAAAAGGCATCCTGGAAGCGCATTTTGCCTCTGTTGCCTTTGCCTCTGACAGGGACGCGCTGGGGGACCAGCAGGCGCTCTGGGGGCAGGAGACAAGGGGTCATATGAGGATGAATGATTTACAGCCTTTTCCTTCCCGCTTAGATCCAGCTCCCTGAATTCAAGCAATCCATTTACACACAAGGCCTTGAGCAGCAGGGGAAGAGACTGGGTCTCTCTGCTCCTCTGCAAAGCGCAGAGCTGGGGCCAAAAGACGCAGCCCCGCGCGCCTCCGAGCACCAAAACAACTCACGCAGCCCTTTCCTTCCTCCTCGGTTGGCAAAGAGCGCCGGCACTCTCCCCAGCTGGCCCTGCTCACCACAGCCGCACGTGAAGAGGTCACCATCCACCGTCAGCATCACCAAGTGGTCATTTCCTGGGAGGGGACAAGGGAGACGAGCGAAGCAGGAGTCATGCTTCAGGAACCCAGCAAGACCCAGGGACTGAGATCCCACACTTAAACCTCAGCTGTCCCAGCTTTCTAGAATTCAGTGGGGATACCTTGATGCCACCTCCTGGCACAACTTAAAACACCAGGATCTCCCTCTTCCTGATCTCAGCTGCTCATCTGAAACTCCAAAGAAGTTTCTCTGGGCAGGTTTAGGGGAACAGGTTCTCCCCAACTTCACCTGGGCCCTGGAAAAGTTCCCTGGCTGCTCTGCTCAGCTCCCCCAAGTCTAGAAGAGCGCAAGGGCTCTGACCCCGTGGGGTCGTGGTTAGGGCACTCTCGTAAGGCATTTTACACCAGATCAGGTCAAATATTAACAATACTGTTGGGGCTAGAAGAGACACAAGGTCTGTTCTCTCAAGAGCCAGAGAAGAGCAAGTACACCCTTGTACCTGGCTCAGAGCAGCCAAGAGGGAGGAAAAGGACACGGACCTTCTGGACCTTCACCTTCTCCCAAGGGCTACAACAGCCTCGTGCACCAGCCTGACCCCCACGCGGACCCCAGGACCTTGCTCACCTGAGACAATTTTAACGACGGGTGCACTGAGCTGGAGCAGCACAGGAACAGAGCTCGTCTTCATGGGCTCCAGCAAACCGATCACCCCGTTGTTATCCTGGGTGGAGAGACAGACAGAAGGCCATCAAGTCACAGAAGCAGCTACCATCAGCAGAGCTTCCAGCGTCCGAGAAATCAACGTACCCGGAAAGAGCCCCAGACAAAGACCCTGCCATCCTCTGTCAGCGCGGCTGTGTGACTGTCCCCCGCAGAGACCTGCACCACCTTTTCCTGCAGCTCCACCAGCCCCGGCGTGGTCTCTGACCCTTCTGCCGAGGTGTCGCGCCCAAGAGCACCTTCATCGTTGCAGCCAAACGTGTAGATCTGCAGATAGAGAATGAGACGGTCAGGATGGGACCCGGAGGGGCAATGGGTTGAGCATGAAGCCAGGGGACAGAGACCCACCAGGACAAATTATCCATTTGACCCCCTAAAATTTTGTGGTCCATGGCATGGAGATTATGCTCATCCCCAGGGCTGGAGTGAGCTATATGTCTGGGCAGAGCGGGGTCCGATTCAGACCCCCAGCTCCAGGACACGTCCCAGAGCTTGCGGGGAAGCATGGCTCAGCCCCCCGCCCAGCGCTGCACTCACTTTTCCCGTCTGGCTGAGGCACACCGTGTGCATCCCTCCGGCTTCCACCTGCACCATCATCTCCGGCAACGACACCAGAGCCGGCTTCTTCCTCTCCATCACGTCCTCGCCCAGGCCCAGCTGGCCAACATCTCCCTGTCCCAGCGTCAGCACCAGGCCGGGCTGCGTGCGGTGGGACGGGTGGCAGACTGCGGGGCAGAAGGGAGATAAATACCACATAAAACATAAGGGGGGGGGGGGAACAATCCTTCCTTTAAAGCTGATCCTTGGGAATAGGGAGGGAAAACTCCCAGGGGTTTTTCTTACTTTTAATCTTCTTCCTTCCAGGAGATTCTTCTTCCGGCACCGGGCTCTTCTTCGCGGTGCGTTTCCCCGGCATGGCACCTCGAATCTAAACACGAGACGCCCTGTTAGGGGGTCACCCACAGGGCTCCCAGTTCTTTAGGGTTCCCCCCCCTTTAAAATCACCTCGGGACCCCTGAGGGACTAGTGACTGAATTAGGATTTTGGCACCCATCTCCACCCCCGCTTTGGAAAAATGTAGTTTGTTGGGGTTTTGGGTTTTTTTTTTCTTGTGTGTTTTCTCCACGGTCCCCACTCTCACGCAGACGTGACCCCCTCCACCCAGGGAATGACGCCAGGGATGGTGCGGGAGGGCTCCAGCCCCCTGCCCTCCCCAACACTGAGCCCCGCGTATTCCGCACCCCACGCGGGAACAGGGCCCGGGGTGGGAAGGAAGGAGCACCCCGCGAGCTTCCCTCTCCCCCCCCCCCCCCCGAACCGAGCCGTGCCGCCACGCGCCGTGCCGCTGCCCCACGAGCCGCGTGGCCGGTGTCCCCACCCGCTCCCCCCCTTCCCGCCGTTTGAATTCCCCGCGCCGCCCCCCCCCCCCCCCGCCGTCCCACGTGGGGCCGCGCAGGCCCCGCGGCCCGGCCTTTCCTCCCAACCGCTCACCGCGGCAGCCGAACACAGCGCGGGGCGGGGGGTATGGGGGGGGGGGGGCGAGGCTCGGCGGGTCCCCCCTCCCTCCCCTCTCCCCAGCCTCCTCCCTCCCCTCCCGGTCCGTCGCCCCCCCGGGGTCCCACTGCGCTCCCACCTCCGCTCCGCCGGCCGGCCCGCTGCCGCGCTCCCTCACTGCGCATGCGCGGGAGAGGGGGAAGAGAGCGCACAGCGCCGCCGGCTCGGCACAGCGCCCCCTGCCGGCCGGCGGCTCCACGACCGACCCCCCCCCCCCCGCGGGCAGGGCAGGACGGGCAGCGCGGGCAGGGCAGGACGGGCAGCTGCCGCCCCGGGGAGCCAGCAACTTCCGCGGGAAGTACGTGCCACGGTTACCGAGTAATTAACTCGTCCTGGCGCCCTACCTCTAAACACCGGCGATCCCTACAGGCTGCATAGCTACGGGCTCGGCCGGGACAGATCTGCAGCAAAAATTAATGTATTTAATGCAAGCAGAGACTAATTGGATAGTGACAACGAAGCACGAGGAGGAGTATTAAAATCCAGCAGGTTCATGCTCTCAGGTGCAGCAACCAAGAGCACAGCCAAGATGCCATCTGTCAGAGGTTGTTCTTGAGCTATTTGACAGAAAATCTAACCGATTTAAGTTATTTAGGGCCTATTCGATGTTTGGATCCCTTTGTACAAAAGCAACAAGTTCGGTAACGCACACGGTCCTCGCAAGGGCAGGAAGCGCCCTGAAGTCTATCGATTCCAGGTGGTTAACTGAGAGCGCGAGTTATTTCGGATCATGTGAGTTAAGGAAAAGTCACTGACCTTTCTCCTGGGGGACGAAAAGCGTCTTGTTTATGACAAAAAGAGGTTTATAGAAGTTCCTGCCTATGGGGTGGAGGATCCTCACAGATAGCACCAGAGCCAGGCGTTAGAACAGCGTGCCACCACCACCGGGTTTTGAAAAGTAACTGTTTTATGATGTCTGACCCAATCATAAGGGTCAAACATCACCATTACTTTGTCAATTGTAACATGGGGAATTGGGACCAATCAACTTGTATTTTTTGGAAGTTTGTGCTGTTAACATCCCAAGTAGGGTTCCAGAACCCCATCTGTTCAATAAACACTCTTAACTCATAATCAGATTTGTCCTTACGACTGGATTCCTCAAGCTGTAAGGACTCCTCGAACTTTCTGGTCCTCATTACCAGTTTTCCTCATTACCAATTATCTTAAGAAAAAGCCAAAAGCTTTATCCATTTGGCTTCCTGTGGGGGCTGGCCAATTGTTTAGGGCACATAGGGCTGACTACGGGGTCCATCCCCATCGTAATCCTCCATCCTCATCTTTATTTAGTGGTTATAGACCACTCCACTTTCCTTCATCCCACTGCTTTATGTGGCTAGTCCACTTTTAATCTTGAAGCAGGAACAAGACCGAATTTCTTGTGGTAATGGCAATATAGCAACCCAACAGTCTGTGCCTCTGATGGCAAGTCCAGTCTCCTATCTAACAGGATAAATCTTTCCTATTAACAGAAATCAGGTTCCTAATTATGTACTTGGCCAAGCCTCCTCTACTCCCATTTTAAACAGATCCTAGCTAAACAGCTAATAACGTGGGTTTTATGTGGTTTCTGCACCTTTCACCATCACACTCTGGAGAACACACAATTAGCACACAGGAATCCCACTTCTGACACAGAGGCACTAACAGCAG
Source organism: Grus americana (assembly GCF_028858705.1). Classification (NCBI taxonomy): domain Eukaryota; kingdom Metazoa; phylum Chordata; class Aves; order Gruiformes; family Gruidae; genus Grus; species Grus americana. Next base: position 3,683,331 of record NC_072874.1, read on the forward strand.
CATCCAGGATTTTTTTCAGATTCCAGGACACAATCACTCACAAAGAAATGTACACCAAGCAAAAAAAGTAAAGTTTATTTAGTTATCTACTAGTTAGAAGTTTACAATCAATCAATACTAGTTAGAAGTTTACAATCAATCAATACTTTAAGGCCTTATTTCAGGTTAAGGTGGATGCAGAAATTACTGCTCGTTGCCCACATCCAACAAGCCACCCCCACCCCTGGGGATCAGCTTCCCCCAGAACTTCTTTGCCATGCTGCAGCCGCACCGAGTCGAATCACACAGCTGGCACCACGCGTGGCCCCACTGACGGGTGGGTTGTTGGTCCACAGGCCAGCTGACGGCAAGTCTGAGTCCACACGCAATATGTGGCCGCTTTTTCCTACTCCCTTCTTACAGGCTGGGCCCCCACCCTTTGCGAACACCCCACAGACAGCTCCTTCCTGGCAGGTCGGGCCACCCAGAGTCCTGCCCTTGACTCTGTGGCACCTTTCCGCCACGTACATACCGATTTCACAATGGCTCTATCAGCTTTCCTCGTGTGCAGCTCACCCACGTGGGCTCAGCCCCGGCCCTGCTTCATTGTACCACAAAATTCAGCAGCTACGTAACCCACCATGTGACCAGGGACACTCCTGCCTTCTCCTGATAAAGAAGGCATTTAACAGGCAATCCCCAGCATGAAGCACATGCTATTGGAAGGCCACAAAATACAGGTATCTTCTGCTTCCAGCCTGTCCTGATCTCCGTGGCCAAATTTTGATTACACATATTGCACAAACTGAACCTTAGCTATCACCTCTCTTTATTATTCAGGCCAGTACTGTGTAAGCCCCATCCCTGGCAGTGTTCAAGGCCAGGTTGGATGGGGCTTTGGGCAACCTGGGCTAGTGGAGGGTGTCCCTGCCCATGGCGGGGGGATAGAACTAGATGGGCTTTGGGGTCCTTTCCTACCCAAACCAGCCTGAGATTCTGCAAAATACTCACCCTCTCCCACTACACACGTGGATTCTTTTCTGTTGTTAGCATCTCATCACAGTCACCAGTGTCTGCAATAATTTAAAAAAAAAAAAAAAAGCATTTGTTTCTGCTCTTTCCCCAACTGCCGTATTGCACAAATAAGGCCTCAAGCTAAACAAATATCATTCACCTCCAACCACCAAGGATTTGTTTCCCCTCTTTAAGAAGATTCAAGAATGAGCCTCTTTCCCCCGTCCATCCAAAGTCCAACAAAATCTTAGAAGCTGGGGAACACCTAAGCTGAGCTTTCTGTTAAACAAGGCCTACAAAGCCTGCATTGGTATTCAATTACTTTAAGCCGATCCAATTCAGTTTCCATAAGCCACTTAGAAATAGCTCAACCTTATTTAAACTATTAAGAGAACCACGTAACTATACACAGCAAAGAATATTAGCACAGTATTACTCACCTTCCACATCAGTGCTCCGCTTCAAACTTTTCAAGTTTAGAACTGAAGTGAATAAAGAAAAGCTATTTTAAGGAATTGCTCAGGAGTTTCCCCTTCCCCCGTCCAGCCGTGCAGGCTGGCACATGTGTCCCCCTATTCCCCCCCTCCCCGCGAAGCCGTAGAGGTGCAGAGTTGTTTCCTGCATGGTTTATCTCCTCCGTCACCGCCCGAGGGCTCAGAGAAGCAGTAGGAATATGCAGGCTGCAGACTCGAGGCCCGGCTTGTTCTCCAACGTCGTGGAAAGGGACTGTACGTCACGGGCCCGAAGGCCTACGCTCCCATGCGCCACACGGACAGAGCCGAGAGAGAGCGACTTCTCCGGATATCCACGTTGGATTAACGTTTTAAAGCACTTCACCCCCAAACCCACAGGCGTCCCCCGCTTTCCCCTGCTCCCAGACGTGACCCCACGACCGATACTCACGTCGGGAGCCAAACGGACGAGGCCGGGCCGGTGCAGGGATCAGCACAGCCTTAGGAAAGAGGAGGAGACAGTGAGGAGAGGCCGAGGGCAGCGCGGCCCAGGCCGCCCCCTCAGCAGCGCCAAGCACCCAGCCAAGGCCACTCGTGGCCTCTTATTAGCACGGCAACAGGGACGCGGTGCCCCTACAGCTGGCCGCAGGCAGCGTGGCCCCTCACACCCGTAGGGTCCCCATGGTAAAGCGTAGGGAAGGGTGAAGGAGGAGAAGGCCGGCCACCGCCGCCCAGGTCGGACCTACCTGCACGCACCGCCGCTCGTCACGAAGAAAGAGACCGACCGCTCCCGCACCGCGGTATTTATAGAGCGGGCGGGGGCGGGGCTAAAGGCGCGTGCGCATGAGCAGCGGCAAGGGGCGGAGCGAACCGCGCTTGCGCAGTGGGAAGCCGTAGGCGGGAAAGCAGCCCATGCGCGGTGGCGAAGCGGCGGCGGTTGGCGCATGCGCGTTGGGAAGGCGGGAAAGCCGTGAGGCGCTTGAAAAGACGACCACAAAAAGCAATTTTTTTAAAAAAAATTCCTAAAATACTTTTATTCAATAATTAAAATCTGTTGATGAGGAGACTGATATACAATGCAAATGATTTAGTCTACAGGCGTTACTGTACAGGGGGGAGCTGTGAGGGAAGAGCCCCCGCCGCCTCCCCGGGGCAGGCCCAGGCCTTGGCACAGCGCGCAGGACGGGCAGCACAGCCAGGCCCACCCCGGGCAGCAACGGTCTGTGAACAAGGCAAGCCCTCCTCTCCCTTCCCACACCCTTCTTCACCTTAAGTGGCATAGTTCTGTGCATGATACAGCAGTGGCCAATACCAGATTTTTTTTTTTTTTTTTAAAACCCACCCCCACATTTAGGAAGAACCAATGTGAGATCGTTCTCAGGAGAAATAATCTCTTAAGGTCACTTTTTAAACCTCTTCTTCCCCCTCCCTTCCAACCACACAGTGAAATTACCAAGTTTCCAGTAGGTTTAGCTGTAAAAATGAGAAAAGGCAAGTTTCACCCTGATTTGGGAGAGTAAAAAAACATCTGAGGGGAAGCCGCAATAAAAAGAATTGACTACTGTCACAGCTTCCCCAAATTAAAAAGTTTTTAAAAGGCAACAGTCATTTCCTGGTTCTGTAATTTGTTAAACAAGCCTAGATATCTCAAGACAAGATCTGTTAACATCACAGCAAGTGTGAGAGAGTGGGGAGGGAATGTTTTATACATTTAAGTTGTGGTTTTTGTTTATCTTGGGTTTTTTTTGTTTTTTACAAAAAAGATGCAGCATATGTTAATATCTACACAATTCCCTTCCAGGACAACAAACCGTTGGTCAGTAGTGATTCAGGACATTAAGGACATGACAGAGACAAAAGCAAAACCAAAAAAATGACAAGTCAACACGTCAGTTGTCTGCCGGGTCAGCATCTGCACAGGGTTCTCTGTACACAGCTAATATACACACGTGCTTCCTAGCACATCCACTCTCCATTCCTCAGTTTTCCAACATCAGAGCTGCCAGGTTTTGGGGTTCTGCCCCACCACCTCTTGGTAAAGAGGAGGAAACTAAGGACTTGCACCCCCAAAAGGAGTACGTAGAGCTGAGAACTGGGTCTGTCCAGGCTGAGAAAGGGAGCTGGGGAACGAACCGTTTGTTCACACGTGCACGGGCTCCTGGCAGGGATGCTGGCGCCGGAGCAGAGGCGTATTGCTGAGCCGCGCGAGGTATAGTGTTCAGTTCCAGCCTGATGGCACTCGAGACGCGTTTCTTCCAGTGAAATGCTACATTCAGACAGGATTCCCCTTCCCTGGCCGAAAGCCCTTTTCTGGATATGTTTTGAAGGCAAATCTTGGAAGAGCCAAGGTTCCACCCTCGCCGTATTGCCTAGGAGAGGGACGCAGAGAACTTCCAGTCCTCTCAGGTCTCTTGCTCCCTTCTGGGAAGATTACGGTCGATGGTACCTAAAAGCCAAATGAAAAATGCGAGTGTCATCCTCAGAACTCAGGTTAAATGGTTACCGAGTCACTACAGAAGGCCAAATAAACTGAATTCTCTCTGAACTCCCAGCCCTCAGTGAAGCTGTTAACATCACGCAATTTCACCTCTGCCATCGAAAGCTCTTGCGCGCTGCAAACTCTCAGCCACGCAGAGCAACGGCAGGGGGGAAAAGAATCACTTGGGCCACGATCCACAGGTTACTTCATAGATAATATCCGAGCTAACTACTGAGGAGTTTTGGACAACTCCATCCCAGAAAAGCACACTCCAGCTGCAAGGTCACACTGGTTCCAGATTCACCTCAAACCCGCCACTGCTCACTTTGGGCGTCCAGGACTGAAGCCCCAGTTTGAGGAAGAACAACCCACTTCACAACTGGTACTCCTCCAGTCACCCAAGAACACCAAGGCAGAAAGGGACATTAAATCTGCAACTGTGTGTAGCACAGGTCATTTTTTTTAAGGTTTTACCGTTTTGCCTCTCAGCACTACCCCTGCAGCACAATCCTCCCAACGAGACCGGAACTCTGAGTTGGCAACGCGTTCTCACTCACCTCGTGAACTGCTTGCTGTCCTCGTGCACTTCCATTTCACAGCTCTTAAACTCATTCAGCTCCTTCCGGATGGCAGCCTACACAAAGAGGGCAAAATCTCTATATTACCCTCTCCCCCATCTCAAGTGAGCTGACATGGCAAGAAGGTGCTGTAGCTCCAACACCCCTGCTCAGGGCTGATCTGTACCACCTTCCAGTGGTGAAATGAAGAGAACAAGGTTTGATACGCAGGGCTGAGTCCCACAGCTCAGACTGCAGCAGCCCACCCCAGCTTTCGCAGTCCGTTCACATTAGGCTGAGTTTAATCCGCCCTACCTCCTCCACACCGAGGGCTGGGCAGTCCCCACGAGCGGTCAGGGAAGACAAGAACATCTGTTCTGGCTTCCCTGCCAGCTTCTTGCCTAGGCCTGCCTCAGCCTGCAAGGAAAAGCACTCCTCCCACCAATGCCCTACACCTTGTGTCCTCTTATATTGCCTAAAAGCCGAGGCAGAGGCCACGCTGGTGTGCAGACCATGCCCGCTTGGGCTCTGCGTCACCGTGGAGGGGGACGAGAAGCAGGACTGTGTACAGCACAGGTGGGTGAAGGGACACTGGGGTGGCAGAGGGAATGAAGAAGAGGTGAAGCAAAAGAAACAGAGCAAATCTTGGCTCACGCCCTTTCGCATGAGACACCCCGATACAGCTCCCCTTCCCACCCTGTTACCTTATCAGCTGGTGTTAGTTTTGTCCACGGCTTATCTGCTCGCCGGTCATAGTCTTGAGCATCCGTTACTTCCACGTATTCGTTAAACCTCAGGATCTTCCTGGCCTGCAGCTCTGCCACTGTCGGCCTTTGGCTAAGCTGAACACCAGCAAGAACAAAGACAGTTAGTTTGTGCCTTGTTTAAAGCAGTTCAGGACTAAACATCCCAAGCGAAACAAAACCCAGCACTCTCACTTGGCCTGAATCAGAGGTACAGCTAGGTCCTGCTTGCAGCCTGCGAACCCTCTCGTAATCGAGTTTGGATCATGAGGCCAGGCTAGGGCAGAACCAAGGCTGCACTGCCAAGGAGACAGAAGACTCCGAGGGGTTTGGGAACAGCCATTGCAAGGGGGAGCCCTACGTGACACCCCTAAACCAAGCAATCCCATTCTCCGCTTCAGCAATGGCAACACTCCCACATTTCACACCCACAGGCCATTGGGAAGTTTTTCCCAGCCATGAGTAACAGCCACAAATAATTCGGACTTAATAGCTAAAAGCAGCTGTTGCTCTGCTCAGCTTCTCCCAACACTGCTGTTAGTTTAGAAACAGATTTTTGGGAGTCTGGTGTGAAAGTCATGGTCACTGAAGTACTGTGTTAAAAAACCCAGGCCGGCACCAGCAAACCTTTCAAGTGCCAGGTGCCAAAATTTAGTTCTCATCTAGCTTGTTACGCTCGATGCCAGCTCAGATCTATCGCTGACAAATGTGGCTGCAGTGCCAACGGCTCACCGTCGGTGACAGTCCACGTTCCAAAGTCACAGCAGTCAGAGGGCACTGGGGACACTTACACAATAGCCCCGTGACTTCACCCACAGCAAGGTACCTACAACGTGCTCATAGCCACCCCCATCCCCGACGGCTCTGCCAGATGGCAATCACAGCACGGAGGCCAGCAGTACCTTTCTGGTGAGCCTGCGCTTGATCTCTCGCTTCTCAGCTTGACGGTCAGCTTCATTTTTCGCTGCCAAGGGAAAAAGAAAAGTGAAATTTTCCTGTAAGCATCACAGGCTTTTTAAAAAGTGCTTTCTGGACTTGAACAAAGGCGCGTATCAAGCTATATCTGATTATCGACACATTGGAGAGCCCACCGTGGTGTGTCTGCACTTGCTACAGGCAGGGAGCGCAGTCCGACTCAATGCCCTCACTCCCGAGCACCCCCTGACTGACAGTGGCGATACGGGCCCTTACGCAGCATGAGTGAGTCATTCTCTCCAGCCCTGGGTATGTTAAACATTAATGGCCATATTGTCAAAATACATCCAAGCCACTTTGCAGATTGCCCCTCCCCAAAGCTATTATACTAATAGTTTAAAGAGAATAACAGCACAGATAAATATTTTAAATGGAAACTTCCTGAACTGACATTTCACTTTCCTCAAGATGTTTATTTAAAACTTTTGCAGAGCAAGGTATGGCCAAGAGAAACACCACTGACTGAGCAACGAACTGCTGCCTTTGGATCATGCAATACAATGCTGTAACGTCTGGACCGCAAATAAAAGTCCAGCCTAAACAACCTTTTAACAGTCCTTGCTGTGTAACATCAGAGTCTTAACCAGTTCACATACTTTTCCCTGAGGGGGCAGGCAGGGGACAGGCAGCCTTTCTATAATATGATGCTTTGAACTGTATTGCTTGATACCACAGCTAAGGGCTGATTTTATCCAGAGCTGGTTTCCGATTGTGACAAAGTACTGGGAAAAATTAGTGGAACTGCTTTACTACAGCAACAGAAGCAAAGCACAGTTCTCCATCACTACGTTTCAAGCAGATTCCAGGTACACCTGGACTAAGACATTAAAGATAAACTTATTACTTAGGACCACTAAAGAAACATTACTCACGTTGAAGTATGTTCCTCTGCTCCAGTTCTTCCGCTGTCGGTCTCTGACTCAGTCGCCTAAAGGAAAGTGTGACAAGCGTGTGCTGTTTTATCTGGTCATTCATCAGTTGGGGATGAAGAATACAACTGCTTGGTTTCAGTGCATTGAAAAGGCTCCTTGACACCCCTCATTCACCAGTGGAGATCACCGCTGCCCTGTTTTACACTCTCTTCCACTCAAACGGCTGTTCACCCACAGGCACGGGTTAGGAAAGCACTACAGCCTCTCAAAAGCTCAGAGGCAACTTCACAGGAAACTCAAGGAGATGGCAGAGCCTCGACTAACAACAGTCCCAGCTTAATCCACCACCTAATGCATCAGCACTCAGCCTGCATCTGTCCACATCTTTATAGGCCATCCGTATTTTAGAATCAGAGAATCATTTTGGTTGGAAAAGACCTTTAAGATTATCAAGTCCATCCATAAGGACTACAGAAATGTTACTGCCTAGAGACTTTTCCCTCATAGTCCATTTAACATCTGGAAACGGGGGCCTGTCAGGGGATATCGCTCAACTCCAGGAGGAACTTCCAACTGCTGTAACCGAGGGGGAAAAGCAGCACTTAGCCTCCCAGCCTTGATCCAGCAGCAGTGCCCAACCACCCTTGTATTCCAGCACAGGCTGCTTAGACAAGGCGACAGCTTTGTCCATTCCCACCCCTCCCACGCTGTACCGACGGCTCAAATGTTACACCCTCCTCCATTCCTCGTACCTGATCAGCGTCGTCCCAATCTGCTGCCGAATTTCATTCCACTCCTCCTTGCTCTTCCGCGGGAAGACTATTTTCTCCTCCTGCGGTGTGGTTGTGTTCCCCAGCTTTATAGCTAGCGTGTCTTTCCTCTTCACTTTGTTAGCCAGCGTGCCTGCGGGGAGGAAGAGCAATGGGATGTGACTGAAGACTGCAGTGCCTGAGCATGGCAATATCAGCCACTGGCAGTTGTGCTCTCCCCTGAGGCTTGCTTTCCAAGCTCTGCACTCCAGCTCCAGAGCTAGGCAGAGCTAGTCACTTCAGCAACAGCCGGCACTTCTGCGTGATGCCCACATGCTCACCTAATGCTGTCCCACCTGAAGGGGTGGGACAGCACAAGCTACTGCAGCCATCTGCAACCAGAGGGGGTGCGCCTCAGCAGACAAGCATACAGGTTTGGCTGTAGAGCCTTTGAAAAAGTGAGGAAGAGGACGTGTGGTACATCACAAAACAAAGAACCAGCTGCTTTGAAGCGCTGTGTGAACTAGCTCATTGATCCAGATCTCAATACAGCCAGGCACTAGTTCAGCAGAGAAAAAAAGCCAGCTGCAATGTCAAAGCCTTACTGTTATGGCTTTCATCTTCTTCCTCATCCTCATCATCTTTGTACAGGATGGGTCCCTCCGAGTCAGAGTCGCTCATCCCTTCATCTCCTTCCTGCTCCTCTGGCAGGACCTGGGGTACCAGTTTTGGGATCACTGTGACAGATGGCACATCTCCAATGTACACACGAGGGCCTGAATTCTGGTCCTCTTCCCGGTCATCATCTTCCTCTTCCTCATCGTCTGGACTAACGAGAAGCACACTATTACATCTCTTAACACATCCACAGGGGCTGGGGCACACCCAACGCCTTGTTAGGTCTCCTCAGCCCACAGACAGCAGATCTGTGGGTAGCTCAGGGACCAGAGATGCAAGAGCAGCCCCAAGATCCTGCACCATCCCCTCTGTCTGAAGCACAGGGAGCTCTGGCAGAGGACACACCAGAGGTTCTTTGCAGAACCAAACAGCCTTCTCACCCCCCCCCCCACTTTGGGATTTGCAGGTTCAACTCTGTTATAATACGAGACAGTCCTTTTCCCACTTCTCTTTTGCAAAATGAAAGGCTAAGGAAGGCCACAAATGGATGAAATCCAGGACCTTGTTTTGTCTAGGTGCAATTAAAGACGGGCCAGGCCTGGATTCCCGGCATGAGTCTGCATTTGTAATTTGGAACCCATTTCCCTTTGTGAGAAACAAAATCCCAGAACCAGGGTTAATTTTGTGGGGAAGATGCACCTGGCTCTCTGAGAGGCTGAAACACAGATTCGGCCCACAAACAAAACTGTTTCTTTTCTGCAAAAGGCAGCAAAGAAACCAGCCCTGCCCACAGCCCTCCTCACCATCACAGCCTCATGGCCAGAAGCAGGGAGTACACCACCACCACGTCAGAGCCCAGCGTGACCCACACCACTGCTACGGGTTTACTACATGCATGTACAGGAGGTACTCACACTTTCAGCATCTCGATGGTGACAGGCAGGGACCTCGTCCTGCCCAGGCTGCCGTTGTCTTCTCCAAAGCCATCGTTCTCGAAGAGCAGCGAGTGAGCCCTGTGCGACCCGTCGGCAGGAGGGGTGACAGGCAGAGGACTGGCCAGAGCCTGCTGGATACGGATGTGCAATGGGATCTGGGGCAGACGAGGCAGCACATGAGGTTCGCCAAACCCTTGTTCTGCCGTCCTCTTCGACACTTCCAAGGACCTGAAGTCTTCAGGAGGAGGAAGAGGAGGAGGAGGAGGAAGAGTCTCTTTGGGTAGGTCCAGGGATCGTGGAGGGTCCAAGACAGGGGTGGAGGCAGGCAAGGGCATGCGTGGAGGTTCAGGGGGTATGTGCGTAGGCAGTGGCGGCGAAGGCGAGGGCGGCGGGTAAGCAGAGGCCATGTGCATCGGTATCGGTGCGGGGCGGTTAGCTGTCACTGTCCTGTCATTCGGGGGCTTGGAAATGATAGCTGCCTCCGATGTGTTGTTAGGCAGGAAGCCTCTCTTCGGTGGGAGAGGAGGGGAAGGCTTGGACAAGCCTGTACCACTGTTCATTGCTTGAGAAAGTTCAGCTGCAAACAAAACCCACAAAAGCCACTACATTTAACAGGTCATTTTCTGGAGATCCTTCACCAGTGTGGAATAAGCATGGCAAAGCTCTCAGAGCCTCAGACCAAGCAACTTCTGCTGCTTTTTTGCTAGAACACGGTGCCAGAAATAACCAGGTTGCAAGCCAGGTTTGTCCTTCCTGCAGCAAAGGTAAGACTTGGGAGAGCAGCCAGAAACAAGCAGGCTGGGAGAGGTCTGTGCATCCTGCTGCTTTGGAGAGAGAGAAACAGCACCAATGGCACCAGCCCTCAAGTGACAGCAGATGGAGCTCACCCAGATCAGCACGCTGCCTCAGCCAAAGAATGCAGGTATGTAGGACACTTCACGGCTATATTTACAGCATCAGTTTGCAAAGGAATCTGAGATCTCCAGGGCACCCCAGACTCCAGTTGTGTTAACGGCTCCATTCCACATTAAAAAGCTTTTTGGGAAGTCTCCCTCAAAAGCAAAAGTCAGAACTGCAAGCAGCAATGTGCGCTCTCTCTCCATTTCCATTCATCTGCCAGATCCAGCCCAGAACACCCTACTGCCACATCAGCTCCTGCCTGTTTGAGGATGAGGTTCTGCTCTCCTCCCTCTGCACTCTGTTCCCAAAGCCCCACGTAAGCTTCTCCGCAACTACTAAACAGCAAAACATCCAAAAATAGTTAGGAGCCTTGAGTCTACACAGAGCTTGTCTGCTGCGTGATGGAGGAGAGGGAGAGAAACGGGGACCGTTTCATATCACAGAAAATACCCACAGCAATCTCAGGTTCCTAGGGAAGAAATTGCACCAGGAAAGACTGCTCTTGCTTTAGGAGTTGGTAACCTTTAACATTTACATATCAATGGCTTCTTGGGCTTGGAAAGGTTTTGCCCACCTCCTTGAAGAGGCTCAGATTTACTGTAGCGGTGACGGTCACACAGCAGTGGCCTGGGGATGGAGCTGGGAGGAATCCACAGTTCCAGGCACCACAAGAGGGTGCTGCAAGCGGGGAGTGTTTCACTGAGATAAGGCTGCATAACTGGAGAGAGGTGGGCACATTTTTGGGATGTTTAGCATTTTTAGACTTTCCCCTTGTAGATTAAGGGCCAGATTGTGCAAAACACCAAGTGCCCTCAGCTCCCATCAACCTCAGCCCAGAGGGATTCCAATATCTCCTCAGCAGCACTTGAAGCCTGGCAGGACCAGGCTCAAGTCACCTTTGGGCAGCCACAGACAGATTTTGAAAGGGACCAAGTAGCTGGCAGAAGGCAGAGGAGACAGAGAAGGGCTTGGGTGCCACTCAAAGCATCCTCCCGAGCAAGCCCGTCTCCCTTCAGTGTGATAAACCCAACTGGCGCCACCTCTCGTGACGTGCCACCACGGCAGATCCGGTGCTCTAACGCAGGCTACAGTAACCGTGGTTCCTGAAACCTGTCACCAGCACCAAGCATCAGGGCTGCTGCCAAGCTCCTGGCCAACGCTGTTCGCCCTGCTTGCTTTTTCAAGCTGATGCCGATTAAATTCCCACACTCCAAAAGCATTTACTGAGCCTTATTTTCAGCTACTGCATCAGACACACCAGAACTGCTCAGAGAACAAACACAAGGGAACATCTTCATGAGGAACAAAGGGGTGATCTGCACATTAACAGTCCTCCCTTGCCCTAGGTTACAGCAGCAGCACAAAAGCACACACATGCCTGAGAGCACGCAAAGACCTGCGGAGAGCTCACAAAGCCTATTCCACTGCTGCCGTTTACTCACAGCACCAAAACAAGGCTCGCCCAGCAACGACTGCACGCGTGCCACAGTTACAGCTCCATCGTGCTGGACGCACGGCCCTGCAGAGCTGCAAAGCCTCTCTCTGCATCTGCATTCTCATCCAGGAGACAAAAGATGGGCTGGCTGCTCTGCTCTCCTCCCTTCCCCACCCCTGCAACCCCAGGTGCACCAAGCCCAGCCCTGTGTTGTCAGGGAGAGGCACAGGCTGGGTCTGAACATATGTTTGATAGACCGCTGTCTCCAGCTACATTTTTTTTTGTTCCACAAGAACCTCCTGCAATTAGCGCTGGGGCATTTCAAATGCCATCTGTGATGTGTGCAAGCAGCTTAAAGAAAACAAGAAAGTATTTCATCAAGTGCTCAGGCATGGTCAGACTAATCAAGCTGGTCTGGCATACAGGAGTGTTTAACACCATAGCAAGGTCACTTGCAAAACCTGCTAGAGCAAGGAGAAGCCCCAGTGGCCCAGGCTACTTCAGATAGTAACTTGCACACGATCTTCTACCACTTCTACCAAGCCACACCTGGGTAATGCCTCCAGTTTCTGTGATAACAGTGCAGACCTGTCTGATGGATCTTCCTGGCAAGATCCTGATCTGTACTAGCCTCTGCTAATTCGATCCACAGATTAGCAGGTGGTCTGTGAAATATGAGCAGGCTGGCCATCGACTGGAGGGAAGTTGTCTCATTTATCCCGGCAGTGATGCATCTTTAAGACCTCTAAAATTCCTAAGGAGAGCAGGGACTCATTCAGCTTTAAGAAACTCTCCCCAGATCTTCTGCTTAGAGAAGTTACAGAGATAAAGACATTTACTTCTTTAAATGGGAAGATTCAGCTCAAATTACAGTCGAGCTGATTTATCCATGGGACAAGACTTAAGGACAAAACTCATACAGCAATACCCTGGCCACAGACCACAGAGAAGGTGCCTGAGTATAACCAGTGAAGTCTGAATTATCCCTGCCAGCTCCTGGCCTCTCTGCAAGTGGAAACCACATGGCCCAGCAGCCATAATAGATTTTTGGGGGTTTTGTTGATTTTTTTTTTAAAGACCAGCTGAAAGCATCAATTCTCACTGACCAGTCTCACAAAGCAAAACTCTCATACACCATCCACCACTCCCAGCTGTCCCACAGCTGAATCCCAGCCCTCAGTGAAGCACTGACATACAAAGACACTGTCTTATGGTTGTCAGAGAAATGCCTTCCCTTCTCCTTGCACCACCCCTACGCCTGCCAAAAAGCAGGCAGGGATTTTCCCTCCTGCAGGTAGCTGCTGGAAACAGGCATGTCTGACAGATCGGATGGCTTACGGCAGAAGACTCCAGTAATTACACTGTTCTCAGCACATCTATGCCATTTGCTACATCATACTACAAATCTTCCCTTATGAAGGGAAGAGACTCTCAGAGCGAGAGCTCCAGAACATCCCAGGGTACAAAAAAAACAGCTTACAGAGGCACTTACCTATTACTGAGTTGCTATTTCTGTTGATGGGTTTGGGAGGAGGGACGGGAGGCTGTTTGGCAGGAGCTGTGCTGGCTGTACTCGTGGGAGCAGTAGTGTTGGCACCGACAAGAGCCGGGGGCAGAGTTCTGGGGGCTGGGGAAGGGGCAGCTGTGGGATTGACTGTCTTTGCCGCAACAGGGGCTGTGGTGGAAGGTGCAGTTTTTGCAGCGCTGCTGGTAGGTGTTGGATCCTTTGCCTGTGCTTCATTTGCTTCCTGGGAAGTGGAAGGAGGTCTTTTTGGAGGAAGCAGAGGTTGCCTGGGAACATACGACTCCTGAGGTGGTTCCAGTTCGGGCCCTGAGTGGCTGCTGGATGAGCCTGCAAAGTGAGACAGCTCAATTTGAGAGACTGGAGGGCCCGGGAGGGAGTGGGAAGAATCAGATGAGAATTCAAAACTGGTCATCCTGGGAGAATCTGAAACAACTGATTTTGAACACATCTGGTTTCTTACCCTGCCTTTTCTTTGGTTCCTCAGCTGGAACAGGCTTCCTAAGGCTGGATGGCTTTGTGGCCTCTTCTTCCTGGCCGGCCAGGTTACAAACCCCAGGACCATCAATTGGGACTGTGTGGCCATTCTTCAGTGCAGGTGGGTTCAGCTTGTCTGGTTCTTCACCATCTGCAAGGGGATGGGAGAGAAGCAAACAGAAAACACTCAGAAAGCACAAGACGGAGGAGACGTGGCTGAGTTGACATCGATCCACACCAACTTCTCTCTGGCTTCTGAAACAGCCAATGTTCAGTCTACCTTCTGCAGAGGAAAGCACAGCAACACCAACCAGCTGAAGCTGAGAGCCCTTGATTTCATTATCAACAAGCAAAACAGTACAGCACTGTGTCCCATCAAGTGTTTTTCTTCTTCAGCAGCCTCTTAACCTACCACCTTGTTAGAAAGAATGCTACTGCGTTGAAGACCAGTATGCCCGATGCTGTCCCGCAGCTCAAAGAAGTTGCAATCGCAGTTAAAAACCTCCAGCAGTTTTTGTATCTACCCCCTATTACAGAGCATTCACAAATTCTCTGCTGCAATACAAATTCCAACGCTAGCCAAGTAATCTACTGGACGTGTAATAATAGATTTTGATAAAGTCTTAAAATGAGTTGAAGCACCTCTATTTTTCTTCTGTTTCTACTCTGAATTTGGCACAAAAATCACTGCTCTACCCAAAACATCGCACAGCAAGGCATATTTCCTCACTTTTTTACCTTTGTTTTAACCAGATGTAATGATACATCTCCAGAATCTGATGTAGTTTATCTTGACTATTTCTGCTTTTGCAGATGGAGCTTCCCAAATGTTTGAAGCAAGACCTTTTTTGGGAAGGAAAAGTTTTAAATCCTCTTTTCAGCCCACGCTTTTGGGAGCACTTACAGCCCTAGTCACAATGGGGAAATACTCAACCATTCTCTGCTTCTCTAACTGCCCTGAAAGGACAACCTTTTCATAATATTATTCCCAAAATCAGACTTAGCATCCATCGATGGGGCATTGCCCATTTTGACTGCTTTCCAACTCAAGAAAACTTGAATACATACATCACCAATTTGATTAAAAATCCTTTCAGTCTACTATCTCTCAAGCAATTGCAGTGTATGGCATCGTGCCCCCCAGGTATCAGACCGCAGCATGCTCTGTTGCTCCGATTTTTGCTGATTTGTTCCACTGTCCTCTTTGCCTCTTCTCTCCCCAAGGTATTACCTCCCCTTCCCTAACCTGGTGTTATTCAGAAGCTGAGAGCAACGATGCCAAAAAGCCAAAAGCTCCCCAGGCTCTCTTTTCTGCAAAAAATAGCCTTGATTCCTGAGACGAGATGGGAGACAGCTCTGCCTCGCTTAGCTGCCTTTCCCTGAAACGCAGAACGTACAGACAGCAACAAGGGGGAGTTTCCTCCCCAGCCAGGCCTGAAACTCAAGAGATGAGTCGGAGCTTTTTATAGCAGCAATTGCCTCTGGCTAGCTGAAGTTTTCAGTGAGGGAGACAGGGACAGTAGGATCTAGCTCTCCTTACCATCCAAACCTCGCATGCCCTTCTCTGGCACGGAGCTGCAGCGCGTGCGGAACGCTTCCGACAGCCTTCCCACACCACCTCGCTCCTAACTTCAGTTCCAGCGACCTCCTTCAAGGTCACAACAGTCCAACGCTATCTTACTGTCAGCCCAGCATGACCTGCTCACCGCCAGCCCAGAGAGCAGCAGGGCCTCCTCTCCCAGCTGCAGCGGGTTTCAAAGTCTCCACTAAACCTCTTCCCTACCTCCTTGCTCACTCATCTCACAGGGTTTCCAGCACTTTTTCCACTAAGCACTTACAGAAGAAAATGAACTAACCTTGTAAGAAGAGGTTTTCAAATTGCAAGCAAATACAATAACTTACCATCACCGTCTTATGACTGCCCAAGTGTCTTAAACTCATAGAAGGGATTAAGATAATGCGCTTTCTAATCTAACCCTCCTGCCAATACTGACTGCTCCCTCATACCTTGGGTTTGCACTTTGTCCAGATTACAGCCATCTTCTGTTTCTTAAGCCAGATCAGATGACTCAAAGCAGAAAAGAATTCCATTTCTTAGCCACGCTTCTGTTACACCCTTACAGTTTGGAAGATCTCTCCTCTGTCATCTCTAGTTGGAAGTTTGTTACCCAAAGCCTTTGATCTCTCTTCCACAGTTTCATCCTGTGACCTCATACACTTTTGTATCCCCGTGAACTCTTCCTCCAGCCCAGCATTTACACCCTCGGGCAGTTGTAGACGGCCTTCATTACAGTGTAGCTGCAAACAACTGCATTAAGACTTTTCCTCTCAGTTTTGATTTCAGTGGTTTGGTCTGAAAACCACTTTTTCACCTCCGCTTTTTAACTTTGCATCTTTCTTAGAAGAGCCCTGCAATTTGCATTAAGTTAAGGCTGCTGCTGCAGTACGCCTTTTGAGGTACAATTACACATCGCTCTAAGCCAAAGACCACACTTAGACAGGTGGGCTGCTCTCCCACCACATGTTCCTGCCCCCTCCCTTGCACCCACATCACCCAACACGTAACTAGACGGTGAACTGATCTGCCTGAAAAGTTAATTTAACAGGATGGCCCCAACTCAGCGATATCAGGGATGACAGAAAAGGAGATAAGACCTCTTCGACAGCATGGCAAGCTTCAGTAAGCTCAGCTGTGACTAACTATGACACCATACCATGAAGCATCATGTCTATAACACTTTGAGGAAATGCCTCTACCCAGGCAGCTCAAAAGTCATCAATTGGTTTCATTTTCTGAGCTTAAGGCCTTCGAACCTGAGCTCTGAGGTCAGCAGCTCTCCCACAGCAGTTCAGAGCATGATCAGAACAAGGCAGAGATAGTAAGCACAAGTGTGACGGAGAAGCTTAGCAGGACAAGACAAGGCAGTTGGAGTGGGACACGTACAAGAGGGACACACAGAACACCCCTTCCCTCCCCGCTGGCAGCAGACAGGAAGATATCCAAGACAGGCATTGCACTTTCTTAGCAACATCATCTTAAGCAAACAGGCTGCCTTCCTCGCCAGGTGCAAAAGTCAGACAAGGGAGAGTATTGAAAAGGGTAAGACAGACAGGAACCACATTAGCAAAGAGCCATCAAATTTGTCTCTCGAAAAAGAATGGCTGCAAGGGTGAGGTTGTGCTAGAGGAAGATCAGCTCCACAGAACACAGACAGGAGGAGGAGAAGTTCATTTGCAGACTCACCCTGCTCAGGGTCTTCCAACAGAACCCCTCTTTTTACCAGCTCCTCTCTTGGCTTTCGCATAGAAATCTTTCGTTCTAAAACTGGTATTAAATTAAAAAAAAAAAAAAAAAGCACTCAGAAAACAGGGTAAGCTCAAAGTTGAAGATGGTACTTTTTTTAAAGGGATCCTCTGGAGGACACAAAACAGCTTCAAATTTCACTGTTTTTGCACGGATTAAGAGGAGGGAGGAGGGACTGCACGTTCAGACCTGCACTTCACACTACATTGGTGATTGTGGAGCAAACCCTCCCTCCTCACAGCTGCTTGGGGAAGTTCTTTGCAAGAAAGGAATTTGTTTGTCTGAAACTACTGCTCCATGGCAAGGTGTTTCTGGAGAGATTACAGGTGCCAGCCCATCACCAAAGTCACATTTTGGTTCTTACGTGTGTCAACACTCAGGCTTGTGACCGCAAGCCCTTCTCACTAGCCAGATGGCTAATGGCAGGTTTCCCAAGCAGAGGAAGGGACTCCCACCCAGCCCTGATTACCTTCTGAAGTCTCCTTAAATTTGTCACTGCTTTTCTTTTTCCTCCACTTCCACGGTTTGAAGATCTTGCCAAAGCTTGAGAACTTGCTTTTCCTCTTTGTAGGAGGTGTGGTGTCACCCGATTCCAAAACATCTACCCCCATGCCGGCATCAGTTGGTGGGTGATCCACGTCTTCGGCTGCACAGGAAAGAATAAAGAAGTTACCTTCGTGCCGCAGATAACGGCTGCCATTTCCCACCAGCCTGTCCCTTGCACACGGGGGAACGGCGGTGCGCATTCATGCAAAGAAGGTAGCAAGACTCCATGCCTTCACGTAACCCGTCAGCATTTCACATTAGCTTGGGGAGACAAGAGTGGGGTTTCCAGTGTTAACAGTGCAAAGGGTAACCGATAAGAGGCTTTCTAATGAAACAAGGATTAGTTAAAATTTGCAGCATTACAGCTTCACCCAAGGAACGCAAATCACTTTGCTGCAGTTTCTCATCTTCAGTTGGAAGCGACTGGTGCTAGACACAAGTAATTACACGAACACAAATACCTTCCAGACTGCAGAGCCGACTTTCATGACTGTCTACACACACGGAAGTTACCAGACCCATTACAACAGCTGTATGTGCTGCAACTCAGCCTCTCTGATTTTTCCCTCTATAAATAAGGCCAGCAAAGCTGGCCAAGAGCAACAACTACACAGGAAAGCAACACAATACAGGCCTGCGCTCCACCTACTGTACTCGAGGTCTCTGGAGAACAACACAAGAAGGACAGGGAGGCGGGAAGGGACACGCAAAAAGAACCCCAACTTGCTGCAAAAAAAAAAAAGCAGCTCATAAAGAAACAACTTGCGAAGCAGAACCAGAGCACAAAATGCTAAGCTGGTGACTCAATTCTGGCTTGCCTGGTGTTGCTGTTTTCTGGGTATTTGATGAAACATAAGGGAACACTTACAATCAGCAGAATCTAGCAATGCTTGCAAAAGAAAAAAATCAGAGTGCACACAACCTAAGTGAAGCCAGCTGGTGGCCTGCTTCATGGTCTTAATTTACAGACTGAGAATCCCTTGGCTTCAGCACTGCAAACGACAGGAGCACCCAAGCTGTGTCGCAGAACTCCGTGAAAACACGCAATATCGAGAACGGAGCCTTGAGATTTCCTACAGCCCTACGACACGGTCCTGCCAAACACTGCATACTGCGGGCTGAGGTGCCGTGTTACAAACTGCACTTGCGCATCTTATTTTTGAGCCTCTAAGTCAAACGTTCTGGAGTTCGCAAGCCTTCTGGGATCACAAAAGACCTTTTAGTCAACTTCAGACAAGCCTGTATAACGTGCCTGCAGAAAAGACAATATCCCGTAGGCCACGCAGAAAGTTCAGCCAAGAATCCCATCTCCTGAGGCTAAGAGATTGGGAAAGGAATTTTAGGGGAAAGCCATTTTGCACATAGGACAAAGAGCTAATAACTTATCTGCTATATGCTAGAAATATCCACCAAGGATACAGGCCTAGATGTGAAAAAGCAGATTTCTGTAAACATGAGGAAGAGCAGATTCAGGACAGGGGAAAAAAAAAAAAGGGGGGGGGGGAGTTGTTATGTGGAGCTCTACCTGCATCCCTGTAGTGTTTCCTAGCATGAGATTTTAGATCCCAGGAAGCATCCAGACCTCCCAAGCTCACTGTGCAACACTGTGGGACAGACGGAGTCCAATTTTTCAGTCTGAGCACAAATGAAATGGAAGGTGACAGAATAATAGGGAAGAGAAGAGACTGAGCTAGCAGCACAAGGGAAACCAGAGAGTATTTCAGTAGGAGGATCTAGACCATGTGCGAGAAGCACGGTCTTTAACCAAACGATGGAGGAAGAGGAAAGCCAGTCCACGGCTCTGGTTTACCAAGACACTGGAATGGCAAGATGAGCCACTGTGCTACCCAGCAGGGAAAAAAAAACCTTTTCAAAGCTAACTGTGGCCATTTCAGATTTTACCTAAAAATGCATGAGCCTTCCAGCTCTGCACAGGTTTCTCTCACTTGTGGGACTCCAGATTTCACAGTGGTGGTTGATGAGGTTTTTCCGTTTGGTTGTATTTTATTTTTTTAAAAATCAGTCCCCTAACAGAAAGCTCACTCAGAACCAGTGAAAACCTGATGCCAGCCAACATTTACTTGAAAAAGCAAGATCAATTCAGCATCTGAGCTGCTGCTTAAAAAAAAAAAAATAAATCTGGCTTCATAACAGGAGAGAAGTTGGGTAGAAAAGTAACATACAATATGTCAGCACCGATCTGTGATTTTCTGCGGCTCCATTCTGTGATTTTCTGCTGGGAGTGAGGGAGGGAGGGTGGAAGTGGGCACAAAAGAAAAAAAAAGGCATTTCGAGCTCCCAGAAACTCAAGAGGAATTGTCTGGATGTTTAGAGGCACTTTCTTCAGACACTAGACCATTAGCCCTGGAGTTGTACATGTAATTTTAAAAGGCAGTATTCACTTTGTTCAATAGAGCGTTCCCAAAGTTTACCAGGCAGGCAAGACTGCTTGCCAGGCACAAGCTGTGGACTGAATTTGGATCCCAAGTGCCACGCAAAGGCAGTTCCCTCACCTTTCCAAGGCGCAGTAGCAGCGCTGAAGGCAGTCGTACCAAGCTCACTTCATATATATCCCTTCCCTGAATTGCTCTTAGGAATGTAACTGCCACCCAAGGTGTCAGAGTGCTGCGCTAAGCAAAATAAGTTATTAAAAGAAAACTCAACCATCAGGTCCGCAGATTAATGAAGCAAGCTGCGATATCTCCATTTCCAATTAGAGGGAGAACGACAAGCATTCCCCCACCACAGTCACCTCCAAGCAGCTACGGAGGAGCAGTGGACATGAAAGGACGAGCCGAAACTGCAGGAGACACACGATATCCCCAAAACAGGAGCAGCTAAGAGCAGGGAAGGTGGGGGAGAGCCCATATGTGTGTTTTACTCCAGGGAGAAGAAACTCTTTCAGCAGCTTCTGCAGTCCAGGTCTGGCTGTCAAATCAAATACCATCTCAGGGTGGAGTTTCGCACCAGATGCCTGACTGCCATTAATTGCAATCATGCAGGTTAATACAAAAGCTAGGTTTCACAACAACGTTCAGCATCGATATCGAATAACTCAGTTCTTGCTTCTCTGCCACACTACTCCATCAGCCATGCTACCCTTTGTAGGCTTGTGCTGTGCATCAGGTCTTGTCCAACATGAAAACGCTTGTTTTTGCTGTTTCATGAAAGCAATTTCCCTCCCCGATACAAAATGGGATTTATTCCGTCCAGTTCTGCAGCACAGGCTGCTCACAGGAGAGCACGTAATGCCCCTCCACAGCACTCTTCCTTTTCCCATCCATAATTACCACACGGACATAGACATTTAAAACAGTCTGTTGTGATGCAATTATGAATTACATTTACTGCTAATTAGCGGGTGGATCAGCAGCTGTAGGTGTGCTTTACTGATCTGTATTTTAAATAACCTCATTGTTCAGTGATTGTTCGCATTAGATAGAGCTCATATTCCCTCAGAAAAGGACCCTCCCTTCCATTCACAGCCCATTTCCAGCTCAAATTTCCTGCATTTCACATTTCTTGCCCAAGCTGCCTTCACTGTGAAGGGAACCTTGGCAAGGTGGATTCTCTGTGCCGCCTCTTGCTCTGCTCTACAAGGTACAGGAGGGTCCCAAAGGCACTTTGCAATGCAAAGCAGGAACGCCGCCTTATTTGAGTCACGCACTGAGACACTGCTGAGGAACCACAGCACAGTGCTTGGGGAAAGAAATGGAACACAAAAAAGAGGAACTGGACTTTTAGCGAAGGGTGAGAAGCGTCAGGAAGCTGATGCTCTCACCCCACCCGGCCCTCGCTCAGCACCACAACTGCTTACCTGCGTGGCAAGTCTGTGTCCAAAAGACCAGGCTCACCTTCTTCACTGTGGTCCCAGGCTAGAAAACCCATTTAAAATTTATGAAAAAGGTTAAATGAGGTCATGCAGGTGAACCCAGGGGAGTCCTCATTTGAAGGTCAGGAGCTTTCCAATCAGCAGGTCCCTAATGTGCCCCCATGCCAAAGCAGGACCTTGTTTAACCTTTCTGCGAGAACTACATGAAGTACCCCCCCTTCCGAAAAGTGAGAGCGCCCCAGAGTGCCCACCTGGACGCCAGCACGCCATGCCAAACACCCTGCCCCACAAAACACAGCCCAGGTTGAGGAAAAACTCCAGAATAAAACATCTACTGTAACTTCTGCGCATTGCCCCAGGCAAGTGTGGGTCCTTCTCCTCGAGTAGATGTCCTGGAGCACTTGACCTGCCATGCCTCAGCCAGAGCCCAGGACCCAGCTGGTCTGGGGAGGGAGCTGTGCCCTGGTCGCCATCACCCAGCTTCCCTAGAGAGACTACTGCCACTTCAGATCTTCTCTCTGAAACACTTCCCATATCCTGATCCTGTTCCATCAAAACAAGCAGGTGAATTTGAGCTGTTTAAACAGCAGATTTGTGTTAACCCAAAATGTTTAGACTGAAATAGTCTAGGGAAACGTCATAAAATTGGCACAGCCTGGAGACACAAGGCAGCAGAAAGCTCCAGCAGTGCCAAGCAGATAGGGATGCAATTCTCCATCAGTACGCCTGGCCAGCTGGTCTTCCAAACCCTCCCCCTGCAGACTGCTACACACATTTACGCTCAAGTCTTGCCGTTAAAACTCAGGTGGAAAAAAGCTCTTTTCTCACTGCACCTTGTGTTAGGTGCCAAATGTTGTACAAGAACATAGGTGGTGTTGAGCTATCGCGGTAAAGGGTTTGTGGTTTTTTTTTTTCCAGAGAAGAGAAACAATTTCAAGTGGAAGAAGCTGGAGATGTGCAGTTGGTCTCCAAGCTCATCGCGCAGTCAGCAAGTGGTGCTGCATATGTCATCTGCTCCCAAAGCTTTCATCAGGCTTAGAGCAGCCATTCTACTAAAGATAAAGCTTTCGCTTCTACTACTCCTCTTAGTGGGTCAAAAACCAGCAGAGCCAGGATCCGTGGGGTCAAAAATACCACACGCGTTCACACCATTGCCATGCAGCTGGGACACTCGCAACAGCAAGCGGCTATCTAGCTGACCTTTATGAAATACCAACGTATAAATGTAACGGTTTAATGGTCACACTGTGGTCTAAGGGATGAAAAGCCATTACGTGAGCAAGTACAGTTAAACCCCATCTTCAGAGATCAAGCCCCAAAATACCCTTTCATAGAGTACTGCACTGCCAGCCTAGGAAAAGGCACGGTAGAGACTTCATGTACCAACATGAATAAAGAAAAAGCCTTTCCTTCATTAAGGACCATCTCAGAGGAAAGATATCTGCAACTGTGTGTGAGAGAGTGGCACCTCTGATGCACATTATTAAAAAAAAAATTAAATCCAAGCTGCATCTAGTGTAGGTCATTGCAGAATTAGTCCTGGTGAATTTTTAAACCATTTTAACTCGGGCCACACACCATCAAAAGCCAGGGTTATGGGGGAGGTTATTTTGGTTTTAACCAGCACACCATTACATAAGCTAAAAAATGACTTCAAGATCCAAGTTAGAGACCCTAACAAAGCAAAACTGAAGGCTATGAAGAAATCAAAGAATTGCATCCCAGATGATGACAATTCATATTATATTGCTATACGCCTGGGAGGAAAAGTACTGATTTCCAGTGTTCATAAAGAAAATGGCACAATCCTTTAAGGATGAAGGGTCAGTGAAACCCAGGACAGGACTGCAGACTGAAGTTGTTAGGAAAAGACTGAGAACGTGCTGCTTTTCTCCTTGAAATGTCTCTGCAGACATCCAAGAGTTGGCAGAGCAGACTTTAGCTCCAAAAGAAGATGCATCTTGCCACTGTCTGCACTACAACAGGGTCTTTGCCCCAGTCCTTTTCAGAGATGTTAAGATCTGTTAAACTCTATATTCATTAAGAGATATCCTTGCAAAAGAAACAAGAAAGCATCAGTGTTTTGCTTTGTAACAGGACTTGCACAGTGTGTAAATCACGCGCTTGAGCCAGATTCTTTCCATCTGCAAACCGCAGTTCACCCAGAACCTGATCCATCTCTTATCATAGTAGTTACTACAGGATTTCCACAAATCCCAGGAGTTTCTGTTCACAAGGAGCTCACCGGGTATTTCTGTCTCACAGTCATAGCCTCAAGGCTCACATCCAGACAGAACTGCAGCAGTGAGACTACGCTACAGCAAAAGACAGTGTAAACGCTTAGCTGAGAGCTAAACACACTCAAATTAGGCACTTCAACGCCACACAGCAACTCTGAACACTTCTGCTTAATCACCTCTATTTTCCTAAGCAGGCACCTGAAGTTCTGCTATCGCCCAGAAGCCCAGAAGGTGCATCAGGAACTTTTGCTGAGAACATGGCTGCTCATCACACACCTAACGTCACTGGACCTCCAGAACCGTGTTTTGCTGTACAGCCTGGACCGAAGGCTACAGCGGGACCAACTGCCTCGCAACATCGAGCCCACGCAGGATCCTCACTGGCTCACACAGTGGGACTGCAACAAACCTTCCCCGCTGCCAAAACAGTGTCAATGCACAGGCTGGGGAATAACTCAGCTCCCTCATCTTTGGCTTTGTTGTGCCGGGCAGAGCAGTTAAGAATCCAAAAAGCTTTGAAGCAAACAGCTACAACTCAAAAAGCAAACAAAGACTCTTTTGAGGGAAATGCTGTTAAGGTTAAAGTATCAAAAAAGCACTTCAGGTAAATGTTTCTAGCTTCCTATAACAGCTTTAAAAACTTCATGTGCATTTCCTAAATGGTCCAGGTGAATCCTGACCTTAAAGCAATAAAAGACTGTGGTCACAAAACAGCCTCAAATAGTCCCAGCCCTCGGCTTCCCCATCTTTTGTACGTTTCTAATAACCATAATCTTCACAAGACTTTTCTGTTCAACAGCATCCCCCCACAGTTAAGGCAAGAACCATCTCTTCAAGTTCACAATTTATTCAGTAGGAACTATGCAAGCTGTGCCGTGAGAAAAAGACTTCAGATAGCGAATAACCATTTGCAGAAACACCAGATCTGCTGGCCTCCAGTCTCCGACAAAGGACAACGTCATTGCACCAAGTGAGCCCGCTCCCCTGAAAATTACCACCATCTCTGGTGCTTGATGAGAGAAAGAGCTCAAGACTGAACAGGTTGGCTTCTAACAGCACATAAATCTAAGGAGAAGATGCTGTTAATCTTCATCGGCAGTATGAAGAAGACTGAAGTTTTACTTCTTCTTTCCACTCTCTCAATACCAGTTATTTTTAGCAGCTCTTGAACAAGACTGGAGTGAACTAGGGGTGGGGATGAGAGAATCACTGGTTTAATCTGAGCCCTAAAAATACTTGCAGGTTCAAAGTTATAAAAGTGAAAAAGAATGAAAAAAATAATCTGTATCTGAGGGAGTTCTCCATGTGCAAATGTCAAGTGTTTCTCTAAAAATCAGGTAATTCCACTTTACAGATCAGAGTAAGCAACTCAGCCCAGAGAGCTGACAGCAAGTCGGTATGAGATAAAAGGGAACAGCGCGATGCATAAAGTCTCCTCTCATAGTCAGCGCACGGCAGTCTCAGCGCTGGAACAGCACCTAAGACAGAGACCTGGAAACAACACTGACCTACGCTGGAAGTAGTTGAGTTTGCTACAGCCTGCCAGTTACTCAGACACCTGGTAGAGAGAGAAAACAAGCAGGAAGATGACTGCCACGCTCCTTCTCCCCCCACAACTACTATAGCTGCCCCAAAAAGCTGGGTGTCATCACATACAAGGAGGTGATTCTGGGCAGCTTCGATCCGGGCAGATTATCGGGGGGGCTCCTACCCCACTCAGGTGAATTTTACTGCTGTCCAAGCACTGTACGAAGCTACTGTCCCTGAGCCCAGTATCCCTAAAAACTGCAGCTCGGAGCCTGTCCAAAGATCAGCAGAACATGTTGCACAGCGATTGCATGTGACATGAGTAAGAGAAAGGAAGGAAATGGAGTTATTTCTCTGGTTTCTCTTCCCAGCTCCCAAGCCGGGCGCAGGTTACACAAGCCCTGCATTCCACTCCTCCCAACTCCTCCGTTTCACCTGCAATCCTGCCCTGCCGCAGCCCCAAAGTTTCCTGCGCTTCCCTTGCCCTCCATTACTCACCAAAAGCAGCTGGATTTACCGGTCTCGAGAAGTGCGGCTGCCCCATTAGATTCTTTTCTAAGCAGCTCTCCGGGAGGGGGAGAGAGAGAGGGGAAAAAAAAGTCTACCCTGAGAAAACACTTTAGTCCTTTAAAATGATAAATCCACGCTCCGGACTGAGAAAGAGCCTGGTGAGCGAGGTGCCTGCCAACTCTCAGGCAGCAGCATGGGTATCCAACGGTCCAGCGCAGGTCCTGTTCTCCCCGTACCCCATGGCCGGGCACTTGATTCTCATAAATAGGCGTCCGTGCCAGCTCCCTTCACGCAGGAATGCCTGTCATTCCAGAACCGAGCTGGCTAGGGCTGAAGCTCAGGAAGGGGAGGAGACAGCCAGCCACACTCCAGCCACTTAGCTGCATAATCCAAATCATCAACACCCCTCGCTCCTTCCTCGCATCAAGTTTAGCAAGAAGAGAGAAATGCCGAGAGTAAGGAGAAAGGGAGACCCGATGTTTTGCTCAAGGAAGAGCTTGGAGAAACCACACATGCTGATATATGGAGGGGTTTCACCTTCCAAACGGGATCAAGGAAGTAATACCATACCTGAGCCTGCAAAATACAAACCAAGGCTGTGATGAATGAGAAAGCGCGGTACTCTAACTGTTGTAGGAGCTGCACTATCCTGAGAGCAAAAGGAATTTCAAAAAAGAGTGCCTGAGCTGATATGCATCTAGCCAGATGTATAATAAAAATACAATTTCATAGCAATTCCTCTCTCCGCTAAAGTTACCAGGAAGAAGGTAGGAGCACGGAGCGTGTCTTCTCATTTAATTTCAATTTAACAAAGAAAAATTTAAATTTACAAAGGAAAGTAAGTTTATTTTTATTCACGTGTCACATCTTGATAGTTAAGGGAACAAATATCCCCCTCAACATTTGCACTGCAATAACAAAAGATCTCCAGAGTTTAAATATGTCCATTTGGATTCTTTAATTTTTCATCAAAATTTGTGTTGGGTCTTCAGTGAACCTACAGATCATTTCTGAACACCACACCACGGAGGAGTGGAAAAACCTTTAAACATCCTGAAGCTTAATCTTAACTCAGGGGAAAAGGAAAAAACAATTTTCAAAAAAAAAAATACAGGAATTTGCCGCAGCATCACACCAGTGAATACTCAGGAACTTGAACCCATCCAACACATCCAGGTTTGTTCCCTCCACTGTAGGAAGGGCTGTAGGAAAAAGCAGTTTTAAACACACCAAGATTTGCTGCAGCCCTCGAGGTCCCTTGTCCTTGTCAGGCCAGCAGCTGTAGTACTTCAATATCACCGAATATTACTCAGGCAGCCAGGAACAGCTCAGGACAAGCTCACTACTGCAGTTGTCCCAATGGTAAAAACCTTCTATTCTGGGAAACAACAAAATCCAAAGATTGTCAATTTGGGCTGGTGCAGCTGGGAACAATCAATGCTGCGTGTTAGTCAGAACAGACACCCGAAGCGAACGCCCGCTTCACAGCGGCGGAGATCGCCGCTCACAACCGCATGTCATGGTGGGAGGCAAGTTTTGCAGCCAACACACCCCAGGAAAGGGAAGGGGGTAGTTCTGATATCTAATAAAACTCCACCTAAGCCACAAACACACCTGGAAGACGTTGATGCTCTTGGTTCCTACACTAACATACTAGACATGCCATCGAACGACTTGCAAAATCCACTCCTCCCTCCCGAAGCACAGCTGTAAAAACACGGGAGGAAGCAGGACACCTCTGCACCTTCTCCACCAACACCAGCACCCCGCTGGTCCTTAACCCCTGCCTGCTGAGATGACCGCCGTCCCCACGAACAGTAAGAGCAGGCGGAGGAGCAAAGGATCAGCAGACACGTGGGGGTGGAGGAGCAAATAGCACTCTCCTCCCTCGTGCAGAACATATGGACGTTCCTGAAAGCGTTGCTCTTCTCCGCCTCCCACCACCAGACATCTCTGTGCTCCAAAGAGAAGCCTGCATTTCTTTCTGGTCAGCCACAGTCAGTCAGTCTTCCAAGTACTTTTGATTTTCATTGTGGGCAATTAACACACTGATTCACAGGCATGCTCCACCTCATTTAAGACTCTTTGCTTTGAAACAAAGAAAAAGCCATTTTAAAGCCATTTAAATACTCTGCCATCTGGCAGAGACCCACAAAGTTTGGAGATAGAGGCTGGAAGACTTCTCCAAGTCTGTAAATCAGCTGTCCAGCTTGGAAGGCGGTCTGGAAAAAATATCCCTACATCTGGGAATGCTACAGAACACTAAATGCTGCATCTAGACTTGCCTGACTTCCAAGGAGATTAAAGCCATTGCATTTTATATTGCTGTGAATTAAGAGTGCACAAAGCTCTGCTGCAGAACAGATGACACATGGTAGGTTGTTATAGCACAGCAGCACAATCATATATGCCTGACCCTTTATTTCTACATTAGTAAAACATGAAACGTTAGCTTAAATTTCAATGACAGAGATTTAAACTGATACATTTAAATTCACAGCAGCTGCAGGCCAAGAGTGGGCACAACACTTACTCAGGCTCTGGTGCCACACAACAACTCACTAGGCAGTGAAAAGACAATCCTGTAATAAAGCCCTTCCGCATTTCTGTATCGTTGATCAGGCCTTACGAACCATCATGAAGAGAATAACAAGACTATTTGTCAAAGGCACACGTAATAAAATTTGTACCAGAAGCATTAATATTTGCCTCCAAAATGCAGGGCTGCGGTGCTCAAGGAGGAGTATCTATCAGCCACAACTCTCTCTTGGGGAAGAAAGAACAAAAACCCCACCAGAAGACGCAGAGAACAGCAGAAATCCAAACCAAAAGGAACACCAACAGCATTATTTTCAAGGTGGACTCCTGGCCAGAAAAACCTGCCAGCCCATCCTCCAGTTCCACCTTTGGAAAGAAAGGTGTAAATCCTACACCAGCAGACACAATGCAAAAAACCCCCCCCTCGTTCCTGTCTCAACTCCAGCCTGAGGACAGAGCATAAGAGCAGCCATACTTACTGTGCTCTTAAGTAACCCTTTGTATCCAAAGTGCTTTGTTTCACAGCTGGGGAAAAATACAGGACAAAGCAACCTGGCCAAGATCCCTGCCAACAGCACATGAAGAGCACAGAGCACCCATGCGTGGGGTTTAGCACCCCATCTAATAAGCTCTACCAACGGCAGCGAGGAGACAAAACCTCAACCTACATCCAACGGCGTATCTAGGATAAAGGAAAATCCACATTTCAAGCAAGGAGAAGTAACAAATGTCCCAAATGCCCATAATAACACAGAAGGGCCACCTGACATGACAGCAACCAGAAGAAACCAGAGTAAAGCCTTTACTCCTCAGGGACAGGTGACCTTTACGAGAAGGAAGAGCTCGGAATAGCAAAGAGCTTTCTACAGCAAAGCAAAAAGGGATATGGCTGATAGTCCCTTCAATACTTTCTTCTAAAAGTGTAGTAACCAAGAAATCCCAGTTACGTGAACATCTGACAGGATTTCAGGGGAGTCAGATGGCTAAAACAAAACAACAAGACAACCGGTTACGGGCACTAAAGGCCCAAGAAGTGGGATACATCGTTTTCCTCTGAAGCTTCGTTTCCCCTCCATCCAGACTGGCATCCCATTAAAAACCCAACATTCACATATTAATAGTCTGTTTATTTACATTGTAAAAGAAACTCTCCTGGATTGTTTCACTTGAAAATCTAATGAAACCCATAATGAAGACAAATATTAGCTCCTCTAATAAAGACACTGTTGTTCACATTTCAGTTCACACCAACATGAAACACCGCATTCATCTGCGGTGACTCAGACATTTATGTTCCATGATTCAGCCACAGGAATATTAAAAAGGACTCTTCCATTATCCCATCCATGCAGATGGAGCTGTCTATTTAAAACCAGTGATACTGGGCGTTCTCCTTTAGAGCCCATCAGGAAAAGAGTCAACAGTGGCTACAGGATGTTTAAGGCTCTGGAGATGCACCCACTCGAAATACTAACACAGGTCCGCGGCACCATTTTACCAGGAGGATTGGTAGGGAGAAAAAAGTGGCAGCACCATGACCCTGGATGAGTTTCACCACAATCGGTCTGCTAGCAATCCTCAGTAGCTTGGGAAGAACACGAATATGAGAAAAACCCCATAATATATATACGTTAACAGCTCTGGCTACCTACAAAGATGACCGTTTCTGGGTTGTGCTCCGAAACAGAGCATGTGGCAGAGTTATTAACCATGACAGCAGACCAAGGGGAAGCAAGCGGGTGGGAAGCCAGGCAGTCGGTCTGAAAGGTCACAAGGCAACACAACGTGACGCTCTTCCTTTCTCCTCACATGGTACTAAAAGTCAGCCCGATACCCGGTGTGGAAATGGAAAATGGTTTATTTATAAGCCAGCTGGCATCGCATTGTTTAGGTTCTGTATACTTTGATGAAAGGGCGCTGGTTCGGATGAGACAGAAAAGTGAGGTAACCTCTCGTATACCACGTGATTTCCTCCACACTTCCTGTGGCATTTCCAAGAGGGAAACTCCTATTTCCCAGAGCGTTCCAGTCCCCTCATCCCCACCAATCAGTCAGCACGACAATAGGGGCTGCTTGATCTCAGCAGCGGATCCAGGACTGTCTTGGTGCCACCACGTACGTGCTGGTGGTGGGGAAGGTGAGCAACCCGTGTCCTACAGAAGCCCAGATGTTGACTGGGACGGAGCACAGCCGGAGGAAGAACACTGCTGCGGGCTCAGCAGCAGCCTCTGCCAACGAAGTGACTGACAGCACGTTCAGCCTCATGTTTAGGAAGGGAAAATAAAGCTGAGGACATGCTCCTGTAAAGCCCTGTGATCACAGCGGGTGGCTGGAACACAAGGAATCGCTTAATTGTCACAAGGACTGGGCTAAAGAAAATTATGTAGTAGGTCTTGGGGCCAAGAGGAGCTTAAGGCCAAAATATCCCCCAGCCTTGTTTTCCAGCGGAGGAAGTGCAACTTTTGATGAGAGCACATTTCAGTCAGTACTGAAAACATATCATCTTCAATGTCTCCTCACCATTCACTGTAATTACAACACATGCTAAGTATGTGAAGGAACGCTAAGCAATAATGTAATCCTGACAAAATTAAAGATTCAGTCACCTCTTGGCTAACTTGATCACTGCAGTGATTCACGGCTATGCCATCTTGAGACAAGGGAACCTCCAAAGCTGACAAACTACTTTTTGGAGTACCTTGAAGCAGCATTAAAAGAAACACTGGTCAGAAGCCAAAGGAAGCACAGATATAGGACACATTCCAGCAAAGCATCAGGCATCAGCAAAGCATCAGCATATTCCCAACAGTGAAGCACTCGGAGGCAGGATACCCATCTGCCACTTCCAGCTAGATTATTAGGAACACATTAAGCAAAAACACAGAGAAGAAAATTACATTAATTATTCCATTGTTTAAGGAAGAAACAGGCATGGCATTTAGCTTAACTCTTGTCTAACCCTCTCCCACAGCAAAAACTAAGATACTCAGAGAACCACCTATAAACTGACATCACCTACAGCTTCCCATTGAAAACACTGGAGCTAAAGAATGACAAAACTAACAGAGCTTCAGCGCAAATCAAAACTATATTCCTCCCCTTTCAAACCACTGCCCGGCACGTGCTTTTAGGACCAGCACAGCCCAAATACACAGTGCTCCAAGCTAGTGGGAGCAGCACAGATGACACATCCTCCATGTTAACTACCTTACTGGCCAAACCTAACTCACACACAAGACTTTACAGCTTTATACAGAAACTATTCAAAATCACCGAGTCCTTTGGCAAAGAGGTCAGTCCATCTACGCCACCTATAAAACTGATGGGACAAACTCTGTTAAGTACTACACTGGAGAGTGCAAATTAACAGCAAGAATATCAGTAAATATTAAACCTCTCAAATAAGATTAAATGGAAATTAACCCTCAGAAGTAGCACTATATTTAACTCTAGAAGTTAGTCTGCAATGAAGAGGTCAAGGTCCACAGGCTAGTATCCCTGCTCTGATTCATTAAAAGACTCATGATCCCAAATTTCTCTTCCTACCTCTAATCCTTCAAGATGACAAACTACGCCCTGAGTCAAAAGCCTCTCTGCCCACATGCTAGCTGAAAAGGCAGACAGGAAGGTTTCTCTGAAAAAAAGCCTTGTTTCCTCTTTTTAACATTTCACAAAAATCTCCACAAGCGCACTCGCTCTTCATATCCAAAGATGAAACTGCAGCAAAGCATTTTAGTATTTCCACCCCAAAGGGCTCGTTGTAGGCACGCCACCCCAATAAGCCAAATTATCCTTCAACACCTAGAGCTCCTCGGTCTGAAATTACTTTTTTTCCAAATTACTGCACAAAGCCAGACAGTGCCAGGGCATCCTACCATCCTTCGCGCACTTGGCTATGCCCAGGGAGACTTACAAAAGCGCCTTGGTTTAGCTTTTGGGGAACACCCAACTTCCCCACCGCACCTGCTCTGCTTTAATTATTGACTAGGCTAGAAGCTCCTTATTAAAATGCAAGGCAAGTTTGGCACACAATCTGAGCTTCTGATCATCTTGAGCAGATACATTGGGAAGAGAAACCCAAATTCCCTGCCACAGTTCAGAAATTAAAAGAAACAGCATATAGATTTGGTTTAAGGCACTTAAGTTCAGCAAGAAAAATACTTTTTTGCACCCATGCAACTGAAAGCTCTCATAAAATTTGAAATTTTAAACCACAACTTTAGATTCACACACAAACAGCAGGTTTAAAAGCTTCCTTTCAAGCGTACTATGATTTACAAGCCATTTCTACCAGAGTGAATCTAACAGGTAATTACAGGTTTGACCTCCTTCTATTGCACAAATATGCCTTTTGAAACAATGCGGATAAATATTTGCCCAATACAAGACAACAACCCCAAGAGGAACCATTCCAGTTTATCAACTTTGTGATTCATGTTGATACAAGCTTTATTCTCTATTTAAAGAACAAGATAACACTTAGGAAGTTCATCTAGCCAAATATGTTTTATAGATCTACCATGGACCACCCTCAACAGTGGCACATCCAGACCACGGGTCGCACCCAGGCAAGAGCCATCAGCAACCTCAACTCTCCAAATATTTACTATTGCTCAACCACCAAGGTGTCTCCAAGCAGCAGCGAGGCTTAAGATCGAAACACGTTGAGTAGAAGATTGCTGCTAGCGTGATTAAAGCAATGCTTGGTTTTGTGTTGTGAATCATCCCCTTCCTTATTCCTTTTTGAATTGGCTCACTGAGGACTGAATTATGGAGGCCCAAAGGAGCTGACAGCAAAATGCGAGCTCCCTATCTAACCCCCTTAGGCTCCTCCTAAAATCCCAGCCCCTGCCCTGATGTTCCTCTTTTCTGCCACCACCAAGAGCTTTAGTGAAAACAAGACAGTGGCAGACACCAGCGCTAAGCATCATCCCAGAACAAGGCACAAAAAGCAGACGTGACAATCGCAAACAGGTAGCTTACGTCCCAAGACGTACGCAGATCGGGTCCCCCAAACCAAACAGTGTTTACGCATTGCATTGACTCACACGAGCTGCAGAGACAATGCCATGGCAATTATTTACAGTGTCAAGGCCATTTCATATAATTCAAGGAAATGTCAAGAGATGAGATAACACCAACAGTTCAGGAGGTCCAGCTAATCATAACCTTGTAAGAAGCTGTTTCTCCCACAGTTGTTCCCCTTCTTGTAGGAACATGTTCCCAGAATCCTCATTTCACTTAATTTCATCTAATTTTCTTGCTCCTGCATTTGTAGAGCACCAGCAGTGACCTTGTTTAGTAATGAGAAGCACCATACCAAAACAGCGGCTGAAAACCCTTTTTGCGACTATCAAATGATGTTCCCATCTACTCATGCTTGGCATGGTTGCACGTGGGGCTGCAGGCACCACTGCCCAGAGGAAACGCGGTTAAATTGAAACAGGACTGTTTCTGCCAGGAAGAGGTTTGACTGTAGCCCAGCACGACCACTGCAGTCCATCAGGACTGGCTACGAAGCAGCCAGCAAAAATGCCAACAGCCGTGAGCTCTGCTAGGGTGAGCTACTCAAATATTTACTCACCTTCTCAGACACATTTCGCAGCAGAAGAATTATAGCACACTACCGTTTCAAGTATGTAAGCTAACAAGCTTACAGCCAACCCATGTGAGCTGTAGTCCTACCTTCACTTGCAATGCAGACAACCCCCAAGTCAGTGGGCTAGACAGAGCGGCATGATTCACCTCGCCCCTGGCCACAGCAGCCTTTGTAAGCCTCGCACCTACGTTAAACACCTTGAGATAGGGGCTCGGATCAAAGAATCCCACGTCAGAGATTAGGCAGCCACAGAGCTCCATGCTACATCCCATGGCTCCACGAGGTTACAACAAGCTTCCCAATGCTCAAAGAGGTCAGTGCTGCTGATTAGGGAGAAGGATCTTACAGGCAAGTATCAGCACAAAGTCCCTACCATGGCATCCACCAAAGAGTTCCCACCTCAAGATCCACACAGCACGCAAAACCGAGCGGCACCAAAACTCAAGTTCAGGGGTTTTCAGCTTGCAGGAAGAATGAGCAAGAATTATCTTTAAGGGGTCCAAAGAGAAGTCACTGAGAAAAGCAGGCATGTCTGAATTAACTTCAGAGGGGTCCGTGCCTCCTATCAGACACTGTTCAAAGGTGCACAAATGAAAAGTTGAAAACCACAGCTCTGTAAGTGTATTCTTCAAGCAGTAGTTATAGCAAGGATACATTAGAGCAAGCATGTGAACTGGTGCACATTTAGACTGTGGAAACATAAGCATTAAACCATATCTCCATGCACTTTAGTTTTGAAATAGGGAATTTGTTCTTGTGCTAGATTCCCATCTAAAGCTTGCAGAAGGCACTAGCTCTCCCTTGCTGTATGAATGCCATCCCTGGGCTTCCCTCAAGGTCCCTGAAATTATACAGACTGTCTAAAATCCATCCCCTTACCAAAAGCAGGGCTAGCTGGCCCCTGGGCACTTAAACTGAAACCTCAGATGGTCCAAAATCCTAGGTGGCCCATGTCTTCTTCCTGCCTTCTTTGGGGCAGCCCAGGCACATGAGTCATTAGCAATGCTGAAGCTCATTTCTGCTGTAAGGGACCTCCTCGGGGCTTCCAAAACAATTCTCACCTTCATCAAGGGAGTAGGAAAAAAAACCCCACAACTAAAAGATCACAAAAAAAATATGCAGTTCTTAACGAGATTCAGATCAGCCTTCAAAAAAAATAAAATCAAAGCTTGGGAACTAAAAGCTGACTGACCCTTTAACGGAACTTTCCCATATTTATGGAAATTTCTGGTTTGGCACAAAAACATCTGTTCATTTAGCGGGTGTTGTAGAAATCACTTCTTTAGTCTAGCGATGCTGAGAGACCGACCTGTTTTATTGTTAATTCAACCTCTTGACTACAGAGAAGAGGAAAAAAAACTGTTTTCCCTGACTTTGAAACTCAAATTCTAATTCTCACCAGGGTGCAGGTCTTTACCTCTCACACGATACACGGTAGCCTGATTTTTGTCCGTAACTGCAGAACCAGAAGTCACTACATTTTGCCCCACTGCAACCAAGGACACAAGCTGACCTGGCAGCAACACCACCATTGTTCCAGCTCATGACAAACCCCGCAGAAACATCAGGCCACTAAAATTTGGAGGTCTGTGGGCCCAACAGGAAAGCAATCACATCCACAACGAACGTCATCAAATGACCAAATATGCATCAAGGCTTTTCCCTGTCCTCCCCATGCGATCATTCTCATTCTTGTGTTTTCCTGACATTGATTACCTTGCAATTTATCAGACTGCTTAAAAATAAACTCAAGACAATCCTTTTAAAAACCCCACCAGTTACTTTTGTTTAGAACAATTGTTACAGGCTATCACAGATGCAAAATTATGCTTTCAAACCAGAACTGATTACATTTTGCAAATATGATGGCCCGGGAACAGTCTCCGGCACAGGAACTCACTAAACTGCAGATTCTTGATGCCAGGAAGGCATGACGAAGGGAAGTCTCCTTTTATACTTCTTGTTCTTCAGTTCTTTTCCTAAACGTTTATTTAGGGATGGGCTCAAGGGATCTTTGGCTTCATAAGGCAATAGGGTGCTCATTATCAAACTCATTTAAAAAAAAAAAATCCAGCACCACTGGAAAACAGTGCCTCAGACACCACTTCCCAAAATTAACTCTAGGAAGACTGATCAATACTGAACAGGAAAATAAGAAAAAGCCCTGAACAGATAGGGAGTGTCGAGGGTGCCAGACTGACTAGAATAATCCCATTATAGAGTTATCCAGAGCAAGCAGTTTGCTTAATATTTGCAAGATAACAGGATTAACTTCATGTTCAACATCCTTTCAGCCTAATAATTGCAGAATCACTCCTAAGGCCCTAACGTCATTGATTCAACAGGGCATTCCCATCAAGCCCCCACCAGTCCCAGCTTTGAAAGCCCGTTCATTAGCATCGGCATCTTAACTTAATTACTTTGAGAGATTTTTTCCTTTCCTCCCCAAAGCAAAATGTAACTTAACGCCTGCAACGCAGAAGGCTTGAGTAGAACAAACTTCTGCCTTCCCTCCAGGAAGGGATGATGTTTACTTCCCTAATCACCAATCCCGTCTCCAAGATGTTAAGATCAAAGGGCTGGGGGGTGGTGAGAAAGGAGAGCAGCTTTTTCAACATTTTGGTTGAATTTCAATGAAAATCATCGCAGAGGCCGGTTATAGTCCTCTCA
Organism: Grus americana; assembly: GCF_028858705.1. Taxonomy (NCBI): domain Eukaryota; kingdom Metazoa; phylum Chordata; class Aves; order Gruiformes; family Gruidae; genus Grus; species Grus americana. Next base: position 3,719,804 of record NC_072874.1, read on the forward strand.
ATGATCAAGGGTCAGACATCTGCCTCACTACCTTCCTGAGATGGGACGAAGGTGTTGATCTACCCCTTGAGATCAGAGCTACCAGCAGATCCGTCCAGCAAGGAGCACGACAGAGTCTTCAGGACTTATTTTCCTTGCCAAGCCATGACTCACTGTTCATCCAGCTTTGGAAAGGAGTCCCTTACTGCTGCCGTGCTGGGGAAGTAAAAGAAAAAAAACACAAAGCAAACAGTACACAGAGCCGTTTCCTAGCCCGCGGGGGAGAACCACAGGAACCGGGCGTGTTTTTCTACAGAATTCTTCTATGGAGCATGGAAAGTTATTAAATTCCACCTTTTCAAGGGCAGGGGGAGATTTTTGTTTGGATGTGCTACACCGATTAGGCCGCCCTTATTATTTTGCCCCTAACCTGATGCAAACGCAGCACGCCGCTGAGTCACCCCCCCAACTTCACTGCATCCTGCCGGCTCACCGCCTGTGAAAGTTGCCATACACGGCCACTGGCTGCACCTTCATGGTTTATTTCTTTTTCCCCCCCAAAAAAAGCAGGGGAACCCCAGGGTGTGCTCCTGCGGTGGGGGAATTACAGAAACCCAGGTTTTACCGGGAAGCGCCCTGGCAGGGGGTCAGGACATGCGGTTCTCCGCTCCCCGGGGGCGAAGCCACGGCACGCAGCGCTCCGGGACGGGAGAAGGGGCCGCGCCGAGCCCGAGCCCCCCCCGCACGGCCCGGTCCCCCGCTCCCCGGCCCGGTCCCGCCCCCTGGCGGCCGCAGCCGGTGCGTCCCCGTGTCCGTCCCCCGCCCCGGGGCGTTGCGGAGCTCCGGGCCGGTGTCGGGGATACACGGCCCGGGACAAACGCACGTCCCGCCACAGCACCGAGCCACCGAAGGAGGAAAGCGATGGGGGCGGAGGGGTGCGGGGGTCCGCGGGTCCCTGGGGAGGGGCTGGACTCGGTGCCACCCGTCAGCGCAACAGGCAGGGAGAGGAATTTGCCTGCTGTGTTCATCCCGTGAGAGGAGTCTCGCAGGCGAGGTCCCGCCTCGGATCTCAGCACCGATTCTGGCCTCTTTACGTGAATTTAGCACAAATCTCCTTTATTTCCATCTCGAGTTCTCCAACAACCGCTCTGCAACCTCCCAGGTCACCCCACACACCTGAGATGAAAGCAGGTTTCCAGGCTGAAATGGAAGACACTGGGTTACATCAAGGTACAAAGCTGTACCTTACACAGCCTAAGATGAGCTCTAAAAGGCACCAGGATCCACTGCTGATCCTGAATGTGCAAAGCTCAGCTCAGAAACAGAACAGCCCAAGTACCAACAGGCTACACAGACCTTTAAGTGGAATTTAGTAACTCCTATAAATAGTTTTTAATGTACAAAGGAATAAAAATTTTATCAGAGCCCAGCTGGTAAGTCCTTCAGAAATATTAAATTCTATGCATCAAAGCAAGACAAAAACCAGGCTGGGTTGAAGATCAATATTCTTCCTAACCAAGTCATGGTTATCACTCATCCCATCACAGCTGGATTGGTCCAACCTATAAAAAACCACACCAGATCCCTGGTTTCTTGTTGCACTCAAGTGTTTTAGGAGACAAAAGACACCTTCAGAAATCAGAGCCAGGCTCCTTTTCAAGACAAATGAGAAAGAAACAGATAAAGCGGTGACGTCAGCGGTGACAACATGCAACTGTTAGCAACCACCGGAGTGAGTGCAGATCAGCACCAGCCCTGCAGCCCAGCGGGGCCTGAGAGGCAGCTTTGTTCAGCCAATGGCTCAGCTAACACTATTTACAACTCACAAGGGCAGCGACATTAATGAGAACATTCAGTATTTTGTTTTTAAAAAGCCAGGTTTGCCATTCAGCCTGGACACATTGCTGCTCTGTGAACTAAGAAAAACAGTAGTAACAAAAAAATCACTTCATTTATACGAAACCCACTTACCTCTGGTTCCAGGCAGGCTCCTCTTCCACCCTCAACCCCAATAAAATCAGCTACTAAAATCCCTTGATGGAATTTACAGGCAGCAAGGTTCCAGAGAGCAAGGTGAATTTAAGGTCCAACAAGTTGAAAATGAAAACTAGAAACTCTGGAAATCTGACCCTTCTGCTCCGTGCCCTACTTACTGAGCCACAATAACTCCACACTCGCCATTTCACAGTGAGTCAGCCTGAATTATCCAGAGGATTGATTACATGTCCTACAAGGTCTTATCTCTTAATACAAGGAATAAGATCGTTCAATTCAATCACGAAGCACTTCAGCGGATACAACATTTCTCACTCAACATCAGCCTTTGCTACTATCTTGCTCCAGCCAGCCTGGAGGCCAAAGCATCTCATTCCCAGCACATCCACAGCTTAGCCACTAAACCACAAAACCAGCAAAATTAACCTCCGCTTTCCTCCAGGCAGAGCTATCTGTAGAAACTGCATGGCCATTTACTACAACAGCTTTAAAAGTCACTCGAAATGGGGTGCCGTGGAATTACAAGGTCTCTGGCAGGTCAGCAAATAATCTCTCTAAAACATTTGGCTTGTAGATCAGGAGGAAAAGGCAGCAAGAGTTCAGACACCTACTCGAATCACAAGGGGCTTGTTCGGGGAGGGAATTACTGGGTATTTCTTTTCTTAAATGCCACACCAACTAGTAGAGGATAGTTGATCTGAATCACTTGCAAATACAGCAAGCAGAACAACAGCACCCGCGTCCCATTACGTGCCCCAAGCGCCCTGACAGCACTCAGCACATTAATTGCACTGAGAACTAGAAAGTCCATCGCAAATTTAAGAACAAAAGGCTGTCGGGGTAACATCCCGAAGTATTTTGCTAACTTGTCGAGAGCACTAATTTACAATAGGGAAGCAAGCGTTCCGCACTGCACCTTGTTTAAAAGTCAAATGTTCTCCACTGAGATCAGCCCAACCCTCTGGTAAATCTCACTAAGGAACAGTAGGATTTTGCCTTTCTGCTTGCTTGCAAATTAGCATACTTCAACTGTAATTAAATGTTTAATCTCAGGCACTTTGACCACTTTGGCTCTCTTCTATTGTATTGCACAAAGCAGTTATATTGCTATGTACATAATACACAGGATCTCATAAGGGAATCGCAGCTTCTGTGTTTTCCTGGAAAAAAACCAAAACTGTTCTTTTGTTCTGGAACAGCTTATATTATATATTATAAAGAGATTTCCACTGGCTAGTTAGCATTAACTTTTCTTCTCCAGCAGACTAGAGCTGTGTGACAGTGAAGGACCCTCAACACTGCAACGCTCTGTGTTTGACTCTGCAGATCAAAACCATAAAACAACGAATGGCATCTCCAGCAGCCCAATTTAAACTAAAAACCACACCATCAAAACACTTTAGTTCAACATAAAAGTGCATATTTGACAAGTTTTCCCTAAATGCAGCTGAATGGTTAGTTAAATGCCTGTCCCAGCAGCAGCTTTGAAGCAGCTGATTTCCAGTTGAAACTTAGTCATCACGAGGGGATTCCCACCCAGCCCCGAGCACCAGCAGCAAGTTGAAGAACCCCTGAATCAGAGGCTGGCCTTTCAACCAAGTTCTTCAGCAAATGCTGAATAAAACAAAATAAAACAAAAAAATAATAAAACAAAGTGCCCTCCACGTCACCTTCTCCCTTCTGGCCCCTACTTGGACCTTTCTCTTTTTGAAGTGCGTTACCCAAAGCACCAGAATGACTGTTCTAGAGATCTGAAGGGTTCTGAGCAACAGAAGACATTGACATCAACAAGTATTTCCTCCTCAACTCTGACACCCTGTGGCAGTCACCATCAGATCAGGGGGAGACCTTCTTCCCACGCAGGCAGCTCCACCTGCAGCTGTGGTCCTTGCAAAGTCCTTGGCTCTGCCACCAGTGTCCGATCCGCTCCAGAGGCACAAGATGGGAACTCATGATCTCTCTTCCTTAGGTTCAAACTAACAACCTTCGAAGCAAAGCATTTTACATCCTAGCAGCCGCTCCCTCAGCTTTCACTGCTGCTAAACACAAAAGGCTTCGTAAACAAAGGAATAGCAAAAAGAAAGTCCCTTGGCAGACACCTTTGAAGCAGAAAACTGGTTCTCCTGAGCAGGTTTTGTTTTCTCGTAACAGACTTTGCATATCTGTAGTCTTCTGCTCTCTTCTACTTGCACACAGTGCCTACCCAGGAGGAGATGCCGAGCTTGGTGGGTCTTGGTAAAGAACAGCAGTGAGGGGAGCAAGAGGGATCCCCCTCACGTCCCACGCATCAGCCAGCAGCCATATGAAAGCAAAGTGTTATTTTCACATCCCAAGGCAGCAAGCTGATGGAAACCAGTGATTAAAGTGTCTTTGGGACATGGTCATGGTCACGGTCACCGCACCTTTACCATTGCACCCATCTGTCCTCTGAGCATTAGTCTTTTAAAAGGTAGCAATGCCAGAACCTGCACAGATAATCTAGCCCTGGAACAGCTCGATATGTCTTTTTGATCTCAAACTTCCTTTCAGACAGCAGGGCTGCTAGGAAGTTGGCAGCAATGGATGTATACTGAAAGGGGTTGCTTCTACAGACATGCTTTGAACCAGAAGCGATCTAAAAATCCTGTTCCTAACGCACACATGATGATCATGCCCGCATTTCCATCGTGGTTTTGAACCTCTTGAGCATCTGAAGGTATTGCTCTCATTCTTAGGGATAAAAACGGGAATCAAGTAGCCAGCCACGCATCCTGCCAGGAACAAGTAGCAGAGCTGGTAGCATAAGATGCAAGTACTCACATTTCTAGCCATTTCCTCTATTCAAGACTATATTTGGAGTCTAAGTCTCCAAAAGCAACAGATTCATATCACACTGGTTTCCTTATGAGGCATGTAGCCCAGAAGTCAGCATAGATGCTAAAACAAATTGCTTCTTTGTTTGCACAAAGGTTAAGGACTTGAAGAGTATTTCTTATTTTTAGTAGGAAAAGAATTGGGAAAAATGTAGCACAGCAGGAGATGAAGGGGATGAAAGTCAAAGGGGGTGAAAGTCAGCCTTGAATAAAGAAATAGCTGTGCAAGATTCTTTTAGCATCCATAAACTTAGTATTTCAAGAGCTATTCTAAAAAAAAGCAGCTTTGGGCAAGAGCTTGTGTGCACAACAGCTACTTCACTAATTTCCCAAAATGCTTCACAGTTGTCCCATGGAGATTTAGACCTTTTTGGGAAGCCCCCAAAACGTTCATATCCCAATACCTGCAGAGGAAGTGTGGAGCCACAAACAGAAAACTGTAAACAGAGCACCAAAGTACAGGAGGTCAAAGGACTCAAAAGCAAACGCTTCTCATGAAGAAAGGCATCGCCATGCTCCCTCTGCAGCTATTCATGAATTATTAGCTCAAACATTACCAGGCAAGTGAACTGTGGGCCTGCTTCCACATTAGATCAGTCCAACACCACAGCAGAGCTTTCAAGAAACCAGAGGCACAAAGTGAGACATGCCCTGCCAAGCACAGAGCTCCCATTTTTTCAATAATTTGCTTTTTAAGATCTCAGACTTACAGGCAGATGAAATGCTAGATATAAAGACAATCCCTTGACAAAGAAAAAGGTCCAAACTTAGCTCCTATCACGGTAAGCCAGAGCAGTCTTTGGGAGAGGGTCTGGGCAGCAACAGCGTGGGCAGTAGATGGTACAGCGGAAAGACGCTCCAAAAATAGAGTGTGATCCTTCACCCGCACCACAGGAAGGATCTGAAGAGGGGAAAGGTACTCCAGTGACATTTCCCTTTGACAGACCACTCGTGTAGGTGGGACCTCAGAAAGCAGGGAAACTCATCCCAGCAACATGAGTATATTTAGATTTCATTTATTCTTCTCGCTAACCTCCATCCTCCCACCTGCCCCACAGCTCTGCTGACAACTCAGGGGCTTCACACCGAGGCACAAACCATCGCCACCACCTCTTAGCTCCTACACAGAACCTTGCAGGTTCCCACCACTTCAAAACTTCTTCCATGGCCAGTAGGTTTCACAGCGTTGAGTCGGTAGCTGAGGGTCAGGCTGACAAGCTACACGACTTGCTGTGACTTGAGCAGTTTATTCATTTTTTAAACCAATACCAGTCACACAGGCACAGCCTATAGCAAAATAATTCGATTTTACTCAAGTCCGACATTAGAATGAAAAAATTAAGTCATCTGATGCTGCCCTACAACACATGCACGTCCACATTACTGCAGATAACTGACATGTGGTTACTTAAACTATACTCACTTGCTCAAGGCCACATCCCAAGGCTTGTAAGAAGTTTCTGTATATTCTTCTCTATACTTAGAAAACAACCCGGGTAGAGTAGGGTTGAGCGCAAATTTTAAATTGCATACCTGTTCTAAACTAACTGTGTATAGAAAAGCTCTGAAACTTCACTGCAGCTGCCTGGAGACCATGCTTCCACCAGTCTTCAGGGATAAGCATGAATTAAAATCTGAAGACAACAGCAAATTTCATTTTTAATTAGCCAGGGCAGCCAGCCAGGGAGGGCTCCCCCACCCACCCATGGCTAGTGAAGCCTGACAGCTAAAAAGGATTTATGCTTCACTGTGCAGTCCCAGTGGCCATTCGAAGCACACCAAACTCTGAACACGCGCCAATGCAGTTAAAACAAAAGCCAGCCATGCAGCATTGTGAATGCAGTTAATATACAACCAGTTAAGGACAGCAATACATCAAAAAGCACCAGGCTTTGAGGGAACAAAGAGCATCGACTTCAGCTCAGCTCCTGCACGCAGCTCCGCCTTACCTCATCTCCAGTCTCAGTGCCGGGAACAACCCAGGAGTCCTGAGGTTAGCAGCACTTGGAGAATGAGCGTCCTTAAAAGCAAAGTAATTTTAAGGAAATAATAATAAAGGACCCATCTGCTTATTCTGCCTTTACTGTGGGGGTCTTAGCTCCCAGCACTAAGGAGGCAACACATAAAGCTTCACAACCAGCTGTGTGGGATGTCTGTGCATGCAAAGATCAAGTACAGATACTCCATCCTAAATTTGCACAGCTGAATGTGTTCAGAAGGAAAGGGCAGGTATTTTTACTTAAGCTGGCAAAATGCAAACAGAACATAAGGCCTTTGACATCCCAGGCCACCAGTGCTGCTCAAATCAGGAGTCAAAGCTCTCAGTAACCTCAAGTGGATCCAATCCCATGGCTCACTGACCTAGCCAAAAAATGGAGTTCAACTGCACGTAAAAAGGGACAAAAAGCTTTGTGATATGAACACAGCTGGCTGCTGGCAGTCCCAGAAGAGGCTGAGTCCTGGTGAATAAGCAGAGCTAACAGTGTTGCTCAAAGCCATCCCATTAATGCAGGCTGGAGATGGAAAAAACTCGCCCTGCTGCTGTCTGTGCTTTGTCCTGGGGTTGAGCAGGGAGCTGTCATCTCCACAGCCATTGCTTCAACATCAGCTGCCAGCGCTACACTCACTTTACCCATCCTCCCCCTTCAAAAGTCATCACTTGGGATTAGTTTGCCACGAGCAAATCATAAGGGAAAGCAATCACCACAAATTGAATGTGCACCTCACAGGCTAACGATTAGAGGGCACAGCAGCAATTCTTGCCACCAGGATTCTAAACATGACATGTTTTCATACAAGTACACTTGGCTTGTAGCTGTTCCAACTGGGCCACTGGGTTCCAACAGATCAGCTTTGCATGAAGTCAGGTACATCTGCCATGCCAAGCATACCACACTGCTGACAAGTACATCGATTCTCAAGTTTTAAGGATGGCATCACCCAGCCGCATAGGAGTAATCTAGAAATAATATTTATGGTCACAGAGTTGCACTTCACTATAAGTTAGAAGTCACCAACTGCAACATCATGGTCCACAAGGTATGAGGTCAATATGTTTGGGAGACTGGCTTCCCACAGTGCGGGCAAAGGCTTTCATGCAAATCTCATTTCAGTGGGAGGGAAAACATGGCCATTTAACTAGTGTCTTCCATAGCCATTTTAGGCAAACAGATGGAAAAAACATTCAAGACAATCTCTAAGGCAAAAAATTACTAGTTTTAGTTGCAACCATATCCTTGCATCAGTTAAACGTAACAGCAATGAGTCTGTTTGCCTCAGGGCAAGCAGTACACAATGCCTAAAGCAAGAGCTTTAAAGCCAAATTTTGTTTAATAAAAAAATCCTACATCTTCTGCAAGATAGAGCAGCCTAGAGAAATAAATACAGAAAGAGAAGTCAGGATCTGCCACCACGAGCTGATCTTTATGGCTTGCCATGTGCCTTGTTCAAATCTCGTACCAGCTCAATGCTTCTAGTCTTCTGCCTATCAAGAAAGGGAATGTTATTTGTTTTCAAGGGCTTGGGATAGCCAATAGATTTGTATTCCAGGTTTCACAGCTGGGAGAGTTCAAAAAAAGAACTTCCAGACATACGATACATCTTTAATCAGATCTGGTCCAAACCATTAGTGCAGTCCAGTTGCAACTACTGCATCTGCCAAACTAGCTTATTTTCAATTTAAACGTAGAAGGTGATTAGAAGACATGAAGTTTAAAGTAACAAGGGTGTTTATGATGCTTAACCAAGGAGGAAAGAACAGATCTCCAACCCATGGTAAGATATCTAAGAGTGCACTCACCAGTGTTCTCTTCCATTCCTCTTGCACGCTAGCTTTCTGAGCGATTCCTACAAAAATAGAAAACAAAATTAACACAAAAATTTAAAATTCCAAGAGTGACCAAACCCCAGATTTAGTTTCACTTCTCTGTCAGCTCTGCTCAGTCTACACATAACCAGTGTAGAAAGAACCTAGAGCAGAAATCCTGCCCCAGCAAACCAGGCATGAGAGTGTGTGGCATCTTCACCCCTCTTTGAAGATATCACTAGCCTCTAATCACACACACGCTGTGTTGGAAAGAAAAGGGAAACAAAGTTAAGGTGTCATAATTACAAAACATCAAATGTTTGTTCCCAGGGAAAACATTCCATTGCCTGCCTCTTCGAGAAGGCGTGTGTCTGCTGTAAAAGGGAACAGCTTGTGCTTATCTAGCAAAGGCAGAATAGCACGTGCACAGGAAGTATTTGAGATGTCACACAACATCAAGACAGTTCTGAACATACTGGGGAAAAGACACAAAAAGGAGGAACTAGGATTTTAGTAGCAAACCCAACTTTTCTCTGGAGAAAGCTCTGAAATGAGGTGCAAGAGGAACCGAGTTTGGGGAAATCAGGAGACATCCTGATTCTCATATATTACGTAGCGCGGTAAAAACACGCTCAGCATTTTAGAAAGAGAGAACTTCTGTCCTAAAGAGATTGCAGTTCAAACTAAGACAACCACAATAGGAAATGTCAACAGGCACAGCATGGGGTGATTGGGAAAGAGCTACAAAATAAGCTTGTTTCCAGCTCTGAGAAGTCAAAGCTAGCTTTTATGCGTAGCCCATTTCAGCCTAACCCTTCACCACTAAGTCTAGGACAGCTCATCACCTTGCCCCCCAGCAGCAAAGCGCAGTTGTTGCCTGTAACGCAACATCAGATCAGATGATAATTTGCTGACTTTACAGCACGTGCTCAGCTTGCACGACAGCACCAGTGCATCACAGGGCTGCGGTGTCAGAGGAGATAACCCTCCCACACCATCACTGGAAGTGCACCCGAACAAGCTATCGCCAGCAGGGCTTCTAAGCTTTGCTTTGCTGAACTGCGTAGGCGAAACACTTCTTTTGATCAGACAACCATGCTCCAGGCTACTTCTCTCTGCTGCAGCTAGAATACCATTGCAGCAATATTCCTAGATGGGGAGAACACCTCGACAAAGCCATTAAACTCTCAAAAGATCGTTGGCAATCACAACATTTAAAGAGCTTTGCAAAGAGAAGGGTTAGCTGTGCAGACTTCTGGGCAGCAAGTCAGTCGCCCAAGAACATCAGGTGGTCTTCATTTCAGAGGCAGGTTACTTGGGAAACACCCTCAGAATCCCTCCAGCTTTATCCATTAACACTGCTAAAATACAGCTAACATGCATTTTGGATGCATGATTCGGTACATCCACGTGATATGTGCATAAAGGACACCATTTGCAAAAACTAGAACAAATGCTTCCCACTGAAGGCAGAAGAGCCATAATGATTATTAGAAATATCATTATCAAGTCAGCATTCTCCACACAACCTCCAGTTAGTTGCAACTCTACCGTACAGAGCATTTACAGGTAAGGTCTCCATGCCTGCCCTTCTGGGAAGGGAAAGCAGAAGAGAAACAAAAGCAGACACCTCAAAACCTACTTGAACCTCAGCATAGATGACAGCAACCCTCCTACTCCCCTGGAGCCACCAGGGAGTTCAGTTTAATTCGCCTTTCAAGGGCATTCCTGCACAGGCTGCGCTGAGCTTTGCATATTACAAGGGGCACATTTGTGCCTGGAATACTAATCCTGGCAGCCCATCGCTACTGGACACTCACTGTACGCACCAAGGACATCTGTCATCGCTTGACAGCGCGGCTGGAAGCACCTCAGCCTGTATGGGGAAGGATTCTTCTGAGCAAAACGCTAAAGTCACAGTCCTCTGGTTATTAATAGAACAAGCATAAAAGGTACATCGGAGAAGAAAAAAGGCGATGCTAGGTTAGAGCAAGAAGGAGCAACGTCAGGACTCCCAGCATTTCCATGAGGCTGCCAAAGCAGGAGCGCACGTCCCTGCATGCGCTAAGAAACAGGCACTTTCTCACTGAAGCAATGGATTAAGCAGTGCAGATCCTGCTGCCAGCGTTAACTAGGACTGGCTAGTTGGGAAGCTGTAGTCTGCAACGGACAGTTTGAGACAACCTGCCCCGCAGAACAGAAAATTACTTTTATACCTTATTGTCAGATGTTTCCCAGGTACGTAAGCCTGAGAAAACTTGGATTTTGCATTTCCTTTAGCACGACACATGCTACAGTTCCTCTGAATATTCATGTCCCCAAAGCGCTCAGACATTCCCTGGGCCTGACAGCTGTGTGAAATTCCTGGTACCGGCACAGCACAGCTCCTTTCACCACCCTGGGATACACCACTCCGCAGCCCTGCTGCCTGCCCCTCGCTGCTGCTCAGCATTGCAGCGAGCAGAAGCACCGTCTTTGTCTGGCTTGTTAGTTCAAACACTTCGCCCCTTTTTTTTTTTCCCCCCAGCTCTTTGTACCAATCTAAGAATATATTCTTGTTCCATTGACCTGTCTCTGAACTCGCAGCAGCAAGGTGATGGCTTTTTTCCAGCTAGGCGGCTAATCCACACACAATAGAAAACGACTGCTCCGCAGCCATGCTGTAGTATTTTCTACACTGTTTTCTACCCCGTTTTTTCAGTCTTAATGCGTTCTGTGCTGAAGCAGGGAATTTCATCCGTCCCAGCTCTGCCCATATGCTCAGCTCCGTGGCATCCTCCTGAGGGTGCGGTCCCACAGCAACATAAACCGAGCGAAGTCCAGACTCCGGATCTCCTCCCGTGCCTTCCCACCCCTTCCTTGCGCCAGCACCAATTCAGCCACCCAGGGAGCAGCCGGAAAGCTGACCCAGATGCAAACTAAGCACTTTGAGAGGAGCATGCAGTGGGTCGGGAAGGACAGGACCTTGACAGCCCCAGCTCCAAACACTAAGTCACCACGAAACTGCACACCAAGGTGCCACTTGTTTTCCAGCCTTGGGCGATCCACATAGTTCAGCTAGAGCTTTACTGATTACCAGCTTACCCACTTTCTCATGGTCTGATTTTCAGCAACCCTTACCCAGACCTCTTGAAAATTATGCTTTCAGCTTTCTCCACAGTGAAGCTCATTAGCTGTACCTCTCTGTCCTCACAGATGCTTCTGATCTAGGATTGCTCATCTCCGGTAACACTAAACAGCTTCTTTTAAAAGACTAAGAGATGTTTCCAAAAGTCCAACTAAAAACCAAGCCAATGTTGGTTGTTTTTCCCAACTAAACTAGAAAACTGACAACTCTTCCAAACAGAAGTGGCACATTACTTCTCCGCAGCGCCTGCTAACAGGCTTGCCTTAGGCGTGGAAAGCCAGTTTCCATGCTGGCTCAGCTCTAAATCACCATTCCAGAGAGGGACGTGACAGCAGCTGGGCAGCTACTACAGGGCTCTTACTGTAATGAGACACAAAACCGGAGGCTGTCTTGGAAAAAAAAGCATGTGGGGGAGAGAAAGGATGTTCTTATGTGTGTTCAACTATACCCATCGGTTGGAGAGAGAGGGAAAGGGAAGTGTTAACAAACACCCAACAGCCTGGGGAACAAGGTCCTGCATTAATACAGACCATTACCGAGCACTCAAGTGACATACCCATGACATGAAACCAAACTCACTTGACAACCTCCTAAAAGATACTTTATTTGGACCCAATACATTGCTAGTAACAGTCAATAAACAAATATAATATTATAATTCATTATACTAGTTCAGTGCTTTGCTTTACACAATTTTATAAATGATATCACTACAGCAGCACTCAGGAGCCCAAATTCAGAGCCGGTCCCCGCTGGACCAGATGGCAGATGAGCCGAGTGAGGGACTGCTCCTGCCTGCGAGAGCTCCCAATTCTACCAAGAAAAAGCGGACAAGAAGAGTAAGGCTAGCTGGGGGACGAGGCCAGGCAGCCTGCTCTTCTTCACACAGGTTATCCAAGGGGGTTCTGAGTTTTCATCCCTGGCTTGCCAAGCTTTACTCAGATGGTTGAACCGAGCCATCAGAAAGACTCTTTTCAGTGCATCAAACCCAGCTGCAGATGTTTCTGAAAGGCTGGACTCACAGCAAAAACTTCCCAACTGCGCTACCAGATCTGGTTGTCCATCCCTTTTTTATAAATGCAATTAAAAAAAAAAAAAATCAACATTTTATTCTCTCAGCAATCAATTACTCATTCCAGGAAGGCAGATGAGCGGATTTTTGCAAAGCTGAGATAACTCCACCTAATGCTATGGGTATGCTGTCCATGAAGCCCCATGAAGTCCCCAGGGAAGGGCTAAAGTAACTCAATTTATCTGCCAGCCGTAAGATTAAGAGCATGGTAAACAATATTAAAATTCTGTTCTACAAAGCTGAATAACTCAACAGCACAGAACAGTTCTCCCAAGGGGCAGCTTATAGCATAGGTGCACAGACGAGAGTTTAAACATCACAAGGGAAATTGTGAAAATAACCTAAACAGATCGAGGATGCCAAATGCGCAACTATAAATTACAAGACAAGGTGTGAAGGCAGAGTTAACCTCTTGTTGGATCAAGCAGTACAGAGGGGAAGAGAGAGATACACAAGCCCTTCTTCAGGTCAGCGGAAGCCGAAAAGCTTGTCTGTTTTTCTGACTTCATCTAATAACAATATCAACCCCACCTAAAAATCTTGGTTTGCCCATGTCCTTCAGTTATACGGTTTGAATATTTACTACAAATAGGTATGCCGGTTTCAAAATCCTCCAAGCAGCCCCTGCTGACCCAGTTTGTTCCATGCTAATCATGCACAGAGCAATAGAGAAGTCAGCTCCTGTGCATCCCTGGAGGTAAATCAGAATATTCCTCCCTCCATAAAATGACACAGATTAAACCAAGTTGTTCTCACAGCTTAATCTGGCAACGCATCAATGAATGGGGTGCACCAATAATTAATGGGCCTGCAGTTTCTCTCACTTCACAAGGATCCCAAAGCTTGAGACTAGAAGGGGCTTGCATTTCTTCACTTCAAGCAGGAGCACGGCAGCTGCTTAGCACAAGGAAAGGGTTTTGTGGAAGAAGTGGGAAACAGTGGGAAAATCAGAAAATAGTATAACAACCATAAATGTAATTTAAATAGAATACTAGAATAACTAGGTTTGAGAAATCTAAATACAGGAGGACATTACAGCAAATGAAACTGATGACTTTTCGTCACAGATTTAACATTTGGTAACTGGCTCCCCATACAAACGGCAAATATTTTTCAGCAGCGTGGTAGCTGCCTGTGGGTGGCACAGTAATATAACATTACCAGAGAGGAACTGGAAAGGGAAAGGAGCTGCATACTCCATGGCTGCGAGGTGTGGTAAGCGGGTGGGTTTTTTCATCACTCATGCAAAGTTAGCCTTAAAAATACTCATCGACACGCTGTGCAGAACACTGAAGCGGGACTCCAGACGCACCTTCAATCGCAACTCTGCTACTGACCAGCACATTGCACTCTAGAAAAGGCCCTTTGTCTATCCGTGCCTCAGTTTCTCCCTCTTCAAGAGGGGATTAACTTCTTTTGTAAAGCAATTCAAAACCAAATGAAAACTTGCAATACTCTGTTTTCTAGAAACTGCCTTATATAGGACTCCCACATTAGCACCTGGACATCTTACTCAGCTAACAAGCCAAACACAGCAAATATTTTACATAGTTCTACTTGAAACAGATCATACAAAGTCTCAAAAAGCCACTACAGCCTCTCCCAGGTGTCTCAGTTCACTGGATGAGCTCTATTTACCAAACCTTAAACAAAAAGCCAGCGGCCTATAGGAAAGCATGGCACGGAGCATGACTTCTAAGCCAGCTCCCAGTGACAAATGCTATTTCTATTTAGCTATCAGTATGGTAAACACTTATAATTCACCTCCAGACCTTTTGGCAGCTGATCAACCACTCTGGAGGTGTGGATGCACGCGGGGGGGGAAAAAACCTGCAGTATGAATATAGCCAGCCAGCTTCCCTACTTGCTGCCCTTGAAGCAGCTGAAGGGCTTGCCTCAACCAAAATTATCTTCCTGATAAAAGCAGAGAGTAAAATTAAAGCAGAATGGCTAATGACAGATGCTCTTGTTCTTATTATCGTGGAAGCTGACACAGGAGTAAGAGCATCCAAAGGGAGGTAGCAAGGTATGATCAACCTCCCAAAAACTGGAAGCCCTAAGTCACCAAGAACAAGAGATAATTTACCCTCTGGATTCCTGACTGACAGCTAAACTGTAAAACTTTAGATTTACCTCTACTGTTGAGTACATCTGGACATTTTACCCTAGAAGGCTTGACAAATGTACTCATTACCTGCAGGTTACCACATGTCTGTGTGCAGCTGGTATTTAGTGCCCCATCCTCTCCAAACTCCAATTTCATCAGCTGTCTGCCCAACATTTAGCAATGCAGGTTTCAGCTTGGAAAAGGTTTATGAAAGACAAGATTTTAAGCTTGGCTCAGCAAGAAGGCTCAACACCTAACATTTGAACCACAACCCTCAAAACTCACCACCACAGCTGCAAAACAGTTCTACTACAGAAATCTTTTCAACAGAGGAAGATGTACATTTAATTGTAACACAGAAGGAACAAAATAGCCCTTTTGTGGAGATCAGAGGTGAGATCTAAGAGCGACACAGGGCTGAGATGTTAAAAAAGCCAGAAGACCAAGCTTGATATAATTAAATCCAGGATATTAAAGATATTCTAGACATCCACAAGACCAAAACATACTACTTAATCTATCAACACATACAAACCCTCAAAATGTGTTAATAAATTCTTATACCAAAGAATGCAATTCACACATTTTGCTATTACCCAGGAAATCTGGGCACACCAAAAGGAGAGAAGGAACAGAACTGATGTATTTGTAGAGTAGTTTCTACAGAGGATCCCAGTTATCTGAGTACCCAACTCATTTTAGCACAGTGGGACATAAGATGATGAACCAGCTCCACCAACACCTGCTTCAGCATACTGCAAGCAAAAAACAATGAATATTTGAAATGCAGCTCATTTGCCCAAAATCTAAGCTGTACTTTCTATTTCTCCCTCTGTCCAAAAAGCACGAGATGACAAACTGAATTCTTGACTATGAGTCCCATATTAGGAATAACATTATTGCTGCTCGAGCCACCATAGCACCAGAGCATCCCTAGCTAGCTACAAAAATACCAGCTGAGCCTCTGCAAACCTAGACCACAGCCCAATCTCTGCACCAGAGCAAGGTCCGTATAAATTAATTAGTGCAGTAACAGGAAGCACACAGGAGATGTGGAAATACCTAGGAAATTCACCTTTCAGAGAGGGTTATACTAGCGTAAAGGAAAAGCATTCAGGAGTGTGGTCTCTATTCCTCGGATCTGTGAATATTAAGAACAGAAAGTCCCGAGATGCCTTTTTTTCCTAAAACACCACACAATGTATTAAACATTGAGTATCTAAGATTCAAACCCAAAAGTCAGCCTAGCTGCCTTAAACCACCCTAAATGCAGGCCACCAATAAAAGGATTTCTTTTCACCCAGATCTTTTCCAGCTTGTTACATTGCCACAAAAACACTAGCCCCAGCTTTTTTTAAGGGAGAAAACATGGTAGATGCAGGGCTGTACAAAGTTTCTCTTCCAAAAGCAACTAAATGTCAGCTTGCAGTTCCTGTGAAATCCCAGCCCCAGCAGCTCCACACTTGTTTCAACTCTGGAACTGGCGTCTTTCCATCGCATCTTTCTGCACAACCGATTTCAGTACAATAGGGCTCGTCAGAAATTAAAATTCCCTTGTGATCAGTACATACCTGCTCATACAACAGTTTGTTCTTGTACCACATCTCACGGGGAATTTCAATTTACTCGAAAAACCACTAACCAACTCTATCCGTACAGAACCATGGAGACAATTAGAAATGAGAGGATTATTGACTCCAGGGTAAAGAAACTGCAGCAGCCCGAGAGCATGGGGCAGCTTGTCTGAAGCTACAATCCAATACCGCAAAGCAAAGCAAGCAGACTCACGATAGCAACTCCACGACAGAAATAAATGCACCTGTCGACTTGCACTTAACTCTGCATAGGAAGTTACATCTTTCACCCCCCAATTTTAACAATTATGTTCTACTCTTCTTGAATTTGTACAGAGACTGCTGAAGAATCTCACACCTCTGCCACAAAAGACTGATCAGAGATAATCACCGCATTCATTAAGTCTCAGCACTGATTAAGTGAAAAGGCTTTACTGTTTCCAAGGAAGCCTACAGCTTTGGAAGTAGCAAGAGCTGCTTTTACAACCCAACAGGAGCTCCCAAGAAAAACTGCATCTAATGAACAAAATCCATTTTAACCCGACAAATGCTACTGAAAACATGAACTCAGTCTTCTACTTACAGCTGTCTGCCATGGAGCATGAGAATGAGCTTGTTTGGATGTATCAGCAACAAAAACCTCCATCCTCAACCTACCATTAAGGCGTACAGTTGAGGACTGTGGGTTGTACATATCATCTGGGCTATATATAATCTGTGTCTGCATCGCACTATAACACACACCCAAAAGGCACGTAATAATAGGGTTACTTATTTACCTCTGGCTTCTGGGGTAAAATACAAACCACCTTTATTTTAGTTTTGTGGTTTCCATTTTCGTCAAACTTTCAATGAAAACAAAGTAGCCGAGTACACATTGCAATGCTGTGGTAATGCCCCCGTAATTATGACTCGATAGACGATTTCATTTGCAACCACCATTTCCTCACCGAAATGAGGCCACTCTTCATCTCAGCCACTGCAAAGTCAGTTTGCAAAGCGTTTCTTTCTGCCCCTAAGAAGCGACAGGAATGAGCTTAGCCAAACTAAGCACTAAAATGAATTTCTCAGCTCACCTGAACTCTGAAAAAGCCAGCAGCACTTGAGGCAGTAGCTGAATTTGCAGTCCTGCCATATGGGTCATTCCCAAAGCACCTCGCAGGTTTGTTCCCGGCTGCACGCCCCAACTGCTTCCTGGGATAAACAGACCACAGGGTACACGCAATCTGATTAAACCCCACGTTTTCACAGCTGCGAGTACATAAAACAGGCACCTCTAATCAAATTCCATGCTGAAAGGCGACGCAATGTTCTCACTTGAAGAAAGGTGAGATAGACACCTACACAGCACAAGTTTCCTGTATCAAAGTATAGAGTCAATACTCATTAACTAGACACAGCTCAGCTATTGAATATTAAATCTCTTTCTGAATGGACACTTTGGAATCGTGTCATTACAGGAGCCTTAAATTTCATCTTTTGATTCAGATTTTGCCAAACAGTAAGTAGTTCAGGTAGTTTGTAATTCAGTTGTAGCCTTATTTTTCCCTTCACTCTCACTACAATAATCTCTAATTCTGATTAAGATATCGAATTTCCTTAAAGAAACCCTCCCCAGGCAATTTATTCTTCTTGTGTTCCACAGCTCCAGCTTTAATAAAAAGGTGCCCCAGCCATAACTAGGAAAACAGAGAAATTAATTCCCACTACTGATCCGGCAAACATAAGTACAGGCAGCGAGGCATCTCACCGTGAAAATAAGCCCATAAAGTTTCTGAACGAGAACATTTCCTTTAAAAAAAAATATCATTTGTAGTTCTCATTGCTGTGCAAAGTTTATGACACAGCAACACTGTTTGCATGAGGATCGTGCTTACTACAGCAATCTGACCTAACATGCCCCAAGCTGAGTCTAATCTCAGGGGAAAGTTGTGCCTTTCCTAACACTCTTCCAAATGCTTCCGAATAGGGATCAATACCATTGCTAATTCACACGTGGTCATTCATCTTTCAGACCTGTTGGAGGTTTTGGCACTGATACACTTCCCCAAACCTCAGGGCGGATAATCTTAAAGGCAGTGGTGATCTCCTGAAACTCCACCATGAACGGGAATGTTTCTTTCAGCCCGCTCCCATTCTCTCCTCACCACCCCACTCTCAATTTAGAGATGATAATTTCCAGCCAACACATTGAGCCGCATTAAGAGCTCAGCAAATTATCACTGCTTCTCCTGTGCTACAAAAGAACCTTCCATTATAACAATGGCTAGAAAAACACTCAAGTGAACAAGCAAATCTCACATCACGCCCTGCAGGCAGGCAGTCCGTGGAAACTGCTCTTCTACCAACCATGCAAAAATTAAACAAGAGGAATCCATTTCAGCAGCAGATCAGCGATCAGACAGGATGTGGAAGGGCAAAGCATCAAGTGTCTCAAATGTATTTCCAAGGCACAGAAGCTGCTAGCTGAGGAAAGGCCTTCAGATGGGGTGTATTAACTGTACGCTCACCGGAGCTGGCTCTCTGGTCTTGCATACCTGGCACGGTGAGCTCCGGGTTCACAAGCGGCAGATCCCCCAACACGAGATGTGCCTGGGAGAGAAGCGCTCGGGGTAGGTCCGCAGCTCACAGCCCTGCCTTAAGAACCAGCACACCTGGGTGCTTTGTCAGATTTACTTGACTCTGGGTAACCTTGAGTAAATCCATCTAAGAGCTAAGCGATAAATACATACACCTCGCAAGGTGGTTAGAAGTCCAGTATCAGAAGGAGCCTGTGAGGAGCTTCAGAAGAGAATTAAAATCCAGTAAGGAAAAAAATCCTTACAAAATGAGCAGCTTGAACTGTAAGCTATGCCTGTCTGGTGACATCTCTTGTACGCCACGTTCAGCCTTTCTGTTCTGTTCAACTCCTATGTCCTTGGACATCCGAGCAGGTTTGTTAGCACACTCCCCGACCCCCCCACACTCCCAAGCACAGCTATCGACAAGCCAGAAACTGCTGGTTTGCTCAGCAAACAAGAGCTTTTGATAGGTGGCCAGCATGAGGAATGGTTACAAAAGTACCCCCCATTCCCTCCACCTCCACTAGCACTCCCAGCAAATTTTAAACAAGGTTTCTGGGAACGGACTCAACTATATCAGAGTATGAAAAAAGATGAAAAGGAATGAAACTGAAGGAGAGTATGATCACTTAAAAAATGGAATATGGAACAGGCATATTAAGAAAAATTGTTAACGCTAGCAGGACCTAAATCTGTACTGAGCCATATAAACTAGACATAAACAAAAAGCACTTTGCTACACTCTTAAGACTTCAAAGGTAGCTCTGAGTAAGCCCTAGGAGTTTGATACCTGCACACGTATCAGGCAGCTATGAGTAGAAGCTGACAGCATTTCTGGAAATGTAAAAATACACTGAAATCATGTTAGGATTGTATCCTTACCTACAGCTGGAAAAAACTTACTCATTTTAAATGAAATCTAACATCAGCCATGTGAAACACACCTTGGTTCAGTTCTTACAGAAGGTAGCAGGTGGTGAAATATTCCATTTTAAGGAGAAGAAAGATTTTGCAGCACGGTCCATGCTTCCAAAGAGATGTCGTTAGCTACAGAGAGACTGCACGACACATACCCACTCACATTCAATGCTTAACCCTGTTAGATGTGTCCACAGAAAGCCACGCAGTCGAACGCCCTCTCCATCCCTACCGCAGCACAACATGCCCTTCTAAGGAACAAAACCCACCGCTTTTTGCCACCGCCATCTCCTGCACGTACACTGCGACTCAGCACACGCAAGGGCACGCGTTCCACAGCCGTGCTGCATACCTCTGCCACTCGAGATAAGGAGCTCGGTCCCTGCATGTAGGGATTGCATCGCTGCATGTAAACACGCAGCACTCCGTCACTTCTCACTTCCAAATGTCAAGCCAAGCTGTTCTAAAAGGAGACCTCGGAATAAGATGGCCAAAGGAAGGGTTTGCACAGATTATGCTGACCTACGGTGACAGGTTTATTACAGGGAAACTCAGTTCTGCAATAAAAAGGGCATTGAGGAATAGCTATTTTGATGTAAAAAGTAACTGAAGCTTCATCTAATCTGACCCAGCTTCACTCTGTAAATTAATGACACTTACAGCAATCTTCAGAATTGATAGGTATCCTTTCCCCTCTGACATAAGTCAAAGTTGGACAGATGATGTAATTCATTTGAAGGCCACAGAGGATATTTGTCAGCCAGCTTTGGGCTTTGCCTATAAATGGAGATTTCCTAAATGACTTCATCTGAGGAACACTTCAATTCACAAAGATGTGTCCACAAAAAACAGCATTTGATACACAAGAGCTGCATAACAGCAACAAACAGCTACCCCAGAATACAGGGAGCTGTAAAACGCCCACACCCAATCAAACACAAACCTACAGCAGCTTTCACCGGGACTTGAGCTATCAGGTTTGCACTCTCACATCCCAACAGCGAGCAGTGAGAAAGCTGCAGGAGCTCTGCTGACTACCAGTCACCTGTTTCACTAAATTTATTTGCTGGAGCCCATAACTGCACCTCTCTGCAGCCTCTCCTGTCCCTCCAGATGGGTCAGGGACCTCCAGGGAAAGGCAGCCTGTGAACGGAGCTGTAACTGCTCTGCAGCGGGGACTAGCTCAGACCACTCAGCCGTAACACTTTCCTACCTCCGCTCCAGTTTCAGCAGCCAAAAGGAATGAAGTGAGTGATTTCTTCAGCTGCCCTCCCCATCACTAAGACTTCCCTTCAGTCTTCAGTTAGGTCTGGGTATTAACTATCATGCTGCAGAGTCAAGCTTTGAGTAGCACAAACTAATGAGGTCTCTATGTCCCATACCTGTATTTGCAGCAAAGAGAGCGTACCACAAAAAAGTATCTTGCAAAAATGTCACATACTAGTGCATTTGGGATAAAATAAGCTTTTTTTTTTTCCCCCCAGGAGAAAGCATTCAAAGGAAAGAACAGGCTTTCCACAAAAATCAGCAGGCCTGGGCAAAATCCCCCCATTAACAAACTATCCTAACACTGTAGAGTTCAGCATAGCTCTTCCACACCTGCAGCGTCACAGCTTTTTCAGGTTAGTTTGAACTGAAAACGAAACCGGAGAAAACAACTAAACCTGAAAGCTTCCTCGAGGGAGCAATTCAGCAAGAAGCACCAGGTGAGGGCATGAGGCACCGAACACAGACCAGAGCAACTGCGCTTGAACACCAAAACAGCTCCGTGCAGATGGCAACAAAAGCCACAGGCATTTGGCAGCACACAGAGCAGCTCTGCCCAAGGCATCAGGAATGACCCCAGTCAAAACCAGCCTGGTGCAGAAACAGCTGGTTCTAATTCAATTCAGTTCCTCAATTTGTTTGTCACACAGCCCACAAACAGTTGTTTGAGTATCAGGGAAGGGAGTGAACACACAGGATCTCTTCTTCAGCAGCTATAGCAGTTTTAGGTGTTTACACAGCTGCAACCCAAAACAGGGGGCTCACACTGGACAGCACAGTCTGCTGTCACAGAGAAAAGGATAAAATTGGGTTAGAAGGCATCAAGTCAGGCTTCCCAGCACCACAAACTGGCTTGAAAGATCTGACATGAATCATAAGATCCTGCCCACCCCTCTATTCCTTCTTCCACAGCAAACACCAAAGAAAAGGTGCCATCCTTATCTTTCCATGCTGTTTGAGCCAGTTAGATCACCAAGGCAGGAGTATCTATGCTAGATACTCAGAGTATCTAATACTATGACAAAACAGGAGTGTTTACTCATATTTATAAGACTGAGATCGCTGCTACAAAACTATTGTTGAACTCCTCCAATACACTTAGGAGCAAAAACCTGAAACACCAACAGATCCCAAAGCACCAGGATTTGCCAGCCCCAGGTTTTGAAATGAGCAGGACCTTGCTGTTCATAACCCAAGGCCAGGCATGACCCAGGAATTCCAGTTCAACCAGTTCCACCCTTTCTACCCCCATTCCTCCCATTTTTTTGGAACAACAGACAGCAACAAAACCGTACCCCAATCTGCACCAGAATAAACAATTCATTGTAAACCCATGCACTGGAAAGCCACCTGCTCCCCAGCACAATTAAAGGCATTTCCAAATTCCAGCTCTCCTTCAGCCAGCACAGACAGATGGACACAAGAGGCACGCACAGCACAGAAAGCCCGCTCCACTTCCAGCAAAGCCTTTGTACTGCAGCAGGCCAGAGACACAAAGCCTAATGGCAGAGTCTGCCTCCACAAGAACTGTTTTGTTAAGGGATCACAACATAAATCAGCAATCCTCCGGCCACAAGAACAGCTCAAACTCACATGGAGGCCAATTAAACTTGCAATCTGCTAAAACACACATACAACCTCTCTGACTTCTGGGGACTCTGTCTCTCAACTGGCAGATCGGGTCCTGCAATCTAGCTGATGTATTACCTGCCCCAGATGTCCCCAGATAGTAACTGTGACTAAATTTAAAATGCAATGGCTCAGTCATCACCACAGACAACCACAGATTTTTCACTTTCTTGCACACTCTCCTTCCATTCAATACCATGTAACAGGAAGGAAATAACCCCTTTGCAAAGGAAGTGAGAGCCCTGAGAGCAGGCAATAAAATACTGAAATGGGAGCCGATCCGCCTTGCTCACTCCTGCAGGACCTGCCTCCAACATCATAATCCCTCAAGTCTGCAGGTATTTAGGCTGGACCTGGATTCTCAGCAGGAACAGGGCTGCACTAGGCAAATGGAGCGCCTGGCCACCAGAGACTGCCAATTATTCAGACACTTGCTACTGCCTTTGCCAAGACAGAAAATCAGCGCAAGAGGCTGTTCCCGTAGTGCTCTGCAATGCGCACCAAGTACAGCAAGCACCAGAGACCGAAATCTCCTTCCTTTCTCCCCTACTTGAGGTCTCTATGTGCTGTTTAGCAAGTCTGGCCATCTGCTGTACACTTCCACTTGAAACACTGGCTATTAACAGGACTGGATTCCCAGTGTGGTTAATCATTGCCCCAGCATATCAGAACCAGACCTGCCACGCTGTAGCTCCCAGGCCCCTCGAGAAGCTGCCACCCACGCACAGGCAGAGCCTTCGTGCACCCACGCAGTGCTGCCCTCAGTGCCACCCTCCCTCTGCACCCTGAGCACAAGCAGAAGAATTTGTGAGCACAGTGCTGCGTGGCTCACGTGGCCTAAGCACCAATTCTTCCAGCCCCCTCAAGCATAGAAAGCTCTATCCACAGGACACATCCTATCAGCACCGCTCAGGAACCGTTTCTGTTAACTTTTGGCTTTCAACTCAGATTTCTTTGGAGACAAACGCTAATAGCCTTTATAAAAAAGGTTCACCAATCCAAAACCAAAGACTCATCACTCTTATGAATCACACAACATTATTCTCCTGCCCGTCAAAACAGAAATGTCTCACCTTGCAAAACAATTGCTGTGCTTGCTCAGGCTCACAAAAAAAGTATCTCATCTGTTTAAAAGCCAAATGCACTCAGTGAAACTATTTGACAAGCACTCCGCTAAAAGACAGCAAACATTTCACCCCACAATGGCTACTTCAAACATAGTCAAACAGCAATTGCAATGCAGCTCAGCTCGGTTAGTATCAGTCATCAGAAACACAGCTTTCTAGCAAGTAATTCTTTTTGAAGACAGAGCCCGTGGGGACACCGAATTTATGACTCAAGCCTGCAGCTGTGAGAAAGGTCCACAAATACAGGTTTAGAAGATCTCATGCCCCAACTACCACAATCAGAAAGCAAGGACCAAACTGTTTCTGCCTCCAACACTGTAACAGAGAAGGCAAATAAACCAGGACCTCCACTTTACCTGCAAAGTCTCTGTGTAACTGGCAAACATTCTCTCATCTCAGACTGGAAGGGACAGGCGTGGAAGGGACACCTACAGTAACACAGGAGCTAATCACCAAGGAGGGCAAGACACCAACATCACTGATGGAGCTGAGCAGCATGCTGACATGCATCACCCCAGCTCCTCCTGCACCACATTCCCAACTGCTTTACTGGCTGTTCTCGAACAGCAGTTTAACCCCAAACATGATTCATCTTGGGGAAATGGGCAAAAATCAGTCTGCTGCTGGTAAACCCAGCATACAGAAAGTTAAGCGCAATGATTTTTAACCAGCATCTCCCTGACAGACTCTTGGCAATGGACACCTCCTTCTGTTTAATGCAGATACAAATCCATTCCCAGACTCCTATTTCAACTGCCCTCGTTGTCACAAGCAAGTCACATGCCATATCAGAACTGGAATTTTGGATGAGAAAGCTTTATTTGTTCAAAAGGCGTGCAAGGATGAACACAGCGGACGATCAGTGCAGGCAAACGACAGCACGAGCTGTCACACTTTCCCAAGAGCAACCACTAGCATCAACTTCAGACGGGGCTTTGTTGAAGCCCAACTCATTAGCAGCGTGGTCAGCCATCCCATAAGTGCTGCCCACTGAGGACTCATCCAGCTAATGCACTTCCCCAGGATCAATGCTGTGCTCCAGGTTCAAGAATGCAGCATAGCTTTATAGGACCTGAGAGCAAGACGACATGAGGCTTTAAACGCACAAAGAAACACTATCCACCACGTTATCCTGATTATGCAAATCAAAACCCTTGCTACTGGCATTAAGAATGAAGGCTCAAATAGCTTCCTGCAGCAAAGTCACCTTGGAAATATGTAAGAATTTGAGCTTTCAGGAAGGCAGGACTAAATAGCAGTTGTAAAGAGTGTCCCAATAACTTATGAGCCAACAGATAATGTCAAACCCCAAGGGAACGATTTGTGGAGAGCGCAGGAGGACGCACCATCATCCACCCGTATATGATCAGGTAGTTCTGCTATCTTAACTGATAATCAAAAGGTAGTAAGCTAAACATCTCGGACTAACATAAGGAACGCTGCTCTTTGCATTTACTTAGCAATGCAACCACACAGTAAGGTGCAAACAAACCTAAAGAAATGTTCATGCCAATTATTAAAAAAGCTAGAGTTGTTTCAGTACTCATTACATGCACCACAAATGCAGAATATCCTTCAACATTAGTCCCCTATAAAAATGACTCTGATCAGCAGAACACATTAATGAATCGGCCATAATATTGACAAAAAACCCGCAATGAACTGAAAGTGAACTCCACCCTCTCGTTAAAGATTTCACTGCTATAGAAACTATGATTAAACATACAGCGCCATGAATCAGCTACCTGAAACGAAGGTACGCCTCAGCAATCACGGAAGTGCCCAGCATGAGCAAGCAGACTTACATTTTGGTCACCGAAGACATTTCTGTCCCCCTCCCAGCATCCCAAAACTGCAGCATCCTGCAGACGAGCAGCTTTAAGACACTTCACAGTTCCCATGAACATTTATTCCTTCTTACCTCTTGGGTTGTTTGGTTTAGGGTTTGGGGTGTATTTTTGGGCAGCGTTTAAAGCTGCACACACTCATTACAGAAAGAGAGCAAACAGTTTTCAAATAGATTTTGACACAACTGGATAAAGCACCTAAACCCAACTCCCAGATGCCTCTGGACCAGCTATGTCTCTCTCTGCAACATTTCCAATCAAGCCTGCAGAAAAGCTGGAGGAAGACAGCAGGGCTTACCAGCAGTTCCCCAGTCTAGAGTCTGAACAAAGTGGATTTAAAAGAGGTTTAATTTTCCCAGAGACTAATGCTCTCAAATCAGAATAAATCCTCCAAAAGAAGAGATTATCCATAAATTTACTAGTTAGAGATGTTAATATATCCAGTGTTTATGCAAGGACTGCTGATCTCTCCATGCATGAGCATCACCTATACAATTTCATATTAAAGAAGAAACAGATTTCTGCTAGTTTCTCCCTCCGCCTCCCTTTCCACACTAAAATGTGGCATAGCAGCTTTATAAATACCACTTTCCAAGAGCAACAGTAATTTACTGAAGAATCGAAGCAAACTTGTTCCTATTACACAAGGAAAGCTCTGAAAAAATCCTCCCCTGCAAAGGAACTTAACACAGAAAACAAGATCCACAGGTAGAAAAGTCCATGGAAAAACATTCAAATAAAATAAAAAAAAATAGCAGAGCTGAAACTTCAAATATGCATTCACAAGCTATTGGACATGGTGCAAATTAAGAAACAACTACTTGAACACTGCTGATTCAACCAGAGCACAGCAACAATACTCACCTGCATTGCCGGACTTACCCAACACATACCTGCTACTCAAACACTTCCTCCTGTTATTCATATTCTAAAGGCTCCATCTACACACCATACAACACGTAGTACGATGGGACCCAGACCAGTATAACCTGGCTGCTAATTACAGCCCTTAAGGCTGAGATGAATTAATACGTCCCTCTAGCTATGAACACAAGTATGACTACGCCTTCGCTAAGCACACATAATCTTAGAGGATAGACAGGAGGATGCAACAGGTACAGGAAAAAGTGACTTGCCTGACATCAAACAGCACAGCAGCAACACAGCTAGAAGTTAAATTAGGCCTCCTGTCCACCCAAGCACCCTTATTTTCCCTGTACTCAGTCTAGTTGATAGGTAGAGAGAACCCAGTCATTAGAATACAGATTGAAGGCTTCGTTTTGAAGCTAAAAGCAGATGAGAAATAGCACTGATTAATGTAATCACTAGCGTCAAATTGATTTTAGAGATCCAAGGGCACAGCACTCCTTCATTCTACTTTCCAAGCCTGATGTGTTCACACAGGTTTCTGCATGCTGGTGACAGAACTGCACGCGCTGCAACGTGTTCAAGACACCTCAGAAAGCCTGCTTAATAAATTAATCTTGAAAATTCCCCCATTTCTTTCCACCAGATGCTTTCTGTGTAAGCCCCCCAATGCTCCCCAGAGAAGCTGGATACTTTCTCACTGCTCCCAAATACCAACCTCATTGGGTGAGATACAGAAGCAGCCGGCCTGAACTCAGGTATCAGCAACAGCAACTGAGCAGCTCATGCATGAGCAAAGTTTTCCGGCCCAAGAACTTCCCTCCCTGCAAAACCTATTTATCTTCATATTCAGAAAAAAAAAAAAAAATCCAGTATTTGTAAGACAAGTGAAACAGAACAGCAGCAGCAAAAAAACACTTCTTGTCATGTTAGGTGTCAGGTTGAATTAGCAGGTAGGAATTTTCCTCAAGTTTTCTCGCTCTGCCAGTGCTGGCCCTCTATTAACTGTCTTCACTTTGTTCTGAACAGGTAACAGAAAAGCCAGATGGCCTAAAGCCATAGCTAATTTCAAAAAAATAGCACAAGCCAAGAGAGCCTGACAGCACTCATTTGACAATTCCACCCAAAGGTTGGTATTACTCTAAAAAGGCGCAACTGAGCCAAGAGAAATCATGTTTAAGCATGCCTGCAATCTCAGGCTTTTCTGTCGATAATTGTGGGACTGTATGTTAAAGATTGATTTGGAAGTACAAGATGAAAAATTCTGACTTTCCTCCTGCTGTGGATCAGGGCCAGAGGTGAACAACACGATACAGATCAAGTTAGGAGCAGGATATAAGCGCTATTTTCACTCTCAGCACAAGGTGAATGAAGCTTCAGTGACCCTCCTCCAGGGAACATGCCACTCCTCACCCGCTACTAATCAAAAAAAGTAAGTGAAAAAACTTTGCTTCTAATTATTTGTCCTCTCTTTAAGCATCACACAAACACCCTTGAAAGGGGAACAAATCCGAATCGACTTACCAGCCCTTTTCCTACTTCTGCCATTTCCCATCTAGCAATAAATTACACAGGGTTTGCAACAGACAAACTAGACTTAAGATCCCCAACAATAAAAGATCAACCTTGCTAACGCAAATCAGACAGCCTAACACTTATTTCAGTCATTATTATCCTTCTCCTTCTAGGTCCCAGCTGATAAAGACAACCTAGGCAGCACAAGGTCACTCCATCCAGGAGCAGAGATCAGTAACTGAAATTCTCTAGGTCCATCCAGATTTCCACTGTCAACATTGCAGCAGAGCAGCTTTAAAAGCATACATTCCCAGAGAACCCGAGGCAGTTCAACCAGCAAAGACCAGCCCAAATCCTCCCGACCCTGCTTCTATCCCTGCGTAAACCCGCTGAAGTCTCTTCTGCACTAGGATACGAAGGCTTGCTGGTAACGGCTATACCTGCAAACCCGCTTCCTGCAGATCTTGGCACTACACCAAACCTGCAAAAACTTTTAGACAGCCCTGGAGATCAGAGCAATCAATAACATACCACCACCAGCACTTTTATGCATCTGCAGGGGAGCTCTTGCCAAGGCAGAAATAATATGGATAGAAATCACACTTCCAGCAGGCACTGCTAGAACAGCTGATTACCCCAGACCTACACCAGCAAATTTAGTCAGTGACATAAAAATTACTGATTTAAGTGGGAGAGAAGAATTCAACAAGAGAACGCAACCTTCAAAGGCACGCGAGTACAGCAAATGCCAAAGTCCCCTTAAAATTGGCTTAGACAGTTACATGCTTTGTTCAAAGCTCAAATTCTCTGAAGGCGACGACCTTTGGCTTTCCCCCTGTCCATAAGCACCTCTGGAAACCTCACCTCCATGAGCACAGTCTCTGCAAACCCACCGAGACGTGGCTTGCTAGCCTGACCTCCTACCTGAAGGCCACATCTAGGCATAACCTCTTTTTTTTTTTTTTTTTTTTGCTAAGACACCCTCTGCAACACAGCATTTATAACACCGAGAGCCCTGTGCATGCCCTGGTGCTAAACACTGTGCAGACACCAAACAAGACAGCACCTCTCAGACTTCGATCCAAGTTTACAAATCAAGGCTTCTCGGTAGGACTCGGGCCAAATTTTTCTTGCTTGCCCCCTTAAAATCTAACTGTAGAAAAGTAGGCACGTTCAGAGAGATTCACCCCTCCCGCAGACAACTGTAAGGCAATGAAGGAAGCCCATAAGGTTTAAAATCAATGGTGGGGATTAATCTTGATGGATTTTTAGACAAGTAGGTCTATGGCAACACAGCTCTAATGAAGGGGTTCACTTTTGTGGATTGGTTAACTGAAGGAAAACCTGGCTGCCAGTACCTCACTTGTCTGCAAAGAGGTTCACACTCTTAGCAGAAGCTTTCTGGAGCTCGCAAAGTGAAAAGATTCAAACCCTCTAGTTTAAGTGTCCTTAGAGTTTACCAAAGTTCAATGATCTTTACCAAATCTGTTTCAAAAGATGCATAGCTGCGGTAGACTAGAAGCTTAGTGCCGGAGCTAGAGAAGTGCCAGACTTGCACAAACCGACCTCATCAGTATGCACCTTATTTTGCCCCATGACATTCAGCAGACATGGTTAATTAGTTCATGATAATTCATTGCCCATCACAACTTCTGAACTTAGCTGTGCAGCTGGTAGGTAAGCAATTCTTAACTGTGTTTTGTAATCAGCATGCCAAAAGCACAAACACAAAAGAATAAAGTTAACAATCTGTTTACCCATTCCCCCCCTCCTCCAATTGGTGCTGCTAGCACATGGCTTGGGGAAAAAAAAAATTTAAAAAAAAATCTATTTTCAGGATTCAACAGAGAAATCATTTGGACTGCTCTCAATTTTCGTATCTTTGCCACCGGTGCTTTGTGTTATTTCACACAATTCATTCCGTTCTGAGATGAAGCCTGTTCCTTTGACTAATAGCATTAAAAATCTCTCTCTGGAGATAATTAGTCCTCCCTCCCCCATCCCTTCCCCAGTCCAATGTGGAAAGAGCATACAGTCATCAGTACACAAAGAAATTCAAACAGTGTGACAACCAGGCTATAGCTAGGGAAGAAAGCTGCCTCTCACCTCCATATCTCAGCACAGCTGATAATAAAAAAAAAACAAGTCGACACCACAAGCGATAGAACCAGCAACACGAGAAAGAGTATCTGTAGATTAATGGCTTTGTCATTAAGAAATCAGAAAAACAGCAATTCCTCATTTGCAAGGAGCATAAATACCAAGGCATAATTAGTCATCGCCAGATGTTTTGCATGGTCACCTTCCAATCCTGCAAGATTGACTCGAGTCATTCAAAACCAGCAGATAAGAGGCAGAACCAGGAAATCTGCAGCCTTTTACCTATGATCCCAAGCCTGTCACCCAGCCATCAGCAAATCACACCAACCTCCACACCTCCATTTCTTGCGAGATACAGAAAATCCACCAGGGCAGAGAAAAATTAAGGACAGTCACCATTTGGAAAGCACTGAGACCCTCAGTACATTCTGTATATCTACACCCTGATTCCTCACCTGGAATCTCCCCTTGGATTTGGGGGCAGAGTTTGGAAGGAGTTAAAAACCCCCAACCAAAGCCAGCCAAAGGTATGACTGCTGGCTTGCGCATTCACTGCCTGACGCGTGACCCCACTGTGCAGAAAAGAACTGGAAATAGTTACCGCTGCAGCATTGACAAGTCAGCAAGAGCTACTAATTAAATGATAAAAATAGATCTCTGAAAGGGCTTTTTTTTTTTTTCCTCTCAACACAAAGCCAAGTCCTAACGCTGCTGCAGTCGCACATCCATTAGTTTTCCATGGGCTACAAACTCACCAGCAAGAAAAAAAAACCAAAACAAAAGCTTTCTCACAGTCACAAAAAACCCACTTGGCACTTCTATGCAGAAAAACCCCAACTAAACAAAATTAGGGAACCGATTCTTAATGACATGGAACATCTCTTCACTCCACATACTCCATTCCAACCTTTAACGGAAGCAGGAACAAGATGACATCTTTGCCCTCAACAGCCATACCAGCTTCCTTGCACTCTCTGTAGCTCAAATTTCTGGTTTTGCCTGAAAAATTAACATGTTTTGAGGTGACTCAGGTGACCCCAAGGATATACACAGCTTGCTTCGTGCATGACATCACTTAGACCAGTGACAAAAAAGCCCTATTATCAGTGTAAGTTCCACCACTGTGTGGGTTTTGCTTTAAGCCCCCCCTCTCCCTCTCCCTGCCAGACATAGGTTTTGTATAGCTTGTAACTGAATATTCATCACCAACTAATAGACCTGCAGGAACTGCAGCATCAGCGTTTTTTAATACATATAATGCCCCAACACATGCCAAACACAATGAAATTTGATCAAAATAGAAGCCATTTGTTTAAATACAAGTGATTTGGCTCTCAAAACTGTCATCAAATTAAACTGGAAATCAAATTAACCAGTGATTGAATGAAGTAGAAGGCTGTATAATCACAGATTACTGATCCAGCGGCACGAAAACAAGGACGCAATCACATTCCCCTTGTTAGTGGCAGCCTCTCTGCACTGCCCCGTACTCCCAACAGGACTTGAGGATGCTTTGTGCCCCAGATACAGCTCATCCAGCCATTTCTTGGTATTCCAGAAAGGAAACGCACCTTACAAAAACACCCTTTGAGATGTTATCCAATAACAAAGCCAGCCCCGTGAAAGTACAAGCTGACATACTTGAAACCACATTAATTTAGGACAGAGCAGCACGGTAATTTCCAGCACTGTTGGAAAGAACAAGTTTAAACCTACTCTGAATGGGAAAAGGGGCTTGTTACCGTCACCATCCAAGGTATTAACTGTCTGCCAACTAGGTTGCCTCATAAGAGGCCTCATTTTGGCTTTATTTCCCTCTTTTTTTGCACTCTCATTTTTAAAGGAATTTAAACTACGTAAAGTTACAATTTTAGGTCTTGTCTACTCTTAAAAGTAATACGTTTAAAGAGCAACAGGCAGTTATACTAAAAACATAGCAAGCAGAGGAATTTAACTACACTCCCGCGCAACCTCTACAACAGTAGCACATCAAGCTATTTCGGCCGATCCTTTACCCCCCCAAGAACAGACCACAGAAAACTTCATCATTCCCCTTCCACTGCAAGCAAACCTGATTCTGCCCAGGACTTGCCGACATTCCTATTTTTCAAAAGCAAGCTTCAAATTTAAAACTCACTCCTACGCAACTCAAGGTTTCTTTACACATTAGAGGAGCGATCACAAGCATTCCCACTTTTCTTTCTAGGCTCGTGGAAGCAACATTTAAACATCCTAACGTTTGAGAAGAGGAACTTTTTACTTTATTTCAGCCTCGATTAAGCACCTTTTCACATCACTCTCTTTTTTTTCAGTGCCCCAGAGAGGAGCACCAAGCCCTCACCTACCTTCACCTGGACAAACACAACCCAATGCAAGAGGTAAATAATTCATCTGCACGCAAACAGAAAGAAAGAACAATTAAACGAGAAAGCACAGCAGGGACGTTTCAAATTTCAGCCAACATTAAGACAGAATAGATCAAACAAAGAAATACCAAAGGGGCTGCCTCAGAAAGAATTTAAAGAAAGGTGAAAGCGCTCCCACAGAAAGCAACAGGACGGCGATACAGTTGAAAAAAAAAAAAAGGTTTTACTTTTAGTCACAGCCCAAGCCCTTCAGAGGACAGCAGTGAATGGAAACTGAAGCTCCGGCCAGCGCGCTGCCTCTTGTTTTGTTTCAAAGCAGGTTTATAGCATCGGTTTGGACTGTGAGCCGGTTCCCGGACGAGTTTCCCCGCCGAGGAAGCCCCCGGCCGCGGGAGGCCCGGCCCGGCCCAGCCCGCCTGCAGAGCCAGCCCGGCGGGCAGAGCCCCAGCCTCTCCCCGGGGAGCTGCGGGGGTCCCCGCCGGGCCAGGCGGGCAGAGCACGGCCCGAAGTGACCCTTCTGCCCCGTCCCCCCTCCCGGTTCCTCTCAGTCACCCCCCAACGCTCACCCCACACCAGACCCCCGACACCCCCCCACAGGCCCCTCTCACCCCTCACAGCCCCTCGCTCACACACCGCCCCCCACTCGGAGCGCTGCCACCGGGGAGACGGGCCGGGCCGGGGAGAGGGGCCGAGCCGAGCTGGGACGAGCCAAGCCGGGCCCGGCCGCCCCCCGGCGACGCTCCCCCGGGCCGCCCGCCCTCACCTGCCGCCCGCGGCCGCCGGCTCCCTCCGCCGCTCCCGGGCCGGCCCCGCCGGAAGCCTCGGGGGAAGGGGCGCGCAGAGCATGCCGGGAGTTGTAGTCCGCCCGCCGCGAGGCCACGCCTCCTCCCAACAGGCCACGCCTCCGGCGATAGGACACGCCCCCTCGTCGCGGCCCGGGGCGGTGGGAGGGACGTGAGGGGGGTCAGGGGGTTTGGGGGGGTGGAGTGAGGCTTTGGGGTGACAGGGGTCGTGGGGGTTTGGGGTGGGGGGTGCTGGGGTGGGGTGAGGCTTTGGGGTTGGGGGTGAGGGGATCTGTGGAGGTTTGGGGGGGTGCTGGGGTGCTGGGGGGCATGGTCTGAGGCTTTGGGGTCAGAGGGTGATGGGGTGCCCTGGGGGGGCATTTAGGGACAGGAAGGATTTGGGGGTTAGGGGGATTAGGGGTCGGTTACCAGGTGCTGTGGGACTTGGGGTTGGGGGATCTGGGGGGCCGAGAGGGTGCTGGGGTGCTGTGGGGGGGGGGATTTGGGGTCAGCTGGGGCGTTGGGGTATTGCGGGGTGGGGGTCTGCAGCACTGCAGGTGGAGAGATTTGGGGTGACATGGGGTTTGGGGGTCAGTCGGATAGCAGGGTGCTGTGGGGTGGGGATTCGGGGTACAGCCAGGTGGGGACTTGGCATCAGTTAGGGCATCGCACGGAGGGATTCGGGGCCGGGGGAAGCTGGGGCCGGTGTGTCAATGGGGTGCTGTGGGGTATTGGGGGGCAGTGGGGAGAGTGGGGGTGAGGTGTGGGGTGAGCCGGGGATGACGGGAGAGAGAAAACCCTACAAAAGGCATCTCCCACCTGGGCTGGGTGTCGGGGCAGACCCCCTCCCCACACCACGACCCCGGCAGGGCTATAGCACGGCTCCAAAGGGACGCGACACTGTCACCAACCTCCAAACGAGTCTGCCTAATTACTGGGGTGAGGGTTTTACTCTCTAATCCCTCAAGTTAGCTTGTATGGGAGCAGCTGGGGAAACAGGGTGACGCACCCTCGTCCCCAAGGGGGTTCTCAGGCAGCAGGGCAGAACCAGGGCGCGGGGAGGGGGGGGCAGAGCCATCGGTGGATTTAGCCCTCAGCACCCCAGCGAGGGAAAGCTCGCTCCCGAAAACCCAGCGTTCCTGGGGGGCTGCCGGCACGACTGCACGCACACGCAACACGGTGCTGGCAGCGCTGCAGGCAGGAGGCAGCTGCCTGCCCGATCGATCGCGCTGCGGAGCTCGGCCGGGGTGGGAGCAGAGGTCGCTCGCCCAGACAAGGCACGTCTGTTCAAGGGATTCCTGATCTCCTATGACACCCCCCGCTTTCCCCAGGCACCCTCTCCCCCACTTTTGGGCTCCTCTCTGCAACGTTTCCGTCGCAGCCTCCTTAATTGTTGGCTTCCAGCTCTCCGGCAAATAAATCCTGGGATGTTCGAGGCTCTGGGAGGGGTTTCTGCAGGGAAAGCTGCGCCAGGGCTGTCTCCTGAGCTGGGAAACCACAGTCTTTACTCTCCCGGTGATGCTGATACTATTTTCAAGCCATGCCAGTGCTCCTGGCAGCTGTGGGATGCCAACAACGGGACCCCAGGGCCGTCGCATCCTGCCCCCCGGATTGGGCAGCCTCTCCCTGCCGAGCGAGCCAAGGAGCGCCCCGATGCTGCCGGCAGAGCCAGAGGAGCCGGGCAGGCAGCGTGCTGGCATCACGCGCTGCCGGGATACCGGGAGAGGGCAGGCGATGGCAGGAGCCATGACCAAAATCACTCCCACAGCTCCCAGCACGGCTCCGGCGCGGCGCCCGGTTTCCCACGGTGCGTTGTTGATGCTCAGCAGCTTCTCCCCATCGGGCTGCATCATCCGAGCGGGGGTCACCGCACCGCCCCAGCTCCCACCATCACCTCATGGCACACGCATCACCTTCCTCCATGACAAACCCCAGGCTTTCGGTGGCATGGCTTTGGCTAAGCCCCTCTGGAAACACACCAAGCGACCCAGAGCTCACTCTCCCTTTTTTTCAGTGTGAATATATGTATTTAATTCCCTTCTTCTGTAGCCGGCTCTGGGAAATGTGACTCACCCTTCGGTCATGGTTGGGGTTCCCATTTCAGCTGAGCGAGGATGGCTGGTTCTTACAACTGCCCCGATCGCCCCAGGGGAACAAAAACCAAGGGCAGCCTTGCCTGGGATGGACCCGGGAGTGAGAGTCAAGCCATAAAACACACTTATTAAACACATGGGATGATAAAGCAGCTCATGGCAGAGTCCTGCTGATTTCAGTCGAGCCAGGACTGAGGTGAGATGCTCGCCAGCTCGCCCTCCGTCCCAGCAGGAACGGCCAGGGACTTCCACCAGCTCCCCTGCGCCTGTCCTTCCTCCTCTGACTGCTCTAAACTGCAGGAAGCACCTTGGAGAGCCAGCAAGGCAAAGCCAGCGCTTACAAGGAGCTTCCTCTAATGTCTCAGCTAAGAACGGCGATTTTTATCGGCCAGAGAAGCCGCCGGGGGACGATGTACCCTTCCCAGCACCGGCACGAATGGCATCCTGTGCGCACGTGGCCGGCAACGATGCCAAACTGGTCTGTCACAGGGGAAAACCCTTGTGTCCTCGTCCCCGTGCGACCTGTGGGTGAGCCACCCGCTGCTGCAAAGGTCCCGGGGGTGGGGAGGCAATGAGCCCACTCTGGGGTGCTGCGCTCAGAGCCACCGGCTCGCGTCCCCCCCTTCCTTGGTTGCGTCAAGGGCTGGTTGATATTAGCAGCTCAAGACCATCCATATTTTATGAGTCGTGCTCGGAGCCCACCCGGTGGGTGATTAAACAGCAGAGGCGTTATCCTGCGAGGGGGTCAGGGGAACGCGGCACAAACCCCCGTGACAGCTCCTGGATGCTGAGCAGCATCTTTGCAGGAGCTGCTAAAAGCCCCGGCTCTGGATGACAAACCCTCCTCCCCAAAGCCTCCGGCGGTTAGAGAGACCTCTGAGGTGTCAGAAAAATAATGAGAGGAAAAGGCTTTGCTCTTACAGCGCTGTTACTGCGGAGCTTGCTCGGAGGCAAGCAGCCCCGGCGGGGAGCTCTGCACTGCCCAGCACCTTTGTTTTCCAGCCCTCCCCTCCCTTTCCAGGCCTTTTTAGACAAGAGCATCCATTTCATACATTCAGCTTTCAGCCCTTGGAGGACACGCTTTCCCCGTGTTCCCAGGGAGTACCCCAACCCCTCTGCCTGATGGGAAGGGAAGAAAATGGGGGCCTTTCCCTCCAGGCCATCCAGGCAGGCTGTGGGCATAGCTCGGGCTCTCCCGGGTACGTGGCACCGCTGCCCGGTGCTCAGAGCAGCTCGGGTCCCAGCCACCATCCTGGCTCTGCTCCCTGCTTTGTGCAACGGCTGCGGCACGGGCAGAGCAGGGAGAGTGCTGGGCACAGGGTCTGAGACCCAAACCGTCCCCCCCGACACCCCCCGAGGGTGGGCAGCCAGTTCTTGCTGATCTCCCATGAGGGACAAGGATGCTCCAAATCCTGCGTGGGAGAGGGAAAAATGCAAGTTGTATTTTCTGTTTCCTGGGGTGGGCCCCCATCCCCTGCCATCCTGTGAACCAGCCATTCTGCAAGAAAACGGGATTCGGGGGGGCCTTTCCCAGCGGAGCGGGCAGCAAGATGGGAAGGGTTGGCAGTGGGGCTGGCTGCAGGGACAGGGGGACAGTTTGCAGCAGGGACACAGGGCGGGTTGACAGCAGTGGGGCTGTGGGGAAGCTTTGCAGCTGGGCTGCAGGTTTGCAATGGGATGGTTTACGGCGGGGAAGGTTTGCAGTGGGAATGCAGGGCAGGTTTGCAGCGGGGAGGCTTGCAGCGGGGAAGGTTTGCAGCAAGGATGCAGGGCAGGTTTGTCATGGGGCTGGTTTGCAGCGGCAGGTTTGCAACAGGGCAGGTTTGCAGCAGGCACGCAGGGCAGGTTTGTCATGGGGCAGGTTTGCAGCAAGGATGCAGGGCAGGTTTGCAATGGGGCTGGTTTGCAATGGGGCAGGTTTGCAATGGGGCAGGTTTGCAATGGGGCAGGTTTGCAATGAGGCAGGTTTGCAATGGGGCAGGTTTGCAATGGGGCTGGTTTGCAATGGGGCAGGTTTGCAATGGGGCAGCTTTGCAATGGGGCTGGTTTGCAATGGGGCTGGTTTGCAATGGGGCAGGTTTGCAATGGGGCAGCTTTGCAATGGGGCTGGTTTGCAATGGGGCAGGTTTGCAATGGGGCTGGTTTGCAATGGGGCAGGTTTGCAATGAGGCAGGTTTGCAATGGGGCAGGTTTGCAATGGGGCAGGTTTGCAATGAGGCAGGTTTGCAATGGGGCTGGTTTGCAATGGGGCAGGTTTGCAATGGGGCAGGTTTGCAATGGGGCTGGTTTGCAATGGGGCTGGTTTGCAATGGGGCAGCTTTGCAATGGGGCAGCTTTGCAATGGGGCTGGTTTGCAATGGGGCAGGTTTGCAATGGGGCTGGTTTGCAATGGGGCTGGTTTGCAATGGGGCTGGTTTGCAATGAGGCAGGTTTGCAATGGGGCTGGTTTGCAATGGGGCAGGTTTGCAATGAGGCAGGTTTGCAATGAGGCAGGTTTGCAATGGGGCTGGTTTGCAGTGGGGCAGGTTTGCAATGGGGCAGGTTTGCAATGGGGCAGGTTTGCAATGAGGCAGGTTTGCAATGGGGCTGGTTTGCAATGGGGCAGGTTTGCAATGGGGCAGGTTTGCAATGGGGCTGGTTTGCAATGGGGCAGGTTTGCAGCAGGGCAGGTTTGCAATGAGGCAGGTTTGCAATGGGGCTGGTTTGCAATGGGGCTGGTTTGCAATGGGGCAGGTTTGCAGCAGGGCAGGTTTGCAATGGGGCAGGTTTGCAATGAGGCAGGTTTGCAGCAGGGCAGGTTTGCAATGGGGCAGGTTTGCAATGAGGCAGGTTTGCAATGGGGCAGGTTTGCAATGGGGCAGGTTTGCAATGGGGCAGGTTTGCAGCAGGGCAGGTTTGCAATGGGGCTGGTTTGCAATGGGGCAGGTTTGCAATGAGGCAGGTTTGCAATGGGGCAGGTTTGCAATGGGGCAGGTTTGCAATGGGGCAGGTTTGCAATGGGGCAGGTTTGCAATGAGGCAGGTTTGCAATGGGGCAGGTTTGCAATGAGGCAGGTTTGCAATGGGGCAGGTTTGCAATGAGGCAGGTTTGCAATGAGGCAGGTTTGCAATGGGGCAGGTTTGCAATGGGGCTGGTTTGCAATGGGGCAGCTTTGCAATGGGGCAGCTTTGCAATGGGGCAGGTTTGCAATGGGGCAGGTTTGCAATGGGGCTGGTTTGCAATGGGGCTGGTTTGCAATGGGGCAGGTTTGCAGCGGGGCAGGTTTGCAATGAGGCAGGTTTGCAATGGGGCTGGTTTGCAATGGGGCTGGTTTGCAATGGGGCAGGTTTGCAGCGGGGCAGGTTTGCAATGAGGCAGGTTTGCAGCAGGGCAGGTTTGCAGCAGGGCAGGTTTGCAATGGGGCAGGTTTGCAATGAGGCAGGTTTGCAATGGGGCTGGTTTGCAATGAGGCAGGTTTGCAATGGGGCAGCTTTGCAATGGGGCAGGTTTGCAATGGGGCAGGTTTGCAATGGGGCAGGTTTGCAATGAGGCAGGTTTGCAATGGGGCAGGTTTGCAGCCGGTGGCTCCCAGACGCTGCTGCCGGTCCCCAGCGAGTGGCGCTGCCGACCCAGGAAAGCCGGGAGCCCCGGGCGGAGCAGCCGGAGCGGCGGGGACCGGGCAGCCCCAGCTCCGCCAGCCCCGGACCGGTCCCGCCCGGCCGTGGAAAGGTCCCCCCGGGCCCGGGCTGGGAACCGCCGCTCGGCCGGAGGTCGGTTGGGCTGAAAATCCGATGCCAAGGCGAAGAAACAGAGAGCTGAGGGATGAGCAGCAGCGGTGGCTGTGGAGCTGGATCGTTCCCCTCTATTGCAGGGGCGTGTGATGGGGACCCCTTTGCACCCATCAGGGTGCTTCGTCCCCCGGCTGGCGTGGAGCTGGGGGTGCAGGATGGCAGAGCCCGGGACGAAGGAGGTGACAGCAGCTCGGGGACACAGGGTGAATTACAGCTGCCTCCAGCCCTCCCCGCACACCGCCGTGCCATCGCGGCTGCTGCCTGGC
Source organism: Grus americana (assembly GCF_028858705.1). Taxonomy (NCBI): domain Eukaryota; kingdom Metazoa; phylum Chordata; class Aves; order Gruiformes; family Gruidae; genus Grus; species Grus americana. Next base: position 3,759,422 of record NC_072874.1, read on the forward strand.
TGCTTTTCGAGGACCGAAATGCTCCAGCAGCCAGTTGGGATTTACAGCCTACGGTACCCAGCGCCTGCAATTCCCGCAGGATAAGCCCAGTTTGTCCCCAGCGAGGACAGCAAGTCGGCTTCCCAGTGACAGCCAAATTGTCACTCTTAAATCCAAAGCAAACAGCTTATTACCTGCTGCAAAGGAGCAGAGAGCTGGGCGCTTATCCACCCCCACCCTGTGAAGCTTTCCCTCTGTGCCAGCAAGGATTGAGCTGATTTTGGAGGGGCTTGTGGAGGGACTCAGGCTCCCAGTCACCGGTGGGATGGCTGCTGGCACCGCGGGGACCCAAAGGTGCCCACCTCGCTGCACAGGCTGGGTGCTGGCAGGGTGCAAAGCCGCATTTCTGGGTAAAACGCAGCTGCAAAAGCAGCGCTCGGTGTCCTGAAACTGCAAGGCCACACGCATGCCCTGATGACAGTGTCCGTCCCGCAGCGGTGACCCGGTGGCACGGCCGCAGGCTGGCAGCCCCGGCAGGGCTCGGCACGGTGTGGGTTACACGAGGAAACAGGGCTGGCGCCGGGCACAGATGGTGCCGGGGGATATTTTGGGCTCCACGGACAGGACACATTCTGTTCCCATGAGCTAAGGCAGTGAGCGGGGGCCGGTCCCTCCCCTCCCACCCACCACCCTGCAAAACCTTCAGTGGGTGCCTGGGCGGCTCTGGGGCTGAACGGCTGGAAAGGGGCAGGGAGGGACTGGGAGCACTGGGGCTGTGGGGCTCAGCACCACGCTGCAGAGGCTCTGCCGAGGCAGCTGCTCACCGCTGGGAAACGTGCGATCCCTCGGGAGAGGTGTGGGATCGCCCACGGCCATGCGGACACGGGCACTGGGCAAAGCCGGGGCAGAGACCTGCACCCACCACCACCGCTCGCTTGAGCTGAACCTCCACGTCCACCTCGCCCTTGCAGAGCTGCTTTGTTCCCAGCCTGAGTTCATCCATCCCCAGCCCACGCGGCAGGTCCAGGCGTGCGGCATTCGCAGCCGTAGGGCAACGAGCTGCCAGCGCTCGGGGCGCAGATATTGCCCCTCATCTCCAGCCCTGCACGAACCCCTGGGTGGGCTGAGCCCTGTCCCAGCCGATTTCCAGGGTGGGGACTTCCCCGGCTGCTCAAATCCCTCCGGCAGCTCGGCTGGGCACCGAGACACGAGACGACCCTCGGCACGGCACGATGCTGCTGCACCCTCCCCACGTTACGGCACGGCGAGGGCAGCCCCGGTAACGCCCGTTTTGCAAAGCGTTTTGGACTCCCTCAGCCTTGCAGTGCTCGTTCAGCACAGCCCACAACCATGATTATTATTTTCCCATTGCATCGCTGCATTTTAAACACCGCTAACACGTTAGGTTTTTAAATTGAGGGCAATTGTGCAAAAAAATTGCGTACATTGGGATCATAACTATCAGCTGCAGGTAGGGAGATTATTAACACACCTTCTGCCCTGTGAGACAGACAATGAAAGCTGCTGATAAATTATATGTATGCGTACAAATTGCAGGACTTGGTTAAATGCAGGGTGAGGTAATCGTGACCACCTGAAAAAAGGAAGGGGGTTAAACCGATACAATGACCCAGGCGATGAGTTAAAGGAGGCCCGCGGCGCTGGCTGAATTATTTAATGCTGTAGCAGAAAAATGGGAGAAAAAAATAAAGCAAGGGACCGGTCCTTCCCAGGAGCTCCTGCTGCTGGCGGCTGTCCGTCGGGGGAAGCGCGGGAAGCACTGGGTGCCATCTTTAGGATTTAAAATAAATCTGGGGCAACTGGGGAGAAAAATTTGGAGCCCAACTCAGGACTTGCTGCTAAGATGAAGCTTTGTGAGTCTGTAGGGGGGAAAAAAAAAGGGGGGGGGGGATAAAAATAACCCTTTTAAGAGCCTTCCTGCTTTGCAGCTCCCCAAGGGAGGCTCAGGGCAGCAGCAGGGGCTGCACCCCGGGGAAGGGAGAGCTGCAGGGTCCCGGGCAGCCCGTGGGCTCACCCCTCGGGTCCATGAGCACCCTTTTCTCTCTGCTTTAACGTGAGGATGTGACACCCACCCGTACCTGCAGGGAGGGACTGAAATAGGGCCTCGCCGGAGGAGAGGGGCACAGAGCGGCAAAGATGGGGTGGGCGAGGGGCACGGAGCAGCCGTGCCCCCCGGACTGGGTCACTCTGCATCTTCTTGCGAACGCAGCAGGAGACAGGCAGAAACGACAGAAAGTAATGCAAAAAGAGATTATTTTTTTTTTTCCCCCCCCTTCCTTGCTGTGCGATGGGCAATGCCACGGGCACCGGGCTGCAAACCTCTCCTGGGGAGAAAACCTTGGTGCACCAGGGATGCCGGGCTGGAACAGAGGGGTGCTGGAGCTCGGGCTGCCACCACCCACCCCAAAAGCACAGATCTATCTCTGCGTGCATATATATTTTTTATTTATATATAAACAAAATAAAAATACGTGTGTATATATATTTTTTTTAGCACTGGAGGAGGTGAGCTGAGCTCATGGCCCCTGCTCCCCAAGCCAAATAAACCACCGTGCAGGTGAACAACGCACCCAGCTCCAGCCAGCTGCTTGGAGCCCTGCCCAAGCGAAAACCTTCCCAGCCTCGCAGCCCTCCTTCCACCTGCCCCACGGCACCGAGAGCTGAGAAAAACCATCACAAGGCTCTGACTCACGCCGCCGTCGCTTGCTCAAGCGTTGTAAACTGGTCACCATTCCCCATGGGTTTGCAATTGCTGATTCATCACCCGGGCACTGGGGTTTAAACATAAGCCTGGGCTGGATTTGCAAGGGTGTAGGTTTGGGTGCTGGGGTGACATTGCTGCTCCTTGAGTGCCTGGGGACGTGGCGGGGCTCGGTGTCATCCTGGTTATTTGATATTGCTGGAAAAGCAAGATGGAGTGGGGATGCAGAGCAGTGACCCCACAAAACGTTGGTGCTGGTTTGGCCAGATGCACCAGGGTGAAACTGCAGCAAAAAAGGTTGGTGGTGTTTGCTGTTGGTTTTCTTCTTTTTTTTTTTTAAAAGGCTCAGCCTCTCCCCGTGTGGCTTTGTGACCAGAAACGGTGCCTTTAGGTGGAGGATTTCTTCCATTTCAACAAAGTATTTCGGATGCCTCAAAGAGAGCCAGAAGGCAGCAGGAGAAATCCCCCCTCAGACAGAATCTCCCCATCAACTTGACCCTTTTCTAACAATTGTCATCGATCCTCTGAGCTGTTTCAGTTCCCTAACAGATGACATTTTCTCACTTCTTTTGAAAAGCCAACACGCAAACACCATTGTCCCTGCCAGGATGCCCCAGCTGCACCAGATCCCTGAGATTCCACGGCCAAATCCCTCCATATTTACGGCAGAAAATCCACTAGCGTTAAAGATCTCAAAGCACCCTCCCTAAAATCATGCTAGACTCACTTAAAAATAAGCTCACTGTTATCGTTCCCAGTATATTTGGGAAATAAACCCACCACCCCCTAGGGCAGGGAGCTCTCACTTGAGGTCCCCAAGCACCCCCAGGTCCCTGCAGAGTGTTGTCCCCTATGCTGGATGGGTGCTACAGGGTGACACCCTAAAAATACAGCACTTGGGGGGCGTGGGGGGTGGGTTTGCTCTTCTCTCTGCAGTCCAAAGGCACCGTCGGTATCTCAGCCTCCTCGGCCAGGGCTGGAAAAAACACACTGGGAAATATTTGGAGGCTGTGACTCGGCGCAGGAAAACTGCTCAACCCCGGCTGACGCCTCGTGGGAACCCCAGCGAGCGCAGGCAGGGCCCCCCCCCGCACCCCACGGGGTTCTCCGGCATCTCAGAAGCGTTAAGCTCTTACCTGCGGTTTGCATCGCTCCTCTGCAAGACACCTGCTGAACCCACCTGCAGTCCGCTCCAGCCCAGGGATTTTGGCAGGACCAGCAGAACCAAGGGAGACCCATCCTCCTGCCTCAGTTTCCCCAGCGCCCTTGAGCTGCCCCGAGAGCGCTTTTCCCCCCACGCACGGTGCAAATAGAGGCTCGGCCCTATAAACCCCCAGCAAACCCTCGCCGTGGTGCCCCAGCCCCGTGTCCCCGCTCAGACGGGCGGCACGGTGGGTCCTACCTCTCCGCAGGGGCTGGAGGGTCCCGACGGCCCCAGAGCCAGGATCCGGCTCCTCGCCGCTTCCTGGGCACACGGCACAGGGATGCACCTCGGTCTGCAGGGACGGGGCTGGAGCAGGGGACAGGCTGGCCCCTCCTCGGGGATCTTATCACCAGCTGCCAGGGGCTCCTGCCCGCACCCCGATAAGTGCTGGGCTCCACATCCAGGGCTGGGGTGCCCCCGGTGCCGCTCCGCTGCGGCCAGCTCAGCTCCATCCCAGTGACGGGACCGGAGCATCCCACAGGATCCCCACACTGGGACGAGTGGCTGTGCCCCAAATCCTGGCTTTTGGGGAGGGTGCTACACCCCGGAGAGGCTGAGAACAGATGCTGCAAGGAGGGGGCACTGGAGCCGAGCCCATCCCTCGGGCAAGTGGGGAGTGCAGGGCCCCCCTTTTTTGCCCCCTTGGGCAACCCAGCCCCCCCCCGCCGAGCAGAGGGACCCCTCCACCCCACACTGTGCTATGCAGGATCGGTCCCTGGGGCTGAGCAAGGGGAAGGTGAAACTACATCTCACAGCCACTTGGCAGCGCTGCCCTGCAGAGGTGTTTGGAAAAAGAAAGAAAAAAAGAAAAGGAAACATTTTATTTTTTTTTTTTTTTTCAAACAAGATCTGTAGTAAAGTCAGTGGCATTTCCATGCCCAATCACATACACCCCAAAAAATATAGAAATAACTTAACTTGAGCTACGGTTCAGCAGAGACAAACCAAGAGGGGCTGAGCAGCAGGCAATGCTGCTGGACCCAGACCCACGCTCCAGCAGAATCGGGAGCGGGGGGCTCTCCCGAACAGGCACCTCCGCGGCGACCCGCACCACTAGGAAATGCTCTGGCACATTTGGGTAAAGCCACGGCCACCCCCCCACCCAGCCCCGTCCCTCTCACAGCACGCAGGGGGGGCAGCCACAAAGGTCAAGGCAGCAGAGATGGGCCAGTGGCTGAAAAATGATATTAAAAAAAAAAAAAAAAGGCATAAACCACACGGCAGGCACTCCTACCCTCGCCCTGCTCCTGCCGCGGGACCCAGGCACTTCCCATCCCCAGTCGTGGGGGGCTGGGTTGGGGTCCGGCTGTGGCAGGGGCCACGAGGAGGAGCGGCGAGGGGCTGTGTGCACCCCCAGGCACGGAGGGGGTGTCCCCATGTCACCGCAGGCATCGAAGGTGGCAGAAACACCCAGGCCAGGCAGGAACCGCAGCCTTTCCCCCGCCCTTCGGACCCCAGCACGGAGGGGGGACGGGATGGGACGCACACTCAGCTGGGGGGCTGCCCGACTGGGTGACAGGATGGCCGGATCCTTCCCACCACTCCTCCAGCACCCTCCTCGGGTGCGAGCCAGAGACGTGGGGAGGGGGTGGCAGAGCGGCGTCCCCACCGGCACCTTCCAGCACCAGACCCACAGAGCAGGGGCAAAGCCCACGATACGCTCCGGTGGTCTCTGGCACAGGGACAGCCCCTCCGCGGCGGCAGTCTGGGTGCCAGGACGTGGCACAGAGGTGTAACGCCAGCACCGCGTGGCGAAGGCGGTACCCGGGGGCATCCCCATTTGGCTTCGTTCGGGCTCACCCCCGAAAAAGGCACAGAGCAGCCGAGCCCCCCCCCCCAGCTCTGCCAAACCCAGGGGAGCACTCCAGGGTCTTCCCGGCACTGACGGCTTCTTGGGGGTCCCCTCTCCTGGGACGGGGGGCAGGGAAGCCCCCCCCTTTCCTTCCACAGCTCCAGGCCCCTTAAGCAGGGAAACAATATTCCAGCAGAGTCTTTAGGGCACCAGCTCTCCCCTGGCCTTTCCCCCAAACCTGTGGCAGGAGGAGGAGGAGGAGGGAGCAGCAGCCAGTCAGGTCATGTAGCGGGTGACGGCTCTCAGGGCGTAGAGCAGAGCTGCCTGCATCCGAGCCTCCAGCAAGAGCAGGTTGATGTGCACCTACGCAGGGAGAGCAGGATTAGGGCATGGGGGGGGGGGCTCAGCACCCCACCACCACCCTACAGCGAGGGGAAGGGATGGGGCAGCACCTTCTCCGAGTGCTTGAAGTGTCTCCAGAACTGCGTGTACATCCGCTTGGTTGTCTTCTCCGGGTAGCAAGCCACCGTCTTGATGTAGATCTTCAAGCTGCGCTCCAGGAGCTGGTTCACCTCCCCGTAGTCGTAGTCGTCATAGCTGGGGGAGAGAGGAGAACGCGTCACTCCAGGCACAACCCCTGCCTATTCGTACACCCCCAGAGTCTTGCCAGACCTAAGCCGAGCCTAAGAGCATCACTTTGCCTTAGTCCAAGCAGCAGCATCACTCTCACCAAGACCCAGTCGCAGGCTCCCAGGCTGGACCCAGCTCACGGGCTCTACCCAGGGCAGAAAACAGGCTCCGGCCGTGGCTCGGGGACCTACCGGATGCCAAAAACACAGTGGACGTAATTCCAGATGGCCCTGCGCAGCATGGACGTGTCCACGCCGCAGTGCATGGCGATGGTGTTGTACGTCAGGTTGTAGACGACCTGGAACTTCTCATCCAGGAGCTGCCCCACGTCGGGGTAGAGGCGGTTGATCAGCGAGTAGCCGTGGTCCTCCCAGGTGTAATCCTGCCGGAGAAGGGATGCTGGGGTAGGGGCTTGATGGGGAAACGTGGGGTCCCTTCTCCATGTCGACCCCCCTCAATTATCAGGATCTGGTTGCGCTGCTCAGACAGCTCCAGCCTGGTCCCAGCCCTTCACGCTCTGCACCCACGCTGTCCGTGCAGTGCCAAGACCCTGGGAAGTGCCCCGCTGCCCCCCCACCGAGACAAGCAGGACCTGCCACCCAGCACCCTGCCACCCAGCACCCTGCCACCCAGCACCCTGCCACCCAGCACCCTGCCACCCCTTCCCCACCGGCTGGCACGGGACTGCGAGCACCCACCTGCGCACGGAAAGTGGGGGGCGCCTGCTCGCCCCTCCGCGTGAAGTCCTTGTAGCCGAACTCGGGGTCCTCCACGAAGCAGAGGACGTTGGACTGCGGGGAGTGATCCGCAATATCTGCAAGGCATCACCGCGGCGGCCGTGAGCGAAGCAGCGTGACCCTGGACAGAGTCAGCCCCGCACCTGGGGGATGGATCCCGCTCCTTCCCTCCTCCCCCGTGACCTCCCCCCCCCGTGGGGACCCCGGCCCCAGCCAGCTGCACCCCTGCACCTCCTCACCCGAGGGAGCGACCAGCAAACTCTCCGTCTTCTCCAGCTCAAAGCGCGTTGCCATCTCCTCCTGCGTGACACCCTCCTCCTCCAGTTGGCTTTCCTGCAGCAGCTTCAGCCTCTCCATCAGCACCTCCACCTCCTGCATGGCATCTCTGCCCTGGGCAAGCAGAGGGCAGAGTCAACCCTGCCCCACGTCGAGCAAGGTTGCAGAGGGGTCGCAAGCAGACGGAGCTGCTCTCTGCACACCCACAGCTCTGCTGGCACCTGGAGCAGCCCCGGGGCTGCTCTAAAGAGCATTTGTCTCCGGGTTTGGCCAGACCCTGGCTGCTCCCGTGCTTCATCCTGGGAGCCAGGAGGAGGACGCTACCGCACAGAGGGTGCTACTGCACAGCCCTAAAGCATCTGCTGTTCCCAGTTAAAGCCCTTGAGGCAATTCCCAGGGGAAGGGCCATGAAGCAGTCGAGCACCCCGCCATGCCCGATCTTCGCACCCTGCACAGCGAAACCCCCCCCTTCCCTTACCGCAGAGCCCCCCGTGTTGTCATCAGAGGCAGGGCTGCTGTCGCTGTGGGGTGAGGGGGGCCGGCAGCCATGCCCCCCATCCTGCTCCTCCTCAGGGTTGATGCCGCAGCCGAAGACGAAGGAGGCGAGCGAGTGGTAGTGGGTGAGGAGCACCAGGGCTTGCACCAGCTCCGCCAGTGACCAGCTGTTCTCCCCCGTCTTCAGCAGAGCCTGCAAGGCACATGGGGTTGGAGAGACCCCCTGGGCCGTAACCCCCCCACTGCACCCCAGAGCCGGGGTAAGGCAAGGGCAGGGAGACAGGAGGGTGTTTGGGATGCGCCTCCCCCAAAAACCAGCCGCTGTTGACAGGACTGTCCCCAGCCATGGGGGACAAGTCACCCCTTCCCCATCCATCCGGAGCAGCGCAGACCCTGCGCCCCAGCTCAGAGACTCCCTCAGCCCTGAAAGGGTTAAACGTGGGGGGGGGAGTGGGGGTGCAAGCGGGGATGTGGCCCCCAGGGTCCCACCCCCAAAAAATAAAGTGTGTTTTGAGGGGCAATCTGCACCGAGCTCTCACCTCGATGTGCTCCTTGGTGATGAGCCAGGGCCGGTGCGCCAGCAGTTTGTTGATCTCATTGAGGTTCCTGAGTTTTTGGGGGGCACAGTGCAGCCCCTGCAGCCATGCCGGGTTGCCCCCCACCTGCAGGAACTCCCCTATGTGCAAGCCCACCAGGTAGGAGCACTGGTGCCGGGCTGCTGCCTGCGGGGAGAGCCGGGCAGTCAGCCCCCAGCACCGGCCAGGGGACTCCCAACCCTGCTACAAGCCCTTGGAGAATCCAAGGCAGACAGCCACACCACCCCCCCTGTTCCATCATCCTTGGAGGGCTTTCCCTGGGGAGGAGAGTCCAGACAGGGGTTTCCCCCCCGCCCCCCCCCAGATCAATGCTGGTCCCCAGGGGCTCTAGAGGGAAGGGGTGCTGGGGTACCCTGGATGTGCCCCATGGGACCAACCCCAAAGGAGCTTCCAAACCTCTGGGACCACAGCTCCAAGGGGGACCCCAGCTGTGGGGTCCCAAACACCTTCCTGCCTCCAGGCAAAAACCTGGCAGAGGACCACACGTCCCCTCCAGGGACCCCCCCCACCCCAAGGGACCCCCATCCTCACCATGATGGCGATGTAGTGGCGCTTGTGGTAGGGCAGGGGCCCGTCCATGCGCAGCAGGAGGTACTGGGTCTTCCAAAAGCTGCTGAGATACTGGGGGTGCAGCCCCATGACCATGGTGATGTTGTCCACCCTGCCCTCCGAGACGAAGGCCTCGATGAGGAGCTGGCGACGGCTGCTCTCCGCACCTTCCTGCAGGATCTGCCGGGACGGGGAGAGGAGGGAGAGGAAGGCGATGAAGGGCAATGAAGAGCCCCCCCACTCTTCACAACAGCCCCCCTAACCTAGAGGGAGGACATCCCCCATCCCCCTCCCCCCAAATCAAGCATCGGTGGCCAGCGGGACCCAGGAGCACCCATCCCCACATCGATGCTCACCCCATCGGAGGTGCCCAGCCTCTTCCCTGCCGCCCGGTACGGACACCGCTGGCAGCCCCCGCTGCCCGCCTCCCCCCTCCCGGCCCCGGGGGGCAGGGGGTGACGGGGGGTCTCCATGCCAGACCCCGCACAGCCCAGCCGACTCAGCCCGCGGGTCAAGTTGTTTATTTGGGCGCTGGTGTGCGGCAAGGAGGAGATGGGGCTTGGCTCCCCCTCCGGCCTCTCCACCCCCACCGTGGTGACGAAACCGTGGCGTTATCTCTGCCGAAGGAGGAACCATCTGGGACACCGATGCCGGGTGCCGAGATAGGGCTGAGGGTGCCGGGGCACGGGGAGCCCCGGGGATTTCAGGGCACAGTTTTCGGTTGGGGGGGGCAGGGCAGGACAGAGGCTGCATTTGCAGCACAGGGGAAAGATGAATGGGGAAACTGAGGCACAGGCAGGGCAGGGATGTGGGGCAGGAAAACGTCAGGGTGAAACAACACAACTGCTCCCCCCGTTCTCCAAAACAAGACACTCCCCCGGTGTCACAGGGATACCCCAGCTGGGTGACCCTTCCCCATTCCACCCCCGCCCAGGCACTAGCAATTGGGGGGAGGGGGGTGTGCACGCAAATCCTTCCTTAACAGCCCCCCACCCATGGCAGCGAGGGGCGGAGGAGCCCCCCAGCAGGTAGGGACGCACCCACCCAAGACCATCCCCACCACTCTTACCTCTTCCAGGGGGATGAAGGCGCTGGGACCCCTCCCCAGCTGCTGGGGCACCTTCATCCCTCTGTCCTAGGAAAGAAAGAGCAGCAGCTTTAGCCCGGCACCGGGGCAGCCAGGAGCCACCGAGCATCCCCGGGACGAGCGGCTGCCACCGGCGGGACGAGCAGAGCGGCACGGGAAGGGGTGACGCAGGGGGCCGCCCCGCACGGGCCACGGGGACACGCGGCCATCGCCCCCGCACCCTTGCGTCAGGCCGGGCAGCGCCTGATGAAATCAGGCGGAGGTGTTGCTCTGCACCCCCAGGAGGTGTGACACGCTGGGACGGCGCCAGGACACCAGAGCCGCGGCATCGTGAGCCAGGAGAGCGGAGACGCTCCCGGTTTACCACGTCCATGGGAAAAAAAAAGAAAACCAGAGCCCAGGGGGGTCCTGAGGGACGGCGACGGGTCCCGGGAGCAGCCCGGCGCTGCGGTTTGCAATCACCACCATAAATATGACGCCCGGGGTTCCCGCAAACCCTCCCAGGCACAAAATGCCGATAAACATCTCCACCAGCTTTTTTTTTTTTTTTTTTTTCCCCTTCCCAAATCCGTTAACCCACTTAAAACAGAAAGAAGCCACCCAGTTCAGGTTAGCCGCTGCTCGCCGCGCTCCAGGCACGGGGCTCAGCAACTTTTTGACACCCTCCCCCCACGCTCCATCTCCCCAGGGGACAGCAAGTGTTCCCCACCTATATTTCCTCCAAGCAGATGATTTTTCTCCCCTTTGCCAGAGGGTGGGAGCCCGGCTGTGCCCAACCAAGGTGCACCCAGGAGCAGCGATGGGGATGCTGCGAGCACCAGCACCCATCCAGAGCACAACGGGACCGGGACCCTCCCGGCCCTTCTGCTGCAGGGATGCAGCAGAACCCGAATCCACCCTTCCCTGTCCCTCTTTTGCACCACAGCATCCCATCAGCTTGCAAGTTTGCAGTCGTGCAGGGGAAATTTCTCTGCCTGCATCAAAGCAGCACCCACAGGTGCCAACCGCAGACAGGGGGGACGCAGCACCCAGCCGCGAGAGCTAAAACAATCGCTCCAAAACACCTACAGAAACCCCAGAACCTGCTTTGGGGCTGAGAGAAAAAGAGGGTGGAAAAGGGTTTGAGTGCTCCCACCCCTGGGAAGGGGGCGAGAGGGAAGGGGGGGGCTGGTGCACGGTCCCCTCAGAAACAGGGGGGATGCTGTGCTTGCGTGAAACCAGGACCGAGATGGGGCAGCGGTAGCAGAAAGGGCATTCAGCAGACAAACGCCCACAGCATCACTTCCTCCAACCCACGCTCTGGATACAGGTGGCGGCAGTGGCACCCAGTGCCCACCCCAGAGGAAGGTGCTCAGGGCCCCCGCTCCGGGTGGGGCAGCGCTGACCTCCTCTTCCCATTCCCTGCAGAAATTCCCGGGGTCCCTCCGCCAGCAGGAGCTGGGGTGGCCCCGTTGGGCTGGGACCCGTCCCTGAGCACAGGCTGCGCCCGGTCACCTCCGCTGGGACTTTTGAAGGAGCCCGGTCTCAAATGTGCAGGCAGGATGTGAGCACAGGGTCCAAATCTGCCCGCCCAGGGAGCGGGCAGGGTCTCAGCCCCCTGGGATGCTCGTGACCACCCTGCTCCACCCCATGGCACACGTCCCCCGTGCAAACCCGTCGGGAAGCAGTAGCGCCACGGAGAACCCGAGGCAGCAGCAACTGTGCCCACAGCGTCAGACACAGCAAAGCTCCCGCGGCCCGGCCGGAGGGATGCCCGGCCGGTGGGGACCCGCACCCTGCTCTGCTCCGGGTGCAGGCAGAGACGCGGCCGGGAGGGATGCACGGGGCAGGCAGCAGCCACCGGTCACCCCTGCTTGTGCTGCTGGGGACACGGAGGGAGCTGGGCACCGGGTGAAGGCAGCGCCAGCCCAAGTGAAGCCTCGAGGCATGCCTGGTCCCCTGCCAGCCCCCAGGACCCAAAATAAATGGCTCGTTCCTCAGGGACAGCAAGGTGCTTCACAGCTGGAAGCGGGCAGCCCTCGCTCCCGCAGCACCCGGTTCTGGGTGAACCGACTGTGTTGGGTTTGCGTGGCAGGGTTTTGGTGGCGGGGGGGCTACAGGGGTGGCTTCTGTGAGAAGCTGCTAGAAGCTCCCCCTGTGTCTGACAGAGCCAATGCCAGCCAGCTCTAAGACAGGCCCGCCGCTGGCCAAGGCCAAGCCAATCAGCGCCTCTGTGATAACATATTTAAGAAGTAGAAAAACACTTGGAGGGAGAGAGCTTTTGCAGCCGGAGAGAGGAGTGAGAAGATGTAAGAAACTCTGCAGACACCAAGGTCAGTGCAGATGGAGGGGGAGGAGGAGCTCCAGGCGCCGGAGCAGAGATCCCCCTGCAGCCCGTGGTGAAGGCCATGGTGAAGCAGGCTGTCCCCCTGCAGCCCATGGAGGAAGGATGAGGGGGTGTAGAGATTCCACCTGCAGCCCATGGAGGACCCCACACCAGAGCAGGTGGAGGCACCTGAAGGAGGCTGTGGCCCGTGGGAAGCCCACGCTGGAGCAAGTTCCAGGCCGGACCGGTGGACCCGTGAAGAGGGGAGCCCACGCCAGGGCAGGTTTGCTGGCAGGACTTGTGACCCCGTGGGGGACCCCACGCTGGAGCAGTTTGCTCCTGAAGGTCTGCACCCCGTGAGAGGGACTCCATGCTGGAGCAGGGGAACGATGAGAGGAGTCCTCCCCCTGAGGATGAAGAAGCGGCAGAAACACCGTGAGATGAACTGACCGTAACCCCCACTCCCCGTCCCCCTGTGCCGCTGAGGGGGGGGAAGGTTGAAGCTGGGAGTGAAGTTGAGCCCGGGAAGATGGGAGGGGTGGGGGAAGTGTTTTAAGAGTTGATTTTATTTTCTCATTCCTCTACTCTGTTTTGCCTAGTAATAAATTAGATGAATTCCCTCTCTAAGTTTGGTCTGTTTTGCTCGTGACAACAATTAGTGAGTGATCTCTCCCTGTCCTTATCTCGACCTGCAAGCATTTCGTTATGCCTTTTCTCCCCTGTTTAGTGAATGAGGGGAGTGAGAGAGCGGCTCTGGTGGGCACCTGGCCCCAGTCAGGCTCGACCCACCACACCGACCAAAGCGGGAGCAGCACCAGGGACCACCTGCAAGGCGTCCTGTCAGCCACACTGCACCCAGGCGAGTCCCAGTGACCCCCTTTCTCTCTTCCCCGCATCGCTTCCCTCCACCCACGGCCACAGAGGCTCCCCGGGGTGGGCAGGGCACAGCCACCCCCACACACATCCTGCAGCTGCGGGGAGGCGTGGGAAACCCACGGCATCGATGCAGAGAAAAGCAAGCACAGCAACAGCATTTTCCAAAACCAAGAACCCTTCCAAGACCAACACCACGCACCTTCCAGCCCACCAGTGACGGGGAAGCTCAAAGGGCAGCTCTGCCCCCAAACCTGCTCCCCCCCCAGCGCTCAGCATCCAGCATCGCACCCAGCGCCATGCTCCCAGCCTCCTGCAACCGTGCAGAGGAGGCCGCGGCGAGGCGGCAACGAGGGTCCACACTGCCGGGATTCACCTGCGGGAGACGCGACATGTCACGGGGACACGGCGGCAGCGGCAGGAGGGTGCCCAGACACACGCAACCGGGGATGCCAACGGCGGGATGGCACGTCCCACTCTCCAGCTGCGGAGCAGGGAGCTGCTGCTGCCCGGGGTCTTTTTCACGGTGCCCTGTGACAGGATGAGCCCCAGGGCCGTCGCCCAGCTTCAACCGGGAGAGACACCCGAGAGCTGGAGCCAGGCACAGCCCCGGTGACAGCGGGTGTCTTCTGCCGGCTGCCTCCAAATCACTACTGAGGTGGCAGGTGCAGGCCGGCACCCTCTCCAAAGCGGGGAAGGGGTGTGGGATGGCACGAGGTGACCACGCAGCAGCTGTCAGTGTGGCCACACGCTCTCCACGTGTCGGACAGCGGGTCGCGGCATGCCGCGGGCTCTTGCTGGCACCAGGCTGCAGCCACCCCAGCAAAGCAAGCAGTGCCTGCATCCAGTGGCTCCGAATGCTCCGAGCACCCGGGATGCTCCTGCCCTGAGTCACCACGGAAGTGAGACCGGGGTGACAGCGGGAGCAGGCTCGTGCCATCGCTGCTCCGGGTGCTGAGCTGGCTCCACGCTGGCTGACTCAGGGTTTGGGGAGAAGGAGCTTCTCTGGAGCTCCAAGAGGCTCCCTGGGAGGAGACAGCAACAGAGAGACCCCGGCAGGCAAATCCACGGGACACGGCCAGGGCGACTTCTGACCCTGAAAGCAGCAAGGAGCCGGGGAGTCGGGCCCACCCCACCACTTTCCAGTGACAGCCCAGGGTGACCTTTGAAAGTGCATTTTAACCATCCCTATGCAGACACTCATTATGTTTTGCTGCATTAAGCAATCCTCAGGGGTGCTGCAGTTAACCCTCGCCGCACCGTGTATCACCTCCTGCTTCTGCTGATGGGGAAACTGAGGCACTGAGGCGATGCTCTGACTCGCACCAGCCACGCAACCTGCTCCCAGGGTCCAGCCAGCACGGGGCAGGTGGAGGGTCTCCACAGAGACACCGGGGGAAGGAGTTAATCCCCTGGGAACAGGAGTGTGCCGAGCACCGAGGCTCCCTCCCCCCCCCCCCCCATCCCTGCACTGGTGCCAGTGCTTAGTCAGGTGTTGGAAAATCATTCCCGATAAGGCGAGGTTAAACAAACACCATTGCAGCCACCTGGCAGAGCAGGTTTGCCCCTCGTAACCGTGCTCCTGCCAAAAACCAGGCAGCAGGCTGTCCCTGGGCCGCACCGGGGAGGGCGAGAGCAGCGCCGGGGCTCGGCCCCGCTGACGCACGGAGCCGATGCGTGAGCGCAACCGCCTTGGCAGGAGCTGCCCCTGCCGCACCCCCAGCCAGACCCACTCCTGGAAAGGCAACCAAGCTGCCGTGACGCTCCAGCAAGGACAACGGGATCCCCAAATCCCACCCCTGCCTCGTCCTGAAAACCTGAAGAGGTTTCACGGAGAAGAGCAGAGCTGCCGCTGAACAGGCAGCCCTGCAGCTCTGCAAACCCCGCTGCACAGCGCGCAGGAACAAAGCCGAGGTGCTTTCACGGCGGCTGTAAGCGTCCCAGCCCACAGAGTTTCAGCGGTACCTGCTAGACACCGGTGGCATCCCCACCACCACCGTCCTTCCCCCAGCCTGCTCGAAAGCACCGACCTCAGGCTTCAGCTCATGCCAGGACAAGCGCCGGAGGGGAGTCCCCGGCAGCACTGCTGTCTGGGGTCTTTCCCACCCACCATCCTGGGGTTTCCAACTTCCAGCCCGTGTCAGGAGTAACGATCCCTGCAGGTACACCGAGGTGGGACGGCTATTTGGGGAGCCACCAACTCCCCACAAGCAAAGCCCCAAGTTGCAGAGCAATCCTGCTGTCCCTGGGGAAATCTGAGGGGAACGCAGGAACAAGAGGAAAAACTGCAAGTTGGGGGGGTTTTTTTGTGAGGAAAATAGGTCTTACAAACAGAGGCATTTCCCAACTTTTCAGGAAACTCAGCACATTGGGGGGCTGAAGTTGCAGACCAGTCCGATTGCCTGGGAGGGACAGGGAGGTCCTGCAAAGTCCTGGACACCTCGGGACTCCAGTTTTGCACACAGGAGTCCAAATGCAAAAGCCCCGGGCAATGCCAGAGCTCTCCCGTAGCTCTGGGTTATCCGGGGCATGAAAGAGATCCTATGCCCGGCCTGGGAACTGCAGCACGAGCCGAATGACTGGACGGAGACCCCAGAGCCCCCCAGCCTCCCGCCAGCTCCGCACCACCAACCCCGGGGGGCACGTTGCATCGCCAGCCCCTGCCTCAGTTTCCCTTTGCCTCCCTGCCCCAGTTTCCCTTTGCCTCCCTGCCCATACCTGCGGGCAGGACCTCTGCCCAGCTCCCACACACATCACAGCTCCTGGAGAGCTCAGGAGACCCCGAGATCGTCCCCGTAACAGGACAGGGCCACCCATCCCCAGGAGCCCTTATTTTTAGGCTCACTGCAAATCAGCAAGAGGGTTATTTTTGCAGCCCGGCCCCGGTTCCTCCGCCCGGCCCGACACGTCCCTGCTTCTCCCCTCCGCACAGCCGGCCGAGGGGGGGATGGCCCCGGGCGGAGGGGGACAGCGGTCCCGGGGCGGGGGGGGCACCACCAGTCCCTCCCCGAGGGACCCCCGGGCGGGCTGCACAGCACCCGGTCCCATCCCGGGGAGGGGGCGATGCAAACCGGGAGCCCCTGGGGCAGGCGAGCCCCGAGCCGAGCCCTTACCTCGCCGCCCCGCCGGACCCCGCAGCCCCGGTACTCCTCCAGCCCCGCGGGGCGGCACGGCGAGCCGGCCACCAGCATGGCAGCGCGGGGGCTAGGCGGCGGGCATGGCCCCGGGACCCCCTCGGGCTGTGGAGCGGCCCCGGGCGGGGCGGGGGGTGCCCGGACACCCCCGGGCTCTGGAACGTTCCCGGGTTCCCGAGCGCCCCGCGCCCGCCCGCCTTCATAGCGCGGCGAGGGGAGGGCGGGGCCGGAGTCAGCCACGCCCCCGACCCGTCTCGACCAATGGTAACGCGGAGGCTTGGCCAACACGCACACCCCCGTCGGCCAATAGGGAGCGGCGGCGCGGGGGGTGCTGGGGGTTGTAGTTTCCCGCGGGTTCCGGGAGGGGGGATCGCCCCGAGCTGAACCCGGGAGCCGTGCGGGACCCCCGGGCTTGCAGCAGCGTGAGCCCCCCGCCCCCGGCCAGGCACCCCGCCTCGCACTGCCTGCATCCCCTCTGCTCCGAGAGGAAGGACGGGTTCCCCCCGCGCAGCCCTGCTGCGGCATTTTCCCCAGCCTTCAACACGGGGAGACACGGAAAATGTCTCCTGGGGCCAAAGGGAAAAGCAACCTCATGGCAAAGGCACTCGAGGAGTCTGCGCGCGTTTACGGGCAGTGGTATTTGTCCAAAATCGCTGAGCTGCCCTGGTTCCCCTGGTTCTGTGCGGCCACAAGCAACCACCGTGTCCCCCCTCCTGCCACCCCAGCACCCCCCGATGCCCCCCCAGCTCTACGCGGTGCAGTTTGAAGACCCCCAAGAGTTGCAGAGAAGCTTTCCCTTCCCATCCTCTACGAGGCATACAGCCCTCCGTCAGATCCCGTCCATTTGAATAACAAACACCGAACCCAATAAAAGAAGGTGAAAGAAGGAGAAAAAAAAAAAAAAAAAGAAGAAATAAATCCCACAACCACGGGTGGCCCCAGACAGCAGTGCTGATAACAATCTGGCGCTGCTTGACAGCCTGCACATGGCAAAGTCCAGCAAACGGGAGTCGCTGCACAAACAACTCAGGTTTTGCCTGGCAACAGCCTCCTCCCGGCTCCAGTCCTGAGCTCCTGCCAATTAAGCGAACATGTCAGCGTGCCTCGGCAGCACGGTGCTGGCGGCATGGCCAACGGCCGGCACGCCACGGCACGCTCGCGGCTGCGCCAGCCTCTGCAGAGGGGAGAGGACAGAGCGAGTTTCAAATGCCCCCCGGTCAACTGCTCCTTGTCCTTGTCCCCTTCCCGGTGCACCGCAGCCTGCAAACACCCTGTGCTATTTTCAGGGGTGTTTTGCAAGCACGGCTCTGCGCCGAGGGTGTGGGGTCTGGCCGGTGTTCGGTGCGAGGACGTCGCCTCCTGCTCGCCTAGCGCCGGCCACCCCGAGGTGTTTGCCTCTGCGTTAGCACTTGTGTCATTTGAGAGGAACAATTTGGTTTTTTAATTGCATCTGATCCAAGGTCCAGGTTGTTCCTGCTCCGAGAGGAACCAGCCCCACGCTCCCCTGAGGCCAGAGGTGCCGTTTCAGCCCCCGTAGCCCAGGTCCAGCTCCATCGCCTGCTCCTTTGGCCCCCGGAGCTGCCTTATGCCGGGCAAGAGCCAAGATGCTGCCTGGTCCCTGGCCAGCACCGGGGCTGTGGCTACCTGAGGCCACGAGCTCTGGGTTTGCTTTGGCTGAACACATCAGCCTGGAGATGAAAAGCCGTCTCTTGCTTTGCAGCAGCAAAGGCAACACGGTGTAAGCAAAGCAGAGGGGTGGCATTGCCTCTGTTCTCCCCTTTCTGCCCCCCCCAGAAAGCTTAGAGAGACCTGGGAATCCCGGGGCCATGAACGCGCATCAGGCCGTGGCCCAGGGGGAGGGATAGGCTGGAGATGCTGCCAAATATTTAACATAAAAATATCCCATCAGAAGACACCGAGGGCCATGCCAGAAGGATGTTTGTCCCAGAGCCGGCTGGGCTGGCCAGCACCACGGCCCCAGCATACAGAGCAGGGGCAGGAGGGGCCGAGCACAGCCAGGCGGTCGTCGAGCCGGGCAGTGCACTCGCTCGGCAATAAAGAGCAGCACGCAATCCCCCATCTGCTCCGCAGCCCCGGGTCAGGCCCCCCCTGGCCGATTAGAGGAGCCTCAGCACTTTTCCTGGCCTGTTTGCAATGCTCCTGCCCACGCAGCGGCCGGCTCAGGCTGTCAGCAGCATCTCCCCGCCATCGACAGCAGCCTGGCAAAAGGAGATGACCTGCCGGTACCTCTGAGCTGCCGGGGGCTCGTAGCCTCCCACGCTGCGTGCCAGAAACGGGTGATACCAGGCAGTACCAAAGCAGCTCCAGCATCTCAAGTCCTTCTGTGCTACAAGCCTCACCCAAAGGCGCTTGAAGTGTCACCTTTTGTCCCAATTTGAGCTGGGCAGCGCTCGTTCTCCAAGGAAATACAACTGCAGGAGGGCTAATTCACAGGGGATTACCTGGGCACACGGCAGCTAGGCTCATTACAATATTAATCGGAAAAAGGGTGGCAAAGGAAAGGCAGTATTTCCTCGAGAGAGGAACCCAAGAGCTGAACCCAAACACCCCGTTTCCAGAAACACCAATCATGGGAAATATGCAACAGCTCAGTAATTATTTAGGGATTGACAGTGCCCTAGTTATCAACATGCTGACTGTACAAGTCTGTTGCTTTAGTTTAACAGTGTCCTGCAAGAAAGCTAAACAGGAAGGCAAGGCTGATTGCTTAAGATAAGTCACCTTAGAGCAAATAGCAAGGTTGGCTGGGGACAGCCATTACCTTGTCCGGCCTTTCGGTATTGCACCAGCCGGTGGTTTTAGCCAGCCCAGACCCCGAGGACAAAGGGAAGCAGTGGAGACCACACAGGGACTGTCTGCAGGGAGCCCCTGGAGCAGATAAGACACATGCCGTTGTTTGTTTCCTTTCCTTACGTGCTCCGCTCCTGTCCGAAGATTGGGGAGCTGGATCACCCCACACCTCCCCACTAATAGCCTCTGGTGGGAAAACCCACGGGCACCTGGCCTGGGTGGGCTGGAAGGGAATTTCTCCACAGCCACCTTGTTTGGAGCCACGGAGGGAAGGTAACCCCAACACGGTCCTCAGCACTGCCCCACCTCCTGGGACACAACAGGAGCTGCAAACGCTCGGGACCTCGCTCCATCGGGGTTTGTGCACTGCAGGCAGATGGACGTGGCTTAGAAACAATGGTTTGTACTGGTTTGTACCGGTGAGGGATCCTCCTTGGTCTGGAGCCTCTGGGAACAGCAGCGGGAGGGAGCCACTATCCCCATGTGCTCCAGAAGCGGGGACGGAATACTGCGACGGCTGGTCTGGGGGTTACAACAAGAACAACAAGGCTTGTGCTTACCTCTCCTGGCTCAGCTACAAAACACAAGTTACAGAAGCTTTAGAGGACTTAAAAATCCTTACTGGGTTTTTTTTTAAAGGACGATTTTAAAGCCCGTTGCCCCCAGGGTGTGCTGCCTGAGTTAGCGCTCCCAGAAAGCCCCAGCAATTAGGGAGGAATGGAAGGGAGCATGTTTGTGGGTAATTACCGGCTGGTTAAGTCAGTTTACTTCTGCTGTCAGGCTGCAAAACAGTTTATATTCATTTGCCTACTAAAGATTCAAGTCCTTGCCAGGGGGCCTGTAAGTTTGGAAAGGAGATATTTATTCAAGTCATTACTTAAAAAAAAAAAAAGAAAAAAGAAAAAAGATATCTAATCCTCTTCATTAGTAGATCTCAGGAAATGCTTTGTAAGAGGTTTTCATTGTGCCCTGAAAACCCAACCACCTCCAGCTCCCCAGCTCAGCACTGTGGAAACTCGGAGTTTCTGCATCTCCAGAAGAGATTTCTGTTGGAAGTAGGCAAGGGGCTTCAGGTCAACAGGCCTGAAATGAGTGGAATGGGGAAAAATACTGACCAAAAATCTGAAAGTCTCATTTTCAACCTTGATTTCATTACTAGCAAGTGGTTGAGATCAGTACGCAATATTCAAGTGCATTCAGTTACTGTCAAACCCATATTTTCCTAAAGCTTTGAAATAGAAATAAAGCAATCACAACCCAAAATAAATTAAAAAAAATATATATATCCTTCTGCAAACATTCAAACCGCTTTAGAAGCGGTGGATAAACCACAGAGAGAAGGAAGCGTGTGCTAGCAGATAAAGGCAGGAGCCAGCCATTTCTTACCCAAGGTCTGGCTGGGAATTGCAAAAATTGCCCACGAACCCGTTTGAAATCCTCCCCGCAGCTCTGCCAGGGCAGAGACAAGAGCGGCTCCTTGGAGACACGGCTCTACCCGCTGAGGCTGAGTCGGAGCCCAGCCTTCGGCAGCTCAGCTCTCGTCTATCTCCCGACCTGCTGTAAACAAGGATAATTGGGCACATTCCAGGACAGGCAAGGTTTGCTCGCTCAGCAGAGATAAAGCGTCCTAAGCACCACCAGCACGATTACACGGCACTAACGGGGTAAGAAGTGCCAAACTTGCCTTCTCGCACGGGGCAAACCTTTTCCTTGGCAGGCTGCAAGCTTGCAATTGAGGCATTTTTGTCTGAAAACAAGCCTGAGGAGGAGGGACGAGGAGCTGTTCAAGGCCACAGATGCAATACCCAGCTCAGGAATCCTCCAAGCCAAGCCGGTGGGAAGCACGCGCTGAACAAACCGTGTTGGTTTTGCACCCGTGGGTGTCCCCTGCCTGGGTCGAGGGAACCAGCCCAGATTTTTGGTCTGACCCAGCACAGGTACTTGTACAGGAGCTGAAGGAACTCAGCAAGGCTGCAATAGCCTCAGTGCTCCAAGTAGGACATCCCAGGGCTCTCAGCTAGGTCAGGGGGCTGAAAGCTGGCAAAGCCAGGATGAAAACCCAGACGAGCGCACACCACCAGCCTCTGCTTTCACAGGCATGAGAAGCCAGAGATCGGAAGAACAGCACTGACGAGAAACATTTCATAGAAATTATTTTTCCTTCCCCTAATTTAACCACGAATTCGGATATTTGTCACAAGTAATGATTCCCAGAAAAACAGCTATTTTCTGTGTGCAACTCCAGGCTTTGAAAAATATGGAAAGATGATTTTGAGCTGGAAAGGTTGTGTGGTGTTCCAAGAGAGCTAGGGTTTGCTTTTTCCCACCCTGCACTACAGGCAGCGCTCAGGAAGAGCCATTCCAGGACACGGCAGCTCCTCTGCCCCGCGAGAGGAAAGCACGGCGTGTCACAGCGCTGCTCGTCTCGCCAGGAAGCTGCAACGAGGAAAGCACAACGCGCTGAACTACGGCTCCCACAAGGACGGGGGCATTTCCAAATGGTAATCTCCCGAGAATTTTTGACTACCAAATTTCTGCTGGAAAATTAGAAGCTTTAAAAAAAACCAAAACCCAACAACCAAACAAACCTGAGTCATGGCTGAGGTACGGGGAAGACTTCAGAGACACAAATGGTGTTTCCTCACCTCATTTGCATCTGTATCTTAAAGAAAAGAACTCCCTTATCCTCTTGCCTTTTTGTTTCCTACCAAGACCATATTTTTAGGATACAGCCGGATGGGTCCTGGGAAGCTGGATGTAACCAAGTAACGAGGAACCTGGCAATCAGCTTGATTGGGAGGATTTAAAGATAGAAAGAAATGTAGGAGCGAAGCAAACAATAGAAAAATGCCATCTCCTTCCCATACGCACCAGACCCCGAAGCAGCACGACTGATGCTTCGACCAGGCAGCCGCCAGCAGGAGATAAATCAGTTCCAGGCAGGGAAGGATGCTTTGGTTGTTTTTTTTCTTTAAGGCAAATAGAAAGTATCAGACACAGATGAGGAATTTTTTTTTTTTTTAAAACACTTTTACAGTTGTCAGAGTTTTGTACAAATCAAAGCATCCCTTTTAAAATCTCCATTATTACAAACATACAAAGAAACAATGTTATTACTACAAATCATCAGCTACTCAACTGCATTATCAATTTATCACAATTAAAAAAAAACCAAACCATAATAGTATATACAGGGCCTTCCTCCCTCTATTTATTTCTGTATCTTGAGGGAAGCAAAAAAGCAAAGCCCCCATTTAAAAAAAAATCCCACCAATGAACCTCATTTTCTAAAAACATGTGAAGTATAAAATTCGGTGAGTATTTTCCTGCTGTCACACTCTAGCAAAGTGTAACAACTTCTTTTTTTTTCTTGTTTTCACATCAGAAGTCTCTTTAACAAAAAAAAAAAAAAAAAAAGAACAAAAAACCCCACATGGCAGTGTCTGATGCTGCAGCGTGCTCCTTCCATGCTGGAAGCAAACATCATCAAAAAAAAGTGCCTTTGAGTAAAGTCATCTCTAGTAACCAAAAAAAAGAAAAAAAGATGAAAAATCACAATCTCTAGTTAAAAGCTTAATAAAAACCCTGACAGAGCAGCCAGCCCTGCATCAAAAAGGACAATTTCTCCTCTTCGCTACCTACCTCCAGCACCGCTCCAGACTAAGGTTTCATCCCTACTCCTCTGCCCCGAAGGTCTCCGAACCCCAAGATGTTTCTTCACACCCTGACTGGAGCTTGGTGCCGGGACACCGAGGAGCGTTCCTGCCAGCCAAGAGCTGTGCCGTGCTTCTTCCCCCCTTCGCAGCGGCCAAGTGCTTTGTATCCCCCCCCCATTCTCTCCTGCCCCAAGCGACAGAGCCTGGGGAGCACCCAGCCCAGCTGGCCTCACTGGAAGGGTTTGTGGTCTCTGTGCTGTTTCTGAGCAGCGCATCCCTGTTACAGGGAACTTTCATAGCCCTTTTATTCTGCTGGTTTTTCATCAGCAGTGAGAAATGTCCCTGGAGAGCCCCAAAAACACTCCCTGGCTTGGGTTGCTGCCTGAGTAAGCGCTTTCCTGGAGCCAACCTGGCCCCTACTTCTGCATCTGGAAGGGAGCAGTGGGGCAGAGAAAGGGGGAGAAGAGGGCGAGCTCAATCCAGGGGCAGGGGAACAGAGGAAACATCCATGGCTTGAACTCTCCTCGTGGAAAGAAACAGAGTAAGAGATGCTTGATCGCACCAAGCTACAGAACTCATCAAAGCCCCAAAGGTCACCAAGTAACCAGGGCACCGAGGGGGGGAATATGGGGTGGGTTTGGGTCGGTATTGTTAGGCTCTGGCTCCCAACCCAAAAGCTATCATAACAAAACAAGAAAACACAAAACTAGGCAGTTTGGTTTGCCAAGTTGACATAGAAAAGAAGAAAAAACAAAACAAAACAAAAAAACCCTTCCAAGATAAATACATAGCCCCCATTTTGGAAGCATCTTCAAAAAGCTGGATCAACCATTCTCAGCAGTGGCACAACCTTCCAGTAACATCTGTTGGGCTGGTGATTTATCGGCTTCCTTTTGAAGAGGGAACAGTTCAAGAAAAAAAAAAAAATCAAGCTCCCACCACACGCAGCTCTCGTCTTATCTGCATAACAACTGGCCACGGCTATTGCCTCACAGCAGCAGGTTGGGAACCAGCAAGAAGTCTCTAATGCAGCAGGTTCCTGTTTGCTAATAGAAAGGGTTGGCAGTGGTAGTAACTGGTTAGGAAAAAAAAACTTCTTCCAGAAAGCAGTACTTTGGGGAAGAGGGTGGGAATTTAGGATGGCTGGGACCTCTCCCCATGGATCACCGTGATACAGACCAGCATTCAACAGAGATCGAAACCAGACACGCTCAAGCATGCTGTCGAAAGGCAACACACACCAGGCGTTTCCATCGAGTCCACGGCAGTGGGATAGTGACAACACTGAGGTTTTGGCTTCCAGCGATCAGGCAGGTCTCCTAGACTCCTTGGCTAATGCTGGGGAAAGCTCCCAGATTGGGGGTTTGGTTTTAAGGGGAGGTTATTGCTCCCGACTTCTCAGGCTTTTTGCCCTTCGATAGGGCAGCTGCTTGCTTCAGGAGTTCTCTGTTCTTGGCCTGGAAACACAGTGAAAATGGGTATTTAATAGCAGGGATCATCATTAGTTCTTGGGATCCTAGAATTGCCTGGACAGAAGCTGCTGGCATCCTGCGCGCAGATGAAAAAAAGGAGGTAGATGTTGCTGCGCGGCATCACAGCATGAGCTCAAGTCCGGCATCTCATCTCTTAACTGCCTAGAAAGGGCTCTTCCCATCCCTTCCCCCTCACGTCCCCCCAGTGTAATTGAGAAGTGGGCTGAAAGTTAACAGCTTCCACCGTGAAAGGTGACAAATGCGCAACTCACATTAAACCAGCCAAGGACGCTCACCAAGGTCAGCGGGACCGGCTTGCCTTCCTTCCCCTTTCGCCAGCCGCCGTGCTTTGACAGTGTGAGAAGCAGTGGAGTAAAACTCTGGTGACTCAAGCCCCCAGCCTGACTCTTGTTTTAGCAAGTTGAAGGCCAAATTCCCCTACCCCACGCTCTCAGTCATATCAAAAACGCAGGGTGGAGTAGCTCACTGTTCGCCAGCTTTGCTTCACCCTTGGTTTCTTCACACGCCACCAACATTTTATCAGAATTCAGCGCTGCACTGACCCTGCATCTCTACTAGGAGCTTTCCAAACCCATCAGAGCACCAACATGTAGCAACTTACAGTCTCTCTGGTTTGCAGCTAACTAAAAATCATGGCAACTTATGGACAAGGCTCTCTAGCCCCTTTTACCAACATTCCGAGCTCATGCTCCTCTAGACTATGTAGTAAATTATGCTATAGCAGTAGGATAAGGGGTAGAACCCGTGTGAAGCCAGATACGGGTCTTCTGCATTGGTTTCCAGTGAATGAATGAATATGCAAAGGGTTATTAGAGGAATTAAACCCTCTGCTCCAGTGCTCCACATGGTAAAGCAGCTTTTTTTGCCTCCTGCAGACTGGAAGAATATAGGCACCTCTGCTTCCCCCCACGAAAAGACAAGACAAAATAGTAAAAACCAAGAGCATGTTCAAAAAGTGAATCATATGAACACTTCAAGGCACCTACAGTACACCGAGAGGATTTGAATTTTTATTTTGGAATCAGTGAAGAAAGTTTCCAGAGCCTCAGTCAATACCAGCTGAAGTAAAACATTTGGACACCAGAGAGAACGAGTTCAGGGCAGTCCCAGACCAAGCTAAGTACAGAACAGCACAGCAACCGACTGACATGCAAACCCCTCTCCACCCCGGAGAGGCAGGTGACTGCAGGCAAACCTGCTCGTGGATCTGATGCTTCCTCTTTTTCAGAATTAAACAAGTTTAAGGCTGTTGGAAGGTGTCCGACAGCTTTCAGAGCAGACGTCCTCTTTGAGCTACAGCAGGGTATACTGCTCCCACGCACACTGAGCAACCAGCGTGCCCTGCCTTGGGAAACCACTGCAAGGAGGGCGGTCATCTCCCAGTTAGCCCTTGACCTCACAACCAGGGCTGTCAAGGTAACCAAAAAGTAGTGGTTTGCACTAATGGAGAATTGTCTATTCAGAACCAGAGTAAGAACAGCAACTCATTCTACGCAGGCCACCCAAAGGTACGATAGAAACAGCTCTGGGCTGACACAGGCAGTGCAGGATCAATAAAGCAGAACGGAGACAGAAGGCTCTGGCTGTCATCAGTCCCTCAAATACAAACTGCCAGCGCCTCCCAGCTCACGAGGAGCGGGAAACGTTTCCAGCCCTCGGCACGCCACACACAGATATTCCAACCTTCAGATAGGCGTACAGTGCCTGAGAATGTGCATTGCAAAGGGGATCTCACAGGCACCAGCTTTCTGACAGCGGCACAGTCTCCAAAACCTGTCTTCCACTCTGATAATTAACTTGGGTTAATTAAGGAGGGGTTGTTTTCTCAGGGAGAATATAAGCCTTTTGTCTTATCCCCTCCCATTTTCTCATTGCTAGGGCTTTAGATCATTCTTATACCCCAGAGTAATTAAAGGGTGCAAAGTTCATTTCTGTGTCTGATTTCTTCCCTGTAACCAGCTCCCCTTTGACCTGATCTCTTCGGTGGCTCGGAGCATATTCACGCTGATAGTCTGCCCAGTGGTTCCATGGCCAGGACAAAAATCCTGCTCTCCCTGTTCCCTCGAGCTCAAGGACTTCTTTATTTGGACTACGGAGATACAGTGCTAAAGGAACTGCCAATTGTTTCTTGAGCTTTGCTCTCTCTGGTTACTGGTCACATAAATCACACTGAGAGCTACATGGTGCAGGGAGCTGACAAAGGTGCTGTGGTCTGAAGAAACAAGTTCAAACCTGATTTTGGCAACAGGTAAAATGAGTTTGATGGTTCCCGTCTAGTCCATAGGGGACACAACACGGCACTTTACAATATAGTAAGTCTGAGCCCGAGGAGAGAGCAGCAAGGAGGATATAAATAGGGGTTACAATGCACTGCAGCCTGGTACAGAGCTGGGGAGGGGCTTGCCTGGCAGAGCAGAGGCTGCAGCACAGGGCTGAGAAGCATTAGCAGAGCTGTGAGTGCAGAAGCTCTGATCAGGAGTGTCCTCAGTCACTCCTGGGTACAGCACAGCTCAGCAAATTAAAACAAAAATGCTGTCACCTGTAACTGCTCCATGACCTCCTTGTGTGTCTTCTCCATTTGGTTCATCTTTGCCCTCATCTGAGACTCCTGATACTGCAGGTCGGCTTTCAGCTCCGTGATCTGCAGATAAACCAGTAAGGAGCAAGTGAGCTGGAAGATGAAATTAATGCCTTCATCCCAGACACACCCTGCAACAGAAAATGCCTCTGCAGAAGTTGTGTGAGACTGGATGAGTTCAGAAATGTGCTGGGGTGGGCTGGGGGAGAGCAACGAGACCAGAACCGTAACAGTGAGCGGCATGGAGAAGCAGGAGCGGCCAGGACTGTCTTTCTGCAAGGAGCAGCGTATTTTTTCTTCAGTCTTGCCCCCAAACGAAGGTCTCCGAGACAGTGGTCAGAAAATGACCCTTTATGAAATGAGATCTCCTGGGTAATTCCAGAAAGCCTCTTTAACTTTGGAAAGGAGGCAGCCTGGAAACAGTCAGAAACTCTCTTGCTCACTCCAAGATAAAAAGCCAGGCTCTGCTGGAGTGTGATCTATGTAAATGTGTCAGCATGCCGTGGGGGGAAGCAAGCCAAGGACTGTACCTTCTTCTCCTTCTCCAAAATCATCTGATCTTTCTGGTGCAGCATCTTTTTTAAAGTAGCCACTTCCTCCTTCAGCTGGGCAATGATAACAAAGTGGTCAGTGCCAGGAGAGTCCAGGGCGAGGTCTGGGGAAAAACTGCAGCAAAGAACAGGGAAAGACTCATCACGACCCGTTCTCTTCACTGAGGCAGGGAAACTCCCACGCAGATGGCACTCAAAGGAGAACGGGAACAATTTTGTGACACACGTTGTGTCCTCCAAACACTCCTTGAATGCAGGTGTTACCTGTATCTCTACCCTGGATGCCACATGGAATTTGGGAAACACATGGTATGACAGGCAACAGGGATTATGTGCAAAGTATCCAGTTGTATTATTACGTGATCAGCAGGGACGCAGGGCTGCTACGGGTGACCATCGGCCAGTGTCTGCAGCAACCATTCAAACAGCAAGGATTCCTTTTTCAAACTAAAGAGTTGAGGACAGCAATCAGAGAGCTAATGAAACTTTATGCAACCACTTATGAATCCTCTTTGCTCACAGGCAGTCCTTGGATGTACAGCAAAACTTTTCACTAAATGTAAACAAACGTTCTAGCAAGGAGGGAACATGAAAGAGAAACAAATAACCTCAAGTTAAACAAACAAAGCAAAGGGAGACACCTAGATTAAAGTCAGTACTGTCCTCAGCAGGGAAAATGGGTAAAAAGACATGCTAGACTTTTGTATTTTGATTCCGCCATGATACAGCAATTTAGGAAGAAGCTTCATTACCGCTTCAGGAAAGACTCTCTCCAGGAAGACAGAGAAATAGCCGAACACACCACTTGTACACCACCAGGTACTCTAAACCTAAGCAACCAGCTGAAAACTTACCTGGACATGAGTCACTACCCTGCAGTGGTAATTCACAAGCCTCCCTATGAGATACCCAGTAATCTGGGCAGCCACGCAGAGTCTTGCACTACAGGAATGTTTCATCTCCTAAGATACGATAAGCTGCAGCCACAGGCCCAGGGAGCTCACCTGATCTTTGCCTGCCTTCTGTTCCTTACCGCTGTAATGGTAAACCTGATTTTTATCTCTTGGTGCTAAAAGGGCAGCACACTCCCAGCCGCACACATCTGATATTGCCGCATAAAAATTTAACAATAAGGCAACAAAGCTTCACCTAGAAGATTACTTCAAGTCTGGCCATTATCAGACAGCACTGCTGCTATAAAGATAAATAGCCAGGGTTACCTGAAGTCTGACATTCTTTATTTTGTTTTAAAGCCTCCAGAGTAGGTCAACACATGTCCTAAAGCCTGCATTCAGCTCTAAAGCCAGGAGCTGCCACGGGCTGGGGAAGGTCTGAACCTGAATCAGTATGCTGCCACCTCCACGCTTCCAGTCCCCCATCTGTACACCGAGGCTGCTCACCACACACTGGGGTCTCCTCTAGTGCCTGGAAATAATCCATTTTCTAATTAAAAGCACAGTCTGCATTGACTGCACTGGTTAGCAAGGATGTGGCAGAAGTAAAGGCTCTTTCCACCATTGTGCTGGGGATCTACAGAGGGAAACTAAGCAGGGGCAGCTTCACAGATTTGAAAGTCACAGGATAGATAGCCCTCAGGCATGGAGAGAGAAAGCTTGGCAAAGGAAAACTCAGAACTGAGGGTCTATAGGAGACAGCCCACAGTCAAAGAGTCTCACATGGTTAAAACACGCTGACAGTAGAGCCCACACCATAAGATCGTGGCAGGTCTCTGGATATACCAGGTATATACACTGTGCTCGTCACGCTGGGCAGCTCTCGCGTGCAGAAGAGGTTCACACATGCACACTAGTAGAGAATACCTCCATTTTAAAACCGTTCCCAAGTACAGTTTCCCCAAGTGGAGGCTGTGCAAGATGATGGTGGGTGCTCCAGCACCTTTCTGTGTGCAAGCATGTTACTAACAGTAGCTTTCTTTTCCCACTCAGTGCAAATATGCTGGGGAGAAGAGAAAGAAAGAATAAAAAAAAAAGCAGGCTCCACAGAGAAAAAAAAAAAAAAAGGCTTCCTCACTGATTCCCTCTGGCTAAGAACAAACTCTTCGCTTACACCATTCCTTTGCCCAGGCCTGCTTCCCTCCTGCCATATCCTGGGGTGATAAAGAGTGCCAAGAGATGCTCACATTTCCCTGAGCAGCTCCAGCAGGAAAAATTCCCTCCTTGGCAGCTCCTGTTGCAGAGCACACTGTGGAGCTGGGAAGGTGAGAGCCGGCCCTGCCACCCAGCGGGGAGAAGGGACAGGTGGGCCACCAGCCTTCCACAGAGCCGCTCTCCCACTCAACAGATCCCGGTACCTGACCCCAGGGCTTAGAGTGCCTCCCCTTGCCCCTGAGATATGCACCCGCAAGTGGGTAAGGGTGGGCTCAGAGCGCCCAGGCATCCCCTCCTGTCAAGTACGTGAGCACAGGCAGGTAGTTTTCTATCCAGTTGCTGCAAAATGCACCCTCAAATGTGTCAAGGTGCTAATTAATGAAGCAGGGTTTGGGGTTTTTTTCCCCCCTCTCTTTTTTTTTTTTTTTTAAAGACTGACAATTTAGTAATGAAGGGTTTCTCTGTCTTTAACCCCATGTTAAGGAAGCAGCCTGAGACTTCAAAATTAGAAGGAAAACTGCCAAATACAATTCGCTCCTTTAACAGACTAAGAATTAAAACAACCGCCCAACCAAACAAAACAAAAAGCCATTTCCCCTACAAATAAACTCCATACCCAGGATCCCAGCCCCTTGGGATAGGTCAGGGGGACACGTGCTCTCCATGTTTGAACAGTCTAAAATGCATGCCTCTAATTAAAGTGAATTGATGAGCTCCTGTTGCTTTCAGCAGAGACAGAGGAAAAAATGGATCACTTCCAAAGACACCTGCCTCTCTCTATTGAGTGGAAAAGCAACCAAAATGACTGCCTTGAACTCCACACCTGTTAAATGGCTGAAATTAGGCAAAACAAACGCCAAGTTTAAAGATTTTGCTATTCAAGTCAGGCTAGCATAAAGAGGCACAGACCAGGCTGACCAAACCAGCATCCAAGTTTTACCCGAGACAAAAATACCCACCACGTGCAAAAATCCATCCAGGCCAATAGGAACCAGCATCTGAACTTACACTTCCTCTAACACCGCCAAAACCAGGCACAGTTCAGCCCAAGTCCCAGCGTTCGCCAGGACTTTTCTATGCAAATGAGAATCATTCTACTAAATGTACTTTGCTGCTCAGCACCCTCAGACATCACTGCTCCCCCCCAGCCAGCTCAGTCAGTAGCAACTCCTCATTGCCTGCTTTAATTTGTGTTAAAAGCACAATTTAGCACCTTGTCTATAGTCACAGGAGAAGGGACTGAAGCCTGTTCATCTGAAGAGTCTGTAACACAAAAACACTTCTGGCAAGAGGATGGGGACACCAAGCACTGCCCAAATCAGGACCAGCACAGCACCAGAGGCGGGAGGTGAAGCCAGAGTGCTCACACACATAGGGGCAGCCCAGGACTGGGGGGCACTGGCAGGACAGAAGGATTAGTAAGGGAAGGTCTGCTGCAAGATGTGCTGAGAGTCACTGCGGGGGAAGGTTACTCCATGTGCAGCAGGGCCAGTGCTGTTAGCTCCTCACAGAGCTCACTCAGAACGAACCATTCAACACCACCTATTATACAACCACTGGAAATTGCTTAGTCCCCATATTACAGCCATTGGGAGCAACATCCACTCCAAAATATGTAAACAAAAACATACAGAGGGAATTCACTAACACACAGTAAAGGAATCCTGTTGTATCTGCAAAGAAGGGACAATTTCAGACAAGCTGGACCCTGTTGGGAGTGTTGCCAAAGTTAACTGAGCTCAAGTATGCCCAAATTTTGCCCAAACGAAGGCCAGATCAGAAGTTTGGCTGGAGCCAAGATACACCGTACAGAAAGTCGCGGCTGATCTCAGCAGCGAAGAGGTGCTGGTTGTGTATCACCATGCTGCTGATGAAAACAAGCCTTGCGCTGCAGCAGACCCTAACTCCACACTCAGGCTATGACCCAAACTCCAGGCTAACTCTGGAGGGGACAATCTTATAGAAAATGGTGCAAGAAGGGGGAGGTTTGGGGGGATTCATCCTCACAAAATACCCCCCAGCAACTCCCAAAACGCACTTTCTGAACCACTATTATTATTCCACTCAAGAAACACAGCCGTGTGTCTATTTAAGGCAGCTGCAGCTTGCCTTTTCTACAGCACGCTGCCGGAGCTCTTCAGTAGTTGCTAAAATTACACACGGTTTGTTACTGGGATTCATCAAAAAAAGTCTGTGGCAAGGACCACAGCCTTGGCAGGAGCCAGACTGACAACATCTGACACAAGAGCAAAATGAAGGCATTTGATTCCTCTAATACATGCTCCTGTTTTGCAAACGAATGGCTGAGCAATTGATGCCAGAGCATAGGACCTTTTGCTTCTTGGACACTTTTGAGCCAGTGGGGATATTACTATGAGTTGTTAGGTCTCAGCCCAGGCTTTAGTGAGCAGATAAAAATACCTGGTGCTGTCCTACAGCCTGGAGAGCAGCCTCAGTAGGCGAGCGGGAGCCTTTCTAGAGGGAAAGCTGCAATAGTACCGATGGGCTGCACCGGTTCTACCAGGGACCTGTCTCCAGTCTCTCCTCTGGCTCCGCCAGCACTGAAGGCAGTCAGATGAATTCTCAGACCACTCTGTGCTCAGCCGTGGCTCCCGAGCCACAGTTAATCCTTAATTTTTTCCGACTTTTAACTGAAAACACCATTCAGATGATAAACAGTCTTGTAGACCGCTCTGTGGGAAGCACCAACCTACAAAATTATTTAAGTTCTATTTCCCATTGTAGCATTCCACATAATAACAAACATTGACAAGGTGTCAATAGTATCTATAGAGAGGTGCGATCTGTGATCTCAAAGACATTCAAGGCAGGTAGCAATTAATTAATTACCAGTGGCTTTAAGAGAAACTTTGGCAATAACGAGCCTATGCTGTGGTCCGAGCTCCCAATTCACTACTGTTTGGAAAGAGATCCATTGATAAGGACAGTTTCCATGTGTGAGGCAGTTCCCAGGGAGGGAGGGAGGGAGGGCAACAGGGGAGAAAACAACAGGTGATCTCACTTCAGGATGTCAGTGCCTTGAGAAACAGGACAATGGTGGGCACCGAGACTCTGTTGGGAAGCAGCCCACTGCGCCAACGTGAACGGGGCACTCTGGATAGGGGGACAAAGCATCTCGGGAGAGGAAGGAACGCTGAGAATCAGAGAGGAAAGGCAGGAATGAAAATATGCATGTACAAGACCATAAAAAAATAAAAATCCATCTCAATCTCCTCTTTCTTTTCTGCTAGTCCTCCCATGCTGCTGCACATGCAGCTGGCATCAACATAATCCAGCACAAATGTGTGACAGCAGAACAGGATCAGATGCTTTCAAGCAAAGCTGTTGGATTGCTTGTCCCTCCCCCAGAAGGTAGGAGGGGAAATGGGAGGTGGGTCTTGATCCTCTCCTCTGAGGCCGTCTCCCTGCAGATCTGATTGCTCCAAAAGCACAAAACCTGCAGAGCTTGACTCCACAGCACAGCCAACAGCCCCTCTCTCCCTATAACTGCAGGGAGAGGATAAAGCTGATCTGGCTGCAGTTTTTCTAACTGTTGGGGAGCTCAGCCAACAAGCAGTTTCTGTTCTAGCAGGTACAGGCACTACGTATTCTTTTCCTCTTCAAACCTATGTCTAAATGCCAAGTAACACTGGCCTGTCGGGTTCTGGAAAGCTGCTAATACAGCCCCTCAAGGTCCCAAAGCCCGAGGCTGCTGCTCTAGCATAAGAGCTTCCTGCTGCTCGCACAGAATTCTCTTATATACACTTAGCAAACAAGACCACCCACCCACAATTTCCCCATGTAACAGGCTCACCTGTCACCATTGGCAGATATGGCATCAAACTTGGCTTTCTTCTTTGGGATTTCATTCTGAATAGAAGAGGTGGATAAGGTTTTCTGGCTAGAAAAATGAGGAAATTGTATGTCAGAACCTAAGACAGAGAAGCAGATAAATATTCCCACCCACTTTGAACCTATTAAAACAAGATTTCCTAGCACAAGAAAGAATGATAAAAAATTCATTCCCTGAAGAGTAGCTGGAGACTAAAAATAAACAGAAAACAATGTGTCAGTCGGATCAGTAGGTAGGTGAACAGCTCATGCTTAAAATCTACATTTCAATCATTAAATTTTACAAATGCAATTTAGCTTTAATTGTGTACAAGTTCAGTAAGCTGAATCACTAAGAAGCACTGTTGGACTACAAGTCTACGCCAGAAGAGCGGGGTTTGCAAACTAGCAAAGCTTGACTTAGCCAGATTCTCCCGAACAACAAACAACTGCCAAAACCCATCACCAAGGCACTGAGGCCCCAGGCACTTCTCCCAGTTACTTTAGGAAGCGCGCTAAGAAGCGTGGAGCAGCCAGGCACCCTGTTTGCTCACCCTGCACAACAGAAAAGCTCGTGCAGGTTACCTGTTATAGTGGCTGCCACTGCTGAGCCTACTGTACTGTTCCTTCTCTTGCAGGCTTGCCCGGGAAGAGCTGCTCAGGTGTTTGCACTGCTCTTTGGTCTTCTGTAGGACCCGTTTATAGGACAGCGTGCATAACCAGCATAGCAGCTTTCCATCCACCTGGAAGATGAGAGAGAAAGAGAGGGGGAGAAGTTTTGGTCTTGTTTCCTGCCCACAAACCAAACACAAAGACGACAAGAAGCACCTTCAGGCTTAAGATCACACACGAACAAGCAATGACTCAAAAAGGATCCCTCGAGTGCCTGGAAAGGCTAAGAAGTGCATCTGGCATGGCTGGTGCAACGCAGACAGCACTCATTAATAGCAGCTTATCTATCCTAACTACAGTCTCTGCCAAGCTTTGCTTCCAGACTGTCCTATAGCACCCATTCACCTGGGCAGGCTAACTCCAGTGGGATTTCTGCCAAAGCAATGCCAAGGAATGGTACGTGACAGGGTAGTCACTGGAGCCCAAAACAGCAAGGGTTTCTGCTCAAGGAGGACAGGGAATATCAGCACAGCATCCAAAACGAACAATAGATGCTTACAGCCCGCAGGACGCAGGCCTTAGAAGCACACACCTCCTAAGGAGCACTTATGTCTAAGCAAAGGGTGTGCAGAAGCCATAGAATGGGTTTCCTGGTGGAGGTATGACATTTCCAGCTCCTCAGGCTACGGCACAAATATTGTTCCCCATCCCTGTCCCTGAGCGGGCACCTCACGTTTCACTCTGAGGCCCCTTCTCCTCTGCCAGCCCACCTACCCTTAGGCCCAATTCAAGAGATCTTTCTCAGCAGATCTGGCAAAGGAATAGAGGGGCTCAAAGATTAAACAGCTTCAAAACACAGCTCAGCTCAACTCCAGAAAAATACTTTATGACCAAGAGACACCCCCTTTTGAAATGTTTGAGGTGGACAGAAGAGCACTGTGATCAGCCTTTTTACCTTTTCGGCCTCCTTTTACAGAGATACTGACCTTCTTTCTATCATCCTTCCGGTCAAATGCACACTGCTGCTTGCACTGCTCACAGGAGTGCGGAGGTCCGTACTTCTTTTCAGAGTTTGTGCAACGCTGGCACTTGTTTCCAATAAATGCTGCTATAATGTTGCAGTACTGGCAGGGTTTTGGCTTTAAGAAACAAGAACAACTGATACAGCAGTGCCTTCTAATTACATTAATACATTGCTCTTTCCCCTCCTCCCCATCACTTCAAAACTTTTCTTTCCCCATTCCAAGCTAACTATAATGCCGATCCAGGAGACATAAGTACACTTGGACCCCGGTCTCTATTAAGTGTATTTAGCCATGGCACCCAGACCATTTATTGAGTGCTATGAAATCTTTAGAAAATATATAACTCCAAAATAGAAACAATCAAAATCTCTTTTTTTCAGATTTCAGACAAGCAGGAAAGAAAGATTTATCACTGCTTCCTGCAGCAATCTCAGTTTGTGTAAGCACTCTCTTGTTTCGATTGGATATCGAATAGTTCATTTCCTGGCCTAAAATGATGCAAAGCTGCTCTTTTCCATACTAAAAGAAGAGAAAAGGTAAAAGCTTCACGCTTGAGGCATCCACGTATTATTGATCAGTCATGCTATTACAACAGAGCCAGCCCATAAAACGCTCTGGGATTCAGCAGGATAAAGACAAGAAAGATGAAAGGAAAAGAGGCTGGTGAGAACGAGCCCCTCTCACTTACTGTTCCATAGAGCTTCACATTCTGAGCACACTTCTTGCATATTGTGTTGGTTTTGCTGTTAAAAAGAAGGACAGATCATTCTATTAACACTTCCCCAAAGAAAATTAAACCTCTGCGGTTAGGATCCCTGTCTCCCCTGGGCTCCATCTCTAGCGGCAAGACTGTATTCATCTTCACGAGGGACTCTGATATCAAAGTGCATTTCCTATCCCCATCTGGCTGAGGATAATTTGCCAAAAAGTATTATTACTAGGAGGTATCTTTTAATTAAGGCATCCCCAGATGACACCAGGTTTTTGTCCTTACAAATACAGGAGTCTGATCACTGCTAATTGGCAGCAAGCGTGATTCAGCACTGGTGACAGCCTCAGTTCTGGAGGAGGTCTGCTCTGGATGACAAGGTCAAGGCAGGTCAGGACAGAGGTGCATTTGTCCAACAAACGCAGGAAAGAACACCCCACGCAATACCCACACACGGCTACTGGCTTTACCAATCCTTCCTCTGTAAGCTACATAACTTACAAAAAGGCAAAAAGGCAAAAGCACAGCTAAAGGAAACACATTAGGGA
Organism: Grus americana; assembly: GCF_028858705.1. Lineage (NCBI taxonomy): Eukaryota > Metazoa > Chordata > Aves > Gruiformes > Gruidae > Grus > Grus americana. The sequence continues at coordinate 3,795,723 of NC_072874.1, forward strand.
ATCATTTTTTGGATACCAGAAATCAGATAAGAGGAAAACTCGTGGGAAGATGCACCCAGATCCTTCACTGGAAGATGCATCTGAGCACTGACCAAAAATAAAGGCCAAGCAAAAGGCGCAAATCTAAGGATGCCACAGAGGCACGCTGACTTGCCCAGCAGACCTTTGAAGAAGGCCAAAGGTCCCCTAAGTCTTCCACAGCAACAATCTACAGGCTCAGTCATCAAAGGTGTGGGGAAACGTTATAGTTCCCTGGGTGTGTCAGTTGTAAAGAAAACATCGGTCTCCCCAGCTCAGCGGATATTTACCTTTCCTGCTGGAATTCAGTCCTGCAGTAAGTGCATTTAACAATGGGATGCGCAATTCGGCACTCCTGCAACAACAGAAGCCTTTGGTGAGATGCAGCGCTTCTCCCGCACACCACTTCCCAAAATCTCAGATCACCTGCTGACCTCCGCTCCCACCACACGCACACATATCCGTCAAACTCAAAACATTTCCTCCCTGTACAGTCATGCTGCTCTTACGAGGGCTGAGAGCAGAGGAAGGGTGACAGGAATGGCATGTGTCACAGGTGAGCCAGAAGTAAACTCAGATTCATAAGGAGAGCTTATTTGTGCCCAACACCCACAGACAAGGGTCACAGCGGTTGGCCTCACCTCCCAGGGAAGGAACACAGAGTCCTGCCACAGTTATTCACACCTGTACCCTCCACAAACTTCCTGTGGTGCCTCTGGCACTGCTCTCCTCTCAGCCTCGGAAGTTCCCCTAGACTCACCTGCTTTGCCACATCTACCTCAGCAATCCTAGGTTACTTCACTTCCTGCTCCCCATTCCCTATCTCATCCCTGATCTCACTCTTCCCCACCCAAACTGCCCCACCCACCCAGACTGTCCCCCAAGACCCACCTCCCTCCTTCAAGATACCACAAGACCTCCCCCAAATGTCCCCCAACCCTCCCAAACACCTGGGCATCCCCCAAATGCCCCGGGCCTCTCCCCTTGCTAACAGCCTTCCTCACAAACAGCCCTTCAGTTGCCCCCAGGCTTTCCCTCATGAACATCCACCTCCCCTCCAGTTCCCCCCACAATGGCCCCATGACTCGCACTCCAACGCCCTCCAAATACTCCCAGCACCCCCAAACACCCTTCCATGCCCTCAAGTCCCTCTGACAAACACCTCCCCTATTAGCCCCTCAATACTACGCCCCCTCCAACAGCCCCCAGGCTCTACCAGCTGCCCCCATGCCTCCAGCCCCTCAAAACCTCCCAAATGTTCCCAGGGCCCCACCCACACAGCCCTCAACTGCCCACCCCGTACCCTCAGGCCCCAACCAACCACCCTGAGGCCCCAGCCTCCCTGGATGCCCTCAGGGCCTCCCCATAAAGAGCCCCCCCAATTACCCCCAGTCCCTCTAAAAGCCCCCGGCCCCCTCCAAAACACCCCCTGCCCACCCTCCCTCACAACCAGCCCTCCAGTCGGTCCTTGACACCCCCCCCACCCCAGCAGCTCCCTCACAGACAGCCCTCCCAGTCCCCTTCCCCAAGCTGCCCCGCCGGCCGCCCCGGACCTTGCAGAGCTGCTGGCCCTGGCTGAGCGCCTCGAAGGGGAAGCGCTGGTGGCACTTGGTGCAGGCGTAGAGCGCCGCCATCCCGCCGTCCCGCTGACAGGCGCAGCCCAGCCCGCCCCGGCCGCCCGGCCGTCTGTTCCCACCCCCTCCCGCCGCTCCGCCTTCACCATTGGTCATCCGCCGCATCAGTCACGCGTTGTTCGTCTCTCATTGGTCAATATAGCCGTCACTCTATAGAGGGGGCGGGTCTGCCTACTCCCCCCGCCCTTTCCCTCCGCAGGCGTTAGGGAAGGGGAAGCGTTGACGTCACGCGGGGGGGGGGCGTTGCGCGCATCGCGGTGATGCAACCGCCCTCCGCGTGACGCGTCCCGCGGACGCGCGCAGCGCTGGGGAGGTCGCGCGAGATCGCGCAGGGGGTGTGTGTGTGTGTATATGTATGGGGGGGTGACCCACAAGGCTTTGCGTGAGGGGACCCGGAAGTGGGGACGGGGGCTGAGCTGGGCCGGGCCGGGCTAGGCCAGGCCAGGCCAGGCCAGGCCTGGCCTGGGCCGGGAGAAGGGGCTGAGCTGAGCTGGGCTGGGCTGGGCTGGGCCGGGCCGGGCCGGGCCGGGCTGGGCCTGGGTTGAGGGAAGAAGGGGCAGAGCTGGGCCGGACCACGGCCGAGGGAAGGGCGAAGCCAGGGCAAGGCGAGAGGGAGGTCCGTAGCTGGTGTGTGTTAGGGCAGGGTGAGGGGGGCGTCAGGCCCGGAGGAGGAAGGGCGGCAGGGTGAGGGGCCGGGCCGGGTGAGAGGAGCTGCTGAGGGAAAGGGCTCTGCGGAGGTGGGTGAAGGAGGGTCAGGTCTGGAGGAAAGAAGGGAGCAGAAGACCGGGGCGGGGAGTGGGTGTCTCCGCTTTCAGAGTGGGGCCGAGGGGGAGCTGGAGGCAGGGCAGGGGCAGAGGGAGAACCGTGCCTGAAAGGTTGAGGGAAAGAATTGAAGGAAAGGGGAAGGGGAATGAGGAGGTAGCGTCTGCAGTGAAAGGAAGACCTTCACGTGAACTCGTTTCCCTCTTTGCTCCAACTCCAGCAGCTGCTGGCCCGCTGCTAGGGCAGCTGCTGGTCTGCAAGTCCCAGGCACGGCCAGGGCTGTGATTTGTACGGGTGGATCTGCCTCGGGCTTGGGGCAGGGTCAGCGCTGCAAATTGCAGCTCGCTGTGTTTACACCACAGCTTGGGTGCCAGAATGTGCAGCTCCAGACGCTGGGAAGATTTTATTTTTCCTCTGTTTCAGGTATGAGGCCGGACTCCAGTCACTGCAGCAAGGGCAAATCGTACACTGCACACACACTGAATAATTTCTCTCTTTTTTTTTTTTTTTTAATCAAGTAGTTGTCATTTTTTACAATGTGACACAGAACAGGTGCTGTGAGCTTACGTATATGCTGTCTGCCCGAAAAATGGGGGAATTAAACCATTTTGGAGTTTAAAGTTCACTCTGTAGAGCCAAGATCGAGTGAACAAAAAGCAGTAACTACTCAGGGCTGTGTAAATAAACCCACAGCAGCATGATCTGGTCCCTCTTGTGCCTGTGTTTCCTGACATTCCTGTGTTCTTACACCCTTCCCTCTGTCAGGGATACCTTGAAATCTTTGGGAAACTTCTTTCCCCACTTTTTTTTTTTTTTTTTTTTTTAACACCAGATGACAGAGTATTCCCAGTCTGAGCTTGTGCAAGTGGTGAAGCTGAAATACGAGATGCTCACTGCAGCGCTCAGTCTTTCCCAAGAAGGACCGGGGGAGTGTCTTGGGTTTTTAGTAGGGCTGCGTGGGTGTGCATATTAAACTGAAATTCTGCTGTGCTTGGCTACCTCGGGGACTAGTTATAATCACCGGGCAAATATGCTGTGTGTAGGAGAAATACTTAATTTCATGAAATTCATTGCATTGTGCTGGATGCTAGGTTGTGATTGGGAAATATTGGTTGGTGAAAGCAGAAGGCAGAGCTTGGCAGAGGCGGCGGATGGCTTTAAACAAAACCTTCCTCGCTGCTCAGGGGCTGCGATGCTCCGAGGAGAGGTTCTGGGGGAAATCAAGCGGAGGTGGAGGGCTGGGGCTGCCCAGCTTTCTGGGGTTTGACAGCGCACCTGGAAAATGTAAACGCTGCGAGCGATTTGTTACAAGAAATAAAACCTCCTAAAAGTCGAGGCAGGGAGGGGGGGAGAGTTTGCAAATCTCTTGAGCTGAAGGAAAAGGAATGATTTCGTTTCAGAATGTGAACAACAAACCTGCCAGAGCAGTCACGGTCGCCAAGGGAAAAACATTTGGCTAAGGAAGAGCATTTGTAAAGCTGCTACCGAAGGAAGTGTAATAAGAAACGTTTAAAAAGCCACTGCCTCGGTGATTTTCCAGGATAGCCTCGCTAGCAGTAAAGCGGTTTCTAGCTTTGCAGAGCTTGGAAGACCATTCAGATCACATTGGATACAACCATTTGTACCCCAAAAAAGCTCCGGTTATTGTATTAGATAGCGAAAGCGAGATGGCCTCCCCTGGATCGTGGTCTTTGCTGTCCTAAAACCTCTCCGTGAACCACCCGCCTGTGTCCTGACCTGGCTCTGGAGACCCAGACCCCCAGCAGCCCCTTCCCCGGGGTGTAGAAGTATTTTTGGGAGCTCATGATCAGCACCACCCCCCCCCTTCCCAGGTTGTCTGGAGCATTTTGGAGCCAAGAAGTTGCCAAAGCAAGTTCGATTCAGCTGCTGTTCTTTGACACTGTCTGTGGTTCTCTGTAAATCACTAACAGATAATATTTTCATATTCTGGCTCGCTCCGTGTCCCCTGCTTTCTGAATAATTACCTTGTTTTGTGCGAGCCGTAAGAGGTTTTCACAGATAATTCATCCAGTGCTGAAAGGCAGCCAGCTTTTGGGCTGGAGCACATTTTCTGGCCACCTGGCATTGCAGCACAGAGGTCTGCGCTGGAGCGCAGCTGCCTCCGGAGGGAAGTGCCGTATCCAGGACAGCCGAGGGCAGGGCGAAAAACCAAACCCAGCTGAAATCCCAGCCGCCTCTTCCTCGGAGAATAATTTAGCTTGGCAAACTCAGCCCACCCTGAATTTCTGGATGTGTGGACAGATTGATCCCGCAGATCTGGATGCTCTCACCCACAGAAAGGCCGTTTCACTGGAAACAAAACACCTCTCGGGAGCTGTTTGCGGCGGTGTGCTCTGTCTCTGCTCGTTCCCCGTGTCCCGGCTGGCGCTGGGTTCTGCGAGCGGGCGGGTTGGAGCCCAGCGCAGAGCCAGGATTGCCCCAAGGTTTCCCATCCCCGTCGCAGGGGGTGAGTTGCTCTGGGGCAGGCGGGAGGAGTGATTATCACTGGGCCAGCTTATCTCAGCAACTCCCAGAGCCAAGCCACCAAAGGTGTTGGGTAATTGCTGACATCACTGTGCTGAGGGGCTTCAGTGAGACAAAATCAGGCTTACAGCCTTCATCACCCTGATGAAGAGCACGGTGTCCTTATCTTTAATACAGGCTGCGAGGAGGTGATGACTTTGCAACCATGTGGTGAACATCTTCTAGGAGGAATTCTTAAAGGGGCGTCAAGAGAGCGTCAGGCAGGATGGACGAGCTGGTTGGAGGCTCAGGAAAGCCTGCAGGGTGGCCAAACAGGCTCCCACCTCCAGCATGAAAGCCACTGGCGGCTTGGATGCCTCTAAGGGGATCGATTTGTCCAGTTTGAGCACCAGCCTCTTGGTTGGCAGATGCCAGGAAGGGGGTGGCTGAACACGGAAGAGACCCTGAAGGTGGCAGAGGACCATGAGAAATACCAAGCAGAGGACAGGGCGCAGGATTGGGAGCTGGCCGCCAAGGATGACCTCCAGCCCTGCACTTTCAGCATGAACTTGACCTCTGGAGACATCTTGTACTGCTTCACCCTGCAGACCAAGAGGAAGATGAGATTCTCAAGGGGGCATATGGGAGGTAGGTGCCACATCCTCTCAGCTTTCACTCTCCAGGCAGTGCTCGCTCCCTGTAAAGCACCACTCTCAGCTGATATTCCACCATCCAGGTATCAAATTTGGGGAGCTGCCCACATACCCTGCAATTCCAGCAATGTCCCGCTTCCAAAGGAAACCTTAAATGCATACCTTTAGGCCAGCTTTGCTTTCAATAAAAAACGAGGTTCACGGTGGTTGTTCTTTGCTGTGCTCAGCAAAACCTGGAGCGACTCCGAGGTTGGGGTGTCAAGGGAAGTCTGGAGGTCGCAGCTCACTCGGGCTGGGAGCCAGAACCTGAGGCTGGCTCTGGAAGCAGCAAACCTCTCTTCAGGTACGTCCTTTCTTATTTTTTCCTTTTTCAAATATAATAAGTGGATTTATTTTTTTTTTTTAAATTCCTGGCCATCCTTAACTACCCACGCTCAGAACTGCTATCCCTAATGCCACAAATGCAAAATTTCAGGCTTCTGCTAAATGCTTCCTGGGGGTGCAAAACCTCCAGCTCTCGAAGCCACCTGCGTGTTCAGCAGCAAATTCAGAACATCACCTAGCCAAAGGGAGCCTGAAAGTCACGGTTCCCTGAAAGTCAAAGCATGTTTTATTGACTGCAGTCAAGAGAATCAAAGATCTGGAGACGTGGACTCCCACAGAATAAACCACATTATTCCTGTGCAGTGATCATTTCTCTCCCAGACATGAATTCGAGTCAGCACCCCTGCTGAGAATGATTAAAGACCACTTCAGAAATCAGTGCAGCAAATTGTAAAATAAGCAGGTGAACAAGTGAAAGAAAACAAGAAAATATTATGACCTGCCACCCTCAATTGGGAGCAATCATGTCGCCCGGAAGGAAGTGCTGCTCCCTGGGTGCTGCTGGCCGGCACTTGCAGCGAGGAAGTGGGGTGGCCGACCCTGTCCGTTCGTTATACAAAATAAAGGTGTAGCCATGGGGAACATCGCTTCTCAACTAAAAAACCCATTTTGGGGGAAGATGCAGCCCGTGCGCACGCTGATAGAAGCCAGCGCTGGCTTTTCCCCTTTTGTAGCTGGTAATTGGACTCGGATTGGGAAGGCAGTGCCTGGCAGTGCCAACAGCTCTCACCAGGGCTGCCCGCTGGTGCTGCTGGTCCGGCTCCATCCCCAGGGTGGACGTGAGCAGAGCCCCAAGAACGAACCTTCCCACCGCGCTGATATCCAGCCTGGCTGCCCTCCGAGCAGCACCGGGCTCGCCAACCCCTTGGCTCTCGGTCAGGCTGCCCGGTGGCTGTGCAGTTTTGGGGTGAAGCACTGGAGCAAGGGGGAGGCGAAAGGAGCACGACAGCTCTGGGGCAGCAACTCTGCTCCCGGCTGCTCCCCAGGAGGTTGGACAAACCCCCTCTGAAGTGTTGTGATGAGATGAGCTGGGTCTCCTTTGGGTCCATTTGGGCTCCCTCCATCCTGAGGGCTGCTGGCAGCAGCATGGAAACCCGCAGAAGCTCTGCTTTTCCCCCAGATGGGTGGGGAAACTGAGTCACCAAGCACTGACCCACAGAGGAGCCTGGAGAGAGGCTGAGCGGGGGACCCAGGTGTCCCAAGAGTCACCAGGCACTGGGGATCTCTCTCTGGTGGGGGGCAGCTCCCTTGTTCCCGGCTCCGGGCCAGGGCAGAGTCCAGTTGGGAACAGGAGGGCCCTGAGTACAGCCCAGCTTCTGAGAGTGGATTCAGGCTCCCTCCCGCTGCTGGGGAAGGGGGTTCTGGCACTTCTGGGGGGTGGCACACAAAACTCTGGGATTAGGGCACATGTAACCCAAAGAGGGGTGAGCTTGGGCTGAGCATTGGGTGAAACTCATCACACAGAGGGCTGTAGGAGACAGTCATGGCAAGAGCTGTGTTTGGTGGGGGACGAGCTGGGGCTGGCAGAAGACGCCCCACCATGATAGACAGGATAACTTCTACAGGTTTTTATTGCCAAAATGGTAAAAGACCTCTCCAGAGGGCTGGGAACGTTCTCTGACCTCTGGGCTGAGCCGCCCCCTCTGCCCCACAACCACTTCGCAGGGCCCCGCATCCCGCTGCCAGACCCCCCCATCCATCTGGAGCTGCCCGGGGGAGGGACATGGAGGGGACAGGGCACATGTGGGGCCGTGTCCCATCAGGCCAGGATGGGGAAGGAGGCAGCAGTGGCCACGCCGCAGTTGTTGTCCTTCATGGCCATGAGGATGTAGCCGTCGTTGCCCCAGTAGGTGGACCAGGAGTTCTTGATGAGCCAGTAGCTCTTGCCATGCAGGACCCCGTAGCCCACGGCCAGCACCGCATGGTCCAGCGCCGATGTCTCATTTCCTGGGTGGGAAGAGAGGAGAAAACGGAGACATCTCAGTCCCCATCCCTTGGGGCTGGAGGCCATTCCCGATGCAATGAGGGGCCCTGTATCCCCCAGCCAGGAGCTTAGCAGGGAGGTAAATCCCGCCCTGCGAATATTTTTGCCTATCCCAGCCCCAATGAGCGGGACACGGAGCCTCCTGGACTCACCGCAGTGGGGCTCCTCGTAGACGCCGTTGGCGTAGAAGGCGAAGGACTTGTGCGAGGCGTCGATGTTGACGGCCACGGGGCCGTGCTTGACCAGCGCAGCCTTCAGTGCCGTGGCACTGCCCGGCTCCACGCTGGCGTAGCCGGCGAGTTGGGCCACCAGCTCCGACTGGTTGCAGTGGCAGTAGCCGTTCTGTGGGGCAGGAGGCTGAGTTGGCACCGGGGTCCTGGGGCAGCTGGGGGGGTCCAACCCACCCCGGTGAGGGAGAAGGAGGGAGGGGGGCAGCTCGGATGGAGCATCCGAAAACCAAAGTTGAGCCTCCGTCTGCTGCCAAAGGGCTGGTGGATGATTTGGGAGCGCCTGGGGGGAAGGACTGGGGAGGGGGTGGCACTGCACACACACCCCAAGCAGCACTGCCACCCTCACCTGCCCCAGGTAGGGCCCGTAGGACTCGGTGCTGGCGATGCCGCCGTGCTTCATGATCCACTCGTAGGCTCGCCACTCCTCGCCCCCGTCGCAGGCCTGGTTCCCGAAGCCCCAGGAGCAGTCGATGAGGACTTGTTGGGACAGGGGGGTCAGCACGCCGGTCTGCGGGGGGGACACGCTGCAGGGATGGGGACAGGCACCCTCCAGGCACCCCGGCCATCCCTACGGGGCACGGCCCCGCTCTCACCTTGAGGAAGAGGGCACCCTCCATCGCGCCCGTCGTAGCAAAGCTCCAGCAGGACCCGCAGACAGCCTGGTCCTTCACGGGGGTCACGGCGCCTGGGGACGGCGGGATGGGGACACGTTAACAGGGCAGTGGAGGATGCTGACTGTCCCCACGCAAACCCCAGCGTGCCCAGCCGACCCCCCAGCCTCGTGCACGCTCTGGGCTTGCACACCGGTGGCACCGGCTCCCTCCTCACCATACAGCCGCCAGTCGAGGCTCTCGGGCAGGATGAGGCCGGCGTAGAGCTCGGTGGGGAAGGGCTGCCCGTTGTTGGGAACCCCGCTGCGGCGACGGCCCCGCAGGGCGGCCAGCTCCTGGGGCGTGCGGTCGGCCAGGTGGTTCAGCGCCAGCGTGTAGGAGAGCGCGGCGCGGTTCCTCGAGTGCACGAACCTGCGGCAGAGCAGAGATGCCACGAGAGGGGAGTGGGGGGGGCCGCACTGGCCACCCCATTGCTGAGCTCCCCCCCCCCGCCCAGCCCATCCCCCTGGCATCCCGTACCGCATGTTATGGATGAAGGTGCGCTTGCGATGCTCGTGCTCCTCCTCGCTGTCATAGCTCTTCCCGAACCGCTCCTTGTAGTGGTGGAAGAGGCGGTGGTGGACGTGGTCCGTTTCCGGCGCCCTCCCCACAAACTCCTGCATGGGGTTGGCCATGATGCGGTGCTCGGGGCCGGCTGCGGGCCACTGCTCACACTGTACCCCTGCCACGAGGCGTGGATGGCGGCTGATGCCTCCCGAGTGGGGATGGGCTCTCCCGGCCCCCCGGCTGGGATGCACTGCATGGTCACCCCCAAAATCGTTGGGGCTGTCCATCCCATATAGACACGTGCATGCAAGGGGGATCTGCACCCACACCAGAGCTGGCTCCTGAGCATCCTCTATCCCACCCAGCACCCTGAGCTCCAGGAGCCAGCACCAGGAAAGCGCCCACATCGCCCCAGCTATCAACATTAGTTACATCTCTCCCCTGCTTTTTTCCTAGCCAAAACAATTCACCCAAATTATCAGGCTGCTACTGAAAAAAAAAAAAACCACAAAACAAACCAAAACCCAAATGAAAAAGGTGGAAGGGGTGCTGCGTTTCGGTGGGAACACCGGCCACAGGCTGGGCTGCGGGGCAGGGCCGGGGACACTCACCCTCGGGGAGACGGAAGATGCTGGGGGGGAAGCGGTGGCTGAAGGAGGAGTAGTCGATCTCGTACTTGTCGTAGTGGGAGCCCAGGAGGCTGTTGAAGCCCCGCACCTCGTAGTGCAGGGGCACGGGGCCGCGGGCTGAGCTGCCCACCCGCAGCACGTAGACATTCTTCTTGCGGCCCCAGTAGGAGACGTTCTGCCAGACGGCACAGTGCTGCCCACGGAAGCGTTCCTCCCGCACCCGCTGGGCACAGCACAAGTGTCAGGGACCGGGGTGCCACGCCGGCGCCAGCACCATGTCTCTGGTGAGCTGGGGCACCCTGCAGTGATGGCACTCCACCCACGCACCCATCCTGCGTCATGCCAAGCTGGATGCAACCCCTCCACCTCCATCACCCCTGGCCACATCCAACCTTTATTTACCATTCCCAGCCAGGAAGGGCTGCTCTGCCCTCACAAGGAGATAGCCACCAGACACCCAGGGGGGTCCCTTGTCCCCTCCCCTGCCCCATCCTGCATCCTGGGCGACCGTGCCTGGGGCTCACCTTGAAGTTCTCCAGGCTGGGGAAGACGCTTTGTGGGGTGATGAGGTCCCCATCGGTGCCGTTGATGCGGAAGCACTTACGGACGTTGACCTCCGTCTCCGTGGTCTCAGGAGTCACTTTGAAGCTGGCGCCGAAGGGCTCGATGGAGCCGAACTGGTAGGTGATCACTTGGCCTGGGGACGGGGACAACGCTAAGGTCAAGCCAAGCCCCCGGGTCCTGGTGTGGTGGTGGCTCCCAGGGCTTTGCTGGGGCACCCGAAGGTCCTGGGGCAGAAGGAGGGGGATGCTGAGGGATCAGGGGGACGGACCCCTTCCTGCACCCACCGCCATAGTACTCGATGCGGCTCTTCCCCCCGGTGAGGTTGTACCAGGCTTCGAAGGGCTCCCTGATCTCCGCGTAGGGCAGGCTGATGACTCCTGTGGGCACAGGACGGCCGGGCTCGGGGGGCTGCGGGGGGGCCGAGCCCAAGGGACATCCCCCATCTCCCTGCCCGAGCCCTGGAGGGGAGCACGGGGAAGGCATGGAGCACCCTGGGGCAACGCAGCGTCACCCCCTGCTCCCACCCGCAGCCACCACCGGCAGCACCCCACGGCAGCGATGCCCCCCAGCCCCTGGGTTTCACGGGGGAACTGGAGCCTCCTCGGCTCGGGCACGTCGGGTGGGAGCCAGTGGCTGGAGGTGCAGGACCCATGGCAGAGGGGTGCCCCATCCCCGAGCGGTACCTGTGACATGATAGACGTCCCCAAATGTGGGTGTCTCCAGAGGAACTTTGCACTCTGCTCCTGCAAGAGAAACAAAATCAAGCCCCAAAGCCCTTTACACTGCTGATTACCCACCTCTCCACCGCAGGGGCTGGCAGTGACGCTGGTCCCTGGCTCGCTGTCCCATGGGAGAGGGGGACAGACCCGGGGGAGCCCATGCTGGTGGCAGGGCTGGGGCAGAGACGGGGGGGTCCCCAAGAGGACAGTCCCCACTCCTCTGGCTGACCCAGAGCCCTTCCATGCATCCCCGCTCCCCCCCCACCATGCAGCCAGCTCGGGGACCCCCCAAAGCCTCCATGCACAGCCCAGGGTGTGAGGGGCAACCATATGAACCCCGGTATGCCACATGCAGAGCGTGCCCACTGCCCCAGCACCACTCCGGGCATGGGGACAGGGACAGAACAGTCCCCTCCCGGGGCAACAACCCCCACAGCGGCCCAGGACCCCCACAGTGCCCAGGCTAAGGGGCACGATGGCATCACCCCGTGATGGGGGCACGGCATCCATCCATCCCCCCCACCCGTGCTCAGCTCACCCGGCAGCACAGCAGCCCCCAGCACCAGCAGCCACCACAGCCCCTCCATCCTGCACTCCCCAGCCCACACTGCTGTCCTGCACCAGGGTGGCTTAAATAATACTGCCGGTGGGCAGGCAGGGAGCTGCAGGCAGCCAACAGGCAAAGCCCCGTCCTTCCCTGGGCTGGGCTATACCAACGGGGAGGCGTGGCTTTATGTTGCCCCCCTGCCCCACCATGGGCACCCATGGGTGCCTTTCTCACCTCCAGAAGGGTGGGTGCCAATGTCGTGTACTTGCAGGGCTCGGGGCAGGGGGAGCAGGGTGGGACCCAGACCCCTGTGGGCAGTGGTACCCCATAACAGGGCCATCCCCTGAAGAGAAGGTGGGTGCTCCATGGACTGGGGGGGGGGCTGGTGGTGGGTGCTGGCGGTGGCCCTCCACAGCAGTTTGCAGCCAGGCTTTGCTGCACGCAGTGTGCTGTGAGCAGGGGGAGCATCTCCAAAACACTGGGGCAAGGAGGTGCAGTGAGACCCTGCCAGGCACCCCAGAGCACCTCTGGGTGCTCCCTGCCCTCCTGGGACAGGAGCCAAGGTGTCCCCACCAAAGGCAGTGCTGGGGACATGGGGGCTGTTTGCATCCCCACGTCCTCCTGGATACACCATCAGGGCAAGCCCAGGACTGCAATTAGGGGGGTTTAATTGGAAAAAGGGGAAAGGTGCAGATGAAATGTCAAGAGCTACATGGAAAAACAGACCCGGGGAGGAGGGCAGCACTGTCACCGCAGGCAGAGTGGCCTTCACCTCTCCTGCTTGCTGTGCATCCAGCTGGCCCCCAGCCCAAGGTGACAGCAAGCGCCCGCGGGGCCGCCCGAGCCCAAAACAAAGCCGATAAAGGGCTCGGCGTGGGTCGGCTGCACGAGCCACCAGGGACGGATTCGGCTGCACCCCTGGGTGCAGGGCTGGGCTGCTGCACCCCATGCTGCAGCACCTCCCCAGGGACCAGCGCCACTGCCAGCGTAGCACACCGGCGCCCAGGGTGCATCCTGCCCTGAGGAGGTGCCAGCAAAGATGGGAAGACCACCAGGGTCAGGGCAGAGGGGACTCCCCACGCTGTTCAGAGGATCCCCGTGCACTGCCCCCCCCCTCCCCGGAGAGCTCAAATCCGAATTAGGAGCACCCAGATGAGCCATGGCCACAGCGCAAAGTGCCTCTCCCTGGCGGGGGGAGCAGCCCCGTGGGGTGAAGGGGAAGCCTGGCTCATGGCATCGGCAAACACTGCTGATTACATCCCTGCCCGTAGCCACAACAGGGACCCGGGCAGTGGGGCAGAAGGTGGATGCCTTCCCCCCTCCCAACACCCCACGCCAGGAATTCCTCATCTCAGCAGAAATCCCTGGGGTTGTTTGTGCTCCATCTCCAGAGACAGGGCTGGAGAACCCGCTCCCCTCGCCCTGGCTGTCTGGGACCGTCTGCAAGCGCAGCTGGCTCTGCCAGGCGGGCACTGTCCCCTCCCCAGGAGGTCCCTGCTGTCCCACCAGGCAGAAAACGAGCCTGGGGACAGGGACCTGCGCAGGGGACGATGTGTCACACGCTGCAGGCACCGGGGGCTGCAAAGGGGGCAGAGCGGGGTGGGCAGCAATTGAATCCCCGCTGTAGGAGCACACCAGTATTTTTCCAGGGTCTTTTATTGGCAAGCTCACAGCTGGGGCCCCATCCTGCCCCTTGTCCAGCACCGCATGGCCCTGTCCCACCGTGTCCCCAGCTTCCTCCTGCGTGATGGGTCACACCAAAGGGGCTCATCCAGGGATGGGTGCTGAGAGCATCACCAAGGGCTCTCCCCGCAGAGCCGAGAGGTGGCTCAGGCCAGGATGGGGTAGGTGGCTTCGGTGGCCACGCCGCAGTTGTTGTCCTTCATGGCCATGAGGATGTAGCCATCGTTGCCCCAGTACGTGGACCAGGAGTTCTTGATGAGCCAGTAGGTCTCTCCCTGCAGGACCCCGTAGCCCACGGCCAGCACCGCGTGGTCCAGCGCTCCCAACTCGTTTGCTGCAGGGAACAACACGGGAGATGGTTTTTGTCCAGAGAGCATCCCTATCCAGAGAGCATCCCTGCTCCCCGGGCTGCCGGCAGTACTGGGGGGGGCTGCAGGACCCGTTCCCTCTTCCACCCCTGCCCAAGATGCTCAGCAACGAGGAGGGGATCCCAGATGTCCTGGCATCTCCCCGGGCACCCAGGTCCTCCTGTGCCCCGTGTGCCACCCAACTCACCGCATTTGGGCTCATAGTAGATGCCGTTGGAGTAGAAGGAGAAGGTCTTGTGCGAGGCATCGATGCTGACGGCCACAGGGCCGTGCTTGTAGATGGCAGCTTTCACCGCCGTGATGTTGCCCGAGGTGACGTTGACGTAGCCCGTGATCTTTGCCAGCATCTCAGACTGGTTGTAGTGGCACAAGCCATTCTGCGGCATCGAGGGACACACACACAGTGTCATCTGGAGCCCCCAGGTCCCCTCACTGCCCCCGTGCAGCTCTGCTCCGATGCAGGGAGCGATCTGGGACTCAGGCTGTGGCAGCATCCCAGCTCTGGTCCCTCCATCCTTCCTTGCCCACTGTGGTGGGGACATTTTCCCAGTTGCTGCAGGGCACAGCGGTGTCCACACACAGCGTGGGGAGCTGGGTCTGCACCCAAAGCCCTGGGGGGGCTTGCAGCCACGTCCCTGTCCCCGGGCAGCCCTGGTCCATCCCTGCACCTCAGGGTACAGAGGGACCCATGGTACCACCCATGGGTGGAGGAGCCTTGTCCCTGTTTTGCAAGAAGAGAAACGAAGCAGGCGGTGATGAAACTGCCCAGCTGAGCCCTGGGGCTTGGCTTTGGACCGCGCTTTGAAGCTCAGGGAGCCTGGTGCCTTGGGAACGAGGGGACATCCCCATCTCCAGAGCCCCTTAGCACTTCTGATCCATCCTGATCACCCCTCCGTGGCTGTGAAGCCAGGCCTGGGGGGCACATCCCGAGACCCCCCGAGACACAGGGCCACCCTCACCTGCCCCTTGTAGGTGCCGTAGGACTCGGTGCTGGCGATGCCGCCGTGCTTCATGATCCACTCGTAGGCTCGCCACTCCTCGCCCCCGTCGCAGGCGTAGTTCCCGAAGCCCCAGGAGCAGTCGATGAGGACTTGTTGGGACAGGGGGGTCAGCACGCCGGTCTGCGGGGGGGACACGCTGCAGGGATGGGGACAGGCACCCTCCAGGCACCCCGGCCATCCCTACGGGGCACGGCCCCGCTCTCACCTTGAGGAAGAGGGCACCCTCCATCGCGCCCGTCGTAGCAAAGCTCCAGCAGGACCCGCAGACAGCCTGGTCCTTCACGGGGGTCACGGCGCCTGGGGACGGCGGGATGGGGGGTGAGAGGCTGGGGTGGCACTGGGGGATGAGGGCAGGCGCAAGGGAAACTGAGGCAGGAGTCGAGGACTCGCTGTGCTCCCAGAGGCAGCTAATCAGGGTGGGAGCGAATGCACCAGCAAACCTGCGGGACCCCTGCCCTTGGGTTGGGGCAAGCTCTGGGGGTGCCACTCCCAGCTGATGGGGACATGGGGGAAGCCAGATGTGGCTTCGGATATCGCATCTGTCCCTGGGGCACCGGACTAAATGAGAGCCAAGTGCCAGCCGAGCTGCCTCTTGCTGGAGGAGCCCTTCCTCCATCTTCCAGCTGGTGAGCAGAGTGGGGACCACGGGGAGATGTGGGACCCGAGGGACAGCGCAGCCCCATGGGTGCAGGGTGGTGATGGAGAGCAGGGCGCCTCAGTTGGATTTTGCGCTGGCGTGGATGAGGAGCCCTCACACCCTCCGCATCGCAGCCTCACACCACCCCGCAGCACCCCGCCATCGACACCCGGTTCCCCCGACCCCGCACCTACCGTACATGCGCCAGTCGAGGCTCTCGGGCAGGATGAGGCCGGCGTAGAGCTCGGTGGGGAAGGGCTGCCCGTTGTTGGGAACCCCGCTGTGGCGACGGCCCCGCAGGGCGGCCAGCTCCTGGGGCGTGCGGTCGGCCAGGTGGTTCAGCGCCAGCGTGTAGGAGAGCGCGGCGCGGTTCCTCGAGTGCACGAACCTGCCGTCGCGGCGGGGATGGCATCAGCCGGCACCGCCACCACCTCCCACCGCGGCAGCAGTGCAACCCCCCCAGGGATGGGGAGCACCCCTGGGCAGGTCAGCATCTCCCCCCCCGTCTGCCTGTACCTCATGTTGTGCACGAAGACGCTCTGCCTGTGCTCCAGCTCCCGCACGGAGCCGTACCACCGCCCCATCCGCCTGCGGTAGTGGTGGAAGACCTCATGGGCCCAGGGCTGGTGCCGTCCCACCAGGTCCTCCATGGGGTTCACCAGCACCCGATGCTCCGCTGCACTTCCTGGCAGGACCCCGCACTTCTTTGTCTCTGGGGAGCGAGGAGGGGATGCCATCAGCCCAAACCCCACGGGTAGGATGGGGGGGGGCCCAGCCCAGCTCACCGTTGACGGGGAGGTCGAAGATGGAGGGGGGGTAGCTGTTGTCGAAGTCGGTGTAGGTGATCTCGTACTTGTCGTAGTGGGAGCCCAGCAGGCTGTTGTAGCCCCGCATCTCGTAGTGGACGGGGGCCACCCCGCAGCTGGAGTTGGTCACCCACAGCGTGTAGACGTTCTTCTTCTGCGCCCAACGGGTGACGTTCTGCCAGACGGCGCAGTACCGGCCCCGGTAGTACTCCTCCCGCAGGAACTGGGGGGGACGCAGCATCGGGGTGTGGGGGGGCGGTGCTCAGGGTAGGGACCCCACATCACCCCCTGCGCTCGCTCCATCCCATCCCACCCGGTGCCTTTGCAGGGGCCCGTCACTCCCGGTGCACGGATTCAGGGTGCAACACAGGACAGACCCCATGTCCAGCTCAGCGGTTCCTGGGGGACACCCTGCCGTGCACGGTGCTGTATGTGCACCCACAGTGGGGGGACCTGGCTGCACCCCCCCTCCAAAAGGCTCCGGGTTTTTCCCGCGTGTTTCCAAGCTCTTGCCCTGCAGGCACAAGCTCGGCTTGGTGTCCGGCTTGGTGACGGCTTGCTGTCCCCATGGCTCACGTGCTGCACTGCCCTGCCGAAGGCTGGGGCTGGCAGGAGCTGAACCGCCGTGCAGCAACATGCCCGAGCCGTCCCGAAACTCCGGCGTTCGTGTGGGCTGCGACACGTCCCAACACAGCTGCTGGGGTTGGGAAAGGAGCCGGGAGTCCGGCCCCGATCCAGGTGTGGAAGTGGCCCTCCCTGTACCCTAGGGTGCAGGGGCATGTCCTGGCCTGTCCCAGCACCCTGCACCCCCTGGGATGGAGAGGAGCATCTCCAGCTGCCCAGCACCCCCACCCAGAGCCTGAAGATGCTCTGAGCGCCGGGTCGGATCCAGACTCCAACTCCCTCACCTTGAAGCCATCGATGCTGGGGAAGACGCTCTGAGCCTTGACCACGTCCTCCTTGGAGCCGGGCAGCTGGAAGCATTTCCTGGTGTTCACCTCCTTCTCGGTGGTCTCCGGAGTGATCTTGTACCGCATCCCGTAAGGCTTCACCGCCGCCAGCTGGTAGGTTATCACCTGCCCTGCACCAGCAGGAAGGGGAAACTGAGGCACAGTGCTCCTGCCCATATCCCACCTCTGCACAAGGATGGGGCCAGTGCAGGGTGGGCACAGCCCGGAGCAGATGGGTGCCCGCCTGCTTACCCCCGTAGTACTGGATCCGGCTCTTGTTTCCCGTCAGGTTGTACCAGGCTTCGAAGGGCTCCTCGATCTCAGCGTAGGGCAGGTTAATGACGCCTGCGGGGTCCCCAGCGTGGGACACGGGTCAGCCCCGAGGCTTCAGCACCCCAACATCCCTCCCTGATCCCCCCAGCACGCGCAGAGGATGCGGACCCACAGCCAAACTACTGTCGCCATGGGTGCTGAGGCAAGGAGAAGCACCTGGCTGCAGGAAACTGCCCCAGTTTGGCACTGGGACGTCCTGGTCCTGCCCGGTGCTGAGCATCCTCAGCTCACCCCCGGCAAAGGGCACTGTGGGGTCCCGTTACCTCGGACGTGGTAGATGGAGCCAAACTGAGGGGGTGAGCGAGAGAGCCCATGGTCCTGTCCTGGAAGGCAGAGAGGGGTGGGGGTGAGTGGGGGCTGTCCCCCTCCCATGGCAGGGGGGGTGGGGGGGCGGTCGGGGCAGGACTCTGCCCGAGCCAGTGCTCCCCTTCCCTGCAGCCCCTCCTGCCTGGCCGAAAGCAGCTCCACAAGCCGACCGGTGGCACGCGCAAAGGACGCCAACGCACCGACACCCCCCCAGGGCCAGATCCAGGGTCGGCACCGTGCTGCGACCTGCCGCTACGCTGGAGGGACCCCTGCGATGTTCCGTCCCTGGGGAACCCCAGCTGCCGGGGTGGCTGTTGGGTGATGTCCCCGTGGGAGGCAGTGCCACCCCAGCGCTGGTGGCCATGGCTTTGGATGATGTTTCCAAGGCGGGGATGCAGCCAAGCCGCCCCCCCGACAAGCAGGGCATGGACGAGGGGTGCCGGGGAGCCGGCTGGTCCTGCCTGGCATCTCCCAGTGACCTCCCCAACCTCCCTCGGGGCTCCCAGCTTGTGCAACCCCACGCCAACACACCCGCCGCTGGGAACGGGCCTTTCCCTCCGTCAGCATCTTCCTCCTCACCTGGAGCGACCCGGCAGCGCCTGCCCCATGCACAGCCCCGGGGCAGCCAGCACCGGACCCGGCTCTACTTCTGCACCCAAAACCTGGAGCAGGCAGGGACCGGCAGCACCCGCTGCCTGCACCCCAGGCCGTCCCATGGGTGCCCGTCACGCCCTGGATCTGGGCACCCACAGACGGGAGGAGCAGCAATGGATCCAGCAACCCCACAACCCCGCTCAGCTTCACGCCCACCCGGGAAGGGGGTCCTGCGGGGCCACCCTCGTCCCCTCCCGCTGCCTCCCGTGATGGCCTGCCCAGCTTCCCTGCCTGCTCTTTGCAGGCAGCAAAGCCAGGGAACGGCTTAGGCTTGTGTGCCTGTTAAAGCCCACTTTAGGCTCAAGTTAGCCCCTTTTCACCCCCCCAGCCCTGCCAAGCCCTTGAGGCAAATCTCCCCCCACCCCCCCCCCCGCCGCCAACTCTCCTCTCTCTTGGGGAAACTTCAAATCTGGGGTCCCAACAAGCAAGAAGCCGCTCACCCAGCCTGCCTGCCCTGCGTTCCCAGCAATGCGGTGGGGGGAAAGCCAGACCTGCCTGGGTGCCCCCAGCTCCCGTCCCCAGGGTGTCCCCAGCAGGGACAATGCCACGGGGAGGGGACACGACAGACTCACCCCAGACGGCGATGCAGAGCGCAGAAGCCACAAGCCAGCAGAGAACACCCATCCTCACCGCCCCGGCTCGCCCGGCACCAGATCTCACCTTTAAGCAGGAACCGGCGGCGGGTGAAAACCGGCGGAGCCAATGCAGAAGCCGGGGCCCTCCCCGAGGAGGGAAGGAACCGGCATCATGTGGTGCCCAGCGGGGTGTGGGGGGCCGGGCACCCTGGGGTGCTCGGCGGGGAGAGCGTGTCTCGGCAGGGTTCCCGCGGAGGGAGATGGAGCAATGCTGGGTGCTGCAGGGGGACGGGAGGTGCAGGGTGAGCCCCACGGCAGGGGGGTGCAGAGCGGCCAGATCCGTGGGGGTCCCCACCCAGCCTGGCAGGGCGACGGGGCGCTCGAGGCTGCATGTCCTCTCCTTGTGCAGGGTGCAAGGGGAGACACTCCCTGCTCTTCACCAGGCAGCCCTGACACCGGGGTGATGGGCAGGAAGCGGTGCCCATAGCAGAGGGCCAGAGCTGTGAGCAGCTTGGCATTAAGGAGCCAGGCCCTGAGACTGGGAGCACTGGGAACCCTTTGCTGGGGGGGCTTAAAGGGAAGGAAGGCTGAGCCCACCATGGGGCACAGGGTAATGTGGGCACCCCAGCCCCCAGAGTTTGGGCAGAGGGCTGGAAATGGTGCATGTCACCCCTCGCTTGCTGCTCAGCCTCTCTGACAGCAAGAAGGGAAACTGAGGCACGGGTAGCGGCCGGGCTGAAAGGGAGAGCCTCGTCTAGCAAGGCAAGGGAGCATTTCCTGCAGCAACACAGGGAAACCACACACCTTCCCCTACGCCCTTACCTGCCTCCAGGGGCTTTGGGGACTCCCCTGCCCCTCGATGCCAGGGCTCCAACCTCCCCAAGCAGCGGGGGCAGAGATGGGGACACTCCTGAGGGGGTTTATATGCCACCGCCCCCGTTTCCGCCCTGCACACAGGGAGCAGGCTGGGACCCCTCCTGGCACGGCTGCCTCCCCGCCACGGGGATGTCCCATGCCTGGCTGTGACCCCCAGGGACAGGGGAGCCCCTGGCAGCCCCTCTCCCCACGGTTTGCCAGATTGACCCCCACACACACATGCTGCCTGCTCCTGGGGGACAGGTATCCAGCATCTCTGACACCCCAGGACCTGCCCTGTCCCCTCCATGGTGGCAGCACCTGCCCTGCCTTGCACCAGAGCACCCTGCCAGTGTGCAGGCAGCTGGGGAGGGGCAGGCAGGGCTCAGGCAGCTCTTTTCAAGGTGGGGGGTGAGTGCCCTCCCTGGGGCTGAAGCTGACCAGAAACACCCGGGGCTGCGATTTGGGAAGGGTCCTGGGAGCCCGGAGGGGCTCATCACTCTGCAGGCGACCACTGAGGAGCAGCCCCTGTCCCTGCTGTGCCCTGTCCCCTCCCCAGGACACTGGCAGGGCTGGCTCCATCCCCAGCAGGGTCTGAATCCTCCCCCCCCCCACCAGCAAGAACCAGAGAGCCCCAAAAGCCCCCAAAGCTGGGACTGAAGTGGAGCTGTGATCCGCACCATCCCCAGAACGAGTCGGGGGGTGACAAGGTGAGCGTGGCATCAGCCCAGGGGACATGTCCCCATCCTGGTGGGGACCCAGGACTTCCACCAGCCCTCGCCCCCCCCCCATGAGAACAGGAAACGCCAAGGTCAGACTCACTCTCACACAGGAAAGAGGTCAGCCTGCGAGGGCTAACCGCAGGGAGAGGAGGAGGAGGAGGAGGAAGGCTCCGGAGAAATGGGGAAGTACCCCCATCCACCAGCATGCAGCCCAGCCCGGCTGCATGGGAAGACGGGGTGGCCGAGCCGGGATGCAGCCAGCTCCGGGCTGGAGCATGACCGCAGCCCCCTGCCCTCCCCACACACCCTCACCCCTCCTTGGGAGCACGGCCCTACGCCGGAAACTGCGGTGGGGGGGCCGCATAAAAATATCACCAGCCCCTCGCTGTCACCATCCCCTGTGGCAGGAGAGTGGCCGGGGGGCCGTGCAGGATCAGGCCCGGATGGAGCTGCGGAGGGTATTTCCAGCCAGGGAGGTTTTGCCTTGGAGGGGTGGCTGCCCCCCACAACCCAGATCAGCACCGAGACCCCTTTGATTCAGTGGTCAGGGTGCCAAAATCTTGAGGTGCTCTCCACAGGGTGGGTGCCCCAGCGTCCCGGACTGGGAGCCCAGGCAGGGTGCTGGGGGGCTCAGGCAGGGTGCTGGAGGGTTCATCCTCTCTCCCAGAGCCTGATGAGGTTTGTGGGTCGCTGCAATCAATGCCAAATCTTGGGGTCATCCCACCAGCAACTTTATCTGGACAAAGAGTAATTAAGGGGTCTGGTATCTGGTGGGTTATCGACGGCCGCAGCAACTGCTTGAGCTGGCCGGGAGCTGCACCCCATCTGGGGGGCCATGCGGGAGCCCCCCCCCCCCCAGAACATGGTCCCGAGCTGCTTGCGGTCCGCTGGGCGAGGTGACCTGCTCGCTGTCCCACCGCAGCTCTGCCTGCCCCAAGTTCACCCCGTTCCAGCAGAACCACCACGAGACACGCTGTGCCAGGGTCGCCTTATTCCTGCCCCTCGCGGGGTCGCAGCCCCCCGTTTGCAATACGCTGTCCCTGTGCCGTCCCCTGCCCGGGGATGCTGGCTGGGGGGGGTCAGGGATGTACTTGGGGGGTGAAGGGGTGCTGCCAGGCTCTGTCTCGGGATGGGTGCAGGCAGCACCCCAGCCTGGCACGGGCCGCCTCCGGGAGCGGAGCTGGATCCCGCAGAGCCGTATATCCCCACGCACCCCCTGTAAATCCCGGCAGGCAGAACCCAGGGAGCCGCAACGGCGTCCCCCCATACTGCTGGGGACTGGGGCCCCCCCGATGCCATCCTGTCCCCCCGCTTGTCACCCCCACGGGCAGGCGGTGGGTTCTGGCGAGCGGTGCCGGAGGGTGAGCGTGCGGCCGCCCCGGCTGGGCTGGCTGGTACAATGAACCATTGCTGGGAGCGCGGGGAGGAAGGGGGGGCGAGGGGAGGGGAAGCTCTTGCTCAGCTGCGAGAGCTGCCGAAGAGACAGGGGAAACACACGCACAGGCATTCCCGCTCTCCCCCGCGGCATCCGCCTCACCCTGCCCTGCCCTGCCACCCGCCTCGACACCCCGGCCCCCAGCGCCGGGCGGTTTGGGGTGCTGCGGTGGCACCCCGGCCTGCGGTCCCGCTGGGAGCTGGGGGGGCAGCGTGCGAGCGAGGGTCCATGCGAACCGGAGCAGGAGGGCTGACGGTAGGAGGGATGCACGGGGCTGCGTGGGGCAGGGGGTACGGGGAGGGGGGCTCTGCCCCCTGCAATGGGGGGGGGGGGGTGTGTGTCTCAATCCCCTTGCTGTGTGCTGGGGGGTGCTGAGTGCTGCCCCCCCCATGTGTGGGGTGGCTCTGGGTCTGGGGTGGGACAGGGCACTGAGCCGTGGGGACAGAGGGCCCCGTGCCCCTGGTGGGGGCTGCCAGGGGGCTGCCCCCGGGCTCTGCCCTCACCGCTCCCCCTCGGGCAACACCAGCCTCTGCAATGAGCCTGGGGGGGGGGGAAGGCAGGAGCCCCCCATCCTCCCCATCCTGGGGGGCAGCAGGTCAGTGGGGGGGGGGGCAGCACGCCTGGGGCCGTGGTGCGGGGAGGGCTGGGGGCAGCCACCATCCCCAGCTCGCCCTCCCGGCACTAATCGGCGGTGACGCCGTGGCAGGGGGGCTGCGGAGCCAAATGGTGCCTTCGCCCACACCGGGCCTGAGCGCTGGGGAGGGGGCAGGTGAGGGCACCCTGGGGGACAGCGGGATGGGGGGGACACACACACACCTGCTCCCCCCGGCCCCACAGGTGCCCATGGCGTGCCAGCCCGGCCGGCGCTCACACGACGATGCTGGGGACTGAGCTCTCCCCAGCCGGGGCGAGGGGCCGGGGGCAGCTGTGGGGGGCTCAGGCCCTGGCCGGAGCGGGTGCTCCCCCCGCTCCCTGCAGCTCTGCCTCGTCCCCGGTCCTTGGTGTGTCCCAAGGAGGGACAGGAACTGGCGGCTTCCTGCCCTGCACAATTCCCTCCCCGCCCCGCTCCTCCCGGGACATTGTATTTGGAGCCCTGGCCGGCTCCCTCCCTCCGCCCCTGCAGCCCCTCGGATCCGGGAATTGCTCTTCTTCCAGCGGAAATCCTGCTTTCCCAGCCAGCGATGGGGCTGGGAGGCCGGGGGGGGGGGTGGTAGGGGGGTGGGGAGCTCCCTCCGCCGTGGGCATCTCCTCCCAGGGTGGGGGGCGAGGGGACACCCCCTGCCGTGGGCTTGGCCGCTGGCGGGTGGGCTTGTGGGGACAGATCGCTTTTGGGGGGGTGCGAGTCCTTCCTCTTCTGCCCCCCGGGGTATTGTTGGGGGGCAGCACCCTGCCACCTCGTGGGGCTGGCACAGGGACGATGCCGGCCAAGCGCTGGCCATGCCCAGCTAGAGCATGGCTGGTTTTGGGGGCCAGCAGCCCCCTCTGAACCCTGTCCTGCTCACGGGCAGGCAGGGGAAGGGGTGTCCCTGCAGGCATCACTGCTGGCGAGTGCCCGGGAATAGCACCATGCCAGCACCGTGTTCCCGACGGTGCTTCCAGCCCCCTGCGCGCCCCAACCAGGGTGGGACACCCCGCCGGGAAACCCACACTCCGGGGATCCTCTTGCGGCTGTCACCCCATCTGCGTGTTCCCGGTGGACCGTTGCATCCCGTCCCACCGCTGCTGTCCTCATGTCTTGCAGTGGTCCAGAGCGGTTTGCTCGTGGTGTGGGTCTCTCCGGCCGCAGCAGGACCCTCCCGTCCCTCCTTGCACCCCCTGTTTCTGTCGGGGAACCTGCTCCCTGGAGCCGAGCCGGGCCAGGGGATGCTGTGCTCCGCTGGGAGCTGTGGCACACTTGCCAGGCACTGGGTGAACTGGGAAGACTGGAGCAGGGACAGGGTTCTACCCCATGGCCCCAGCTCCAGGTGTCTGAGCTGGACGTGGGGCTGGGTGCGGCAGGAAAGGAGCAGGGACACCGTCTGCCACCGTGCTGGGCCGAGGAGTGGGTGGTGGAGGGGCAGGACATGTCCTCTCGTCCCCTCCCCAGGTCTGTGGGGGTCCTGGGCATGGGACAGGGACATGCCTCGGGATCATGTGTCCTAACAAGCCACCTAAATGAGGCACCTTCTCCTCCCACGCCGCAGCTGCTTTGTGCCTCAGTTTCCCCCCTGGGATCAGGGAGCTCTGGAGCTGCGGGGTAATGGAGGAGCCAGGCGGGCTCGGTGCTGCGCTGTGCAGCGGGCTCGGTGCTGAGCTGTGCAGCAGTCTCGGTTCCTCTTCCCCTGGGGAGGCTGCGGCAGGGCGGCAGGAGCCACTGGGGTGCAGGGCCACAAGGAAAGGACACGGGGCTGCAGGGCGAGGGCAGTGGGACACAGCGCGGGAAGGGCACAGGGTGCCCAAGGGACTGCAGCCGCTGCTCAGCCCCACTGTGGTCCCTGCCCGGCCCCCCCCCGGCCGCCCAAGGCCTCAGATCCCGCCAGCCCCTAGGTTCTCCTTGGCTGATGGAGAACCATCCTCTTCCTCCCCCACGCTGTGCTCCTACTGCTTCCTCCTCCCGCTGCATAGGTGCTGGCCGAGTTCCTCCAGCAGCTGCCCCTCTGCCGCCCGCGCTCTCCCCGGGGAGCCGTGGCACACCTGGGTGCCAGGGACCCGCTCTCAGCCTGGCAAATGCCACCCTGGCTCGTCCCCATGGCGCTGGGTGCGTGACATTTCCGGCACCCCCCATATCTCTCCGTGCGGCTGCATTCCCCTCCCCCAGGATCCTGACCCCTCCATCGCCGTTATTCCCCAGAGGGCAATGGAGGCAGGGGATGGGGGCGATCCCCATGGGGTGTCTTGGCACCGCGGGTGACACACAGGGTGACACCGGTGTGGACCGGGACATCGCCCTCCGGCTCAGAGCCGGGGATGGGGCTGAACTGCCCCCATGTCCCAGAGGGGGGGCCGGGGAGCAGATGGACGCGTGGCCAAGGACGCGGCTGCATCGTGCCCAGCCATGCCCGGCGGGGCGGGGGCAGCGGCGGGGGTGACGAGTTGGCTGGGTCTCAGCGCGGGGCGGGAGCTGGCAGCTCGGCCGGGGCCGGTGCCGGTGGAGCCAGTGCGGGAAGGGCTCGGTTGCCATCTGCTCCCAGGCTCCAAGCGGCTCCTTTTTGGGAGAGCCGGGGCCAGACGCCAGCGCACAGCCATCGGACACGGGGCCGGCTGCGTCCCCTCCCCAAGGACGATGCAAGGGGATGTTTTTTGTGTCACCCTGCCCGGTTGGGAGGTGGCAGGGACCAGCTCGGGAGTTTTGTGGGTGCCCAGAGAAGGGGAAGCGTGGGCGCAACGCTGCTGTGCAGCGGCTGGACACGGCGTGGGCAGCGGCTAAATCCCGTAGTGCTGCAATATTTTGGGCTTGTGCTTGCCTAGAAGATGCTCCTTGCCTGCCCGATCTCTGCCGGCAGCCGTGGCAGCGCCGCCGCCGCGCTCGGCACAGAAATTTAGCAAAATGGGAAGTTTCTGAGCGCGATGCCGGCGAGGAGGCGGGTGATTCCCACCAAGAGGGGACAGCGTTTATGAGAGCCGGGAATGTTCGTCAGCTAAAATAGCCACTTATTGTCAGCAAAAATAAAAGCCCCAACCAGGCAAACCCTCTTGGATTTGGCAACACTGCCCGGTCTGCAACGGCCGCGGCCTTGCCACACTGCCGATGTCGAAAGCAAAGGTGGAGGGGGGAGAGCCGGGCTCTGCCCACCCCCCGCCAAGAGAGAGGAAAGTGAATCAAAGACCATGACGGGGGAAACCCTCCCGAAACGTCTCCTCTGCCCCAAAACCTCCATCTCCTCCTGCTCTCTGGAGCTCAGGGGACAGGACACGGCTGCCAGGCGAAGCCCGGCTTCACGGCACCTTCCCTCCGTTCCTGGGCTGGAGACGGGGTGAGCTCTGCAACATCGCTGCAGAGCCCTCGACCGGAAAGCTCTGCCCGGTCCAAACTGGGCAGACTGGTGCAGGTGGGTGGCCAGCACCCAGGGGAGATGTCAGGGCTGGGGACAGAAATGTCTCCTTGCAGCCACTGCGGGAGAGGTCCGATTTCCTCCTCCTCCTCTGCAACACCTTTGCAGCCGAGCGCGGCCCCGGCCGGAAGAGTGTGGCTCCGACCGCAGCGAGGCGAGCAGGGCCCTTCCTGCCCCGAGAAACCAGTTTCCCTGCAGCATGGAGGGGACGAGAATGGGGACGGGGACGAGGACACTTTGAGGTTACCTTTCCACCCAGCCTGGCTCCCTCCAGCCTTGGGGCAGCCGGAAGACACCTCCGCCTTGGAGGGAGGTGATGGGTTTGTTGAGGAGAAAAACCCACTCAAGGATGTGGTTTCAGCCCGTGCAGGGGTGTTGCAGCCCATGCAGGGGTGTTGCAGCCCATGCAGGGGTGTTGCAGCCCACGTAGGAGTGTTGCAGCCTGTGCAGGGGTGTTGCAGCACATGCAGGGGTGTTGCAGCCCGTGCAGGAATGTTGCAGTGCATGCAGGGGTGTTGCAACTCATGCAGGAATGTTGCAGCGCATGCAGGGGTGTTGCAACTCATGCAGGAATGTTGCAGCACATGCAGGGGTGTTGCATCCCGTGCAGGAGTGTTGCATCCCGTGCAGGGGTGTTGCAGCCCATGCAGGGGTGTTGCAGCCCACGCAGGGGTGTTGCAGCGCATGCAGGGGTGTTGCATCCCGTGCAGGAGTGTTGCATCCCGTGCAGGGGTGTTGCAGCGCATGCAGGGGTGTTGCAGCCCACACAGGAGTGTTGCAGCGCATGCAGGGGTGTTGCAGCCCACACAGGAGTGTTGCAGCCCACACAGGAGTGTTGCAGCGCATGCAGGGGTGTTGCAGCACATGCAGGGGTGTTGCAGCGCATGCAGGGGTGTTGCATCCCGTGCAGGAGTGTTGCATCCCGTGCAGGGGTGTTGCAGCCCATGCAGGGGTGTTGCAGTGCATGCAGGAGTGTTGCAGTGCATGCAGGGGTGTTGCAGCACATGCAGGGGTGTTGCAGCCCACGCAGGAGTGTTGCAGCACATGCAGGGGTGTTGCAGTGCATGCAGGAGTGTTGCAGTGCATGCAGGGGTGTTGCATCCCGTGCAGGGGTGTTGCAGCCCACGCAGGGGTGTTGCAGCCCGTGCAGGGGTGTTGCAGCCCATGCAGGGGTGTTGCAGCACATGCAGGGGTGTTGCAGCCCACGCAGGAGTGTTGCAGCCTGTGCAGGGATGTTGCAGCCCATGCAGGGGTGTTACAGCGCATGCAGGAGTGTTGCAGTGCATGCAGGGGTGTTGCATCCCGTGCAGGGGTGTTGCATCCCGTGCAGGGGTGTTGCAGTGCATGCAGGGGTGTTGCAGCGCATGCAGGGGTGTTGCAGCCCACATAGGAGTGTTGCAGCCCGTGCAGGGGTGTTGCATCCCGTGCAGGGGTGTTGCAGCCCACGCAGGGGTGTTGCAGCGCATGCAGGAGTGTTGCAGCGCATGCAGGGGTGTTGCAGTGCATGCAGGGGTGTTGCATCCCGTGCAGGGGTGTTGCATCCCGTGCAGGGGTGTTGCAGTGCATGCAGGGGTGTTGCAGCGCATGCAGGGGTGTTGCAGCCCACATAGGAGTGTTGCAGCCCGTGCAGGGGTGTTGCATCCCGTGCAGGGGTGTTGCAGCCCACGCAGGGGTGTTGCATCCCGTGCAGGGGTGTTGCAGTGCATGCAGGGGTGTTGCAGCGCATGCAGGGGTGTTGCAGCCCACATAGGAGTGTTGCAGCCTGTGCAGGGGTGTTGCATCCCGTGCAGGGGTGTTGCATTGCATGCAGGGGTGTTGCAGCGCATGCAGGGGTGTTGCAGTCCATGCAGGGGTGTTGCAGCCCACATAGGAGTGTTGCATCCCGTGCAGGGGTGTTGCAGCGCATGCAGGGGTGTTGCAGCGCATGCAGGGGTGTTGCAGCCCACATAGGAGTGTTGCAGCCTGTGCAGGGGTGTTGCATCCCGTGCAGGGGTGTTGCAGCCCACGCAGGGGTGTTGCAGCGCATGCAGGAGTGTTGCAGTGCATGCAGGGGTGTTGCAGCACATGCAGGAGCGTTGCAGCCCGTGCGGGGCTCTTGCCCGCTGCCTGATGCCCTCCCTGGTGTCCACAGGTGCCTCTTCTCCTCCCCGAGGTGACATGGAGCAGCTGAAGTGACCCGAGGAGCCGTCGCAGTGAGTGGGGTCGCCGTGAACGGGAGCACTCACGGGTGCCAGGGGGGCACAGGGTGCCCCGGGCGGCACAGCCCTCCTCACGGGCTGGTCCCTGCCGGTGGCGGTGCCCGTGGGGACCCCGGTGTCCCCATGTCACAGCACAGACCCCCAGCCGGGGGGTGGCAGGACCCCACTCCTGCTGGGGCTGGGGTGGGGCGGGCAGGGGCTCACGCGTGCACCCCAGTGCCTCTAATGGGGACCGTGTGTGCACATCCATGTGCACATGCGTGTGCCCTGCCGGGGCGGCACGGGGGTCACGGTCCCTCTTGTCCCACAGGCTGTGCCCAGGATGGGCTGTGTGCACTGCAAAGAGAAGGGGTCCGGCAAAGGGCAGGTGGGGGGCGAGTTGGGTGCCTCCCCACCCCCCGCCTCCCAGTACGACCCCGACCCCACGCAGCCGGGCTCCGTCTTCACCCGCATCCCCGACTTCAACAACTTCCACGGCGCGGCGGTGCCCTCGGCTCCCTCCTTCACGGGGCCGGGGGGCTTCACCTCCAACACGCTGCAAATGCGGAGCGGGGGCATCACAGGTCAGTGGGGGGGCTGGGAGCCGGGGGGGGGGGGTGTTCAGCTGCACCCCTGCAGCACCCAGGGGCTCACCACGGTCCCCTCCACGTGCCGCAGGCGGGGGCGTGACGCTCTTCATCGCCCTGTATGACTACGAGGCCAGGACGGAGGATGACCTGAGCTTCCAGAAAGGGGAGAAATTCCACATCATCAACAACACGTGAGCCCCCGCCACCCCGGACCCCCTGCCACCCCCAGTCCCCCCATGCCACCCTGGGGAGGTGCCTCCATGCCGTGGGTACCCCCCGCAGGACCCAGGCTCTGCCTCGGCTCCATTGCCGGATACCAAGAGAACCAGGGCCACAACCAGGGCCACGTGTGTCATGAGTTGGGCATTCTCAGCAGCGACGCAGGCATGGGTGTCCCCTGTGGTGGGGAAGAGCAGGGTCTGGGGGTGCTGCATGCGGGGAGGGAAGGTGCAGGGTGGCCAGGTCCATCCGTCTGTCCCTCCTCCTCACTCTCGGTTCCTCTTTCCCCAGGGAGGGTGACTGGTGGGAGGCCAGGTCACTGAGCTCGGGCTCCACGGGCTACATCCCCAGCAACTACGTGGCCCCCGTGGACTCTATCCAGGCAGAAGAGTGAGTACGGGGCGGGGGGACAGGGATGGAGGGGGTCCCCGACTCCATCTGCCTCGAGCCCAGGTGTCTCGGCACCCATGGCGAGCTCTGGCAGCGCCGCGGTGCTGGCAGGGGGCCGTGGCGTGGGGGTCCCCGTGGGTGCCCCTCAGCGGTGCCCTCCCGGTGCTGAGCCCGGCCCCGCGGCAGGTGGTACTTCGGGAAGATCGGGCGCAAGGACGCGGAGCGGCAGCTCCTGTGCCACGGCAACTGCAGGGGCACCTTCCTCATCCGGGAGAGCGAGACGACGAAAGGTACGGGGACAGGGATGGGGACACCGGGGGCTGCGTGCCGTGTCCCGCCCTGACCCGTCCTGACCCGTGCCCCCATGTAGGTGCCTACTCCCTCTCCATCCGGGACTGGGACGAGGCCAAGGGAGACCACGTGAAGCACTATAAAATTCGGAAACTGGACAACGGGGGCTACTACATCACCACCCGCGCCCAGTTCGACACCATCCAGCAGCTGGTCCAGAACTATATAGGTAGGGTGGGCTGGGGGGCAGAGGGTGGGGTGATGGGGGGCGTAGGGAAAGCCCAGGAGACCCGTTTGGCGAGAGGCAGCTGGCTGGGCTAACTGGGTTTAACTGGAGGAGGAGGGGGCTGTTCTGGTGGTGGCATTTGGGGGCACCCCCAAGGGGTGCAGGGAACACCCGGCCTCTCCAGAGAAGGTAAATAGCCCCTGGGTCTGGGTGGGCACCAGCTGCTCCCCAGGCACAGCCGGGGGGGGGGGGATTGGGGGTCCGGTCCAGCCCGAGGGGGCGCGGGGCCATCCCTGGGGGAGGCGGCGAGGGGCGCACCCCATTTATGTGCGTGCATGTTGGGGGGGTGACCAGACCATGCAGGAGCCTGGGCAATGTCCCGGGGTAGCGGGTGGGGGCAAAGGGCCGGTGGGGGGTCCATGCCCCGGGCTGACGCCTGTCCCCACCGCCTGGCGCGGCAGAGCGGGCGGCCGGGCTGTGCTGCCGCCTGGCCGTGCCGTGCCACAAGGGAACGCCCAAGCTGGCCGACCTCTCGGTCAAAACCAAAGACGTGTGGGAGATCCCCCGCGAGTCCCTCCAGCTCCTCAAGAAGCTGGGCAACGGGCAGTTCGGGGAAGTGTGGATGGGTAGGGCCTGGCGGGCAAGCCGGGGCGAGTTGGGGCGGGGGGGACGGTGGGGGCACCCCCAGGCCTGGCAGCCCCCCAGGGAAGGGTTCCTGCCTGCCGGGACAGGCTGAGCTACACCAGTTTGCCGGCGTGGGGAAATATGCTGTGTCCCACTCTGGGGTCACACCGGGTACCCCGGGATGCCCCGTGAGGTCCCTGCGTGGGCAAGCAGCCCCCCCATTTCAGATGGGACCACAAACAGGAGACAAAACCAGGCCGGGGGGTCCCCTCCTCGTCATCCTCTTCCCCCAGCGCCCCGTGCTCCCTCCGCTCGGCGTGCATGCTGCATTCATCCCATCGCACCCCCTCCCTCCTCCCCTGCCTGCCCCCCCCACAGAGCATAACGACGGGTTGTGCCATCTGCTAACCCGCCCGTGCCCCACTATGAAGCCCCAGACCCTGGGATTAGCTAAGGACGCCTGGGAGATAGTGCGGGAATCCATCAGCCTCGACAAGAAACTCGGCATGGGATGTTTCGGAGACGTGTGGATGGGTAAGGCTGGCCCAGCCGGCCGGGGCGGGGGGCTTGGCGGGGGGCAGGAGCAGTCCGGTCCTGCCCTGGCAGGCAGCATCGCGGGGTGGTACCCACTGCTGCGGGGGAGATGGCAGCTTGGCACGGGCTCCCTCGTGGAGGGATGGGGAATGGGGTAAGGCTGGCATTAGGAGATGAGCTCACGGGTGCCTTGTCCCCACGCCACGGGGTGAGGGGGACTCCTTGTCCTGGGTGGGGTATGGTGGTATCGTGCCCCTTCCTTGCCCTGCCCTGATTACCTTGCTCCTCCCTGCATGCCTCCGTGCATGCCTCCATCCATCCATCCATCCATCCATCCATCCATCCATGCACCCCTCCATCCACGCACCCCTCCATCGCAGCCCTGCCAGGGCCAGACGTCCCCTGGTCTCGCGGTGACCCCGTGTCCCCGGCCCAGGCACGTGGAACGGCACCACGAAGGTGGCGGTGAAGACGCTGAAGCCGGGCACCATGTCACCCGAAGCCTTCCTGGAGGAGGCTCAGATCATGAAGCGGCTGCGGCACGACAAGCTGGTGCAGCTCTACGCCGTGGTGTCGGAGGAGCCCATCTACATCGTCACTGAGTTCATGAGCCAGGGTGAGCGGGGGGTGCTGCCCAGGGGACCCCCCAGCTCTTCTGCAAGTCTAACCCTGCCTGGGCACAGCTGGGGTGGGCAGGGAGCTGGTCCCAGGGCTGGGGGCTTGCAGGGGAGGGCACCCTTGGGTGGGCACGGCTGGCTCTCGGGTGCTTTGACTGGCACCCTCTGCCCGCAGGCAGCTTGCTGGATTTCCTCAAGGACGGGGACGGTCGCTACCTGAAGCTGCCCCAGCTGGTGGACATGGCTGCCCAGGTACCGGGGAGGCTGGCACGGGGCGGGGGTGCCCCCCAGGGAGCGCATCTGGGGGGTCCTCACTGCTTCCCCCCACCCAGATCGCGGCGGGCATGGCCTACATCGAGCGGATGAACTACATCCACCGGGACCTCCGCGCTGCCAACATCCTGGTGGGAGACAACCTGGTGTGCAAGATCGCTGACTTTGGCCTCGCTCGCCTCATCGAGGACAACGAGTACACGGCACGCCAGGGTGAGCCTGCTTGGTGTCCCGCTGCTGTGGGGACTGCTGCCCTGTCCCCTCCGTGCTACGTCCCACCCTGGTGGACCTGGAGCTGGTCACCCCCAGTGCTGGGTGTCCCGGGCAATGGGTGCCCCAGGTGATGGGTATCCTGGGGGGTGGATACCCCGGATGATGGGCACCCCAGGTGCAGGGTGCCTTGGGTGCTGGATCCTCCCAGTGCAGGATACCCTGGGTGCAGAATGCCCTCAGTACAGGGTGCTCCAGGTGCAGGGTGCCTCTAGTGCAAGGTGCCCCAGGCGCAGGGTACTCCCAGTGCTGGGTGCCCCTGGTGCTGGGTGCCCCGGGTGTGGGGTACCGCGTTGCTGGGTGCCCCGAGTGTGGGGTACCTCGGGTGCAGGTGCAGCAGGGTGCCCTGGCCATGCCTCACCTGCCTCCCCTTGCAGGTGCCAAGTTCCCCATCAAGTGGACGGCCCCGGAGGCCGCGCTGTTTGGGAGGTTCACCATCAAGT
This sequence comes from Grus americana, assembly GCF_028858705.1. Lineage (NCBI taxonomy): Eukaryota > Metazoa > Chordata > Aves > Gruiformes > Gruidae > Grus > Grus americana. The sequence continues at coordinate 3,828,477 of NC_072874.1, forward strand.
CAGACGTCTGGTCCTTCGGCATCCTCCTGACTGAGCTGGTGACCAAAGGCCGGGTGCCCTACCCAGGTACGGCCCCGCTCGGGCAGCGGGCACCCTTGGGGTGGGCTGGGTAGCGGGGTGCAGGCAGGGCAGGGGCTGACCCTCCCCAGCTGCCACCAGCAAGGCTTGTCCCGTGCCTCAGTTTCCCCATCAGAGAGACCAGCACAAAGCTGGGCTCCCTATCCAAACCACGGGGCAATGCCACCGCATCCCTCGGCGTGCCTCGGTTTCCCTATTGGCTTGTCCTATGGGGGTGCTGGTTGCTGAAGGGGTGTGTGTGTGTGTGTGTGTGTGTGTGTCTTTGTCACGCAGGGATGAACAACCGGGAGGTGCTGGAGCAGGTGGAGCGGGGCTACCGCATGCAGTGCCCGGGCAACTGCCCCCCCTCCCTGCACGATGTGATGGTGCAGTGCTGGAAGCGGGAGCCCGAGGAGCGCCCCACCTTTGAGTACCTCCAGTCCTTCCTCGAGGACTACTTCACCGCCACCGAGCCCCAGTACCAGCCGGGGGACAACCAGTAAACCCAGCGCCGGCATCCCCCAGCCAGGCTCTGGGGTGGCTTTTGGGCAAATCTCCTCCTTTCTGCAGGGCGGTTGTTGTTCCCTTTGCCTGTGCGCCCCCCCCGCCCCAAAAAAACGCCTGTTGAGGGGTGCTTGGGATGCCCCGGGGAGGACAGGGGGTTTTGCACAAGGATTTTGGACTCAGAGAGGGGGGAAAACTGTGCCCCCCCCACCCCAGCCCCCTTTCACCCCCCGGCCCCTCTCTCGTTGCCTTCACACCCAGCTTTGAACCTGAGAAGTGCTTTGGCTGGGGGGGAGGAAAGTGGGGTACCCCACTGTGCCCCCCCAGACACCCCTAGCTCTGTAGCAGCAGAGGTCTCACGGGAGGGGGGGGGGTATCTCCCCACCCCAATCTCCTCTCCCCTAGCTCAGCTCTGCGCACCTGGGGGGTTTCAGCCCCCCAAATCCTGGCACTGACCTGGGGAAGGTCACCTCAACGCCCCCCCCCCCCCATTTATATCGTCTTTAATTTATAAGATTTTATACCCCTCACCCTGGCAGCCATCTCACCCCCACAGATCGATGCATTTGGGGGATCCCCTTGACCCCCCCTTTTATCTCCTCTCCTTATGGTAGAGCCAAATCCTGAAAGCCATAAACCTCTGCTTGCACTGGGGGGGGGGACGACAAGGGGCCGAGGCCAGGAGGGGGCAGCTCTGCCCTGGGGGCTGTTTCCTGCTGCCTCGGGCAGGGCGGGAGGGGGGTACGGGATGGGGTCACCCCCGCGGCGCTGGGGGGGGTCCCGGCTGCAGCTTGGCTCAAACCCCTGTGGCAAGCATTAATGGGGGCTGGGGGGGGGACTCAGGGCACAATGTGAATGTGAACTGGGGGGGGGGGGGGATGCCACCCTGCTGGCTGGCTCCTGGGGGCCGGCTGCCCCCCTGGGCACCCCCTTTCCTTTGGGACGGGGGGGGTGTCTGTATTCCCAGGCTTGGCCCCAGCTCTGCTCCCCATGGCACCCGTGGGGCAGGGCCGTGGGTAGGCAGTGCCACTTTGGGGGGGGGGGGGGTGAGGAAGGGGAAGGGAAGGGTTTTGTTGTTCATTTTGGTTTTTTAAAATCCAATCTGTAAATAGAAATAAAACCTTTCTAACAAGCGGGGGTGCCTGGGTCCCTCTAACCCCCATCCCTCAGGGAGAGGGGCTGCCCCGGTTGGGGATAGGCACCGGTCAGGGAGGGGTGGGGGGGCTAGAGCTGGGGGAACAACCCTGGATTACAAGATTTGGGGTGCAGGCACCCATCCCCACACAGGGGGGGTTCCCAGGTTGAGCCAAGCCAGGACTGAGGGCCGTATCCTCACCCCCTCCAGCACGGACATACCCTGGGCTGGGGGGGGCCACGTCTGTAGGGGGGAGCAGAGAAGGGTCCCCCTGCCCCCCCCCCGGCCATGTGGGGGTGCAGCACCAGCTCCCCTCGCAAATAGAAACCTGGAAAAATGGGGTGGGGAAGCATTTGGGTTTGCAGAGCTGCTCCCACCCAGGGCACCCCACAGCTCCCCCCCTGCACCCAGCCCCCCCTGCACCCACATCCCCTCCTGCTACCTCCCAGGCATGTGCATTAACGAAGCAGCAGCCTGGGTTTAATTAGTGTGTGTGTGTGTGTGTGGGGGTCCCTGGACAGTGTCTGGCCCCCTCCTCTGTGGGAGGGCAGAGGTGCCCGTGGGGGGGTCCTGTGCTCGGAGCCTGGGAGGGAAGGGGTTAATTTTCCTTGCAGCTTGGCCTCCCCAGCAGGGCCCAGCTGTGGCCGGTAATGAATTCCCCAGCACTGGTGGGAAGGGGGGACTGGCCCCGGCCCCAGCCAGGGGGGGCTCAGGCTTGGGGGGGGAGGCCCCGGGCAGGTGGGGAGGGGGGCACAGGGCCAGTGCCAACGGGTCTGGGGACATGCCAGGGGGTCTGGGGACGTGCCACCGTCCCTGGGCACCGCCAGGCACCTCCCTGGCTCCTGCTTCACCCCGGTTCCTACAAGGGCCGCAAATCGCCGGGGCGCAGGGGTGTGCAGTGGAGCAGGGCTGGATGTGTCCCCCCCCATCGCCCCCGCTTCCCCATCCCAGGGAAAAATCCTTGCGGGAAGGGCCAGGCCCCCGGCCAGGCTTGGCTGGGCAGCGTGGCACGATGCCCGGTGCCGGGGGGGCCAGGCGAGGAGAGCAGATTGCGTGGCACCGCCAGCCGAGGCGAGGAGGCGGTTGGCACCGGCCCGCGGCGGGCAGAGCCCCGGTGCCAGATTGCAGCCACCGGCTCCGGCCGCCCCACGCCTGGGGCTGGGCACCCAGGGGCACCCCACAGGCACGGCAGCGTCTCTGTCACACACACACACACACCCCCCCCCCCCGCCCGGCTGCCCCCCACCTCGTATCACCCCCGTGATCAGCATGCACACCCGTGCACACCCGTGTGTTCAGTGCACATGCGTGCGCGCTGCCTGTCCTGGGTGTGCACACGCTTGCGCTCCCTTGGTGCAACCTTGCCCGCAGCTCCGTGCACGCGTGTGCACACACCCCCCCCAATATTCCGTGCACACAGGCTCTGACACACACCCAGCACCCCAAAATCACGCTCCTTGGTGTGAGGGGCACACACCTCACCCGTGCAATGTGTCCCTTGTCCCCAGGCCCGCGGGGACACACGTGCTGCCCGCTCCAGCCCCGTGTGGGGGACAGGGCTGGCTCGGGGGGCCATGGGGACCCCAGCCCCACACACCCCAGCTGTGGCCGGGGCGGGGGGTGGGGGGCAGGCAGCAGCCTCTGGCCAGGGCTGCTCGGTGCCGGCTCGGGGAGGAGATGGACGCGGCCGCGCGACCACGGTGGGCACCTGCGGAGAGAAGAGGGCTGGAGAGCGGAGGTGAGTGGGAGGAGGGAGCAGGTGGGCAGCGGTGGGGAGGAAGGCTCACCATCGCCTTCGCTGCGCCCACAGGCAGCCCCTCCGTCCCGGGCGCGATGGACTGACGGATGCTGACGGACGGACCCCGGTGTGCTGGGCCCCGGCTGTGCCAGCCCCCCAGCCCCAACTGGATCCCTCTTCCTGCCCGTTCCTGCCCGGTTCCTGCCCGTTCCTGCCTGCTCAGGCATTCAGAGGGGCTGACCCCACCGCGCTCCAGCTCCCCGGCACCAGGGCAGCAGCGAGCAGGATCAGCCCCTCGCTCTGCCGGGCTGCCAACGTGGCAATTCCCTCTAGCACAAAATTCACTTAAAAAGAAATAAAAATATAAATCTGGGGCTTGGCCTGGCGCGGAGGGGCAGGCTGGCGATGCAGGCTCCCTGCTGCCGCCCTCCTAATGCTCAGCTTTCGCCCCCCCCCACCCCACTGCAGCCTGGGCCAGATCCTGCCCTCCTGATGGGAAGCAATGCCACCCCTCATGTCCCCAGCCTAGGACCCCCGTCCCCAGCAGGTGGGCGCTCCCTGCTCCGCTCCAGGGCCAAGTCAGGGGGTTTGTGCTGGCCATGCCGTGCCCCGGGGACCCACGTGGATTTGGCCACGTGCTTTTAAACGCAGTTGTGACACAGCAGTCCCTGTGGGACCACGGTCACGTCACTGTGGTCTGTCCCGAGTTTTCCTCTTCGGTGTCATGAGCTCTTGGGGACAGTGAGTGCGGCCCAAGATTGCCGGGACCTGGGTGAAGGGGCTGAAGAGAGGGACCCCCGTCCTGACCTCCGTCCTTCTGTCCTTCCCTCCTCTCCCCCCATGGGTGCCCCAAGGCAAGAACGAAGGGGTTAAAGGGTTTCACCCTGGGGCGACCACAGGCTGGGCAGGGGAGGGGGCATCGATTTTATGTTAATGGTGGGCTGCATCAACCAGGGATGGAGGCACCAATGGCTGCTGCAGGGCATGGCCACCCACCTGCTCCCAGGGCCACCCTCTGCAGAGCCCCTGCGGCTCCCGGCTGCCCAGGTCAGGGTCCACCCTGGACCAGGGTCCAGCCAGAAGTGATGGGGAGGTGGGGAAGGAGGCTGGGACCCCCCAGAGGTGCTGCAGGGCTTATCTTCGCTGCAAAGCCTGGGTTGGGTGCTCAAGGGGAACACGGCTGTGAGTGCTCAGCACCCAGACCCAGGGGCTCAGGGTTGGCCCCGTCCCCCTCCAGCTGACCGGTCCCTGCAGCATTGCAGGCAGCGCTGCAGAGCTGAGCCCTGGCTGCAGCGTCTTCCAGAGAGGAAGCAAAAGCAGCTGAGCATCACCTCCCCTGCCCGCAGCCAAGGGCCGAATCCAGCATGGGGCTGTAGGATCAGGACCCCCCAGTGCTCCCCAGGATCCTCCATCCTTGTCAGACCCAGACCTATCTTCCCTGCTCCTGCCCGCAAACCCTGCCTGTGCCTGCCCAGCCCAAGCGGTCCCGCTCCGGCTGGCTGCTCTGCCTGCACCGTGCCAGCCTCGGTCCATGCGAGCGTGGCAGGAGTTTGCGGGCGGGGGGTTCTGGAGCGAGCATGCCCACCCGGTGCCAAGCGCGCGGTGGGCGCAGGTGTGAGACCGCTGCAGATGGCCGGCGCTGCAGACCCTGGCACAAGGGAGCCATGGCACTGCCACCCTACCCGGGGGGGGGTCCTCTTGCCCAAAGCTGCTGCTGGGAGCTGTGTCTCCCTTGTGAGCAGGAAAGAGCCATCCCCACCCAAAACAGGCCTGGCAACCGGATCTGTCCCTGTTCCCTTCAGCCCAAGCTCCCCAGGGACTGGCAGAGCCCGCAGAGCTCCTGGGTCATGGATCAGACCTGCATGCCCACGGCAGCAATGGCCAGACAACAGTGGAACATGGCCAAAAATATGGCTTTAGGCTTGACCAAGCTCAGGACTGCTGGTCCAGGCCTGCAGGGACACGGAGGTACTTATCCACAGTCACCCAGCAGCTCAGCACCAGTCACTGGGAGGGGACACTTTTTTCCATGGAAAAAAACAACTGATATTTGGGAAGAGCCATGCACTGGCTACAGCAGCAGCCGTGACAGCAACCAGGGAGCAGCAGGATTTGGGAATGGAGGTTTCTTGGGCAAAACGAGGCGTAGGGACGGTCGGGGCGCAGCGCAGATGTACGTGGATGGGGAGGAGGTGCAGCAGGAGCCTTGCTCTGCCCGGGGCGCGGTGCTGCTCGAGGCTGCTCAGAACTGGTTGTATTGGGGAGAAATCTGGGACGGTTTTGCTGCTCTGGGGCAGCACGGGGCTGGAATTCAGGGTTGAATGTGTCTCTTCTGCTGCAGTTACATTTATCGGGGTAAAATCTAGCTGGCTTCATCCTCTGCAGATGCCAGAGGGGCAGAAAACCCCCAACCCCAGTTGGGGTCTGTGACCCACGCTCTCCACAAAGGCAGCTCCTGCATCCCAGCAATGCATCAAACACCTTTTGCTGTCCCCTTTCCTCCCCGTGCCCGTGCACCCCAGCTCTCCTCCGCAGCACCCCGCTGCACCTCACTGCACCCCGCTGCCTCCAAACCCCTGCTCTCACCCCGGGGAGCTGGTGACTGCCACCACCACCCAGCCAAGCCAGTCCGAGCTCTCGGGGGACAAACCCAGGCGGGTCACCCGCCGGCCTGATCCTGGCGAGGGTGATGGCGAGCGGGACCTGTGCCCCCCGGCTTTGGGAAGGGGGGGGGGTTGGACTCCCGGGACAGCCACCCGCAGGGCGCAGGGACACGGGCTGAGAGCCGGGGACAGCGGTGGCCCCGGCTCGGTAAAGCAGCCACTAGATGGTAGCGTAAGTCCACGCCAACGCTGCTGACACAGCACTTGGCTGGGAGAGGGACAGAGTGCCCGGGTGACCCGGGTGGCCCTGGGGACCCGCCTCCGCCACCCCCCTCCTCCGGTAAAAAGAGATGCCGGCGAGGCTGAGCACCCGCGCAGTTGTGACACGGGTGGCGTGGGCACGGCTCCCACGCCCCAGTGCCGCCTGTCACAGCCGGGAGCTGCCCGTGCCTGCCGGCGGCTCTCTGAACCGGGGGCGAGGGGAGGACCCCGCTCCCAAACCCATGGCATCCACCTCCCAAACCCAAACCACCCCACGCAGCCGAGCTGGGGACAACCGCGGGGCACAAGCCTGACTTGAGGGGGGACAAACCCAGGCCTGGGGACAAGCAGGGTGACCCATTAGGCACCCTGCTCAGCATGGGGGTGCTGGGCACCCATGGGAGCCTGGCAGAGCCGGAACGTGGGTGGCCCTCCACTGGGACCCTGCCGGAAAGTGCCTTGCTTTGCTCCTCATCCCCGCTCCCAGCCCTGCTGAGGGCTCCATGCCAGACTGATATATATATTTTATGATAACTATAGAGATGCACTTCAAACCTGACAAAGGACTTTGACAGTTTTAAGCATCTCTTTGATTAATACATGACCTTTTAATGCTTCGGATTAAATTAATAAATCTTTTACATTCTAACCCATTCTGCTTGCAATGTAATGTTTTTTGCACGACCTCCTTCTCTCCCTGCCCGTGCAAGGCAGCTGACCCATCCCTCCCTCCCGCTCCCCCGGTGCGCACGCAGGTACAGCAATACACGGGCTTGCAATATTCATAGGGTGCAAAGCCCTGCAAGGCGAGAAGGGAGGGATCCTCCTCGTTTTTTGAACTGTCCCTAAAAATAGCAAGAAAATTCAAAGCTGACATTCAGGGCAAGGGGACGAGGAAGCCTGCAAAGTTGCTCACTCAGCCACCAGCGATTGCAGCGATCCTGTCTGCGTGTGCAGATTCCTTTGCTGACCGGGCTGGAGCCCAGGCCTCCTCTCCGCACCGCTTCCAGGAGCAATGCAGATGGGTCCCCATCCTTATCCGGGGTGTGCAGAGCCCAGCCGGTCCCCGATCCATCCCCGTCGATCCCACTAGAGTGCACAGAGCCTAGGGACAGAGCTGCCAGCTTTTCGGGTGCAATAGGTCCCTGCCGGAAGACAACTCTCAGCTTGACCCCGGCTCACCAGTTCATCCCAGTCAGGCAGCGAAGCTGGGGTGCCCAGCATGTATCCTGAGAGCAGATTCACTCCTCGCTGCCTGTTGATCCAGAAACACACATCAAACCCCAACCTGCACCACGCAGGCGAGGCGGAGGGCTGCTGTAAAGCCAGGTGCTGTGTCTCTCCCTGCACCCATGTGTTATTTCATCGATGACTCACGTGTTATTAGCAGCCAAGCAATATTCCCAATTCCCTGGAGTTAACCCTTCACTCGTCACTCACAAAAACACAATGTCATAACAAACATCAGTGGTATTATCTACTTTAATTATATTGTATCTACCTGGCTCCGGGAACATTAACATTGGCGGAGACTTGGAGGGAAGGAGCTGGAGAGATGCTCGACGGAGCCACAGGGAGGGAGGTCACGGCGTGCTCAGGGAGCTGGGGGGGCAGCACCCCGCTGTGCCACCACTGTCCCAGGGGATCTTGGTCACCATCTGCCCTCCTGGCATCCCCTCTGGGACCTGGCCAAGAGGGGACACAGCACCGTACCCCAAAGAACGTGGAGGAGCAGGGTGTTACCAAACAGCAGGGAAGTTTCCAGGCCCTAAACAGAGCTTCTGCTTTAAAAAAAATAATTAAAAGTGGGGGGGGGGGGGGGAAGAGGGGGGTGATTGTGCAGCTCTGTGGGCAGCACATGGGTGCTGAGACGGAAAGGGTGATGAAGTGCAGATGTGCACCCCGGATTGTGGCGGGGGGCTGCAGGGGCTATCCGTCCTCTCCTCTTTCAACCCTGTATCCTCGGGGAGGGGGTACGCAGTGCGGGTGCATCCCGGGAGAGGGCAGCAATGCCCCGCGCATCCCATTGGGACCTTCGGGGGGGGGGCACCCCGGGGGGGGGGGGGCAAACCACCGAAGGTGGTTTGCCCCCCCCCCCCCGGGGTGCCCCCCCTCCCTCAAGTATCCCCCTCCCTAAGCAGCGCGCAACGGAGGCGCGCCCGTTTGCGCCCCTCCCTGCGCGCTTCGCAGCGGCGGGGAGGAGAAAGAGGGGCGGAGGGGGGGGGGGGAGGAAAGGAAGGAGGGAAAAAAAAAGAAGGGGGGGGGAAAGGAAGGACTACAAGGCCCGGCATGCCCCGGCGGTGCTGCACGGCTCCCCGGGGTGCCGGATGCTGGCCGTGCCGCTGACAGCGGAGCGAAGCGGAGCCGCGGTCCCCGCCGCGCACGGAGAGGAGAGAGGGGCAGGGCGCGCCTCGCCACCGGCTCCGCTCCCCCCCTTTTATCCCAGCCCCCACAAAGCCGGGAGCGGCAGAAGGCAAGAGCGAGGGAGGAGGTGGAGGAGGAGGAGGAGGAGGAGGAGGAGGAGGAGGAGGAGGGAAGAGGAGGAGGAGGAGGAGGAGGAAGGGGGGAGGCAGCGGCAAGCCAGGGCTCTGCTGCGCTGTGTCTTTCTTTGCTTTCCGCAGGCGGCGAGCGGCGGAGGCGCAGAGGGGAGGTCGGTTCCCCTCCGCCTCCCGCTCCGCTGCCTTTTGTGTGTGTGAGAGGCGAAGGGGGGGGAAAAAGAGGAGAAAAAAAAATTAGAGAAAAAAAAAAAAAAAGCTAAGCGGCAGAGGGGAGAGAAAAGCCCGGAAAAAAATAAAATAGAGGGGTGGAGGGGGGGGAGAGGGAAGGAGGAAAGCGGCGAGGAAAGAGCAGGCAGGGGACGGAGGAGGGGGCGGGCTGGCAGGAGCGGAGTTGCCTGGGGAGAATGTGAGCAGGAGGCGCTGGAAATGCTCTCGTTGAAGGTGGCGAGCGGTGCCGAGGGCTCCGGGACTCCCGCGGCCGGTCAGGAGGCAGCCCCGCCGGACGGCAGGAGCCTCCCCAAGCGGGCGGGCTCCGAGGGGCTCGGAGCGCAGCAGCCGGCGGGTGAGTACCGGGGACCCCCCGCCTTTGTGTGGGGCTGGGAGGCTCGGGAGGGTGGGGGGGGGAAAGGAGGGAGGGCACACGGGACACCCCCTTCGGGCAGAGCGGGGGGGGGGGGGAAGGAGGCGGCGTGTCGTGTGTGTGTGTCCCCCCCCCCGCCGTCCCCTCCGCTGAAGTTGCGCGGCGAGTTGCTGCCAAATTGCAGGAGTTTAATGGCACTTGGGGCGGGGAGGGGCCTGCGGGGGGGGGGGGGCCCGGGGCGAGCCCCCATCGGGGGGGCTGCGATCTCCACGAGTTCGGCCGCCTCCCCCTGGCCGGCCCCCGTCCTCCCCCCCGCCGTTTCCCCCCCCCCTCCCCGGGCTGCGAGCGCTGAGTGACAGCTGTCAGAGCCGGCTCCGTCCGCTAGAAGGCAGGCCGCCGCCGGAGCCGAGCGTGTCAACAACGTTTGGGGTTAGCCGGGCTTCCCGGGGGACGTGGGGGGCCCCCCCGGGCAGAGCATCCCACCCCCCTTCCCCTGGCAGCCGGCCCCGGGGAGCGGCGGGCTGGCCCGCGGGAGGCAGCCCCAGGGGGTGGGGGGATGTCGGGGGGGGTGTAGATGGCGGGGGGGGGTCTCACCCCAGCCCCGCCGGTGAAGTTGCGTGGTCCGCGGCGCGGGGCTCGGCGAGCGGTTGTCGCTTCGGTGCCTGTCATCCCCCCTCTGATTTGTTTTTATTGATCAGCTGATTTAAATCCATCCCCCCCACCCCCTCCCCAGCGCGGCCCCTCGGTGCTTGCACGGCAACGGAGACCGTGGGGGGACCGGTGGCTTTGGCGGTGGCTGGTGTCGCCCCACGGGGTCACGCTAACGCCAGACCCTCTGCCCGCCCTGGGGACGTGTTTGGTGTCCCCAAGGCCGGGGCAGGTGGAGACACCTGGGTCCCTGCTTGTTTACGTGCTGGGGGAGGACGCGGTCTCGGCTGCGACCAGGTGGCCTCGTGCATCCAGCCCCTCGGCCCGTGGCTGCCAGAACCGCCACCGAAAGCCACGGGCTGAGCTCATTGTGTGCCGCCGTGAGCCCCGGCGCGCGGTGGAGTCGCTCCAGATTTATCCTGGCGTGACAGAGAGCAGAAGCAAACCCCCGGGGCGACGGGCACGGATCCTGCCCGCTTGCTTTCGACCCAGGCGCCGGCGGGCTCTGGGGGCGCATGGTCCGAATCGGCCCCCCCCTCCAGGCCTCCCCCACCCCCCCCCCCGCCTCTTCCTCACCCCCCCAGGTGTCCCCTTACACTGGCTTCTCCTGCTGGGCTGAGGAATTTGCAGGGGAGGGTGGTGGTGGTGGTGGGGAGGGGGGGAAGAGGAGGGCGGGGGGGGGGGGGGGGCTGGAGAAGGGATGGCGCGGCGCCAAATTCCGCTCTGCCATGTCTCTGTAACCTGAATAGGCCAACTCCATCCCCGGTGCGAGTCCCCCGGGGCTCCGCCGCGCTCCGATGCAGTCAGGCGGGAGGTGGCTTTCGTCCGGCTGCTGGCCTCCCCCCCGCCCCCCCCTCCAACACCCCGTCAAACCACAGTCCGGTTCCCTCCCTCCGCTGTCCGGCGAGCGGACGCCGGCCGGAGCCACCGCGCGCCCGCCAGAGCCACCGCGCACCCACCGGGAACCGATTTGGCAGGAGGTGGAGATGACCCAGGGTTTTGGGCGGGGGGGGGGGGGAAAGGCGAAGGGTTGGCACCGTGGCGGGGACGGGGTAGCCAAGGACACACACCGGGAGCAGGGCGGCCGGCGGAGGAGAAGCGATGGAAGCCCGTGGAAGGTTACGGGGAGCCTGGGGGGGCCGGCGCTGCCCTGGCCTCCTTAGAGGAGGCGGCAGAGACCCGGGGCAGGCTATTTCTGCTGAGATCCCGAGGAAAGCTCTGGGAGAATTGTGGGCTTCTATAAATAGTGTGTGTCAGCCGAGTGGAAACAGGGCCTTGAAATGCTCCTGCTATTCTCCCGAGTGCTTGGAACCAGCTCTTGGTAAACAGGGCAGCGGTGGGGAGGGCTGTTTCCTTCTTCCGGGCTCGTTAACGGGAGCATGGGGGGGGGGGAGCAGGAGGGACGGAGGCGGGGAGGGGGGATTTTTGCTTGGCGATAGGGCAGGGCTCCCCCCCCGGGGCTGGCTGGCTGGATGCTGGGCTGTGGCCAGGCTGCCCGGATGCGGGATGGCCCCTGAATGCGTCGCAGATGTCCTCCCCCCCCCCCCCGCCGCCGTCCCCTCCCCAGCCCCGCCACCCGCCGAACTTTGGAGCTGGGATGCACCGTGCAGTCCGGCCGCGGTCCTCAGGGAGCCGGCGATGCCGGGGGGTGGTTCTCGGGGTGTGAGGGCTCGGCTGGCCAGGAGATGCTCTGCAGGCCCCCCCCTCTCGCTGGCATGGGGGTCCATGTGGTCGCAGCCTGGTTCTCCTGCTCCCTGCCGCACGTCCGTCCGTCCGTCCAGGCTGGAGTTGTTCCTGCTCTGCCTCAGGGGCACACGCTGAGCGATGCCTTGGCCGGGTGCGCGTGCTGGAGGGCAGGTATTTGGTCTCGTGGGACCTTCCCCAGGCACACCCGGACACTGGGGACCCCTTCCCTCAGGGGTCTGTGCATGCAGAGGGGACATGGTGTCATGCGCTCAGGGTGTTTGCTTGGCTCCGGGTACATCCCGACGGTCCCACTGCCACGGGTGAGCGTTTCGGCTTCGCACGAGGACCCGGCATCACGTGTGGCGTCGCCTCCCCTTGCACCCGTGCCCTGATATTTATTTACCTTGTGCCGCAAACGGTGGCTTGAAAGCTGTGTTATTATTATTTTTCATTCAAAATAACACAGGGGAGACAAATGGGGTGCCGTTAAGGTGCCCGCTGTGAGTTTTTAGGGCGACGTACAGCAGGCTGCGCGGTGAGAGGGATCCGGCGCGCTCGCGGTGGGATTCAGTGTTGCAAAGTGAAGCAGCCGGGAATTCATTGGGGTGTCACGGGGCTGGGGAGCTCACCCTGGCCCCATGGGCTGGCTGACTCAGGTGAAGGCTGTGGTGCTTGGTGCCGGCACAGCGGAGCGTGCTGCTCTGCGTGGGTGGGAAGGGGCGAGCGCCAGTCCGTTTTGGTTTTTGGTTGGGGTTTTTTTTTTTTTCTCTCCATCCTTTTTTTTTTTTTTCCCCCCCTTTCTTTCCCTTTTTTTTTTTTTTTTTTTTTTCCCCTCCCTCTCTGTGGGTTGAGCGTTGGGGCGACAGACAGGGAAAGTCTGAGCAATGGTCTCCGCGCTGGTGCTGTCTTCAATCACCGCGTCCCAGAATCCCTCGCTCTGGGCCTTCTAGGCACAAGGGCTTACAGCGAAAATCGGCAGCTGCAGCTGCGAGTGAAAGCACAAGAGCCCGGCTGGGTCTTTGGCATCGGCAGGAGAGCAAAAAGCTGGGGGAGGCGAGGAGGGAAAGGAGGAGGGGGGAGAAATGTGCCCTGTGGTTTTTTTCCAGGCTTGCCACCGAGGGTTGTGTTTCAGAGCATCGGTTCCCGGGCGCGGGAAGAGGCGGGAGGGTGGTGGTGGTGGTTGGGGGGGAGGGGGGGGGTGCAGAGCGATGCCTCCGGGGAGCTCATTAAAATCCGTCGGCTCCCCCATTTCACCGGCCAAGGGAGGCTGGATACGGAGGGGAAGGAGGGAGGGACGGGGGACGTGCTGGGAAGGAACATGCCTGCAAACCGGCTGCCCGGTGGGGACAGTTCCCGGCCCAGGCAGGAACGCTGCCCCGGGGGCTCACCTGTTGGAGCACGTAGGAGGCCTGCGTGCCAGCGGGGCCGTGACAAGGGCGGGTGCACGCCGCCACACCAGGGACTCCTTCTGCGGCAGCCCCCCCCCGCCGCCCCTGGGGACGCCGAGCCTGGCTGCAAGGTGTGATGAGCTGCCGTGGCGCAAGGGGGGGGCTGCGGCGGGTGGGCCGCAGTGGGGTGCTTGGATTGGGGGTGTGGGGGGGAGTCAGCGGGGTGCAGGCAGGTAGGAGGGGGTGTTAGCGGGAGGCGTCGGCACGTGCGCGGGCAGGGTTTGGTGCGCGGGGATGGCGTGTGGAGCTGGGGGTGAAGGCGGGTCTGGGCAGGTGCTGGCGGGGGACACGCCACCGTGGCGAAAACGCCTCCTTGCCCTCCTCGGGGAAGGGGACAGGGACAGACAGCAGCGGGGACACCCCCTCCCCGTGCCGAAGCCCACCCTGCGCAGGCGTGCACGCGGGCGAGCACTGATGCAGCCTGGCCTGGCGCGATGCGGGGAGACGGGGGAGCGGCAAAATGTGGTATTGATCCTCTCGGAGGGAGAGTGAAGCAGTTCTGGCATCCGCCAGCTCCAACCTCTGCCCTTCCTGCTGCTAAACGAGCTCCAGGCGGAGGGAGCAGCATCCCATCCCATCCCATCACCGCGCCGCCGCCGCTGCCGCCGCCGCCCCCGGGGCCCCGAGCCCCGCGCACGCTCTTCGCCTCCTGCTGACTTCAGCGCATCGTCTTGGGCTCGGCGCCTGTACATTCCTCGCAAAACCTGGGCCTAAAATATCTGGAGGAGGACGGAGAGCCTTGGGCGAGGGAGATGAGCTCTTCAGCTGCGGGAAAGAAGGAAGCTGTTCAGCTGGAGGCAACAGGGCTGCCCCTCTCCCCGCCGGCTGCCGGCCCCGCTGACCCCCCGGGAATTTGCCGGGAATAAATCTCGCCCGGCGAACTCGGTGGCTTGGCTTGGGATGGATGCGCCCGTGCAGAAGCAGAGGCAGGAGGGGACCTGTGCGTCGTCGGATGAGTGGCATGGGGAGCAGGGTGGTATAGAGCAAGGTGGCATGGGGAGCAGGGTGACAGGGGAGCGGGGTGGCAGGGAGCGGGGAGCGGGGTGGCATGAGGAGCAGGGTGGCAGGGGAGCAGGGTGACAGGGGAGCAGGGTGGCAGGGGAGCAGGGTGGCAGGGTGGTATAGAGCAAGGTGGCATGGGGAGCGGGGTGGCAGGGGAGCGGGGTGGCAGGGGAGCGGGGTGGCAGGGAACAGGGTGGCAGAGGAGCAGGGTGGCAGGGAGCAGGGTGGCAGAGGAGCAGGGTGGCAGAGGAGCAGGGTGGCAGGGAACAGGGTGGCAGAGGAGCAGGGTGGCAGGGAGCGGGGTGGCAGGGAGCAGGGTGACACAGGAGCAGGGTGACACAGGAGCAGGGTGGCAGGGAGCGGGGTGGCAGGGAGCGGGGTGACAGGGAACAAGCTGGTGCTGGGTGTCTGAGGAGGGACAATAAATGCTGAGAGGGAGGCGCTAGGCGGGAGCTGTGTGAGAACCAGTTTGCGAGGTCCAGATTGGCAGCAGATCCTGAACCAGGAGGAGCTGAGCATCCATACGGCCCCTGCCGAGATCAGACGAGACGACAGCGACTCGGTTTGGGGGAAGAAATTGGAGGCGGGGGAAGCTTTTTTGCTGAAATGAAATTTGAACCCCAAAGTGGGAGGGAAGTGGAGGTGGGGGGCACGGCTCTCTCCACATGGTTATTACTGCTGTTTTCCACCCAGCTGAAAGGAGAATGTAGCTTAATATGGACCCGCGGGGAGGAGAAGCGATCGGGAACAGGGATTTGTCAGGAGGGAGCTGGGAGACAGCGAGAGAGACGTAGAGGTGAGAGTGGCCAGCGCATTGCCCAGGGAGGTGTTTGCAACCCGGCAGGAGAGGACGGAGCCGGGCTGGAACAAGGCGCTATTGTTCTTGGCGAGCGGGGGGCCGGCCCGCGGCCCCCCCAGACCCGCAGAGCTGGCGGAGCTGGCGCGGAAGTGGGGAACGTTTTTTGGGACTGGTTTTCCCGGCGGATTGCCTGCTGGGGAGTGGGAAGAGCTCACGGTGTTGGGGTGCGCCAAAGGGACCGGCCGAAACGCCGGGGGAGGCGAAGGGACGGCGTGCCGGGGCCTGGCGGGAGGATGGGGGGGCGATGGCAGGTGAGCCGGGGAGGGGACAGGGATGAGCTGGGGGAGTTTCGGATCAGCAAGCGGCAGGGTGGGGGTGGCGGAGCGGGGGCTCGGCGGCCGGGGACGGCGTGGGGATGGGGTGTGCGAGCGGTGGCGGGGCAAAGCCTGGTGTCCCTCAGCTGGCAGGTGCGTCGGCTCCTCCTCGACGCGTGCACGGGGCTGGGGACAGCGAACTGGAGGGGCTTCTCCCCGTGCTGGCCTGGGGACCCCTGTCACCCCGCGACGTGGGTCCCGCTGTGATCCCCTCTTGGCTGTTGGCATCTCTCCATCAGCCCCCAGCCCGTCGCCGCTATCCTGTGTGTCCCCTCTGTCCCTCGCCCCGGCACCTGCCATCGCCACCCTCGGCACACCACCGCTGCCATTGGCGTCTCGCTTTCTGCCTCCAGCATCGGGCACGGAGGCGTTGGCAAGAGCAGCGTCCCCGTCCCGCTGCCGACATCAGCCACCGCGTTGCTGCAGCTGCCAGTTGTCCCCTGGGCCACCGGTGCTCGGGGATACCCCAGGGTGCCGGAGAGCAGGAGTGCAGGGGACTGGTGAGGCGCATAGGAGATGGAGGAGGAGGAGGAGGAAGAAGAGGAAGAGGAGGGTGGCCCTGTGGGGTCTGGGGGCTGTGGCCGGGGAGGGGGTGGCGAGGCAGGGGCTGGCCTTTGCTTGTCCCTGGGCTCCCTGCACTGTGGCCCAGGGCGGGGGGCGAGCCTTGGCCCCCCCCAGCCTAGCTGGAGAGGAGAGAAATCCCCCCCAGAGTGCAGCCCTGGCATTTGCTCCCCCCCCCCCCCCGTTCCCACCTCTCTGATGCTTCGAACACAGCGATGCCCTAAAGGCAGCAGAAGCACCTTAGCAAGTGCACACTAAATATTTGAACACGCATGGGTGGCTTCGGGTTCACCGCTGCTCTTGCCCTTCCCCACCCCTTCCCTGGCATCTCCCTCTCTAGATCCCCCAAATTTAGGGGGTGCACATGGGATCTTCTCCTCTCCTCCAGGACAGGGGTGTAATATTTGCTCCGCAGCTCTCGCTCTGAATTATTTCCTCTGCTCCAACCGAGCCGGCGCGGTGCTTGGCATTGCCGTGCCACCTCGGGTGCGTGTCACTGTGTGCGTGCGTCTGTCCCCCCCCCGCCCCAACCCACCCGCTGCCAGCCCTGGCCGCACGTGGTGGTACTACGGCATCCGCGCGATGCCCGCCTCCCCATCCTTCATCTCCTCGCCCTCCCCTCCTCTTCCTCCCAGCCTCAACACCCTGTAGCCGAGCTGGGCGCCTGTCGGGGCAGAAGGAGGGGGGGGGAACAGCGTTCCCCTCCCCTCCCCGGCATTCCTCGGGAGTGAAACACAAGAGCTGGCAGGGCACTCCTGCTTTCTCTGGCCTCCGCTCCTCCGGTGCCTGAACAAAGCCCTCCTGCCTCTCCCGGGAACCTTGGGGTTTGAAACAGGAGAGGCGGCTGGTGCTGCGTGGCAAGGCGAAATGTCCTCCTCCGACCTATTTTTGGGTTTCTAAGGTGGGTGGGGGACAAGGGTGGGCACGGTCCCCGCGGTCCCGGCGAGGGGCAGCTCCGGCCAGGATCCTGGCCGGAGCTGCCCCTCGCCGGGACCGCGGGGACCGTGCCCACCCCGTGGCATCCTCCTTAGCTCGGGGGATGCCAGAGGGCTGGCTGCTGACCCTTGGCTGGGCTTTGCGTCCCCTCCATCTCACTGCCATCGTATTGCTATGGAAACTGAGCCCCGGAGAGGACCAGTTCAACCCCAGTTTGGTCCCAGTTTGATCCCACCTCTCATGTACAATCCATCTGTGGCAATTACAGGTCGGTGTATCCGGACCAGCTTCGTCCCTTCATCCCGCGATCCGGGATGATGCATCCCAGAGGGACCGCGCGCTCCTGCCCCCGGTCGCCTTCCCAAAGTCCGACACCCACCCCCCCACACCCTGCAGAACAAAGCCCCCCCCCCTCACCCCCTCCCCACTGCCCCCGGTGAAACAGGCCCCTGTCGGAGCGCAGTCCCCGACAGCGAAGGTTATTTTAATGGATGCATTACTTTAAACGAACCCTCCGCCATCTGTTCCACCCCCTAATTACGCATGCAAAAAAAGCCCATCTCACAGCCAGCGCAGGAGAAAGTAAAGATATAAGTGATTTAAATGCATGTATCCGCAGCTCCGCCGGCAGCTGGGCTGGGCTGCGCTCCTCGCCTTCCTCCCGGCTGCCAGGCGAACCGGGCAAGTTGCAGGCAAAGGCGGCAGAGGGATGGCTCTCCTGGGTCCGGCAGCTGCCGACACCTCTGGAGGGTGGTCGTGCTGCCCGGACGGTGGGTGCAGGCAGGGGTTGGAGTTTGGTGGTTGAATCCGCTCCCTGCCCCCCCCCCCCCCTCACCCCGTTGCCTCTCCCCGCCACCCCCCTGAAGGTTAGCTCTGCCCGCCGGCTGCCAGCCTCAGCGTGGTGGCGGCTGAGCCTTCAAAGCGCGGGGGACACGCCGCCGTCCTCGGGCTGCCGCGGTGCATGGCGGGGGTTTGGGGGGGAGCACCCCCGGCTTGGCCGGGCTCCTCGCCCTGCCGCTGTTTGGTGGTGGCTCGCGTGGGCAGGGGGTCCCGTGGTGCTGGCTCTGGGTGTGCGCAGCCCCCGGGTGACACTGGGGTCCTTGTCCCCTGGGAGAGGGGCCGGGGCTGGGGAGGGGTCTTTGCTCGCGGGCTGCGCTCGGGGGTGCGGGGCTGTTTCCCAAGCAGCAGCTGCGTTTCCATAATCCATCCCAAAATCCAGGGACCCTGGACCCTGAGTGTCCCCGGGCGATGTTCGAGTGTGGGGGTCTGTCCCTCAGGGCTGCCGAGGGGGAGGGCGGGGAGGGCAGTGGCTGAATAAGCTCCCCATGGGGAGACAGAGCCCGTAGGTGTTTGAAAACCCCCGGTTTTAAGTCAGCCTCCTGGTTTGAGGAGTCCCAGCTGTTGGGGGGGGGGGGGTGGCAGCGTGCCGGCGCTGCGGTGCGGGAGGCTGAATGCAGCCACCGTCCCCAGGGCTGCCCCAGTGTGACTCAGTTTCCCCCAGCCCCAGCCCAAACCCTCTCCCTATGCCACCACCCGTGGCGGGGGGGGTGGGGGCAAAAACGGGTGACCAGCGTGGCTTTGGGTGACCCCACGGTGACAACGCAGGACCGCGACCACCGTAGCAGGGCCACCGCCTGGCGCCGGAGCTGACGGCGGTCCTGGGTGCCGGCGTCCCCCCCTTCTCCCTCCGTCTCCCTCTCTCTGTGCCTGACTGCAGCAGATGCGCCAGCTCTGCAGGAAGAGGGAATTAAGTTGGGCTGGAGGAATTTTAAAGATTGCTGCAGGCCTGAGGGTCTTAGATCCCCCCGCGGAGATGGGCAGTCATGCAGAATTAATCCTATCGGCAGCCTGGCTCGGCTTCAGCCGGTGCAGAGCTCCAGGAGAGCGCGAGGGAGCGCGGGGGGCGATGCTGGGGGCGGCTGAGCGAGCCCCGGCGCCTCTCGGCGTCGATGGGAAATTAATAATGAAAAATTAAAAGCCCAAACTCAGCCTTCCTCCCCCCCCCCCCCCACCACCACCCCCAAGCCCGGAGGTGGAACTCGCAGTGGGGAGGAGGAGGGAAGATTCTGCAAAGCTTAAGGAAAACCTGTTTGCCGTAGCAAACGGAGCCCGGTGGTGCAAGGAAACATCGGGGCTACATCCTGCTCTTGGTGAACGGTGCAGTGGTACAGCTGGGGCTGTGCTGTGTGCCATGGCGGGGGCGGGGGGGGCGCTGGCTGGGTCTTGGGTGGGGGCACCCCTTTGCTGCCATCACCCAAACCCCTCTGCAATGGGCTCGTGCAGCGGCAGCTTGGGGTGCTGTGCTGGCGCGGGGGGCACGGGGACACACCGGACATCCCCACGTGCTGCAGCAGCCACGCGCCACGTCCCAGGGGACGCCGGGGTGGCATCTGGGTGCCCCGTGGCTCTGCCAGCCCCACGGCCAGCCTCGCCCCCATTGTCCCTCCTGGCTGCCGGGGCTGCGGTGCCACCGTGCCAGCGGGCTCGGTGGCTGCGTGACGCCGGGCAGGGTGGCCCGCGAGGACTCTGCAGCTGCTGCCGAGCCCCCTGCTCCTCCGGTTTATAAATAATGCAGCACCGAGGCGTGTTGGCAGTGCCGCGCACATGCCTGCAGCCCCGGCGCGGCGGCGGGCGGTTCGGGGGCGAGCAGCGGGTGCTGTCACCCCATCTGGGTGACACCGAGCCATGCCATCCCGGTGGGGAGGAGGCAAACCCCGGTGTCTCCGTGCGCCCTTGCTCCCCGTGCCGTCTCCCAGCCCCACGTGCCCCGAGTGGGTGGTGGCCGTGGTGGGTGCTCGCGGTGACCCCACGCGCAGGGACGTCCCCGTGCCTCGTGGCGGTGGCGCCGATGGCGGCGCGCAGCTTGCACGGTTGCCATGGCGATGTGCCGGCGCTAACGAACCCGAGTAAACATTAACGAGGGAGAGCCCCACGCGGGGTGGGTGGGAGGGAGGGTGGGGGGCCGCAGCGCTCGGGCCTGGGGACCCAGGCGTCCTGCGGGACTGGGTGCCAAGGTGGGGGTCATGGGATCGTCCGTGCGTCATAGGGTGCATGCGGGAGCATCGTCCCAGACACCTGGGTCCCCTCTAGGTGCTGCGTGAGGCCGTGCTTTAATGGCCAGACTGGGAGCTCTGGGTGCTGGGAAAGAGCGGGATGCCTGGGTCCCCTTCCCACCTCGGGGGCACCCACGGTGGGGAGGTCCTGACCCCGAGGACCCAGAGGTCCCGTCCCCGCTCCGCACAGGCACCGGTGCAGTGCACGGCACCGCTATCCAGCCCCGGCCACCGTCACGCTCTCTGTTCAGCACCCATGGGTGCAGGCGTGGGGAGGGGGATGCAGCCGCTGCCGGGTGCCCCCCGGGGCTGGCGGGAAGCTCGGGGCGTTCCTGGCAGGAGCTGCCTGGCCCTGCCACCGCCGCTGCCTGCAGTTGTCACCGTGACTCAACTCCTCGCACCCCTCCCTTTCCCCCGGCCACGCCGGCACAGGCACCCACACCATGGCTTGGGTGGGGGTCAGGGTGGGGGTCAGGGTGGGGGTCAGCCCTCCGCACCAGCAGCCCCGCCATGCCCGAGGTCCCTTCCAGCGTTTAATGGCACTGCAGCTCATTAAACGGAGGTGCAGGTGCCCCGGTACCTTCCTCCTCCCGGAGGGCTCTTAATGAGCGACCGCTAACGAGCGCCTGCGCTCCCTGCTCACCTCCCCAGCCCCGGTAAGAGGCTGATTGGTGAGCAGGCACCCGGGAGCGATGCACACGCTCTTTTCGGGGGGTTTAAGGGGTCGAGTGACCCCACGTTCGCTGCCGCAGATGTGGCCTTTGCGCCGTGCACGAGGGTCCCGCGTCACCATCACCGCGCCGGTGCCGCGGCCGGACGGTCCGCCAGCTTGGTGTGCCAGGGAGTGCCGATGGCTCTTGCAGCCCTCGTGGCCCCGATGTCTGTCGGTCTGCGAGTGGGGGCTGACGGCGCGGCAGCTCCCTGCCTGCAGCCTGCCTGCAGCCTGCCTGATTTTGCAGCAGAGCACCGTACCTGGGGAGAGGGCTGAGGGCTGTCACCGTCCTCCCAGGCGTGCGCGGACGTGGCAGCGCCGCGTCTCTCCCTGGCTCCTCGGCACAGGGCTGCTGTGGGATGTGCGTCACGGGCACCTGGTGCCCCGTGCCTCGGTTTCCCCTCCCAGGGACACAGGGCCCTGCGGGCAGGGGCTGGGTGGGCATATAGGGACATGGGTTGACGCTTGTGGTGATCCCCCCAGCCCCATTTTTGTCCCTGTAGTCACATCGTACAAAGCCACCCGACCCCTTCCTGGGTCTGTCTGCACGGGGGGCTCTGGGGGGGGTCAGTCAAGGCTCTGTGGCTCCTGTGCACCCCAAAAATAACCCGGTGGCACTGATGCAGTGCAGGGGTGCAGGTCTGTGGGTACCATGGAGAGGGTGGGCTGGGGGCTGCCTGGCTGCGGGGGGCCCTTAGGCTCGTCCCCCTCCTTCAGGGGCTGCAGAGGGGGGGCCAGCCGATTCCGCACAGAGCCATCGATCCACTCCGGGGCCGGGTCCCCCAGCTCCTCGCCGAAAGGAGCCCTAATCCTCCGTGACACGGTGCCCAGCTCCGTGGTGGCTAATTGCAGTGTCCCCAGCTGAGGATTACGGTTTAAAGCAGGGAAGGAGCAGCGGGAGCAGATGAGCTCCTGAGCAACAAAGCTCCTGTTTCCCTGCAAAACGACTTTTATTAGGGGTATAATTAAAAGCTGACAGGAGGGGAAAATCACGGGGACGGTCAGGGCGAGGGATGAAGCCACCCGAAGGTCCCTGTGTCCCCCCCAGGCATCTGACCCGCCAGCCCCCGGCTCCGACCGCAGCATTTCTGGCAGGGCAGGAGACAGCGAGGTGCTGGGCTGGCGAAGGAAATCCAAACTCAGCCCCTATGAAAGGGGCTTTGTGTGCCCGGGAAGGAGAAGCCCTCCTCCTTTTTCTCCTCCTCCTCCTCCTCCCCAGCTGCAGGGCCTCTTTCCCGCCTGGGGGTGGCCTTGCTGTGGGTGCTGGAGGGAAACTGAGGCACGGCGCAGCATGGCAGCCCCGTGGCCTCCTGTCCTGCTTGGGCTCCCACAAGGGCTTTTCTCCATCGCTTACACCGGTGGCGTGAGCAGGGGCCACGCGCCGCGGTTGAGCCGGTCCCTGGGGACATGGTGGTCTCTCAGCCCAGGCGGTGCTGTCCCTGCGGGGTCCCTGGGGTGGGTCCTCCCCGCCGGGGCTGGCCAAGGCTTGGGGAGTGGGGAAGGAACCGTGGGGACAGAGGGACATCACGGGGACGGAGGGACATTTTCCCCTGTCCTCTTCACGGCACCATGATTGCCCTTTCCCCAGCACTGCCGCGTGCCTCAGTTTCCCTTTCCTCCCTTGTGAGCACCACGGCTGCTGTCCGGCACGATGGGACCCCAGATTGCCCTGGGAGGGGTTCAACCCACATCGGCGACCCCAGCTGCCCCCCGTGGACGTGGCCGAGGACCCCTGGGCAGGGGACGCATTACAGCACCTGATATTTTGCACGTCCCTGGAAAGAAGCTCTCAGGAACGTCCCTCCTGTGCCGGTCGGGTCCCATTGCAAAGAGGAGGGTGGGTGCAGGCAGAGCCCCCCCAGCTGGGTGCTGGCCCACGGGCTACCTTGCCCCGGCCCCGGCCCCGGCGGGCGGTGGGGGGCTTGTTCTCCGCCTGGACAGGAAGACGAATGAATTCCATTACGGGATCGCGATTTTATTCCACGTGTCAGGGAGCCTGAGATTAACTTGCTCACCAGGCTGTGACAAACCCAGACACCCGCGTGCACGCGCTCGGGCGCGGGGGCTTCGCACACTCGCCGGGCATGGAGCCGCATGAGACCCCGCCGTGCCCGTCCCCACTGCCACCAGCTTGGGAGCCCTCTCGGCACCTGGGGAGGGTGGCACTGGCCAAGGTGGGGGCCTGGTGCTGTCCCCTGTCCTAGAGGTCCTTCGGCCACCCAGGGATGCAGGTCCTGCAGCCAGGCGAGGGGTGAAGCATCCTCCTGGTACAGCTGCCCTGTAGCCCGGCACTGCGTGCAGCAAAAATAATGGGCTGGGAGGAAGGTGAGAAGGGGGACACGGAGGTTTGGGGGATTCGGGGGATGTGTTGTGAGGGCTGGCGGTGCTGGGGACGTGACAAGGCCAGCGGACCATTCTCACCTCACCCCAGCTGAGCAGCTGCCCACCCCGGGAGAGCGTGACAGGGCCGAGCATCCACGCCAGGGCTGCGCATCCGCGTGCACGGAGCCGTGCCGTGCTGTGCCGTGCCGTGTAGCGGGGCCGGCTGCTCTCCCCTCGCCACCCCCCCTGCGCGGGCGCAGGCAGCTGGCTCTGTTTGCTGGAGGCTTTGCGCATTCCAGTTCGTGGGTCACTCGCCTTCGAAACCTCTCCGGGGACGGAGGCAGTTGGGAGCCGTAACAAACAACCCAAGGGCTCCGATGACGCCCGCGCCCGGCGCTGCCTGCCAGCGCTGGAGGGGAAGGCCTGGGAGACGCCGCCCCGCTCCCCTGGGGTGCTGGAGGGCAGCTTTGGGGTGGTGCTGGGAGGTCCCAGTAAAAATAACTGGGGAGGGAGGACACGCTGAGCGGGACTCCTCGCAGGATGTGGGAGCGATGACTTCTTGGGGAGCGATGGGTGTGCAGGAGGGATGCTCCGGTCCCCGCTGCTTTTGGAGCGCCAGGGTGCGGAGGGGGGGTGCCGGCAGCGGGGCATCATTGGGATCCGTATGGGGAGGTGGGGGGAGCCGGCGGGGCACGGTATGGGCAGGAGGGCAGCGCAGGCAGCGGGCAGCGAGCTTGGGGTGGCCCGGCTGGGGCTTGCTGAGGGTTGGTTAATGTGTCCTGGAATGCGCGTTGGAGCCGTCCCGGGGAGATCAAGGGTCCGGCGGAGCGGCGGGAGCGCGGCGTGGCTCGGGGGCTGCGGGGCCGCGCGCCGGGGAGGCTGGGCGGCGCGGGGAAGGTCAGCCTTGGCCAGATGCAGCCACTCCACCCTCCTCCAGTGCTTTGCACATTAATGCAAATGCACTGGCCTGAGTGGTTCATTAGCAGCATGTGGAATGGAATAATGCATCCGCATCCCATTAGCCTAATGAAAAAAAGGGAGCCGGCACCTGGAACAAAGCTGCCGACTCTTGGCTAGTGCTCTGGCTTGGCCATGCTTGGGCTGTGGGGCCCCCCCTTCCCTTCCCCTCCCCTCCCCTCCCTTCCCTCCGCCACCCCGGCCATCGCCTGCCGGGTCCTCCCAGCATCCTCGCACCCAGCGCCGCATGAGGGGACGCGGTCCCCAGGACATCCCCGCGGCGGGGTGCAGCCCCAAGGGGACCCCAGGGCGGGCAGAGCCAGTCCCAGTGTCACCCCGCTGCATCCTGGGGTGGGGTGGGGGGGACACCCCGAGCCAGCAGTGCCGCAGAGGCGCTGGCCGGGTGTCGGTGCCGGGCGGCGAGATGTCCCCGCGTCCCTGGGGCTGGGAGCTCGGAGCCTGAAGGATTAGAGGAAACATTGCCAAACAAACCAGGCTGTGCCGGAACCAATTAGCCTCCAGCAGGCAGAGTTTCAGATGCTGTTATTTCTGCCTCTTCTCTTTTCTCTCCCTCCTTCTGTCTCCCCCTTTCCCCCTCCCCGGCCCTCCCCAGCCCCTCCTGCCCGCCCCCAGCATCTCTGCTCTCGCCATTCCTCTCCGTGTCGGAGCTTGTTTTGGGCACTGGCTCTGGAGTGAGTCATGCCGCGCGTAGGGGATTTTAAAAGCTTTCTGCTGTCGCTGGGAAGCCGGTTTGGGCTGCTCCGACGCTGGGGGTGGAGCGTGATGCTTCGCAGACAACCCTCGTCTGGGGAACCCAAAAAAAATCCCCCGCCCCGGCGCCCTGAACCCCTGGGGTCCCACGAACGCCCCCCCACACCCCTTGCCAAGGCCGGCTCGGTCACCCCAGCCAGCGGTTGAGTCACAGCCGAAACTTTCGAGCCGTTGGAGCTTCCTCCGCCGGGGCCCCTCTCCGAGGAAGTGGTCTGCCGGGGTGTCGAGCCCAGCGGGGCGGTTGCCCCGGCCCCGACGGGTGCAGCACGCAGGCGCGGGCGGCCGGCGCTGGAGGTTGAAGCGTGGGAGATTTTTTTTTTTTTTCCCCCCCTCCCTCCCTCCTTCCCTCCACCGCCGCCTCCGCCAGCCCCGCTGCCAAGCCCGGGGTGGGGGGGGCCCTTCGGCGCGACCCTCTCGCCGGTCCGCAGCTGGCCTCGGTTTCTCCCCCTCCCTTCATCCTCCTCCTCCTCCTCGCCTTGAGCTGTGCTGCTGAGGGACTGCAGCTCCCGTGGATCAGGAGGAGATTTAGGTCAAGCGCTCGACTGAGTCGAAACAGCCATCTGTGTGCGGAGGAAACCGGCCACCCAGAGCCCCCGGCACGGCTGGCCCGGCATCGCTACCGGGTCCCGGCACCGCCAGCACCCTCCGAACCCTGCGGCCGGGCACACAGGCTGCCTTTGTCTTTGGCAAGGAAAAAAAACCCCACCCAAAGAATAAATAAATACATGGGGGGAAAAAAAATCCCCCTGCCCACCCCTTCCGTCACCCCCAGCTCTGCCGTGGGCATCGCCGCTGAGCACCGGGAAGTTTGGCACGGAGCGGCCGCGGCACCGCTCCAAGGTCGCCCTGACATGCCGCGGGAAGGTGCACGCCCGAGGAGGGAGGCCGGCGCAAGCCGGGCTGGGGATGTGGGTGCCGAGGGCTGGAGCCGGCCCCCAGCGCCCACGGTGCAGGCAGGGCGGGAGGCGCAGGCAGGAGGGAGGCGCTGGCTGCCTGCCCGGAGCCTGGACTCCTGGGTTCCTGCAGGAACAGGGTGGAGCGGGAGGAGGCCGGGGAGCTGGTGTCATCCTGGCCACGGCGGGGGGGAGCGTTTCCCTCCCCGGGAGGGTAGGGGGCTCCGCACGGACCATGGGGTGCGGAGCCGCTCCCCACCTGCCGTCGTGCCTCGGTTTCCCCAGGTGGGGAACCGCCTGCGGGGCAGCCCAGGGCTGACAGCGCAGCCAGACACCCCGGCAAGGTGGGGAGCCCCCGGATGCCCCTTCGCACCCCGTGCCAGGGCAGGGGCGGCCGCGGCCCCTCCTGCTCTCCACCTGCCAGCTTCTTGCTTTCTCCATTTCCTTCCGGAGCCATTTTTCGCTTGCCGGTGTCTTTGTCGCTGCGCCTGTGCACACACCCGTACGCGGGGAGAGGAAACGCCACCGGTGCCGTGGGAGGGCCGGCGCGCGCCGGACGGGACTTCCCGCCACGGTCGGTTTGGCTCACCCCAACCGTGCAACGAGTTGTGCTTGTTCTCGGGACAGAACCTGGCCGGGCGCAGGGATGCTCCCCGGCACCTCACCCTGTCCGCCGCCCGCCTGGTGCTCTGCCCGTGCCCCGCCGGGCCCCTCGGGAGCCCGTCGATCTGCCCGTCGTGCTTGGTAAGGAGCTTTGCCCGCAGCCTGTTTGCACGGTAATCCCGCTTGGTCGGGGGGATTACGCGTGGGGAGAGCCGTGGGGAGCCCGGAGCGCCCAGGGGCCGGCAGCTGGCTTTTGGAGGTCGGGGTTTCCCTCATTGCCGTGGGTTTTGGCTGGGAGAGTGACGGCGACGTCCTTGTGCCAGAGCGGGTCCCGCCGACCGGGGACCACTGGTATTCACCGCTGGCTTGCCCGCCCGGGGGGGCAAAGCGGGCAGGAGCCCCGCGTCCCTGCGGAGCCTCGCTGGGCAGGGGGCTGGCAGCTCTGCGGCGAGCCGTGCCGGGGCTGGGGCCGGTGCTTTCCTCCGGCGGGACCGCGGTGAGCGTGCCTGCATCCTTCGCCTGCATCCCTCCCTCCCTGCCCGCGGTGTGCTGGCGTGGCAGCGTGCAGGCACGTGCGGGCAGCGGTGAGGCGAGGCGGCTGCGAGGGGGGACACGCAGGCAGCGCATGGAGGAGATGTCCGGCATGGGGACGAGGGAGCTGGGCTCGGGGACGGGCTCTGATCGGGGGTCCCATCCTGGCTTCCCCACGGCCCTGGGTCCCCGGGGGGGCTTGGAGGGGGCTGGTGGATGCTGGGAGCTCGGCAGTTCTTTATGGTCTCAGAGGGCTCCATTAATTCTTTAAATATCCAGCCTTTCCAGGTGGGTTTTGTTGAAAATTAATTTCCGGAGCTATTTTAATTTTGCTGTATTTAATTTGCTGTTTATTTTAATTAATTAACATCGGGAAAATCTCTTCTCCCGAGCATCCTGCAGCCGTCTGGGGTGGCTGCACCCGGGAGGCGACAGCAAGGGGGTGTCACAGGCGCAAGGGGCACCGACGGGGAGGGTGCCCGGCCCCCACGGTGCCCACCCGGCTCTGCCGCACCTGCACCGACCTGCCCGGGTGAACAGGCTGTCGGCACCCACCCGCTCCCTGGGATGGGCACGGGGAGGCGGCGAGCTGGGTCTCTTCCCAGCTCCGTGGCTCATCCCGGGGTTTGCTGCCTGGGATGGTCGCTGCATCTCCTGGCTGGGAGATGGCTCGGGTCCGGCACCCGTAGGAATGCAGCATGCGGTGGTCCGGCCATGCCACGCCATGCCATGCCACACCGTGCCAAGCGGCAGAGCCCTGGTTTAAAAGCCCAGCATGGAGCTGTTTCGACCCACACCTGCTCAGAGGGACGCGGGGCTGAGCTCAGCCTCACGCTCCCATCCCCGCATCCCCCCTGGTGCTCAGTGCTCCAGCTCTGGGGCTGGCCGGACCCCTGCGAGGGGGTCCCTGGGGGGGAGGCGGGTAAGCAGGCGGGGGGAAAGGGACGGAGCCGCCTTCCTCCAGATCAAGGCCTCTGGTCTCTCGCATGTCTAGACGCTGCCACACACACCTAATGTGGTTCTTGGCAGGAGCCGCGGCTGCTCTCTCTCGAGGTTAATTGCTGCGCGCGGAGCTCTGCAGACAGATAGCCGGGCTCCGTGCTGCCCCCAGGACACCCGCCTCGCCCAGCCCCTGCCTTGGCTGCAGCCCCCCCGGCCGTGCTCGGTCCCCCCGGGGTGTGCTCGGTCCCCCCGGGGTGTGCTCGGTCCCCTCCAAGGATGCTCGGACTCCCCCCGGGACAGAGGAGTGGAAAGGGGGATACAGAGGGGGTGCTGCTGTGCCCAGCCAGGCAGTTTGGGGTGCAGCACTGAGCAATGACAGGGGATCCCCCGGTTTTGGGGAGCAGGTAGGGATGGAGGAGAGGTGATGATGGTGCTTTGCAAGGGGTGGTGGCAGCCCCGGGGGCTTTGGAGCCAGAGCCAGAGAAGAGTTAACGGCCTCTCCCTCACCGGCTCGGCGCTGCCGCCGTCCTCCTGCCTGCTCTTGGCAAGGCGGCCGGGCTAGATAAGGGGAAGCGCGGCGGGGGGAGCCGGACAAAGGCAGAGCCTTATTCAGCCTGCGTGGTCGGATCCAGCCTCCGGAACGGGAGCCGGAGAGAGACGCGGCGGGGACTGGGGTGGGAAGAGCCATTTCATCCTCTGGCCCCAACATCTGGTGGAAAGCAGGGCTGGGGAGGGGGGAACGCCGGGGATGCCACAGGGATGAGCCCTGGGGCTCGGCTGGATCCAGGCTCCAGGGACGGGCTGGATGAGCCCATTCCCAGTGGCTGCTCTTGCAGAGGAGCCCAGAGGTCTCCAGGACACACAGGGAGCTCAGGGCAGCCAGACACCGGCACCTTCCCGGGAGCACCGTGGGCGAACGCTGCCGTAACGCCACGCTCGGAGACGCCGGCAGCGCGAGCCCGGTCCACGTATGGCCCCGTGCGTAGGGAGCGGCTTCCCCGTGGGCGAACCAGCGCCTTGCCCGGTCAGCTGCTGGCTCCTGGGTGCCATTGTCGAGGCCGGGTGATGCAGAGCAGGGCTGGAAGTGGTGCGTCCCAGCATGGGAAACACGTTGGGTCACCAGAGGGAGATCCCCAAAGCACAACGTCCGCTCTCCTCGCATATGGCCGGTGCCAGCGTTGGGGTCCGGGCTCGGTCCTGTGTCCCAGGGCCATGTGAGGGTGAGCGTCAGCCCTGGGACCTGCCCTGCACAGGATCCCCGGGGAATTGGGTGAAGGTTTCGGTCTGAGCTGTGTTTTGGTTTGGGGTTTCGTCATGTTTTCATGGCAGGGAATTTCCGTTCCTAACCAAAGACAAGAGAAAAAAAAAAAAAAAAGAAAAAACCAAAAAAAAAAACCAACCCCTGCGTTGAATTTTTGCCAAAGAAATGGGATGTTTCCATTCTTGTTTTGGCTTTTGGCAGCCCCAAACTGCAGCCAATGGAAGAAAATATCTGTGTGGAAATGCTGCTGGCCTCCTCCGCGCGCTGCAATGGTTGTTTCAGACCAGCCGGGCTGGGAGCTCCTGCCCCCACGGCCGGGTGTCTTCAGGGGGGTTTTGGGTGCAGAGGGCGACTTTTGGCATAAGGAGAAACTCGCAGAGAGCGTGAGAAGGAGCACGGACCCTCCCAAGCGCGACACCGGCCACCGCTCCTCCGGTGCTCTCCTCCCCGCGCCGTGCTCTTTGCAGAGGACATTGCCATGAGAACGGGATCATTGTTTTGTGGGGAGCATCGACACGAAGCAGGCGAGCGGCTGCAAGGACACCGGTGGCACGCGGAGCTTGCGGTTCCCACTTGTCCTTGCAGCGGGTCGCTCTCTCCTCCCCAGCTGGCGGCAGAGCCACGTTTGGCTCCGGCGCATGCCGTGCATTGCCGTCCTCCTGCCGCGCATCGCCTCCCCTCCCGGCATCACCCAGCCTCCCCACCCCTCCCCGCCACCCTGCTTCGCCCCCCCCTCCCCGGTTTTTGGGGGACCCTCTGCGGGGCCGCGATGCTGCAGCGGGTGGGGTGAGGAGGAGCGGCCGCTGCAATGCTTAAATGAGGTTGGGGTTGGTTTTTTTCCACCGCCCCCCCCCTCCAGTCCATGCTAGGAAGAATTACAGTAGCCCAGGCATCTGTTCTGGCAGAGTCGAGCTAAAAACCTTGTCCTGGGCTTGGCAAACCAGCCGGCGCAGCCGACAGCTTTTCCAAGGGCAGCCTTGGCGGATGCGGAGCAGCAGGTTGACATTGCAGGGAAAGGAGCCCTGCGCCACGGGCACTGGCCCTGCGCCCCTCTGCTCCCACCCGGGCGATGGGTGAGTGGGCTGGGGGGGGGCGTCCCGCGGGGAGGATGAGTTGCAGGATGCTGCTAAACCCTGTCCCCAAAAAGCAGTGTTCTCCGACAGGTCTTTGTTCAGAGCGGGGAGGAGGGCGGCCGGTGCCAGCGCATCCCGGGCTCCTCATCCCCGGGCAGGGAGGACGGCTCGCGGGATGGAGGCAGGATCAGTCCCTCAGCAGCCCCTTGTGTGCCCATGGGAGCGGGTTGCAGAGCCCTGCAAGGGACCACCACCAAACACCCCCCCCACCCCGTTAGCTGCTTCTCATGTGTGCGACCCGGAGAGGTCCCTTGGGGTCCCCAGGCTGTGCAGCATCCCCCATCACTGCCACCCTGTCCCCGCTGGGCACCGCACACCTCGCAGCCACCCCACGGGTCCCGCTGTCACCCACCGTCCCTGGGAGCACCACGGGTGCATGCAGCGGTGGCACCAGGAGATGCCAGGAGCCTGGTGTGCCTGGCCGGGGGCTCAGCCGCCCCTCGTGCCTCCCCCCGCCCCGCCATGCCCTGATCCTGCCCAGGCCTGCGAGCACAACCGCGGTGCGGGTAATTAGCAGTAAATCTCTGCGTGCGTCTCATCAGCTCGCAGGAGCTGGGCTTGGCACGGCTGGCGTGGAGGATGCTGTTTGAAGGCACCTTTGCAGCCGCCCTCCCGCCCGGCGCCCGGCACATCGCCGTATCGGTGCCGCAGAGCGGCCGCCAGCACCGTGCACGGGCCGTACCCGTGCCCCAAGCCAGCAGCGGTCGAGGCAGGGGGAGGCAAATCAGCGCAGCTGGGCAGGGAGGTGGGGAGGGGGGGTCCTGCCGGAACGCCAGGCTCAGAGCTGGAGCGTGTCAGGCACAGATGGGATCATTAGCAGCGGTAAAAATTATCCAGCCCCTCTTAAAAACCCAGGCACAGCAACCCGACCCCACAGGCTCCCGTGGCGGCAATTCCCACCGGAGCGGTGTCCGTGTTCCCTTCCCCTGCCGTTAGAGTCCATCCCCAGGCCGGGAACGGGGCCGCGGCCACCCTTCACGTGCCACCACGTCCCTGCCGCCTGGTGCCCGGCGAGGTGACCCCCTCGCCTTCCCCTCTGCTGGGGTGTGGGCTCGCTCCTTCCCCCAGCCCCGGGGATGGGCACCCTGACCCCGCACCCATCCCGGCCCCGCTGCTGGGCGAACCCCATCCCCACAGGCATCCCCCCCCACCCTCCGATCTGATCCGATCCCATCCGATCTGCCCTGCACGATTTCCTATTTCTTTCTTAATGCGCCCGAGCCTCCTGTTTGCTTTTTTAACTGCAGTAACCACAAGAGGGAAGTTTCGGAGCGGTACGAGCCCCGCTCCGCTGGGAAGGGAGAGCCGCCACGACGCTGCCGCCCATCACCGCAGCACCGCAACCGGAGGCTTCGCTGGCACGGTCCGGGAGGTGGTGGCGGTTGTGCTCTCCATCCCCCTCTCCCTACCCCTCTACCCCAGCCCCTTTTCTCTTCAAAGTGGCAAATTTGGGGCTGTTTCGGTGTTGCCGAAGGGACTCGGTCGTCGTCGTCGTTCCCCCCCCCCAGCACCAATCGATTGCTCTGCTCGCTCCCGCTCGCTTTTTTTTCTGTTTGTTTGCAGCCGCTTGAGGGCTCTTGTGATGAATCCAGCCTGGACAGATTTCAAGAACAGCTGAAACGCAGCCCGGGGTGGGGGTGGGAGTGGGAGGGCAGCGGGGCCGGCCAGCACCAGAATGCAAAATGGTGCAGCGGGCAGAACCGGCACGGTGGGACAGGCTTGCGCCGGGTCCCGCTCAAGGACCGGAGAGGGATGGGGAGCGATGGCGGTGCCACCCCAAAGCTCTGGGCTCCGTGGCTCGGCAGTGCGGGGACCGTCTGGGTTCAGTGGGGCCGGGGATTTGGGGGGATGCGTGGGGAGCGGGCTCAGCCCCCACACCTGCCTGCTGCCTGCTGCCCGCGGCCGCCGCTGGGAGCTGGGCTGCGCTCCAAGCCAGCCCCTAATTGCGCCGGCGAAGGGCCGGTCCCGCTGGCCTGGTGCGGCCGGGCTGTGCCGGGGCTTGGGGTCGCACCTGCGAGGGGCCGGGGGGGGGCCGCGCCAGCTCTGCCGCCCACCCTGCCACGCCAGGTGCCGTCCATCCCCGAGCGGCCCCAGGGACCGGCCGCCCGGCCTTCCGTCGCTGTAAAATGGCGGCTTTTTAATAAAAAAGGAAACTCTTCCAAAAACCCCAGCGCAAGGAGGAGGGTGAGCATCTCCCCGCACCCCCAGCCCCGGGCCGCCAGCTTTGCCGGGGGGCGGGGGGGTGATGGCAGCAAAGGCGGGGTGCACGGCCATGCCGGGGAGGGGACAGAGACACAGGGGGCAGGAGGAGAACCAGACCCTCGGTGGAAATCACCCCGGCTGAGGCGGTGCCGATTGGCGAGGCGGCGGCTGCCGTGGTGCCGGGTGCCGGGGTCGGCTGCAATTTTGCAGCCGTGACTCTGGAAGAGAGCGGGACGCGTGTGTGCGCGCGTGTGCGTACGAGTGTGCGCGCAGGCGGGAGGGATAATTAGTTCCTACTATAGCACTTCTCACTCAAAGTGCTTTTTAAAAGCCTCCATTCATTAGTCTTCACGGCTCCCCCGAGGTGTCGTGTCCTGGTTCTCTCCCCCCTCCGACTTCCCACCTTCCCTGGAGCAAGCGGGGATCCTGAGCCGGGGACGGGGAGGGTGACGCTGCCAGCAGACGCCGAGTCCTTGTAAAACCTGAGGACGTGGCAGCGGGGCTTTTGGAGACCGTCCCGGCGTCCCCCGTCCCGGCGGGGCTGATGAGGCGTCGCGGGCACACGGGCATCGTTGGAAAGTTCCCGTCGAGGCTGGGCTGTGCCGGGTTCTGAGTGCCGGGGAGGAGAGCGGGATGGCGAGGATGGGCTGTGGGTCCGGTGGGTGCCACCGCCGGCTGCACCCGGAAGGAGCGGTGCCCCTCCCCAGGGTGCCACGGAGCAGCACGGCGCTGCTGGTTTCCAAATTACCCGGTGTGTGCCGGGCTCCCAGGGGTCACCGGGTGGAAGGACGGAGGGTGCCGGAGGGTGCCGGTGCTGCTCAGCCCCCGAACCCGAGCATCGCCGCTGGGCGAGGGAGCGGGGGGGGTGCCCGGGCGCGTGCCCCTGGCGGGGCGCCGGGGCCGGCGGGGTGCGGAGGCGGGCGGGCGCTGGCAGAGGGCCTTCTCTGCAAACCCTAACCTTATTTTCCCAGGTCCGACGCCAGTTTCCATGGAAACAGCCGGGAGCAGAAATGGGAACCAGAATCCAGAAATGCGAAGCCTCGAGCTGCCGTTCGCCTTCCTGGATTCCCGCTCCCCGTGGCCCCGGGATGCCGGCTGGGTGCTGGCCATGGGGCACCCACGCTGCTCCCAGCGTGCTGGGGTGCAGGGCTGGCCCGCTTGGGCACCCCACGGGGTTGGGGTGCTCCTATGTCCTTGCACGCTGCAGCACCCATGCACGGTGTGCAGCCTGTGGGGATGTGCACGGTCTGCACGGTAGTGTCGTGCAGTAGGCAGGGGGTACTGCAGGCAGGGGGTACCGCAGGCAGGGGGTACTGCGGGCAGGAGATATTGCAGGCAGCACCGTGCGCAGGCAAGTTCAGACGACATCTGCACACATCTGCACGTCTAGATGGTGCACGAGGGTGGGTGCGATGTACACGTGCGCTGTATAGGTGTAAGGGGGGCGTGGGCACGGCATGTATCAATAACGTATGGTCTGTGTGTTCAGTGTTACTGGTGTGCACTGGGAGGACCCCAGTCCCGTGGCGGTTCCCAGTCCTGTCCCTGCCCTGGTGTCCCCAGCTCCAGGACACAGAGGGGACAGGGGACCCCAGCAGCCTGGGGAGGGGCAACACCAGCCGGCCCCGTCACGGGGACCTGGGTGCTGGGTGCTGCACACAAACCCAGGGGTATGGCTGTGGGGGGAGGCCCTGCTCGCCCCCCCCCCGGGGCTCGGAGCCCCCCCAGACTGCTCCGGGCAGCCAAAGCAGAGCCACGTTTGCATCCCACAGAGCCGAGCCCCGAGCCCTGCGCTGTGCCGTGCCGTGTCCGTCCAGCCTGCGCCTTCCCCGCCGCTCACCGACCTCCTGCACGCGTGTGCTCGCCTCGCACAGGCGTGTGCAAGCTCAGCCCGCGGTCCCTCGGGTGTGCAGTGGCATGTTGCGTTCCCACATGAGCTCACAGGAGCCGGCATCCGTGGAGTGGGACATCGGTGTCCCCCGGCACATCCCGGCCGGTGATGGGGATCGCTCAGCGCCATCCCGGCACCGGCCGGTCCCATCCTCCCCGCAGCACCCCACCACTCCCCGCAAGCCGATTTCCCCACGGGCTGGGGCACGGCTGGAGCCGCTCACGGCTACCGGATCCCGGCACCCATCCCTCGCTTCCGTCCCCCATCCCCACGCCGCACCCCAGGGGCAACGACAGCACCGTTGCGACGCCTTCTCCCCCACGGCACGCGGAGCCGTGGGCGCGGGCATTGCCGCCATTGTGTGCGCGCACCGTAATACATCATTTACAGACGGACAGGTATTAAGATACATTATGGATAACTCACAGAGAGAGACGCTATTAATAATACAGACACATACAGAGGGAAGAAAGTGCACACTTGATTTCCATGTTGCTACCAGGAGTTGTGAGGCTGGCTCTGGCTGCCTCTTCCCACACGTGACTGCAACACAGTGGGTAGCTGACAGCCCAGAGAGCCTGGCTTGGGGCCAGGAAAAAGCAGAAAACACAATGTCTGTGCATATCCTCTCTCTTAAAATAACACTCCAACACCGTCTGAGACGAATTAAAATAAGATCAGGAGCGGTCTCGCGAAGAGAGGAAGACGAAGAGGGAAAGGCAGGCAGGGGAACGGCCGGGGCTGGGCGGCTTTAGACCCCGGCGGGGAAGGAGGGGGCTTGTTTTGCAGGGTTAGAGTTTAAAATAAAAAGGCTGAAGGAGAAAGAGAAGGCGAGCTGGGAGAAGCAAATCCCTGGCGGGGAGGGGAGCGATGCCGGCGGCGGTGCTGGCTGTCCAGCACATGGCTGTCCTTTGGAGGGGAGCCGCGGCAGGGCGGGGGATGCGAGCGCAGGCTGCATGATGGAGAGCATCAGGAATTTCCTGCAGCTGAGGAACACACCAAATACCAGAATGCAAGAGCGAGCGGAGGAGAGCAGGGTGCCGGGGAGGGAATGACGGGGAACGGACGGGGGGGGGGGGGGGGGGGGGGGATGCAAAGGGCTTGAAATAACCGGCGGGGAGAGCAGCGAGGGCAGGGGGCAGTGGGGTGGGGGGCACCGGGCGGGGGGAACCTGGTGCTTTGGGGCTTTTTTTCCATCTCTTCGCCTTTATTTTTTTGCTGCTTTTTTGAAGGAGGTGCCCCGCGGCGCTGCCTGCGCCTGCAGGCCCCTCTCCCTCCCGCCCGCTCCCTGCCCGAGCAGGGGTTTGGTGTGTTTTGGGGGTTTTACATCTTTCCTCCCCTCTTTCCCCCGGTTATCTGGTGCGGCGCCGGGGGACGTGGGGATCGGTGACGGCGGGGCGTGGGGTCCCGCAGATCCCTGCCTCTGCCATGGGGCCGGATCCGGGCTCAGGTCTCTGGGAGCAGGTACATCCCTGCGGGACGGTGTCACGGGAGAGCGGGGGCCCTTCGGGCGGGGGGACCCACCGTGCAGGCAGCGAGGGCAAACGCTGCCCGAGGAGCCATGGCAGCACCTCCCACACATGTAACGAGTTTGCCAGGCGCCCTTTGGCCGCGCTCCTGCTTCTCCCTGGGCCGGGCTGGGTTAAACACAACAACCCAAAATCCCCAGGCAGGCTGTGAGCCCCCGAGGCCGGAGCTGCATCCAGGTGCAGCCCGACCTCTCCCTCCTCCTCGGCCACCCCCGGCTCCCCCCTGCATCCAGCTCCTGGCTGCATCCAGCCCCGGGTCCCCCGGGGATGCTGGGGGGCCGGAGGGGAGGGGAGATCAGAGGGGGCATCTTGCAGTGCCGGATCCAGGTAGCCAGAAGGTCGCACTGAAAATCTGGAAGTGGAGTTTGGAGCTCAGCAGAGCGGTGAAATCCGTCTTGCTTTAGGGCAGAGAGGAGGAGGAGGAGGAGGGAGAAAGATGCAGTGAAGGGAGCGGGATGAGAGGGGCTGCGTCCCCCCCATCTCGGGGCGCTGGGTGTCCCCGGGTAGATGCCGTGCTACGGCCGGGGCTCTGCCGAGCATCACAGCAAAGCGAGTCGGGGGCGTTTTGGGGACGAAGAGGAGGGAGCAGCCCCTGAGCAAGCGCTGGAGCCCAACCAGGCGATGCCGAAGGCTTCGCAGCCCCCTCGCCAGGTGCCTCCCGTTTCCACCGATTCCAGGCCGCGGCGTCCCCGCCATCCCGGGGCGAGCGGTGACCCACACCTGCCAGGGCCCCGCCGGGGACCGGGATGCTGAGCAAGGGCTGAGCTCATTAGCAGGCTCCAGCCTCCCCAGCACCGGGGGTCAGAGAGCAGCAGCCCGGGGCGGGGGGCGTTGGGGCGGGGAAGGGGGGGGGAGCGCGGCTGGAGGCGCTTTGTGTGGGCTGGGAGCCCCGCCGGCCCCCACCAACCATCCCGGCTCCCGCGATGCTTGTCCCCAGGGCTGGGGGTGCAGCGTTACCGGATGGGGATCCAGCAAGCAAAGTGGAGGCAGTGTCGAAGCGGGGGTTCCCCAGGGGCTCCCCCCACCCAGTGCTGCACCCCACTGTGATTTTTCCTCCCTCTCCCCCCTGAAAGGCACCCAGGTTCCTTCATTGCAGATGGTGAGCTCTTGGTCTGGGTGCAAGGAGGGGGTACCTGTGTCCCCCCCCAGTGTTCCCAGGCGCCGTCGCTCCCTGTCCGGCATGGAGCAGGGTGTCTGCTGGCCCGATGCGTGCTCCTGGCCCTGCTCGGGGGGTCCAGCACCATGGGGGTGAGAGGGGCCCAGCTGGGGCGCAGAGAGACGGGGCTGTGGGGGGGGGACCCCAGAACCCCGTCTCTGGCTTACAGACCTGGGGGTGAGGGGCTGCCGTGCCCACCGTCACCCTGCCTGGGGGGGAGACGTGAAGCCTGTGCCCCCCCCAAGGTTGGGGTGTCTTTCGTTAGGTGTCAGCTGCTAATTGGCCCCTCTGCAAAATTGTGCAATAGTGTGGGGGGGTCCCTTCCTCCAGGTGCCTCCCCCAATCTGCCCCCTCCGGTTGTGCCTGCCTGGCATGGGGCAGGGTCCCCCATCAGTTTGGGTGGATGCCTGGCGTGGGCTGCCCACGGGGGACGTGGCACCTTCGCTTGCACCGTGGGGTCCAGTCGCGCTCCTCCACCGCCCCTTTGGCCGGAGCGTGCTGGGAGGGTACGGGCAGGGTGCCGGTACCTGCCCTTGGTTTGGGGACAGCGTGGGATTTCACCGTGCAAAACCATCACCAGCAGATCACAGGGTGCCCTGGTCTCCCCGGCCCCCCCGGCCCCCCCCCCCCCACCCCCACATGCCTTTGCTTGGGGCTGGCCAGCGGGGAGGCCGCCTGGCCGCAGGGGCCGGAGGCGGGCGATGGAGTTGGGGGGGGGGGAGGATACTGGCTGGAGCGAGTCTGAACCTGGCATCTGTCGAATGTCACCTTACCCAGACAGTCTGTGCTTCCCTGTCTCCATATCAACCGTTCTGCTCCAGCCACCTGCGGGGGGGTGGCAGGGAGCGCCTTTGGGGAGGAGGAGAGCTCGCTTGCCGCTGGCTCCTCGCTCTCGTGCAGCAGCCTCCCCTTCCCCTCCCTGCTCACCCCCGGGGTGCGAGGCCCCAGACTATAAATCGTGGCGCAGGCGCACACCGATGCTCCTCCAGCCACCTGGGATGCGCTTGGGAGACGGGGGGGGTGACCCCGGCACTGGCGACTCACGCAACCCCAAATTGCGTCGTCTGGCTCTGCCGTGCCTCAGTTTCCCCTCGCCGCAGTGGAGGAGCTGGGGTGCAGCGAGCCCCTACCTGGGCCGATGCCCCCGCACCCACTGGGCGCCTCCGCTCCCCGCCGAGCCCCGGCGCAGCTGTGGCGCAGGAGGGATGCCGGGGCTCGTTCCGCCCCAGCCTCAGCGGCAAGGGCCTCTTCCAACAGCTCTGCACGTTTCCCTGGACTGTCCCTCTTCCCTGCGACCAGATGTTCTCACCCTCCTCCCCCCGACGGGGTCCGGGCCAGAGCCAGCCCGCCGTGGCCGCGCCAGGACGGACACCGCCTGCCGGCATCCCTCCTCCTGCCCCGCATCTGGACGGCAGCCGGGAACGGGGGACTGGTGTCCTGCCCTTGGGGAAGGGATCACAGCACCAGGGCTTTGTATTTGGGGGGGGTGCTGGACTATTTGGGGAGATGCTGCACTATTTGGGGGATGCTGGAGCATTTGGGGGGCATGCTGGAGCATTAGGGGAGATGCTGGAGTATTTGGGGGGATGCTGGAGTGTTTGGGGTGAGGTGCTGGAGTATTTGGGGGGATGCTGGAGTGTTTGGGGGGATGATGGAGTATTTGGGGGGATGCTGGAGTGTTTGGGGTGGGGGTGCTGGAGCACTGGGGGGATGCTGGAGTGTTTGGGGGGATGCTGGAGTGTTTGGGGTGGGGGTGCTGGAGCATTAGGGGGATGCTGGAGAACTTGGGGAGATGCTGGAGCATCAGAGGGGTTGCTGGAGCATTTAGGGAGGTGCTGGAGCATTTGGGGTGGGGGTGCTTGGGCGTTGGGGGGATGCCGGAGCATTTGGGGGATGCACAGAGCTCCTTGCCGGTTTACACCTGCCCCAGTGCCGGGGCAGGCAGCAGAGCCGAATTCTTGCACCAGCGGTGCTGCGGGCAGACGGGTCGGGACGGGGCGTGCGTGTGCATGCGGGCCCCTCGCCGGGTGCGTGTGCAACGCGTGTGCCGAGCCACGTGGGGCGAGACGCTGGGCCGCGTGGATGCCGCTCTCGGGGCTGCGTGGATGCCGCTGGCGGTCCAGCCGGAACGCTTCCCGGCCGGGGCACCTCGGGAAGGCACGGGGAGCGCGGCAGGTGGGGACGGACGGACGGGCAGCCGGGGACGGACACGACCGCCCGCTCCATCCTCTCCCAACCATGCGCAGCGGCTCCTGCGAGTGTGTAATTTCACCACAGTGCCTAAACGAGGGACAGAAGTAAATTGACCTTTTAACCCGTTTTCCTACCAGGGGGATTATAGCCTGTTTCCTGTTAAATCTCTCCAAGAACTGGCTCCATCCTGCTCACGGAGCAGGGGGGGTGGGGGGGGGGACACCCACCCAAAGGGGACCTTTAATTCCCCTCCCCATCTTCCACCAACTCGCCTTTCCCACCCCATCCCACCTTCTCTCCCGTCTCCGCCGCATTCAAGTCTTTGGGGTGCGTTCACCAACCCCGGGAAAAACTGATGTGGAAAATTGCTGGGAGGAAGGAACCGAAGGCGGAGAGTGATAAATATTGAAAGGGTGGGATTTCGATGTAGGCTGCAACAGCTGTGCCGGTTACAGTGTCACACTATCTCTCCACAGGTTTACTGACCCATTTCCATTCACACGGCTGCCAGTATCTTAGCAACTGCAACAGTCCCCCAAGAACAGGCATATTGCCTGCTATTAGTGACTGCTGCAACTGTGTCAAGGTTAGCTCTCTCCCTCCAAGCCCTGCCGGGTTTGTTTTTCGCCCAAAGCCAGCTCAGGCTGTTTGGTGACATATCCCCCCAGCAACCGTCTTGGGTATTGGGTGTTCATCCCTTCCATGAAAAAATGCCGGCGGGGCTGGAGCGGTTGGTGGGGTGGGATGGATGGGGATGCGGGGTTGGGTGGTGGGATGGATGGGGATGCGGGGTTGGGTGCGCCAGGGGATGCTACGGGGTGTTGGGGATGGCGTGGGTGTGTGGTGCATCTCCAAAAATAGGAGTGCTGTCGCCCAGCTGGGTGTCACCGTCACCCCGTGCAGTGCCGAGCCCGGGGAAGTCACCCAGAGGTGGTTGAGGGCTGGCGCTGATCCCACCTGGGGTGTCGGTGGCTCAGCGCTGAGTGCTCCCATGGTTGGGCACGGGCAGGGGATGGCACCGGGGGCTTGGAGGGGGAGGCACGCGTCCATCGGTGCAGGCGAAGCCTGGCACCATCGTGCACCAGCTTGGGACAGAAGCGGCATCCGCTGTCAGCGCCTGTGGGCACGGGCTCAGCTTCGGCGAGGGTCCCCCCACACCACGTTTCCCCGTGCTCAGCCCCAGCACTGCTGCCTGAGAGCCGGGGCTGAGGGCTTGTCCTGTTGGGGCTGTGCCTTTGGGGGAAACTGAGGCACGCGGTGCCTGGGCAGAGTGCCGGCAGGGCGCTGTTCCCACTGCGTCCGAGCTCGGCAGGGCGCAGGGTGTGGAGCCAGGCCATAGCCACAGCAAGAGAAGGGACTTGTGCTCCCTCCGTGTCCCCCAAAACATGGCGATATTGGGGTGACCGAACCCACAGAGCGGGGAGAGACGCATCCCTAAAGCAGCCAATGCAGGGAGGGAAACTGAGGCACGGGCACCCATCAGGCAGGCAGAGCACCCCATCACCCAGCTCCCAGGTGGGTGCTCTGCTTGCTGGGGCCTCGCAGTTGCCCCTGGGCTGCACCCACTGGTGAGGAGCAGCGAGGTGGGTGCTGGGGCAGGCAGGGTGCGTCCGGGCTCCCCCACCCCGCACTGGCCGGTTCCCCCCCCCCCCGGCAGCGCTGCAGACAGCAGGCTCCACACCAGCACGGCCGCGGGGACGGCTGAGAGGGAAGCCACAAAAATGATTTAAGGGGCTGGCGGGATTGATTTATTAAGAACAATTAAAAGCGCTAAATACGCTTAGCTCAGCCAGACGCCGAGCAGGGAGCCTGGGGGGAAGAGACCTGTCTGCTGTATCCGGAGGGCGAGGCTGGCAGCGGGGGGGACCTGCGGCGCTTTTGCGGGGGGACGGGGTGGCACGGGGCTGGGATGGGGCAGCTGGGGAAGGAGAGGGGTGCTGGGCTGAAGGGTGATGGGATGGGCTGCAGCGCCCCGTGCGTGGGTTTGCACCCGGGGCTGGGTTTGCACCCAGGGGTGGGTTTGCATCCAGGGGTGGGTTTGCACCTGGGGCTGCGTTTGCACCCAGGGGTGGGTTTGCACCCGGGAGTGGGTTTGCACCCCAGCTGGAAGGCGCATGGTGGGATGCCGGGGGACAGGAGGTCCCCAAGCAGTGCTGAAACTGGGGGAACTGCTTAGGGCCAGTGCCAGCTGCAGCACGCCCAGTATGACCAGTAAGCGTTGCTGCCGCAGCCCTGTCTGGCAGTGCTACCCAGGGAGCTCTGCAAGGCCCCAGCAGCCGGTTTGGGGCTGGTGCTCGCCCAGCACCGACAGCATGCCGGGCCAGGCGTTCGGCAAAGGGAGGAGGCTCGGCCACCACGGGTGCGACCCACGGGACTCCTCACCGATGGGTGCCCATGAGGCCACCAGCTGCGTGTGTGGGTCCGAGGAGCTCGTGGAGCAGAAATCGTGGAGCATTGCGACATCTGCAAACCCGTGTCCTGCTCAGGAAATCCCAGCCAAAAGTCCTTGGAGGCTGGGAGAGTCCCCGGCCTTGTACAGACCTGCCCAGTCCCGGCTCCTCCCTGGGCACTGGTGACGGCTGCGGTGGGGGGGGGACAGGAGAGCTGCACCCACCACAGCTCTCCTGGGGTCCCCGGTGCTGTCACCCTGCGGGTGGGCTTTGCCAGGGGTGGCGGTTCGGTGTCCCCACCGTGCTGCTGGGGTGCTGGGATGCCAGGGGTGGGGGCTGTGGGCTGTGCTCTGCGTCCTCCCAGTCCTCGTGGCTGTCTGCAGTGGGAGCACTGGTTTTGTACCCATTCCTCAGCGCGGTGCAGGATCGGTCCCCACCCCTGGGCACGGCGGGCTGGCTGTGCGTAGGGGCAGCAGTTGGGGAGCCGGGTGATGCTGAGGGACATGGGGATGGGGAACTGTGCTGCCTTCCTCCCCCCCCTCCCCCCGCCACATCCCAGTGCTATCGGGGGGGTCGGGTTTTCGCGTTCGGGTTCAGCTCCCCCATGCAGAGCAGCTGCCACCTCCCCCTGGTCACCCCACCTCGGGGCAGGATGCGCCCACATCCCCATCACCGCCTGGATCTCCCATGCCGTGAGCCACGCTGGGCTCACCCAGGAGGCATCCGCTCACCGAAAACCATGCTACCGGGGAAGGGGGGGGTACACCCTGCCCTGGCCCCCCCAGAGAGGAGCCACGGGAGGTGACGGGAGCTCGGAAAGGTGCTGAATGGGAACAAAAGGTCTGCAGGGCGGCTGGCAGGGGTGAGCGGAGCCGGAGGCTTTCTGCTGACCCTGCTCCGGCTGCCCCGGCCCCGGCCTCCCCCCACCGCCCCCACCCGCTCCTGCCGACGTCAGCGCTTCCCGGCAGCACTCCCAGGTAGAGGAGCTGGCCAGGAGGTGGAAAAGCCATTTCTGCCTCTGCCCTGGTGCTCGTGCCTCTGCCAGCCACGGCAAAGCCTCCCGAGGCGGGCAGGGTGGGTGCTCGTGCCTTGTCCCCGTGTGTCACCGTGGGGCCGTGCATCCTTTTCCCGTGGGGACGGAGCTGTGGTGATGTGCGGAGCGCGGCACGCGTTGGGTGGTGGCCACGGTGTGGGTGCTGCATCCTCCTCCGCCTGCACCCGCACCCCGCTGCGCTCACCGGGTGTGCCCATGGGGCTGGTGGCCAGGGATAGAGGTGGCAGGGGATGGAAGTGGCCGGGGCTGGAGGTGGCTGGGGCTGGAGGTGGCCCTGCCCCGGTGGCCCTGGCACTGCCAGTGTTCGCCTCCGTGCTCCTGCTTGGTCAAACGCTGTCACAGCTGCAGGCAGCGGGGGCAAAGCTGGAGCCCATGGGACAAGGAGGGGGGCTTCCCCAGGTCACCCCACTGGCTGTGGTCACCAGCAGGGATGTACTGGGGTCCCAGTAGCCGCACTGGGGAAAGGTGGGCGTGGGGACTGCAAGGTGACTTACCCAGGGCTATGCAAGCGGGGCGGTGGCAGAGGTGGGACTGACCCAGAGGGTCCCTGAGTGTCCCCGGCCTCGGCAGCGCACCCGCTGCCGGCTGCCCAAGGGTTAACGAGAGTTTGCTGCTCCTGCAGACAATTAGTGACATCTTTGCTGACAACGCCACACTGAGCCGCTCGCCGCCTCCCCGGCAGCACCAGCCTGGCCGCCCCCGCACCCCGCGCGGCCCCCGCACCGCCGCCTGCCTTCACCGCCGTGGCCCCGCCGTCCGGCCCGCCACCTCGCCCCGCCACCTCGCCCCGGTGGCTTTTCGGCAGCGGCGGCACAATTGCAATCCCGAGCAGAGCAGCCGGCTCCCCTCGCTGCCCTCTGACCCGCTGTTGCTGTGGAAACTGCATCCCA
Source organism: Grus americana (assembly GCF_028858705.1). Classification (NCBI taxonomy): domain Eukaryota; kingdom Metazoa; phylum Chordata; class Aves; order Gruiformes; family Gruidae; genus Grus; species Grus americana. The sequence goes on from NC_072874.1 coordinate 3,871,790, forward strand.
CGTAGGATTACGGAGCCTGAATCCGCAGGCTCCAAACTCCCCTCGAAATCCAGACGGTCACCGGGTTCCCCCCCCCCAGCCCTCCACGCCAGCCCCCCTGCCCGCGGTGCCCACGGGGGTGCTGCCCGCGGGGTGCCTGCCTGAGCCTGCCTGCGCCTGCCGTCCCCGCCGGGGTGGGGGCTGGGTGCCGGAGGAGGTGGCAGCAGCACTCCTGGGTCCCCCCGATTTGCACGCGCCGGCTGGTGACACTGCCGAAGGTGCCGCGGTGTGACCACGAGGCCGTCGGTGACCCCCGGCACCTCTGCTCCCCCGTGCCATCATCGCCTGAGCGTCGTCTGCGTCTCCCGGAGTGCCACCGTCCCTGTGTCCCGGCGGGGAGGGGAGAGGTGCGGGGTGCCAGCAGGACCCCCCCCACACGCAGCAGCCAAAAGCATCCTGGGGAGGTGGATCCACCCCAAGGACCCGTCCCCAAACCGCACGCACAGGCACCCAACACCTCTGGGGCAGGAGCCGGGCACCCACCAGAGCCCCCCGCGTCCCCAGGGACGGGCAGCGTGGGTCCCCCAGGCCCGGGTGGGTGCGGGGGAGAGCGGAGCCCGTTTGGGGAGCTCTGTGGGCTGGGTTTGTGTCTCAGCATCTCTCCCTGCCACCCGGGGAGGTAGGAGCTGAATTAATCGCGATCAATTAGTGCTGCTTGCAGTCCCCGGCTTCCTCCCTGCACCAGCTTTGTGCCGTCGCACCCGGCGAGGGGGGCCCCGGCGTCCCCAGCAGCACCCGGGCGCCGTTGGGGACCGCAGCCCCTCCGGACCCCCAGGATGGGGATGGGGGACAAGCAAGGTGTCCCCCAGCCTGTGTGGGCACCCGCAGCCATAGCAAAACATCCGTGCCATAAAATTTGACAGGGGCGATGGCGCGGGGACGGGGAGGGGACGCCTGAGCCCCTTGAAGCCCCTCTGCCAGGGCTGGAGCGGGATGATGGGGCGGCGGGGGGGGGGGTCCCGAGCGAGTGGCCGGATCCTGCAGTATACTGCAGCAAATGCCCTGCAATCTGCATCCGAATGAATCCCACCTTCCTTCCCCCGCAACGTGCTGCCCTGGGCTACAGCTAATCTATTGTGCGCTGGGCTGCAGCCAGCACAAGCTGCAATACAGTAAATCCTTCTGCAGTATCCTGCAAGGGGACCGAGCCCAGCCGCAGCCGCTCGCTGCCTGCCAGACAAAGCCGGGGGGCCCGCACGGGGACGGGGTGCAGGGGACGGGGACGTGGTAGGGTGGCAGGCACCCCTGGCTTCGTGTCGACGAAGCTGGGAGGATGTAGTCCCTGACCGGGATGGGAAGTTCCCCCGGGGAGTTTTGGTAGCGCCGTGCCCTGTGGATCCCCTTCGCCGCCCCCCCCCCCCCCCGCCAAATCCCCGCCACCGGCCAGGGAGATGCTCTGTCCTCTGCCCCCCTGAGCGTGGGGTTGTCCCTAAACGCTGTCACCACCATGGTCCCCCCCCCAGGGTCCCGGCACGACGCAGGGATTTGCATCCCCACTCTCCCGTGCATGGTGCAACCTCCCTTGTGCCTCAGTTTCCCCACCGGTGCAGGGCCCACCAAGCACCTCATCCCCCCTCCCACAAGCAGGCTCCGGCGCACGTGAGCCCCGCTGCCCTTTGCTGAGGGATTTTGCTCAGATACTGTTATTATCTTTATTATTACTATTATTATTATTATTATTGGGATGTTGGTGGGGCTCTGCGGCTCTGCCGGACCCGTCTTTGGAGAGCGAGGCATCCTTCAAAGGGAAGGCGCTCTGTCACCGCCCCACAGCAGCTGCGTTCTCCTCAATTAGAAGAGGTAATGAAGCAATTTATGGGCATCTACAAAGTGATGTGTGAGTGACAGGCTGTGTACGATCCGCGCCGGGGCTCTGCCGGCAAGTTGCGTTCTTCCAATTTTAATGGAAAGCTCCCTGGCGAGGCGGGGGGGGGGGAAATAGGCGTTATCTATAGGTGTGTGTGCGCTGAGGCTGGTACGTGGCTGGATCAGGGATGCCAGCGGGTTGTGGCTGGGTGCGGGGAGAGCTGGGTGCCCTGATCCCCCGGCCCCGGGGAGCTCGGCCCCCCAGGACGTGCTGTGCCATGGCCCGGCTGTAACCGGAGCCGGGAGGGCAGCTGGGTGGGAGCGGAGCGGAGCTGGGGGCTGGGGCAGCGGCGGGACGCCTGGATCCTCTGGGAGAGTTGGCTGCAGCTCCTTGTTTCCATCCCCACCCCGGGCACAGCACACCCTGCTCCCTGCCTCAGTTTCCCCACACGTATCTGTGCCCCCGCCACATATCGCTGCTGGACCCCGGGTGCTTTCCCTCCGCTCGCAGCTTTCTGTGGTGCAGGTGCTCTGACTTTTCGGGAACCACCTTTCAAAGGGAAAGGGTGAATTGTGTTTCGGGGTTACTCGCTCTGATGGGGGCAAAACCCAACGTACCCCCTCCAGCAGGAGGGGGGGGGGCTTCTGCCGCTACCAGGGTGTGGGATGGGGGTCTGCGGTGCCAGCCTGGCCATGCTGGGGGGCTAGGGGTTCCCTGCACTGCGGGAGCCCATGGGTGCTGCCTGGGTGCCGACGCTGCGTGGGGCACGGCATTGTACCCCTGCGTGGACGTGATTCTGCGTGTGCCATCCGTGTGCCGGCACACCCGCGTGCGCGCCCATCTGCGTACACGCCAGTGCCCGTGCCTGTTCCTATACCCGTGTGCGCACCTGCACCCACGTAGGTGTGTGCATACACCTGTACCCATGCTTCTCTGCGTGGGTGCACCCATGTGTGCACAACAACCCTCCCCTCGTGGGTGCACCCCTGGGTGCACAAGCCTCCCCCATGGGTGCACCCACGTGTGTGCATGTGTGTGCACAAACGCCTTGTGCACATGCAGCCCTGCCTGCACCCATACCTGTTGGTGGGTGCATCCCCTCCGTGCCCACCTATGGGGGGGTGCCAGGGTGCCGGCGTGCACTCCTGTGGGGGCTGCCCCCCTCCCCGCGCCCCTGCCCCGGCACGCCGGTGCTGGCATCGTCCCCAGTGGCTCCCACACCCCAGCTCGGCCCCAGCCGGCCCCGCACCGTGCCGCATCTCCCAGGAAACAGGATCCGCAGCCAGGAGTTTCCGCTCAACTCGTGTGTGCCTCCCACAAAAAAAAAAAAAAAAAAAAAGAAAAAAAAAAGAAAATTTAAAAAAAAAAACCAACCCACCCTGACACCAGCCCGGCCGTTAATCCTGCCCGGCCCATTCTGCTTTTCTTGTCTAGCCAGTTTCTAAAATTGGCCATGGGAGGCAACTGGCTGCTCCCCCCCCTGCCCAGACCCCCCTGGTCCCCACCTGGCCGCCCCGGCATGGGGCCGGCACCAAAGGGGTGAAGCGGCGATGCCACGGGCTCGGCGGGTGCACCTGGACCCTGCTGCCGCCATTCCCTGCGGTGGGGCTGCAAGTGACGGGTTGGGGGGGGACACGGCGGCGTTGCCTGCTGTGGGTGGGTGCTGGGTGGCCCAGGACCCCTGCGGGTACGTGGTCAGCATCCCCGCATCCCGGTGGGCGCCCCTTTGCTGCCCTGGGCAGCCCCCCAGCTCCAGCGCCGGGGGAGCGTGGCTGTGCCGAGCGAGCCTTCGGCACGGGCACGCGTCCATCTGGCGCCTTCCAAATGTTACTGGCCTCGCAGGATCCCGGCCCTGCCTGGCGTTAACCCGCAGCGCACCGCGGCCTCGCAGCCGGCTGGGGACGAGGGGGGGGAAGCCGAGCATCGCCTCTGTGCCCCCACCCCGGGGGTCCCCCAGCAGGGTGTCGGGGGGTAGGGGTGTGGAGCCACCCTGGGTGCCACAGGCTGCGGGCAGGGGGTGGCGTGGGCTGGGGATGGAGCCCCCCTCCGCGCCGGGGCGGCCGTGGGTGTTACATGACCCGGCGTGGCCGGCGCTGGGCAGGGACCGGCGCTGTGACTCATGCTGTGGCTATAACAGGGAGCCCGGAGAGGGGGGCCGCGGCCGTCTGCGCAGCCTCGGGCCTGCCGGCACACTGGGGGGGGGGGGGGGGCCCTGGGGCACGCTCACCATGCTGGGGCAAAGCACCCCGTGGCACCGCCGGGAACAACCATTGCACGAAGACGTGCGTGCAAAAATACCCGGCACCCCGAGGAGCCCCTGGCACCCAGACCTGGCACCCTGAGGGATGGGTGCCGGGGTGTCCATCCCCCCCTCCGCCCAGCGGGGAGAGGGCAGGGGAGGGGGCCAGGCCGGCTGCTCGCCTCCTGCGCCGGCTCGGCGGGGCGGGGGAACAAAGCTGGCACCGAGGAAGGCAGCTAAATTTAGCCCGTTTCCCTGCTAGCTCTGAACTGCGGCTCTGGGCTCCAGCCGGCCGAGGTGCCACCGTCTCTGCAGTCCATCTGTCGAGCGGTTTCGCCGCCCCACCTTCCCCCGGCCCCCCCCCCCCGCCGCTGCCTCCTGCTCCCCCACCCCAGGCAGGGAGGGCGGTCAGACCCCTCCGGGGCCAAAGGGGTCAGGGTGGGAGAGGGGGCTGCGTCCACGCCGGAGGATGCCGCTAGGGGCGGGGGCGCCTGGGCATGGAGGAGAGTATGCCCCCCACGTCCATGCCCACGGGCGGCTGCGGTCGCCCAAGTCTGTGGGGTAGGGGAAGAGGGTCCTTGCATGGGGAGATGGCTTCTTGCAGGGAGAGATGATTGCAGGGGAGATGGTCGTTGCGGGGGAGACGGTCGTTGCAGGGGAGGTGGTTCCTGCAGCAGGGGAAGAGGAGCCTGTCCAGGCATCCCCATCCCTGGCCACCTCGAGGGCACCGTGGCACGTTACAGGGTTGAACCCGTCAAGGGTCCCACCAGCTCCGGGACCACCAGGCCTGGAGGATGCCACCAGCCAGGCTGGGGACTGTGCCGCAGGAGTCCCCAGTGGCGGCAGCACACCTGAGGCCAGGAACGAGAAAAGGGCTGTGTCCCCCGACTTGGCGTCGTCCCCAGCAGCGTGGGGGCATCGGTGTCCCCAGGGTCCCCGCTTGCAGGGCCAGCCGGGATTTTGGAGTTATTTTGGCAACGAGTTTCCCGCCCTGCCTTGCTGCAGCGCTGGGTGGTTTGGGGGATGCTGAGACCTGCAGGCAACCCCTGCTCACAGCCCGGTGGTCCCCAAGCCCCCTCCCCAGTGCCAGGGCAGGTGCCTGAGCCCGTCCTGGGGACGTGGCACCCTGAGGTGCCGTGGGAGGGTGGCTCTCAGCCCCAGCTCTCCCTTGGGGCCACGTCTCCCAGGTGCGTTTGCCTCACGCCAGCCAAGCCCTTCCCGGCAGCACCATCCCCTGCAGCAGCACCGCATCCCGGCACCGTGGCGGGGAGGGGACATGTTCTCCCACCAGCTCCCTCCTTGGGCAGGGGGGACCCAAAAAAACCTCTGCTCTGGTGACCGATGGCCCCATGAAGGGAACCGGCAGCCGAGCAGCTCGGCTGGACCCGTTGCCTAAGATGAAGCCCAGGCGCCATCTGCTCCGTCTCCTCATTACCGGCGTGGCAGAGAGGGCAGGGCGGCGGGGGGACGTGGTGACAGCCGGGTTCAAACCGCGGTGGGAGCAGGGTGACAACTGAAGGAGGGGTCAAGGCTGCCTGCAAGCACCCTGTGCCCCAGCACCCATCCATGCCCACCCCTCTGGACCCCCGGCTCTTGTCCTGCTCCCAACCTGTGCGCCGGCAGCATCGTGGGGCGGTGGGTCCCTGAGGCGAGTGGGTACCCAGTTGTACCAGGGCAGGGGGTTTCTAGGTGGGATCCCAAATCACCCCTGGTGCCGATGGGTGCCCCCATTCCGGAGGAGAGCAGGGGGGTGGCAGGGGATGCCCGGTGCGCGGGGTGCAGGCAGGGTGACGAGGTGTGGGGAGGAAGAGGAGGGAGCAGGAGCCGTGTGCTTTGGGGTGGGGGCTGTGATGCTGAATTGAGGGAGGGGGACACAGAGGTCAGGGTGGTGGGGGCAAAGGCGAGGGGTCCTCCTGCCTGCCAGACCCCCCGTGTGGTGCAGGGAGGAGGTGGCCGGGGGGGGGGAGCTGGCTGGGGAACACGGAAACCCTCGGAAAGCGCCTGCCAGGAAGCTGTCACTGGAGGGGATTTTCCATTGGTGTCAGCAGGCGCAGGACGGGCTCCGGGGGGACTCACGGGGCGGGGGGGGGGCCGGGTGCGTGTCAGCGAGCAAGGGGGCTGCAAGGGACAGGACACAGAGGGGACAGCAGCAGATGAGGGGATTGTGCAAGGGAGGCACCTCCCTCGTGCCCCAAGTGTGTGTGTGTGTGTGTGTGCGCGCGCACGCATACAAGGGAGGAAAAACCTCCGCCATGCCCCGGCCATGTGCAACTGTGCGTGAGTGTGCAAGGGAGAGGCACCGCCGCAGTGTCCCCAGGCTTGTGCGAGGGCGGACGCAGGAGTGGGACACCCCGTGATGCCGCATCACGTGTGTGCGCAAAGAGGGGGCACCTCTGCAGCGCCCCAGATGCGTGTGTGCACACACGAGGGACAGCTGGGACAGCTGTGCATGCAGCACACGGGTGACGGGGGTGTCCAGAGACCCCACCACACCCACGTGGGGGTATTTAGGGCCACCCCGACTCCGGCGCCCAGGGACCCGGGAGGCAGCGGGGCGATGGGGAGGACCCCCGTCCCCGGCGCTGTCGCCGCGGGCAGCTCGGCACGGCGCCCCAGCGGGGTGGGAGGCGTGGGGCCGGCGTGTCCCCGTCTGTGTGGCGGCTGGGTCCCTGCCGCCTGCCTGTCTCCCGGTGGCATCTCCGGCCCCACCCTGACGTCTGGGTGGCCTCGGAGCCGGGCACCAAACCACGTCCGTGTCCTGCGGGGCCATCCCTCCGCCACAAGCTGCCGCCACGCCGGTGCCAAGCGAGCCCTTCCATGCCCCCCCCCTCCTCGCTCCCCGCCAGCGCTGGGGGTCGAGGACAGGCGCCAGCAGCCTTGAGGGACCCGGGGGGGGGGGGTCTGCAGCCCCCTGCACCCTCACGGTGCCACCTCTCCCACCCCACGGCATCCCTGCCACCCAAGCGGGAGCACACTGGGAGCTTGTCTGGGGGGCGGAGGGGGGGGGACATGCCACTTGCCGCCAACCTCCGTCAAGCCTGAAACCGTTAAACTAATTAAAGCTTTGCAGCAGCAGGATTAAGCCCGGGCAGGGGAGGTGGTGAGCCCAGGTAGTCGATTAGTTCACCAGGCGAGGATATTGGATTTCTGCGAGGCGAGTCAGCAGTCTTCGGGGGCTGTTATCTTTGCAGGGCTGCGGGGTCAGGAGGTGGGAAGCGGAGGTGACTGCAATCTCGCCCGCTTTCCCCCCCCTCCCGCCTCCCTTCAAGCCCCCCCCCCCACCCCCAGCCCCGCCGCAGCACCCGACCTCGCCGCCTCTCCCCCCCACATCTATCTCTCCTTCTCGTTTCGTTCCCTCCATCCCTCTTCGCTTGTGTGGTCTCGGCTGGTGTTTTGTAACCAGCGAGGAGAAAAAAAAATAATAAAAAAAAAATTAAAAAAAGAAAGGAGGAAAAAAAAAAAAAAAGAAGGAAAAAGGCCCTACCCCTGGCGAGCAAGCCAGGAATGGTCCGGAGAGCCTAATGCGAAACATGTGGCGGCTGCCTGGGGCTGAGCAGGGAGGTGAAAGTGAGCGCGGCGGCGCGGCGAGCATCCCGGCGCACCCGGCTCCCCCACCGCAGCCCCCTCCCCACCACCCCGGGGCCAGGCTCCCGTCCTGTGACCTGTGGCGTGGGTGGGTGGTGGTGGTGGTGGTGCGGGGATGGTGGGTGCTGCCCGTCCCCGTGGCGTGGCGTGGTGGGTGCTGAGTGGGGGGCGCAGGTGGTCCCTGCTGTGGGGGGTGGCCGGATGGCGGTGGTTTGGCCGGCACGAGGGAGGAGCACGGGCACGGCACGGGGAGCGTTCCCCGCCTTGGCACCGGACACGTGGCCCTGCCGGGGCCGGGAGGGGGTCCAAGGGCAGGAGCTGGCACCGGCCGGTGCGGGGTAGGCGTTGGCTGGACGGGCAGGGCAGGGTGGTGGGGACGTGCCCAGCGCCTCTGGCACCCATGGGTGCACGCCAGTGTGTGCCGTGCACCCCGCTGGGGAGCCCTTGGGCATCCCACGGGGTTTGCCAACGCATCCGCAGCTCCACGCGCCGCGGGCACACGGGGGGATGCCGGCACAGAGATGGGGGGAGCCGCGCCCCGTGCCCCGCGACGCCCCGGTCCTCCCCGTCGAGCCATGCGCAGCGTGTGCGGCGGGGACCGGCTCCCAGCGGCTGTTCTGGAAAACCTCCCGTTTGCTTCCTTCCTGCCTGCCTCCCCTCCAACAGCTCTCCGGGCACATTAGCAGCTTCATCAGAGACTAGACCGGTATTTCTAGCACATATTTTCCTGCTCCACATTGCCCTTGGTGTAACTCTACACCGTGCAGGCAACACGGCGGCGTTTGCCGGAGAGGTGCCCGCATCTCCTCCGTGCCAGCGCTGCGCCCAAAGGCTGGCGGGGAGACGAGGGGGGTGATGGGGGGGGGATGCGGATGGACTGACAGGTTTGAATTCTCTTTCCCTGCCTTGTTGATAAGTTGTCACGCTAATCCAGACACCGGGAAGAGCCTGGATCACGCCGAGCGGCTGCGTGTGTGTGTCTGCGGGTGTGTGCTGGGGGAGGGAGCCAACAGGCAGGGATTCACACGCGGCTCTGGGGGGGGGGGAAACAGGCGGACACGCTGGCACGGGGGGACCGTGTCGGGTTGTGGGGCTCCACCGTTCACCCCTGTGCTGGGTGGGCAGCTGCTGGGGGTGCCTGGACCCCCAGAACGCTGGCGTCATGCAGGGGAGCAGGGGCCAGAGCAGGCAGGGCCACACGCATGTGCAACACACACATCAGTGTGGACATGCACACGCGTAGGTGCGCAGACGTGCGCCCGCAGCCTGGCGGGGAGATGCCCTGCCTCGGATGGGCAGCCCCCCCGGCTCAAGGCACAGCCGTGGCGGGGAGGAAAGGGGTGTCCTGCCCCAAAATGCCACCCTGTGCCCAGGCACCCCTATCCTGCAGGGCAGAGGGGACAGCGTGGTGTCCCCGTGGGCTGTGGCTTCGAGTGGGAGGCGTGAGTGGGGCGGGGGGGGGCACACAGCTTGCCCAACCCTGCCGGCACCCACGCCAGCCCGGGGCAGGGGGTGCTCCCTGGGGAGGGGACTGCCAGGCTGACACATGGGGGTCTCTGTGCTTGCTCAAGCAGATGGGAGCTCAGTCGCCTGCCAGCCCGTCGCACTGGAGAACGGTGCCAGCCCGCCAGCCGAGTGGTTCCCGCGCACCCAGGGCTCCGGCCCCCGCCAGCCCGGCAGCGACGGCGACGGCAGGAGCTTCAAAGTGAACCTGCACTGCAAGCACCCGCGGCCCAGGTACCCCGGGGGGGCCCTCGCCCCGGGAACGGGGAGCGGGGGCTGCACCGGGAGGGGGGCTGGGGGGGGGGGGGGTTGGCAGCAAATCTCGCCGCCTCTGCTCTGCCCGTCCCTGCCTTGGCGGGAGTGGGGGGCTGCAAAGCATCCCTGGGGATGGGGGGGGGGGGCTCCGTGGCTTTGCAACGCCTTTGGCCGATGGCGGGGGGCAAAGACGGGTGCCTGCAGCCCCCCGTGGGGTGCAAGGTGGGCTGTGCAGTGGGTGCGTGGGCTCCATGCCTGGTGCCAGACACCCCTACCCACCCGTGGGGGCTTGTGCCACACGCCCCCACACAGGCCTCACTTGCGCCTCCATTGCCAGCGAGGGGAAACTGAGGCAGGAGTGATGCGGGTGGTTCCCAGAGGCTGCCGGCACCGGGCAGCGTCACCTCGGGTGGGGACAGCAGCTGTGCGTGGGGTGTCCACGGGTGGGTGGAAAAGAGGTGGGGCGGGGGGGGCTGGTGGGGGTGGGAATGGGGGGAGTGCCGGAACACGCCGAGCCACCTCTGCGGGCAAAGAGCTGTCCCGTGTCCCCCCCTCCCCTCCCCGGGTCTGCCCGTCGGCCGGGCCGGGGCGCTGGGCGGGGGGGGGGGGGCGGCGGGGGCCGGGCCGGGGCGGCGGGCGGGAGCGCGGCTCGCCGGGGACACCTAGCGGCAGCACGGCCGCAGGGCCCCCGCCTCGCCACCCCCCCGGCCCCCCCCCCCCCCGCCAAACCACCACCACCACCAGCACCCCGGCCCCCTCGGAGGGGTTGTTGGTGGGGGTGGTGGGGGTAAACCTGTCCCCTCTGTCCCCCAGATCGGAGGCAGCCTTGCCCCCCCCTTTCCCCATCCCCGCCCCGATCGCAGCCCCGACGCCAGGGTGATGGGCGGGCGCTGCCCTCTCGGCTGTGGGAGCTCGGGAGGATCGGCCCCTGGTATGTCCCTTGTAGGGACTGGCGCTGTGAAGAAGCCGTGGGAGTGGTGGGCACCCAGGTGTGTCCCCCCCGCTCGGGGCTAACCCTCCGCACCCCTTCCTTTACAGAGAGCTCAAGTGCAATATCAGGAGCAGCAGCAAAGCCGAGGGTAAGTCCCAGCCCCGTGATGCCCCTGGACCCCCCCGCTCTGCCCCAGCCCTGCCCCATGGGGGGATGGGGCAGCCCAGACCCCCACGGGCACCAGCCACCCCGCTTCCCCTTGGAGGTGGCTCTGCACCAGGGGCTGGCACGGGTGGTCCTGCCGTGGGGAGGGCGTCCAGCCCCCCCACCCCGAGCCGGGGAGGGGTCGGACCCCATTTCCCCACCGCTGCGGTGGGCAGGGGAGGAGGCTGGGGGCGGTGGGGGCAGGTTCCCGCAGTGCCAGCCGGGTCCGCGCTGATGACGGGGCAGGGATGAGCCGGGTGGCAAAGGCAGGGGGGCAGCAGGGATGGAGCAGGCACTGCCGGCTGCTTTCGGCCAGCGGTGCCCTCGGAGCCTCACTGTCCCCCTCTCTGCCCCACGCAGGTCCCGGTCTCACCTTCCCCGACCCCCATGTCAGCAACTGCTCAGCCAAGTGGCACGCGGGGGAGGAGGAGGTCAGGATGCGCGTGAAGCCCCCGGGCCCAGTGGTAACGACCAGCGTTGTGCGCGGCTCGCCCGACTACGTCCGAGAGCCCAAGTTCTACCCACCAGGGCACCCGGCGCAGCGGCCCCCGGCCTGCCCGGCGGAAAAGGCCTTATCCTGCAGTGTGCTGAGCTTCCCTGAGGGCTCGTGCCCCGCACTCGGCCGGGAGCACCAGGCAGGCTCGCTGCTGCACGGCGACCCGGCCGACCGGTGCCAGAGCGTGCACGGGGGCACCAAAGCGGCGGAGGACTTGCTGGGCTGTGCCGGCGAGCCCCGGATCCTGGGGGGCAGCGCGGAGGAGGCAGCCGCCCGCGATCGGGCGCCCAAAACCTTCCCCAACGCGACGCTGGCCTCGGGCCGCTGCAACGTCGACAGCATCCTCGCCTTGCTCCGGAGCAAGTGCGGCAACGGGCACATCAACCTCCACCCCGTGGTGCAGCTCATCGACATCATGAAGGACCTCAACCGCCTCTCCGAGGACCTCAAGAGCAGCGGGGTGCACCTGGACTGCGGCAGCCTCCGCAGCGGTGGCGGCGGTGGCCACGAGGACAGCCGCCTCCTGCCAGCCGACCGCGACCTCCAGTACAGCTTCTTCTCCTCGCCTTCCCTGGCCAACAGCATCCGCAGCCCCGAGGAACGGGGGGTGCTCTGCAAAACCGAGCCGCCACGGCATCCCCGGCCCACGACCCGCGATGGAGAAGCCGACGGCGGTGGGGGGAGCGCCCCACAGCCCCCCGGCCACAGCGGGGGCGTGGGGGGGGCCTCCAAAGTGCCGGCGGAGGAAGCCAGTTGCTCCCAGCCTGACGCCGGAGATTACTCGGACCTGGCCGAGGCGGACATCCTGAACGAACTGGCCTCCCTGGCGTGCCCGGGGACGCAGCTGCTGGAGTCACAGGCGATGGAACCGCAGCCCCAGTTGCTGCCAGCCCAAGAGCTGGACTCCCAGTCCCGGCTGCTGGATTCCCAGTCCCTTGAGTCGCAGCCCCAGCTGCTCGATTCGCAGAGCCTGGAGCCTCTGCCGGAGTCGCTGGAGCTGCAAAACCTGGAGCCGTTGGGGTTGCAGTCGCTGGAGCCCCTGTCCGAGTCGCTGGAGCTGCAGTCGCTGGAGCCCCTGTCCGAGTCACTGGAGCTGCAGTCGCTGGAGCCGCTGGCGGAGCCGTTGGGGCTGCAGACGCTGGAGTCGCTGCCTGGGGCCCTGGAGCCGCCGCTGCTGGACACACGGGCCCCGCTGCTGCCCGCCGAGCCCTCGCTGCTGGAGGCGCAGCCGCTGGGGCCCGTGTCGGAGCTGCTGGAGGCGCAGCCGGGCTCCAGGGACCCGCTGCGGCCCCACGGGCTGCAGCCCCGCCTGGGGGGGTGTCCCCTGGGCAACGTGGTGAAGCGGGGACCCTGCGGGGGCCGGGGGGCCGGGCGGTGCGGTGAGGACCACCGCAAGTACGCCCTGCGCCGGACAGACAAGCCAAAGATGCTGTGCCGCCGGAGGAGGGCAGGGCGAGGGCGCCGGGCGGACATCACCCCCGAGAGCCACGTCTTGTCCCCCCTCGCCCTGCCCGCCGAGGTGCCCCCCGGGCCCGAGGAGCCCAGCGCCCCGCTGCTGACCCCCCCGCCACCACCCCCTGCCCCCCTGGACCCCGACGAGGTGCCCAAGGCCCCCACAACGGGGAAAAAGACCAAGTGCCGAGGGGTGAGGAAGATGGTGGTGAAGATGGCCAAGATCCCCGTGTCCCTGGGGAGGAGGAACAAGACCACCTACAAAGTGTCATCGCTCAGCAGCAACCTGAACCTGGAGGGCAAGGAGCTGGCGGCCAGCAGCTCCATGGAGCCCACGCCGCTGCTCAAGATGAAGAACAACGGGCGCAACGTGGTGGTGGTCTTCCCCCCCGGCGAGATGCCCATCATTTTGAAGCGTAAGCGGGGCAGGCCTCCCAAGAACCTGCTGCTGGGCCAAGCCAAGCCCAAGGAGCCCGCCCCAGAGGTGAAGAAGAGGAGGAGGAGGAAGCAGAAGCTGGCCTCGCCCCAGCCTTCCTACATCGCCGACACCAACGACAGCAAGGCTGACTACTCGGACGTGCTGGCCAAGCTGGCCTTCCTCAACCGGCAGAGCCAGTGCTCAGGGCGCTGCTCGCCGCCCCGCTGCTGGACCCCCAGTGAGCCCGAGTCCATCCACCAAGCCCCCGACACCCAGAGCATCTCCCATTTCTTGCACCGCGTCCAGGGCTTCCGCCGGCGCGGTGGCAAAGCCGGGGGTTTCGGAGGGCGCGGAGGGGGCCACGCCGCCCGCGCTGCCCGTTGCTCCTTCAGCGATTTCTTCGAGGGCATCGGGAAGAAGAAGAAAGCCCCTGCCGCCCTCCACGCCGACACCGTGCACCCGCGCAAGCGGGGCCGGCCAGAGCCCGACCCCGTGGGCAAACCGAAGCGGAAGCGACGGGCCCGCAAGAACGGGGCGCTCTTCCCCGAGCCCAACCCCGGGCAGGGCTTTGGTGACGGCCCCACCGAGTGGGCCAGCGGTGAGAAGGGCAGCCCCTGGGCCCCCCACCACAGCCACCCCAGTGGCCAGGCTGGCCGCAATGGCGGCTACCAAGGGGCCGAGGCGAGGTCGTTCCATGCTGCCGGGCTGGAGTCAGGCTCCTCCGGCCGGGCTGGCTTCTACGCCGGGAGCGCAGCGTCCTCGCAGACGGAGGCCTGCCCGGAGAGGCACAGCCTCTTCACCGGCTACTTCCGCTCCTTGCTGGACTCCGACGACTCCTCCGACCTGCTGGACTTCGCCCTCTCGGCCTCCCGCTCCGAGTCCCGCAAGTCGGCGGCTGCCTACACGGCCCCCCCAGCCGCCCTGCCGGGCCAGCGGGGCCTGGCCACCTACCCGGCCCGGGGCGGCAAGGTGGCCACGGCAACCCCCGGCGCCGAGGCCGCCTTCCATGCGGCGATGCAGGGCCGGCCGGCCTTCCCACCCGGCCGTGCCGCCACCGCCGCCGCTGCTGCCGCCGGCTACGGGGTGGCCCAAGGGTCGTCAGAGTGCCGGGGGGCTGAAGCCTTCCCCAAGCTGGCGCCGCCCTCAGCCGTCTCCCGGTCGCCCACGGCTCACCCGGTGGCCAGCGGCACCCCCGGCTACTCCCCGTACGGCAGCTACGGCGCCGGGCAGAGCGTGGCACCCGCCAGCGTGTTTCCACCGGGGAAGCAGTACCCGTCGGCCCAGGACTGCCCCAACAGCAAGGACTGCAGCTTCGCCTACGGCAGCGGCAGCAGCCTCCCGTCCTCCCCCAGCAGCGCCCACAGTGCCGGTTACGCGCCGCAGACGGCCGGTCCCAGCCTGCCGCTGGGCAAAGCCGCCTTCTTCAACAGCGCCGAGCAAGGGGGGCAGTTCTCCAGCGCGGCGCACACCCCCTTGCGCTGCGACAGCCGGGCCAGCACCGTCTCGCCCGGCGGCTACATGGTGCCCAAGGGTTCGGCCTCCTTCCAGCCCTCGCCCGAAAATTGCCGGCAGTTCCCCAGCGCTGCGCCGTGGGCTTTCCGGCAAGGCTACGGTGGGTTGGACTGGAGCTCGGAGGCCTTCAGCCAGCTCTACAACCCGGGCTTCGAGTGCCACCTCAACGAGCCCAACGTCATCTTGGACATCTCCAACTACACCCCGCAGAAAGCCAAGCAGCAGACGGTCTCGGAGACCTTCTCCGAGTCCTCCTCTGACAGCACCCAGTTCAACCAGCCGGCCGGCTACCGGCGCGCCAACAGCGAGGCCTCCTCCAGCGAGGGCCAGTCCAGCCTCTCCAGCCTGGAGAAGCTGATGATGGACTGGAACGAGGCATCTTCTGCCCCGGGCTACAACTGGAACCAGAGCGTCCTCTTCCAGAGCAACTCCAAGCCCGGTCGGGGCCGACGGAAGAAGGTGGACATGTTCGACACCTCCCACCTGAACTTCTCCTCCTCTTCCTCCTCCTCCTCCGTCTACCCTTCCAAGAGGAGCACAGGACCCCGGCAGCCCCGGGGTTCCCGGGGGGCTTGTGCCTCCAAGAAGGAGAGGGGGACGGGCAAGGCCAAGTTCCCCACCAAGTCGCAGGCGGTCAACCCCCTCTTCCAGGAGAGCACGGACCTGGGTTTGGACTACTACAGCGGGGACAGCAGCATGTCCCCCCTGCCCTCCCAATCCCGGGGCTTCGGGGTGGGCGAGCGGGACCCCTGCGACTACGCCGGCCCCTACTCCATGAACCCCTCCACCCCCTCGGACGGGACCTTCGTCCAGGGTTTTCAAAGCGACTCCCCTGGTTTGGGGCAGCCGGATTTGGAGAGCAAGCACTTCCCTGCCCTCCCGCACCAGCTGGCAGCCCCCGGCCAGCAGACTGTCTTCGAGGCTGGCTTGCAGAAAGCCTTCTCGCCCAACTGCTCCCCAACCTTGGCCTTCAAGGAGGACCTACGGGCGGGCGACATCCGTAAGCTGCCCGCCTGCGACTCGCTCAAACACAGCATGCAGGGGGGGGCCCTGCCGCACGCCCCCCACCTGGCTTGCCGCGATCTCCCCATGCCTCAACCGCACTACGACTCCCCCAGTTGCAAAAACCCCCCGTACTGGTATTCCCCCAACGCCAGCACCCGTAGCCCCTCGTACGACGGCAAAGGGGGGGCCGGTATGCTGGTAGACTTCATGGGCAGGACGGACCCCCCGTGTCTCAACCCCCACTTGAGCAGCCCGAGCAGCACCCACCCCTCCAAGGGCGAGAAGGAGCCCTTGGAGATGTCCCGGGCTCACCACCGAGGACCCTACGCTTGTCCCTTGATCAATGACTTGAACATCTCCCCCGTACCGAGAGACTCAATGCTGCAGCTGCAGGACAACTACAGGTACCCCAGTTTTGCACCCCAAGGGCACCCCGTCATGGCCCCCACCCAGAAGAGCGGGTTTTTGGGACCCATGGTAGAGCAACAACACCCCGAGGACACTTTTACGGTCACCTCATTGTAGTGTCTGCTGACGTGCCAACCGGACAACGAGGTTTTGTTACAGGGTAGGTGGGGGAGCCCCTCGGGGCGAGGATGGGGGGGCAGCGAGGAGGGGGATGGGGCACACACCCCCCCCCCCGCCCCTTCTCACTGTGTGTGTCATGTTCCCCCCCCCCCCCCGCCCCTCCGTGTTGTGTTTCTCTTTCAGAGGTAATTTAGCCAGCACTTTTTTCTGGAACACTTTTCAAGTTCTGTATTTAACTGGGATTGGAACCGTTTGTTTGTTTTCTAAAAAAAAAAAAAAAACCAAAAAAAAAAGGAAAAAAAAGGAAAAAAGGAAAAAAAAGTTAAAAAATGAAAGGAAAAAAAAATAATAACGGACGAAGAGAGAAAAACCCCGTTTTTTCCCCCCTCCGCACTCAAACCCGCTCCGCCTGCCAACCGCCTGGCTCTGCTTTCCGGACTGCCGCCCCCACCTCCCGCCCCGCAGCAGGACAATCGGATGGACGGACGGATGGACAGACGGATGGCGCCGGCCCCCGCCGAGCCCAGGGCAGGGGCGCGGGCAGGGAGGGCAGGCGGGCTGGGCAGGAGGCAGCCGTGGGGCCTGGGGGTCAGCAGCTGGGTGCCCCCTGCCCGCAGCCCGGCCGGGGGACGAGGACAGCCCCCTTGGCCACCCCTGGGTGGGGGGGGTGCTGGTAGGGGGTTGGTTTTTTTTCTTTTCCCTCCCTGTCCGCTCGCTTGCCGGGGGTGTTTTTCTTGCCGGATGGATGCCGATGGGTGTTTGGGAGAGCTGACCCCCACCAGGCTCTGGCAGCGTCGCCAGCAGGGCTCGGAGATGCCACCGTCACCCGGTAAGTGCCACCCAAGCCCCCTCGCTGCCCGATGCCCATCCCCTGGGAGGGTGATGCGGGGCTGGGGGTCGGGAGCCTGGGGAGCAGCGAGGGTGCGCTGGGTGCTCCGTGCTTCCCGGTGGGGTTTCTAACCCAAATGCACGCAGGGAAGTTCACCCGCTGGGTGCCCCAACCCCTTTTGGGCTGCAAGCGCTTGCCCCGGGTGTTGCCCCACGGCCAAGCATCAAAGTGGGGACCCCGTCTGCCCCAGCGTCTGTGGGTGGCTGGAGCCCGGGGTGGTGGGGTGCTGGGCCCCAGGGTGGTGGGGTGCTGGTGCTGGACCCTGGGTGTGCCAGAGTTGGGGGTGTATGGGGGGGTGCCCCAGGCTCCTGGGTACGTGGGTGCCGGATGGGGGGGTGAGCAGGACCCCAGAGCCCTGGGTACGTGGGTGCTGGATGGGGGGTGAGCAGGACCCCACACTCCTGGGTACGTGGGTGCCAGATGGGGGGTGAGCAGGACCCCAGACACAGGGGTGCAGCTCCATCCCTCCACCACAGGCAGCCGGGGCGGGGAGGGCTCCCTGCCACCCAGTTGCCACAAGCCCTGCCGAATGGGTGCCCTGGCACAGCGCTGAGCCCCAGCCTCGCGCCCGGCACCCCCAGCCGGGACGAGGTGCCGCGATGGCGGGACACTCACCCCTCTCTCGCCTCTCCCCCCCCAGCCTGCCCGCCGGCCACAGCACCCTCGGCCCCGCGTCCCCCACCCGTCCCGGCCACCGGAGCAGAGAGGAGAGGAGGGGGCTGCCGCCGGCGGGGTACCCCAGCCCCGTCGCCCCCCGCTTCGCCCGCCGGCCCCCGCCTCGGCCGTGGCGCCGGCGCCGCGTTCTCTCTCCTCCCGGCCAGAAGCAGAGGGACTCTTTTATTTTTTATTTTATTAATTTTGATTTTCTGCACAAAACCAGCAATTGTAAATACTTTTGAAGAAAAGAAGTAAAAAAAAAAAAAAAGTTTAAGGAAAAAAAAATTTTAAAAGGATGAAAATTCACAAAAAAAAAAAAAGAGAGCGCCACGCACCGGAGGGAGAATCAAAAAAGTGACCGAGAACAGAGACCTAAAACAACTGAGAGGCGAATATGCAGGAGAGAAGAGCAAAAACCCACCAGTATGCACTGAGAAAAATTTATTTACAGATCGATCGGGGAAAAAAAAAAAAAAAAGAAAAGAAAAAAAAGTAACAATAACCTATTTATTGTATATAATGTTTTATTATAAATCGTGTCTTGTATATTGCATTCTGTACATCTGCTGTGGTTTTGTGGTGTGCAACTTCCGCATGGGTTCCTTGGGTTTCCGTTGCCTTTTTTTAATGACGATGACGACGATTTGAGTTTTATTTTTATTATTATTAAGAAGAACAAGGCGGGGTTTTTTTGGCAGTACACACCCAAAGATCCAAATTTGTATAAAAAAAAAAAAAAAAAAAAAGAGTTTAAAAAAATTAAAAAAAAAAAGAAAGAGAAATCAATCACACACCCTCTTGGTGGGGAGGGGGAGCCGGGGAGGGGGGGCCTGGGGTAAAGGGTTGGGGAAAAAGGGGGGCCACTGGCTTTCCTGTGGCCCCCGGTGCGGCGGCGGCGATGAGCTCAGGGTGTGGGTGCGTGCGTGGGTGCCAGGGGGGCTTTGGGCTCCTCTCCTTCCCCCCCCCCCCCAGTCCCCTCTGTGTGTGTGTGTGTGTGTGTCCCTGGGAATTTCTGTACAGCTTTGTGGATTGTGCAAAAAAAAAAAAAAACAAACCAACCCCCCCAAAAAACCCAAAAAAGAAAAAACCACCTTGAAATGGGAAAAAAAAAAAAAGCAAAATGCAAAAAAAAAAAAAAAAGGGAAAACCCCCCACCTGGTCAAAATAGCCCCCCCCTTCCCCACCCCTCCTGTGCTGCCCCTCCCCAGCTGACCTGCGCAGTGCTTGTGCTGCCCTGGCCGGAGCGGCCCCCCCTCCCCGGCGAGCCCCCCATGCCCGGCCCCCCCCGGCCCCCGCTCTTCCCCTCGACTGGTCTTTTTGTGTTATTTAGGAAGGAATTTTTAATAGGCACTTTTTTTATATTAAAAAACCCCTATATATTGAGCGCTGCCCACTGCTTTCTTGCTTCTCTTTGGGGGTGGCACGGCCTGGCTGTGCTGGGGGGGGGGGGGCTGGAGGGAGGCTGAACCCCCCCTTCCCCCTTGGATTTGGGGGGGATGCCAGGATCTGGCCTAAGTTGGGAATTGCAGCGAGAAAGCTGAATTTTGGTGCGAATCGGGGTGCGGTATGGCACGGGGGGGTCCTGCTGCTGCTCCCCCTGGAATGGGGTGCCAACGGGGGTCCCGGGGGACACTGCTGGGGTGGTCGGTGGCACCTGGATTACACTGGGGACCCGATCGCCTTGTGCTCGGGGCTGTGGGTGCACGAGGTATTGTTGGGGGGCGGGGGGGTTCCTTTGCTGGGCGGGATGGGTGCCCACCCCTCCCTGGCACCCATGGGGCACCCTGGGTGGGGACACAGAGCCACGGGCAGCTTCACGGTGATGGATGGGGAAAGCGCCAAGGCCGTAAAGAAGCAAAAGAGAGAAAAATAAGCCAAAAAAAAAAAAATTTTTCAAAATAAAAAAAAAAATCCACCAACTTCCAGGACCGGGAAGATGAAGGCTGCAGCATCCTCCGGGCGAGGAGGGGGGGGGGGTCGGGGGGGGGGGGGGGTCGGAACCAGCTACCTGTGGGTGGGAGAGGTTAGCGATCCCGGCGGGGTCAGGGCTGCTGCAGCGAAGTGCTTGTGCAGCGCTGGGGGGGCCGGGGGGGAGGCAGGAGGTTGCTATGGAGAAGAACACCCGGTGCATACTGATGGCCGGGGGGGCGGCGGGGGGGAGCGGGGCTGCCAGCGCCGCCGCAGCCTGGGAAGATGTCGGTGCTGTGCGGGGAGGGGGGGTGAGATGCTGGGGGACCCCCTTCTTGCTGGGTTGGGGGAACCAGCAAAACCCCCCCCCCCCCCCGCCCGGCGCTGGGACACGCAGTTGGGTGGTACCAAGGGAGCTGGGTTCAATGCAGCGCCCCCCCCCCCCAAAAAAAAAAAAACCCATTACAGCGTGCGAGGGGCACCCTGAGCCCCCAGTCGGGCACAGACACGGGCTCGTGGGACCCCCCCCCACGCCCTGGGGGTGCCGGGAGGGAGGAGGGGGGGTTGCCAGTCCCTGTGGCCCAGGTGACGGTGGGTGGGTGTTTGCAGGAGGCTGTATTTCCATCCCCCCCACCCCAGGGCCCCGCAAGTGTCCCCAGTGCCGCAGGGTGGGGGCTTGGGGGGGGGGGGGGGCTCTGGGTGCTGGTGGGTCACAGACCCTTCCCAACACTGGGGGTGTTTCGCAGCGTGGCCGTGTGTGTGTGGGGGGGTGTCCCTGCTGGGGACCAGATGGGTCCCTCAATGCAACCGCACCTCTGCAGAGGTTAAACTGGGGGGGCTGTTGCTCCTCTGTGCCCCCCCCCCGGGTGCCCCCCACATCGGGCAGGGCCCTCAGGGTAAGCTGGGGGAGATGCTGTGGGTGGAGGTGATGGTAAGGGCTGGGGGGCTCTGCCAGTGTGGGGGGGTCTGCAGAGGATGCTGCTTCTCTGCCCTGGGGTCTCTTGGGTGCCTGGGGACTGGCCACGCTTGCTGTGAGCACCCTGGTGCTGGGTGGTTTGGGGGGGCCACTTGCACCCCTAATGCCCCCCACTGGGGCTTCACCCAGTGAGCTCCATCTGCTCCCCGTGGGCTGGTCCCTGCTGGGCACCCAGTGGCCCCATCCAGGCTGGGCCGTCGCAGGAACCCCACAGCTGGTGCTGACCTTGGGGATACCGCTCACGCCTGGCACAGCCGGTGGGTCCCCCCCACCCTGGCACTCCCACCCTAGGGTGGCCGCAGCACTGGGAGGCTGCTGGTGGGGAGGGGATGGAGGTTGGAGCACCCCTTCCCGTGGTCCTCACACACGGTGCAGGCAGGGGTGAAAGGGGACCCCTCGGGGGGGGGTTACCCCGATGCTGGGCACCAAACACCCCCGATCGTGACATTGCTCAATGGGGAAACTGAGGCACAGGAGCAGGGCAGTATGGCCTCTCCTGCCGCTCTGCCCACACCATGGCTGTGCCCGCATCCTGCACCCACCCTGCAGGTGCTGGACCTCCCGGCCAGCTCCCACACAGCCACTCCTGGGGGGGGGGGTCTTTTGGGGGTGCATGACCATTCCCACCTTGACTCCAACACGATGCTTCCCGCGAGCATCAAATTTGCTCTTTTCCCCCCCCCCCCGTTTTTCCTCTCTTTCATTTCAGCTCGCAAAAAGCGGCATCAAAAGATGACGAAATCCGCTGTGGCCTGATCAACGCCTGGGTAAGGTG
The DNA here is from genome assembly GCF_028858705.1 of Grus americana. Taxonomy (NCBI): domain Eukaryota; kingdom Metazoa; phylum Chordata; class Aves; order Gruiformes; family Gruidae; genus Grus; species Grus americana. The sequence continues at coordinate 3,892,969 of NC_072874.1, forward strand.
GGTGCAAACGAGCACGAGACCACCGACAGCGGGACAGAAATCCCCCCGGGGAGGTAAATGCCGCTGGGAGGCATCGCCTGGCACAGCCGCAGCCCCATGGGGCAGGGCCGGCTGCTTGGAGCACAGCTTGATTTTATTTATTTTATTTTTTTATATATATATATATATATTTATTTTTTTTAAGACTCAATTAAATCTATCAAGCAGCGTGTGCTGTTTCTGAGGCTGAAAAGCCTCGTGATTGGGCTGATTGCTGGGGGTTTATCAGCACAGCCCAGCATCGCCGCCGCGCCCAGCTCTCGCCTGGGTTTTGCTGCTTGGTGGGGGGGGGGGGGCGCAGAAAGGAGAAAAGACGTCAAATTTTGGTGGGGAAATGGTTGTTTTGCTACTTCTTTATTTGCGTGGCATGTGTTCATCGAAGGATTCTGGGAGCTGCTTGTGGGGACAGCTGGGGTGAGCCCGGCATGGCCGCGGTGCCGTGCGGTGCCCAGGGGATGTGGGATGAGCGGGAAAGCCTGGTCCCCCGAGCGCCTGGCTGTACCTGCTCGGCCACGCCGCCTCCTTGGGATGGAAATGATTATTTTAATTAAGCAGCTCTGCTGGGAGGAGGTTTCTGGCCTCTCATGGTGCCGGAGCAGGCGGTGGTGCTCGGAGCCTGGGGATGCTGCAGGACAGCGGGACGAGGGATGGTCCAGGGCTGACCCCGGAGCCGCTGTGCCGCGGTGAGCCGGAGCTTTGCCTGCATGTGCCGTGGGGAGCGTGGCTGTAACGAGGCTCACGGCGCTGCTGCCGAGATCTGGCATGCGCCGGCAGGAAGGCAGCTTTGCCGCCATTTCGACTTTTTTCCATCCCCTTGGAAACAAGGCAGGAATTTGCCCTCCTCCCCCAGCCCTCCCCTCCTGCCCAGCGCACAGGGACAGATTCAGGGGGACAAGGCTGGGGAAATGCCCCGTTCCCAGGGAGGTGAGGGGCGATGTGCCAGGGCAGAGGATGGTGTGCACAGATGCACACGTGTTGCACACCCAGTCCCGGCTGCACCATCACCCCGGCACGGGGAAGCACACAGAATGCCCGTGCTGAGCTCACCCCGGCACCCGGCTCAGGCGCTGCCCACCGGCACCGGGGTGAGGGCCACGTCGCCCACCCCAGCCCTGCGGTCAGGGCCGGTTAGGGGGGGCAGCAGAAGGACCCTGCCTTTGCCCCGCAGGGCCGGGGCCAGCAGAGCTGCCGGGAGCTGCCCGGGAGGTTTGGACACCCCTTTCTCCTTCAAATTAATGGCTGTGCCGTGAAGAAAATTGAAGCCATTATTCTTAGCTCGCATCTTTTATACCCACCAACTTCAACCACTTGACATGCTAATCACAAGCTAACGAGGAAGGGAGGCGATTTCCCACGTCAGACCTGCAATCCAGTGCATCTGGCAGCCGGGGTGGGGAGCATCTCGTGCCGGGGGCCACCGGCCACCCCTCCCCAACGCCGGCATCTCTGCGGCCGCACCAGCCCTTCCCGCCAGCAGCGCCCTGGCAAACAGCCCCTTTCGCCCTTTCGAAGCCCCCTGCGTCCCCAAAGGCTGCTGGCCCCCCAGGACAGCCAGGGAGGGGGCGCGGGGTGATGGCAATGCTCCCTGGGACCATCCCGCCGCAGGCAGCCAGCGCTGCGCCGTGTCCCCGCCGCGGGAACGGCCTCGTGCGGGGGCGGCACGGAGCCCAGCTGGAGGAGCAGACCACCCCTGCTTTTCCCAGAGGAAGGGCCAGGCCCTTGGAAGCTATTTCCACCCCACCGTGTCTCTGTGTGTGTGTGTGTGTGTGTGTGTGTGTGTCCCCAACCCTCCTTCTGCTCTGCCAGCAGCCGCTCGGGCTCCGCATGCACTCCCCACTCCAGCTGAGCCCCGGCGCGCTCGTTGCACCCACCGCAGGGGCTGCGTCTGCCTGTCCCCAGCCACCCCGGGCTGGATTCAGCCCAGCCACCGGCTGGGCAGAAAGCTCTGGAGTCCATTAACATTCCCCTGAGCGATCTAATCCCCCTCTCTGCCCTGGCTCTGGCTTTTACTTGGTTTTAATCAAGCCCAGCCTGGCGCCTTTTAAATAACCGGGGCGGATGGCACCCAGCTCCCTGCACGGCACATGGGTGCTGCCATCCCCGGTGCGGGTGCCGGTGTGGAGGGGGAGGCGGGGGCGGCCGGGGGCAGAGTATTTGCAGAGGTCTCCACTCTCCAGTAATTTTAAAAGGCGTTTTGGAGTCGGAGGAGCTGAGATCAGCAGAGCGGGGGCCAGGAAAGCGAGGGAATAAAAGCAAAGGGTATTGCAGGGGCTGTTATTAATATTTGCTGGCTGGTGATGGTGAGGGGGGAGCTGGCACCGGGGGGTGGGCTGCGTGCCCGCCCCATGGGGAGAGGGCAGGCTGGGGTCCCCATGAGGGGAGGGGGATTTGGCAGCCAGACACCTGGGTTCCTTCCTGGCACCCAGGGATGGTGGGGGGGGGGGGGCAGGATGCACGCCAGCACTCCTGGGTCCTGCGCAGCTGCCGGCGGGGCCCCGATTGGGGCGAGAGGCGATGCTCTCCACACCGACACTCCTAAAACAAAGCGTTGGGGCATAGCTGGGGCATGTCGGGGGCACCCCGGACCCCCCCTGGGGTGGGGGCAGCCAGGGGATCCCCCCTAACCCCTTGGGGACCAGAAGGGTGCGAGGGGAAGGCACCCACGGGGCTCAGTCTCCGGGGGCTTCACCATGTGCCCGCTGCAAAGGGAACAGGAGCCTGGGGGAGCAAAGTCCCTGGGGGGGGGGGTCCTGGATGGGACCCTGCTGTGGAGGGGACAGCTGGGCTGGGGGCTCTGCGGGTCGTGGCGGCCTTGCCCAGCCACGGGAAGGAGCTGGGAGCGATGCTGGTTCCCCCAGGCTGGCAGTGGGGCTGGCTGGGGGGTCTGGGGGTGCTGGCAGGGGGGAGCCAAGGGGCAGCACACGGGGTTTTGGGAGGCAAAGCATGAGCCGAAACGTTTGTTTTTCCGAGGGCCCCGGCGGTGCGAGTTATCAGCGGCGGCAGAAGCACGGTGCTTCCCGGCCGGGTGTGCACGCTGGCTCCTTGGGGAGGGATTAAGGGGATTATATTATTATTTGTTATCACTGAGGGGGGAGAAAAAAGAAGAAACCTCCATTGCTGGGAACTCTGCCTAATCGGAGCAGAGATTAGCTCCCTGCCTCTGCCCGGCCGGGCTGGGATGGTTCCTGCGGGCTCTGGGGCTGTGGCTACCCCTGCCCGGGATGGGGGTCCGGGGGGGCCGCCCTGCGCCCGTCCCGCTGGCAGAGGGAGCCCAGCGGGGTAACGTGGGGCCACCGGGTCCCTGGGGAGACACCTCGCCTGCCAGCCACATGTGGGACCAGATTTTGGAGGTGACGGTTAGTGCCCGAAGTGGTTGGCAGAGGAAATGGCAGCTTCTCTTCCAGACTCCCCCGGGACCGTGGGAACCAGCACCCTCAGCTGGGTGCAGTGGGACCCTGGCCCTGGGGGGGGACCGGCCCCATGGTTTGGCACAGGGCAAGCACAGTACCCATGTTCTGCCACGGGCATGGCGAGAGCCGCCTCGAAGGGCTGCTGGCAAGGGCGAGCTCATGGCCGTGGCTGTGGTTTTCCATCTCCCCTGGCCACGGCGGGGGGATCTTGGCAGGTTCGGGGGGAGCAGAAGCTCAGCTGGGCAGAACAGGCAGGGGGGGTTGTGCCTCCCTCGGCACCAGGCTGGCATCGGGACAAGGGCGAGTGCCCCCAGTGACACCCCAGCATCCCCGGAGGACAGGGACAAGCTTGGCTGTGGTCCCCCCCTCTTGCACCCCCCCACGTAACCGGCTCCCAGCCCTGAGCTGCAGGGTGAGAAATGGAGCTGCCGGGGGGAGCCAAGACCGGTGCCCGGGCAGCCCCGGGGCTCCCACCGGGTGAATCTCTCCCCGCCACGGCGCTGGGACATGTCGGCCGCCCTTCCTCCCCCTTGTCTGCCGCCTTCGCCCTCCTCCTGCAGCCGCTGCGTGGCGGGCGGTGAGTGATGCTGCTGCCAGCTCAGCCCTGCCTGGCTCCGACTCGGGGGGGGGCCACCCCAGCCAGGGCTGCTGGGGAGGATGGGCGGCTCAGTGGGGTGACATGTCATGGGGCGACGTGTCATGGGGCGACGTGTCATGGAGTGACGTGTCACGGGGCATCCCCGGGGGTGCAGGGGATGGAGACTGGGCTGAGCCGGGGTGCTTTGGGGCACGCTGGCACGCGAGGATACAGGGGAGACCCTGCAAATCAGGGTGGGCTCTGCCAGCCCCGCGCCTGCCCCCAGTGAGGGCTGGCAGGGGAACAGGAGGATGAGGAGGGTCCGCTTGAGTCAGGTACCCATGAACAGTTTTGGGGTTCCCCTCTTGCAGTGGGGTCACATGCCCCATCCTACCCCCTCATGTGCCCGTCAGGGCTGTGCTGCACGGGGCAGCCGGCTGGTACCCACGGGCACCGCGGGTCCTGCGCTGCTCCCTGCCCGTCCCGAGCCCTGCGGGGCTGTGAGCATCCCCTGCCCGGTGGGTCCGGTGCGCTGGGGATGGAGATGTCCCGAGACGTTCTGCTCCTCGCCGGCTCCACGGATGCCAGGGCAGAGTAGTCACGGGGCAGAGGAGGTGTGGGACCACACCGGGTGCTCTGGGAGCTGGTGCAGCCATCTCAGGGAAATCAGGCTATTTTTTTTTTTTTTTCCCCTTCCTTAAACCCCGGGCTCTGTCTGCTGGGCCCGGAGTCCCCCAAGGACAGCCTCACTCATTACACTGCAGCTCACAAGTGCACATCTTGAATTTTTCTTTCAAAACCCCCAGTTTCCAGCAAGCGGAGGCCGAGCCAGGTTCAAACGTGGGGTGCAGGCACGGGGCAGCCCCTCTCCAATTTTGCCTTGCCTGTAGTGAGGTTGAAGCCACCGCCGCCGCCACAGAAAGCCCGTCATTAGAGCTGCTTCCGCGCACCCTTTCCGCTGATGGACCGCGCTATTTTTCTCTAGTCTTTTATTTACACTTTATTGCTCTTGTTTTTGCACCGGCAAGCGCTGCTGGAGTGCACAGAAATCCTTCAGATCTCGGCTGGCAGCAGAGCTCTGCCTAATCATAGTCATTATCTGGAAGCAGGTAATGGGCATCTTTCCCATGTTAATTTGAAAACAGAATCGGCGAGAGCAGGACACCAGGGATGGAGCATGCTCCCAGCAGCTGCCGCTGCCTTCGGGTGATTTTTTGGGTGCCGGTGGCTTCGTCGGGTGCTGGGGCGGGTTTGGGATGGGGGTGCACACAACCCCGGGCACAATGGCTTGCGCCGAGCCTCGTGGCTCAATAAATCAGCCGGGAAGGGGCTGCTGGCTGGCATCCCGCATGGCCAGAGCCCATCCTTGCTGCCGCAGCAATAAAATCCCCTGGCCTTGTTTTTTTGGCGGCGAGGAGGATGGCGGCTCTCCCTCCCCGCGCTGCCGCCAGAACTTGCCCCCGGCTCGGCCCAGCGTGGCTGGGTCCTTCGTTAACAAGGACTCGTCCCTTTTATCCCCATCGGCAGGAGGGGACGGGGATGGAGGTGAGAGGCGAGGATTTCTCCCGGGGCCGGGAGGGGAAGGCTGGGTGGCGTTGGAGTTTCGTTTGCTGAGATACCATTAACGAGTGAGCAAAGGTTGCGGAGTCTCCATGGAGACAAGACAGCAAGCGAGACGGAGCGGGTGTGCAGCTGAGGTTAGAGCTGATTAGTAAATGTCAGCGACGCAGCAACTGCCCGCCGCCACGCTGGCTCGGGGACCCGGCGGGCAGCGGGCGCCCCGGGCACCCCATGTGCACCCTATCCATTCTGCGTGCCCCGCTGCGTCCCGGGTATCCTGTGCATCCCGTGCGACCTGGGCACCCCATGCGTCCTGCGCATCCCAGGCACCCTGTGCACCCCATCCATCCCGCGTGCCCCATTGCACCCCACGTGCCCCATGCGCCCCGAGTACCCCATGCATCCCATGCATCCCGGGTACCCTGTGCACCCCACATGCCCCACGCACCCCACACACTGTGGGCTCACCACGTGTCCTCTGCATCTCAGGCACCCTGTGCACCCTGTGCATCCCACGTGCCCCGTTGCATCCCGCGTGCACCACGCATCCCATGCACGCTGGGTACCCCACGTACTCTGGGCATCCCACGTGCCCTACACCTCCCTGGGACACATCCAGGTGCCCCGTGCGCCCTGTGCATCCCACGCACCCATGCGCCCAGGCAACCCAGCTCGTGGCTGTGGCCCAGACTGATGCCAGCGTGTCGTGGTCCATGGGAATCAGGGATGCGGGAGAAACCTGGAGCACACCGTTGGGCGCACGTTTCCAGAGCATCCTTGCAGCTCTGGTGCCGACAGCCCCAGCATTTTTCCCACAGAGAGGAGGGACGCAGCCGGAGCCGCTCTGCCCTCGTACCACGCTGCCGCACGCTGTGAGAGCTCCTCGACCATTTTGTGAGATGCCAGGGAGCAGGACAGCAGGGCCAGGACAGGGAAGGGGCACCCAAGACTCCCCGGCGGAGGGTGGGTGACTCCAGAGAGCTGCTTGGCTGCTGTCCCCGGGTGAGGACATGGCCACGGCCTTGTGCAAGGCTGGGGGGACACACACAGGGGTTCAACAACCTGCCATCTCCTCTCTCCTGTGGAGGATGTCCCCTCTCCCCATCCCCAGATCATGCAGAGAAAGGGTGAGGCTGGACACGCTGGATCCCACCTCATTTCTGATGGAAGCAAAGCCCAGGCTGAGGGAAGCCGGGTTGGGATGAAGCCGGAGGGGGCAGCGATTGGTGCCAGGGAGGGTTCGTCTGGCGTTATCAGGGGCTTGGAGCCCAGCCGGGAGGCAGGAGCAGCCCAGCTGCCCTTCCCTGTGCCCCAGAGCATCGTTTACCTCCAGCAAAACACAGGGAGGCACCTGGCAGGCGAGAGCATCCCTCTTGCAGAGAAAACAAGTGTCAGGGGGTACCGCGGGGAGGGGGGGGGAAGCTGGATCCTGCAATTTAGCAGGTATTATTCGGCAGCTATAAACAGAGCCTCTCACACAGCCGGGGAGAGATAAAGGTTGCAGTGCAGATACAGATTAGGTGGTTCCCTTGAGGCTGTGACACCTTGAGATAGAAGCAGATCTTCTTCAAGGGAACGGCTCGCTGGCAGCCTGGAAAACCTGGAGCTGAGCGGCCTCCAGCAGCACCTTGGCCCCTGCCTCGCACCCGCGGGGGGGGGACGGACAGGGGGGTGCTGGGCCAGTATGGGGGGCCAGTGGGTGCTGGGGGCACTGAGAGGTGCTGAGCATCGCACCCAAAGCGGCTGTGCGTGGGGGGAGCGATGCAAACCAGCAAGAAATGGCTGTTTGCAACACGTGCCCGTGGCTGCCTCGCCCAGGAGGAGCCAGAGGAGATGGCGGTGGTAGCAGAGAGACCCCGGGAGCTGGCAAAGGCCGTGCCATGGGGCAGGGCTGGCAGGAGTCACAGGAAAAATAGGCACGGCACACGCCGGAGCGATCCTGGCTCTGCCCATCGGCAATGCCCATGGCCGGGGTGCCCTCCCTGGCTGCCGCCACGGCTCCCGGCAGCGCTGACATGGATTTGTTTGCTTCCCGTCGGGAGCGCCGGTGATTTACTCCCTGCGGTTTCGTTTAAAGAACGAGGCTCTGAGCGCGCCAAAGAGATAGATGGCTGCGCCCAGTGCCCTTCGTCCTGCTCGCGCCCGCTCCCTCTTCCCCCTTCTGTAGGCATAAACGAACCCGGCGCTTAATGTCGGTAATCAGGCAGGGGAGGAAAGATTTAATATCCAGGTGCACAGGCAGAAATGCGGCGTGCCGCGTGCTGGTAATTTTTGATCAAGTCTTTGCTCCCGCAGGTTCTGAGGAAGACATTAACATCGCCCCGGCTCTGCCGAGGACCGGGCTGAGCCGCAGGATGCTGCCAAGGTCACCCGGGCTCGGGGCTGGGCAGGCAGCGGGGCTTTTCCGAGCCCCCACGTGTTCAGCCGTGCTGCCCGTCCCAGCGTGACCCCCAGCTGCCACAACCACGGGACGATGTCCTTGTGGGACCGGGACGTGCGGCGGTGTCCACTCGGCAGGACCCGTCCTGTGCCCCCCCCCCAGACACGCTGCCAGCCCCGCTCGTTAAACCAGGCTCGTTTATGCCGTGACTCCACTCCCGGCCTCGTCAGGCCGTGGGGAGAAACCCAGGCCGGAGCCACAATCAGCGTCATGCGGCGGCTTCCAGCGGCCATCGCCCCTGCACGGCCAGCGAGGAGGGCAGCTGGCCGTCCCCGTGCCCCCAGATCCGGGTACTGCTGTGCTGGGGACCCCCTGCCCTGTTTGGGGGCTGGGGGCGGATGGGGGGGCTGGGGACCCCCCGCGCTGTTTGGGGGCTGGGGGCGGATGGGGGGGCTGGGGACCCCCTGCGCTGTTTGGGGGCTGATGGGCAGCCCCTGGGTTTGCAGCAGGAGGACAGGCAGCTGCCAGGCTCTGGTCCCGCTCGCCCGTCCAGCACTGTCCCTGTCACCTGCAGCCCCCTGCCCCACTGCCAACCCCCTCCCCAAAGCCCCCCCATCCCTCCACCCCATTTACCCCCCAGCCCTGTCCGCCCCTGCCCTGTCCCCTGTCCCCTAACCCCCACCCCCCACTCCTGCCCCCCCAGCCCTGCCCCACAGCACCCCTCATAGCTCCCAGCCCTGACCCCCAGCTCTGTGCCCCCCCCCCCCCAGCCCTGCGTCCCCCCCCGCCCTGGAGTGACACCCCCGCTCCCCCAGGTGGAACTTTCCTCGCAGGGCGTGAGACCATAGAGGCGAAAGGTAACACCAAAGGGGAGTTCTCGGGGGGGGGGGCGGAAGAGAGAGAGACCCCTTTTCTCCCAACCCACCTCAAAGAATATCGAGCTCAGGCACTCAGGAACCCAGATCCGTATTTTGAAAATGTTGTGGCTGTGTGTGGTGTCGCGGTTCTTCCCTCTTCCCTGGGAATCTGTCTCAAAGCTGTGCGGCGATCCCCCCCATCTAATCTCCACGATGGTACGTTCCTCCCTGTTTACTCTCTTTGCGGGGCCGGCTTGGGTGGGGTTTTTCTGTTGCTCCAGTTTCGTACGTAAGTGGCGTAGGGTGGCTTTGATAGACATCTAGGTGCAGCCAGTAGAGTGGCGGTATTACTGACCGACCAGCCAATGGCGCAGCGGACCGGCGACCGGGGGGAGGCGGGACGAGGCTCAGTCAGGCCAGGGAGGGGGAGCTGTGGAATGGCGGACGGCCGGGCTGGCCCGCCCTGGTGGTAACGAGCCGAGGGGGCCGGAGGTGATAGCTGCGGGGATTGGTGAGTACGAGAGGGGCGAGCGGAGACTCCCCGGGCCTCCCAGGCCGCCTCTTCCTGGGGGAGAGAGGCGGAGGCGCTGGGGTGGGCCGCTAGGCCCTTGCCAAATAGTGAGCTCCTAGGCTGGGCCGAGCACTGTTTCCTGCCACATACTGACTCCCCGGCTTGTGTGGGCCCTGGTGCCCCCGGGCTGGGGGGGTTTGGGGCGGGCCTGGCCCGGCCCGGGGACGAAGAGGAGGAAATAGCTTCATCCCTGGTCTGACACTTGCCCGGCGCCTCCCAGGGGCCGTGGCTCGGTGCAGGGTGTGTGCCCTGGGCCGTGGCTGGGCCGGCCGGAGGGGCTGGGGTGTAGAGGGAGGGCTGGCCTGCCCGGAGAGGGGACAGGATCCTGTGTTTGCTTAAGGAAATGCCGGTCTGCTGGGCTCTCCCGAGGCCTTGCCGGTGTTTGCTGTCCTGGGGCCATTACAGAGGTCTGACCTAGCGGGGAATGGCTTGGGGGAGGTGGGGAGAGGAGGGGTGCTGCAGGGTCCTCTCTAAGGGAGAAGTAGTGGTGCTGTGCTGGGGGAGGGGGGTGCCTCCCTTTCCAGGCTGGTTGCAGCCTTTGCTGTCTGGGTTTGACATCAGTGCTTGTGCAAATGTGTGTGTGCCTGTCTACAAAGTCTAGGTGTGAGCTGGCTGCCCTTGTTGGTGCAAGTTCTGGTGATCTAGTGGACTTGGCAGTGCTAGGTTAACCGTTGGACTTGATGATCTTAAAGGTATTTTCCAACCTAAATGATTTTATGATTGTGCTTGTGGAGTGTTGCTGTGAAAGCCACTTCTCCCTCCCGGCTGTCTTCCTGCCCCACAAGTGAGTGTACCCTTCGGTATGTCTGGCTACAGTTTAAGGATGTGTGTAAGCCCCTGGGCTATTAACTAGCCATAAGGGCACACAAAATACAAAACTACTTGGGTTAAAACCGTGTGGGTGCTGTAGCATTGCTTCCCCCAATATTAAATACCTAGGTGCTCTCTGAAAAGAACCTTTGGAGGGTGTAATGGGATATGGTTGAGCAGTTTGGTCAAATGCGCTGACCTGCTGGTGACCTCGGACCATATTTCTTCCAGAGAAGAAATAAGTTGTTAGGGAATGTCCTTGGGGTTGTACCTCACCAGCACTTAGGTTTGTGTTGGGGTTACTCCTTTGGGATACAAATAGCATATGTCCTTTGGAGAAAGGTGAGAGATTGCAGCTCCTCCCTGTTAGTTATTGTTTGACCTCAAGGACCTTCCATGGTAGGATTTATTTTCTTTTTTCCTGCTAAAAGTGTCACATTTGGCATTACTGGTTTACTTTCATTAGTACCAACAGCAGAATTCGGCACCTCTACATAGATCAGGCCACTGGTGGGACTGCACGATATGTTAATGCCAGGAGTAGGCCTGTTTGATAAGACTAAAAGTCTTGAGTCTTTCAGCACTGCAGATTTTGGTGGACATGAAATCATATTAATAACAAAAAAACCTTCTATTACCTACACTGGCTGCAGACTGGGTCATAATTGATGAGCCCTCTGTAACCCTCACACTTGTGTGTCCTTCCCACAGACTTGTGAGATGGAAAAGTTGAAAGTAAGAGATGTGAGAAGCCAGCAGGGCATGTGTGCGTGTGCTTCCCTGTGACAAAGCTGATGCAAAATGTTACTTTAGGGGAAGTACTAAAGTCTGTATGCTTGGTCACATGAGGAAGGGGAATAGTTAGGTTTTCCACTCATTTTAAACATCTGCAGAATCAGTTGCTACTAAATGCTGTAGGAATTTAAAATGCTGCGTTGCGACACTTTTCATTCTGATTTGCCCCTTTTTGACCTTGAGTGGGTTTTTGTCACAGAAACAGATACAGAGTTTAATCCAAAACTTAGTTAAAAACAAACCAAAGCTAACATCAACCCACTGAAAACACAGACAGCATGTTGATAGAATGACTTTGAAAATCTACTTGCATTCACAGCCAAGGACAAGCTTTATCCAGGAAGTGGGGTGGAGCAGGCCAGGCATTCCAGTTCTGTGCTTTTTTTTTTTTTTTTTTGTTTAAGGATTGCACTTGAAAACATAAAGTTTGAATGAGAGAGCTTAACCCAAGCTTTAGAGGCTCACCTAACACTGATCTTTGGCCAAGCTACAGTTGTCAGTATTGTCCCTGGGTGGGTTGGTGATGGTGGGGATCAAACCCAGGACTTTTACCTTCCAAAGCATCGATTTCTGCTTGGTTAAAAGCGTCATTCTGTTTAGGGTGAGGAGCAGGTTTACCAGCTCTCTGCGTTGCCCAGTTGAAGCAGGGTGAAGCCTTGCTGTACTTAATAAGTATGGGTCGTAAGAGGATTAAAAAAAAAATCAACAGTGCAGCCACTGCCTGATCTCAGGCTGCGGGCTCACCCCATGTTTCTCTCTTTAGCTTCTGTCCGGTCTACATTCCTAACAAATCTTTTAAGCTCTGGTTTTACAAAAGCAGATGCAGGGTAATACTACGGGGGGGGGGGGGGGGGAAGGAAAAAAGAAATACCATGTATTTCTCTCTATTTTGTACAAGACTTATTTGAAATGTGGTGTCATGAAGTGAGGGTGTTACTGAAGAAGGGTAGAAGCTGGAGCTGCAACCCTTGTGTCTGTAGAGATATCACTGCTGTGGTTTGAAGTAATGAGTTTATAGTAAAGTTCTTTTAAGCAGAGTATAAACCTGGTTTCCTTATGAATAGTGTGACACACTGAACAGAAATGATGTATTTTTAAGTTACAGCTCAGAAGGTATTTGTGAGCTGTGATTCATTAAAAAGAATACAACCTTTATGATAACTACCAACCCAGTTTCTCAGCATGCTTTGAATATATCTCATTCTTCAGGGCTGGTCTAGGAAAAGTTGATTTCATTCACAAAGCTTAGATAATCGTGTAGTGTGGGTGGAGGGGTTAAAACTTCAGTGATTGCCTCATATGCGTATAGTTCCATCTCCTGGTTTTTTTATTTTATTATTTTTTATGGTGATAGAAGAACAAAGAAGGTTATTAGGATTATTGTTTCCACAAAATCAGGTTAGTTTTCTGTGACAGACTGTAATAAAGAAGATTTCAACAAGTGTAAGACTCGGCTTTAATCCTTCAAGACAGTTTCCCTCTGTGGGCTTTCTGGACTGAAATGTTGAATAACTTTTAAATGTAAGGTTTCTGTTTTGTCTCTGCTAGGTTTGATGAGAATACTTAGCCCTTGGTTATTCAGCTGAGCAAAATACATTGCTGCGTGTGCTGCACGAGTCAGTCGCAAACCGGGAAAAGGATTGAATAGCAATTGTGTTGGCATGTGTTGTGTATAAAGTTCCTGCTGTTCCCATACAGAATGGGACGCCAGCACCCGGCAAAAACATGCACCGCCAAAAGCTTCTTCTGAGGGTTAAAACAGCCACAACAGGCCAGTGTCTGATGGTGCAGCGCTGGGCTTGCTCCTTTATATAGTTTCTAAAGTGCAAAATGCACAGGAGGCAAACCAAAAGTGACACTTTCACTGTGCGGAAATCTAGGAGAGCAAAATGCAACTATTTTCCCAGCCTGTCTTATGGTGTTTTACTGTTTTCAGCAGCACTCTTGCTCCTAATGGGATCTGTAGTAAGAAATTGTGTATTTGAATATTTATTCTCACTGTGCAAGGATAAATATTTGTGAGATCCAGCCCCTAGTTACCACAGATTAACGTTTATTTAAATATTTTAGGTATTTATAAACACTGGATTTAAAAAAAGGCATGTGGAAATGGCTTCTGGGTAATAAGCAAATGACTGCTCAGAACAGAACCACCCCAGTGACATTTATTTCCTTTGCATTTTTGCAACTCTGTGTAGTAAAAAGACTGTGTGATTTCTTTTTCAAAGAGAGGAGGCTACTGGTGCTGCTGATTGGGCTTCGCTGCAAAGGGCGTGCTTGCTAACAGGAGTTTCTACAGAAGGTTATCAGATTCAGGCCTGATTCTGATTTATATAAGATTTGTTTTTCCATCTGTAAGTCTGCAGGATTTTTTTTTTTTTTCCCCTGCCTGGGAGGCAGTAGGGGGGAGGTCCCCTCCCAGAAGAACCGAAACGTTAACTTCCACATTATTTTGTTGAGCAAGCAGTGCAGCGGCAACGCGAAGTGTTAATCACATTCTCCATCCCGAGCTTGCCTTCGCTGCAGTAATGGGCCCGGGAAATAGTTCCTCAAGATCCTACCCTAATTCTTGAAATCGCAGCGAAGCTTTATGGTATTATGTTGCTACTGGAGAAGTGGTGGAGCACAGACATATCTCAAGTAGGCATCTGCCAGGGGCTTTGATGGGGAAAATTTAAAGGACCAGGAATCTCAATTGGTCTCCCACAAATGGGGTCAGTGGTGATCTGCTCTGTTCCTTCGACACCTTCTGTGTAGTCTCCTCTTATAGAACAGTATCCCAGACCTGTTTTGGGGAGAAGTGGTGATTTAAAGGATGCTGTGATGCCAAGAGAGGAAGAAGGGAGATGCCTGTGAAGTGGCAGCAGTTAGCATTTGTTCTTGAGGGCTTAAATTTCTGCATGGGAATCTGTCGCTGTGCCACTGCTTTAGAGGAGCCGCTCCAAGATCACTAGTGACCTGTTGTCTTGGAGGTTTTGATTCTCCTGTGTTACTGCCGGAACTGGTGCACAGTTGAGAATGGGACAGACAGCACGCAAAGAGCTGTCCACTAAAAATCATTTCTTCTTAGAGCTGCCATAAATCAAACCTAACCCAGGAGTTTATTGTTTTGGTTTCTGCTGAAAGGGCTCAATAAGAATTGAGAGCTTCTCTTGTGTTGTCTGATGCAGCCAGATAACCGTCTTCTCAGAAGGTGCTTGTTTAATATGAACGGTGATGCATTATTTGAACAACTCCTTTATGAACAAAGACACATGTGGATTTGAGATTAGAATCTCCTAATTGTAAAGTGAAGGGCATAAAAGGAAGTGTCTTCTCACCTAGTGTATGATAAATGTGGGACTTGCTGCCCCAGGACTTCATGGATGCCGACTGTTTAGATGAGCTCAGAAACTGATGAGACTAGTTTATGGACGTGAAATCCATAAAGGACAATTAAATGATGGTGTTTGTTTCTACGTGGCCTTAAGGTGTGGTGGGAAGCTGCAATGTGGAAAAGGACAGCAGGGAGAACAGTTGCTTGCTGCTTGCCTTGTTCTTGTGCTCTTTTCTTTATACATCTGATATCTGATCACCGATGGACAGAGGATGCTGGTTTCTCTGGAGGCTGGATGACCTAGCATGGCTATTCTGAAGTCATGTGGCTTAGGGTTTCTTGTCTTGTTTGTTCGCTGACGTTTCCGATGATGTTACAGAGCAACCTGCCTCTTCTGAGCCTCCATTTCTCCCCGCTCATAAAACTGGGCTAATGACTCTGACCTTTTGTTTGTAAAGCAAAAGGAAAAGGATCAACAAAATACTGGAGCTTATTTACTATCATTACTGAAATGATGAGCAATGCCACTTTGCGATACTTCAAAGAGGCTTCGCCTATAAGATGCTGGAAATCCCTAGAGAGAAAAAATGTTTCGGGTGGAAAAGGAGGAGGGGGGATATTCCTCCCATTCCCATCTCGTAAGTGTGCTTTCCTGCAAGGCATGGAAGTAATATCTCCAGCCATCTCCCTTCCCAGCTGGGCTATTTAAAATAGCCACTGACAATCTTTGCTTTTTTCCATAATAGCCAAAAGGGCTGGTGTCACTGATCACATAGAAGCGAGCTCTGCATAAATTGTTCACATGCTGTGGAGTTTTGCGAAGTACTCTGTTGACCTATTGTGTTACTGCTAATAAGATTGAATGTGGTTTTAATTTCTCATTTCCTCTTTCACTGGATGCCCTTTTCCTACTTCTTAGAGTCTTACTTCAACTCTCTGTATAGCAAAAGTCTTTTCTGTTGCTCAAAGAATGAATGATGCTTTGCTTTCAGGCAGCTCCGCACTGGAGGGCTTTAAGTGGCATTCAGAGAAGGCTATCAGCCACAATATCTGATGTATTGGTGTAGCTGTGGTTCATGCATGGAGTGCAAAAAATGGGATTTAATTGGGAGGGAGGGGGAATAGTGGCCCTGGCTGAATGGATGGGTGAAAGTTCCCCGACCACCCCTTAGCCCAGCAAATAGTTCGTTGAGTGCTTGCCAGAGCGGAAGCGAGTTCCCTTTCAGGCACCCTGCTTTTGTGCACCGTAAGAAAAAGCACGCACTCTTATGGTTTTGGCCTTGCAGCTGCAAAAAAAAAAAAAAAAAAAAAAAGCGAGAGAGAACCGTGCACACACCCAGATCCTGTTCTTTCAATACCGACAGCTGCTGAGCCGATCCTTTGCTGGAGGAAGGCATGTAGCTATAAACACAGCTTGTGTAAAACCTTTACCTTCTGTCTAGGGCAGCATGAAATAACTGGCCGCTTCCCTTTTGGAGGCTAAATTAAAAACGCGTGTAATTAACTTATACAAAATAGCCTTTTGGTTGCTATTGAGAATTCAATATTGCATCAAGGAGGTTACATCTAGGGTCTGGCTTCACATGAGAGGTTTCCATAAAGCAGCTTATTATAGACCTTGTGGTGAGCTTTGATAGAAAGACTTGCATCTTGAGCATCCCTAATACGGTCTAATCTCTCTTCTCCCCAAAAGATCAGTTCAGTAAAGTGCTGGTGTCAAACACTCTGAAATAGTTTTGGATGGTCCGGAGCCTGGAGTTTGCACTGTAGATTACGTAAGGTGAGATCACTGCTGGGCTCAGAACATGCAAAATGGAAACAACTACAGCTTAAAAAGAATATTTTTCTGACTGTCCCGAGGAGATTGCACAGGCATCTGTCACCACGTCCAAGCTGAAATTTGACCCTGCTCTGTCAGACCAGGGGGGCTGATTGAAACAGTGGGCCTTGCTGAAGTCTGCCTGGAAGGTTGTTCGGTCCTGCTGGCTGCATGGATGGAGAAAGTGAGTCCAAGGATTGTCATGCTGTTGAGCAAAACCAGAAGACTGCTACTCGCAGCTTCCTGCAGCTCTGCCTGCAAATCCCAAATGGCAGCCAAGGATCATGCGCCGTGCCCGTACGTTGCACAGATGGCTTGTGCATGTACAAAAACCAGATTCAGTGTTTCTGGGGGGGTCGCCTTGCTGGGTACCTCTATGGAAGATCTGGGTTATCCCAGACATGGGGCAGGCCCCTTCTCCCCCAGCCCTGGTTCCTCTTCCCACCGTTAGGCAGGACAAACCATAGGTGTAAGGAAGGAGAACCGCTTGAAAAACCCCAGATACATGGTGGCTTTTGGTGCTGGTGGAGTGGGGGCCTGCCAGTTCTCCTGAGTTCGAAGTAGTACCCGTCTCGCTTCACTCCTGAGATCCAAAAAGCATATTCAGGGTCTTAATGTGGCATCATGTGTAACTTTGGTTTTTTTTCTCCTCTGTGATAGACCCATGTGTTATTTTGACTTTATTAAGATGCTGTTCATAAACCATTTTAATTTAGATGCTCAAGGCTGTTCTCTTGGTTTTTTGTGACACAAATCCCAGCAGATATAACACTTCTGGAAAGTATCAGGGAGTCAGTGTCTTTCCCCCCCCGCCATGTCAAAGGTTAACTTAAAATATTAATGCTGCAAAGATTCATTTAAGATACTAAAACTGTTCAGGCAAGAATACATGTACATATTGTAATTACTTCCTTTTTCTTACAATTAAAGTAATTGGATTATATTTAATGAGCTATTTACATTTAATAATTAAGAAAAGACTTATCTTTCCAGTATTCCCCAAGTGCAGCAGAAGGGTGGGGGCACTCAGAGCTGTGATATAATTATCTAGGCGTGAGTTGAAACTGAAAGAGCAGTTGAGCTGTATAGAAAACACTTGGAACTGGTTTGTTCCTACTCTTTCATTAATCAAAATAGTTTAGTGTGTGTTAAAGGAGGGGAGGCTGAGCTTAGCTGCAAATGAGACAGAGTTTATCTGCTGGAAAGAAAGGTTAAAATATGTTCAGACTTCAGGAATAAGTCATTTAGTAAAAAAAAAAAAAACACCACACCCTCTCTTTCCGTATTAATTACCGAGTGCTGCCCTAGAATGAAAATGTGCTGATGTATTGTGAGAGTTGCGCTTTGCACCGAGCGCTTTGTTAGTGCTAACAGGCACAAGCCTTTCCTCTTGCTGGAGGAGGCTGGTGCGAAGGAAAGGAAGAAAACATGCTATCCTCATTAGCGGTAATTCAGCCTGGGAATGAGCGATTCAGCGGCGTTTGCTTTAGCAGCCGCGCACCATTTGCAGAAGTTGGCCTGCGGTTCTGCGCAGGCAGCCCTGCAGCAACAGCGTGAGGCTTGGGTACCCAGCTCGGGTACCTCCAGATGAAGCTGCTGGGAATGATGCTGCTTGTGTTACCTAAATTGCATCTCTTCTAGTCAAGAACTTTTGAAGTTAATTCAGTGCTGTTAAAGACTTTGTGGCTTGGAAAATGAAGTAGTCTGATTTTATCCAGAGCTCATTTTGCCTGGGTTGGGACAGAAACAAATGGATGATTCTGCCAAAGAAAGCTCCTCAACCTTGACCTTTAAGGACTGGCTTTTGGGGCAGCGTAGCAATCCTGGTTTAGTAGACATCTCTCTCTTGGGTTGCTGTGACTGCTAACCCTGGTCATTTTTACTGCTCAGGGGACTCATCTCTTGGGAGAGGCTGAGACCAACTTGTTGAATAGTCTCGTTGACTTTGGGCAGTGTTTTGGGCTCAGAGCAGATGTCATAGGAGACCTCCTGCCGATGGACTGAAACCTGCCCACTGACCAGGCCTCTCCCCACACTCTCCTAAAATATTTATAGACCCTATAGTGGGTTTTCTATACCTGAGGAGGCCAAAGCTACCTGTTGATTGAAGCTTGTATTACTACGCTGTATTGTCACTGACCTTGTATCCTTGCCAAAATTATTCATAGGTTTAACAGAAAGCATTCTGCTCCTTTTGCTGCTCCTGTTTCCTAGGAAGCAACAAAGCCAGAGCTTTTCTAGTGCTGAAGGAGCCCTGCCTCTCTCCTGATGTATATCCTCACGACAAAGACCTTGAAACCTTTCTGTTTTGGAGCTTTAATTCCTGTTTAATCAATAGTTCTGTATTCTGAGAATCAAATCCCTGTGACAGCTCTCTTTAATTGAGCTAAACTGCCTTTCTCTTGTCATATCTCTTCCAGAGTTTTATTTAAATGCATTTGTTCTGCCTGTATCCTAGTCAGGCATTGATAGGAACACCAGGTGACCCTCTTTGTTTAACTTGTTTTTCAGCTAAATGAATGGAAACATTAATTAGGGCAATGGTGTGGGTTTTAGGAATTTAAAAAAAAAAAAGTCTAGGTCAAACTGCTGGCTGTATTTGCACTCCAACAGAAGCTAGGAGGATCTGTATGTTCCCCGTTAGTGACACCCCCATCTTTCCACCCCCAGCTTGATTTCTGCCAGCGGCTTCGAGTGAGTCCCTCTCCAGGAGAGCAGGCTGGCATTTATTCCAGCAAGATCATCTTCAGTAAAGCTGATAACAAAAGTTTAAAAGGAAGAGCCAAATTTTCAGTCACACCTGTGCAATCCCCTTGAGGGCAGTAAATGATGACGATAATGCATGAGCCAGACAAAAAAACACAGAAAATGGCTTTCTGAGCCTCTTTTGCATTTTTCAGAGCCAGCAGACTGGGGGGGGGGGGGGGGGGGGGGGGGGGGCCGCGGGAAACAGGAGAAAAAAGAAGAGTATTTTTACTCTGGGAACTGAGCGGGCTGGATGTTTGTTGTCTCAAGGACTCCACAGTGCGCTGTACAATGCTTCGTTATTCTGCGAGATCAGGGCCGACGTTTCCTGGTGTCAGAACATCGCTGTGGAAATGTGCAGTGCTGCTCTTGCCCCACGCTATTGCCGAAACACCTCTTTCATAATGCCGGCAGATCGCATCTGCCAAGTTCTCAAGTTGGTGATTGAAGTGGATTATTAATATACAGAGGGGTTACGTACGTGGGGGTTTTTTTGTGATCGGCTAACTGTGTTCTCCTGAAGGCCCTGTGTTTTCGGTAGATCCTGCTTCAAGAAAGCTTTTGTGCGATGGTGGGTGAAAACACGACCTGCGCTTTCTGTCTTAGCGGCTGGTAAGAGATGGTGTGTTTTCCCCGGCACCCAGGGGGTTTTACCCATGCATCTTCCCCCATGGTTTTTGGGGAGACTAGACCCCTGTGAAGGGAAAGCAGCCCTGCAGCTGCCCTTCACTGCTGACTCCTGCTCAGCTGCTGGCAGGCTGGGCTGTTAATGACAGATGAGCCTGTGACGCGGTTTTGGGAATGAATACTTGTTACAGCTGGCGGGATGGAGTAGTTTGTGGCATCACATGGCAGTTTGCTCTATAATTTCACTCCCTATTGCTCGGATGCAGCACTGATTGCTAGGTCTCTCTCTGAGTGTGGAACTGTAGCATTTCTGATTGCTGCATCCCACTTCTCTGTGGCTGCATTGTGAGCTTGGATATAGCCCTGAGCACTCAGCAGAGCCTTCTGCTGAATTTTTTTTTTCTCAGTTCTCCGTGTGTGTGTGTGGCTGCTGCTTCCCTTTCTGCTAGTCTTTTGGGGTTACATAAAAGCCAGTCTCTTTCTGGCCATTACAGCTACATGGGGGAGTAGTTACTGCTGAGAGAAGCTTGAAATTTGAAGCAGAGTTGTCACAGACATTAGAAAGAACAGTCAGTCTGCGTTGGCAAGCTACTGAGTTAAGTCTCATTTCATACTGATGGGAATTTCAGATCTGATTATCTCCTTCCTCCCTCATTCCCAAACCTGCTGGTGTGTCTAATCCCCCGATGGGTACTCCTAAAGGCTGCTCTCCAAGGCGCTTAGCTGAAGGCTTGGTCTCCTTGGCTATGCTGCTTGTTTGTGTCCAGGCAGAGGATTTTATAAGCCCTGCTGAGGGCAGGGTGATTGGTCACCCTGATGTACTTGAAAATCAAGCCTAATTTCCCTCTCCTTCCCCAGAAATGCGCTCTGTCCTCCTTAGGTGCTTTGTGCTACACCAGACACTATGACAGATGATATCACTGCTGGGGTCCAGATTTATTTGCAGATGGTCCCTGATCTAAGAGGTTGTGTGTCACATTGAGTGGGGAATTACCCAGGTGACTCCCAGTAATGCTATGCTAGCTGGTCAAATACCAGTGAGAAGAACCTTGCCAGGTCTCTCCCTCCAACTCGCCTGTTATTTACAGCTCTTTGTGTGCATTGCATACACACGTCTCACCTTGTAGTCCTGCCTGCCTTCTCCTCTGCACCACTGTGTTGACTGTGCTATCTGCCTGCTGTACCAAAAAAAAAAAAAAAAAAAAAATAGTTCCTCTCTTGCTGTGCAGTGCTGTTTTCTGCTCTGCTCCAAACTGCTTGTTAAGGGGTACTTGCTCTGGGTTGCTGTTTTCAGTTGACAGAACTCACATTGGAAAGCAAATACTCAATCCTAAAATGTCCCTGTATTGCTTCTCAATACTTGTAGTCAAAGTCTGTCTCCTTTATTGTTCGCAACAATTGTCCAATTTTACTGTGCCAGCCCTATTTATTAGAAATAGTCAATAAGACTCAGCTTTGTGTGAGGGGTTTATAGACTGGCAGTTCTTGTTTGAAACAAACCAATTGTACTTGATTCTAATCCAGAACTGGGATTCCTGAGTGATCTGCTACAGCAGAACTCATGGGGAGAGCGGTCGATGACTTGCTGATAAGAAATCTTCCAGCAGCACGCTCATCTTGAATTTACCTTGTGCTTTGCTCAAAGTGCGGGATTCGGAAAGGCAAAAAACTGCAAGTTGCCTTTTCTTTTTTCCCCCTTTTTGGGCCTGTGTTGCACCACGCTTGTTCCCCAGTGCCCCAAGAGTGTTTACAGAAACAATTGCCAAAGTCAGAATCCTCTTGAAAACTGGTGAGAAGGCATTCAAGGTGAGAGCTTCTTGTGGAGGGAGCGGGATGTCACATCGGCAGCCACGTGAAGAAGCACTACGCACAGATCCTGCTCTCTTGGAGAAATACAAGGTATCCGAGACCACCATGTGTGCAAGCACAGGATAGGAAGGGTGATGCCGAGCAAAAGCCTGGTGAATCCGGGCGAAGAGGTGCCAGTTGTGGCTGGAAGATCGGTAGGAATGTAGGAGTGGTGAGCTCAGTTTCCAGGGCTTTTGTTGCGCTCAGCAAACTTTTTCTGGGCTGGCATGGGGCTGTGGAGCGGGCCAGGGCTCAGCAACGCGTGCGTAAGCATTTTGGGAGAGGGGAAATTATGAGGAATTCTGGCAATGCCCAGCTGGAGGTGGGGCAGCGTACAGCTGCGGGGAGGCAAGGGGAAAAGAGCTACGAGGCGAAGCTGGGCTTTTCGGATGGTTTGGTTTTTAGTCGCTGCCGTCATAACAAGGCTTGGAGCCTTCTTTGATTCAAGTCGTGACTTGGAGACTTCAGAGGAAATGCTTGCCGTGAGCAGGTAGGAAGGTTCTGATTCAAGTGGGAGAGAAAAATCATTTGTTACTGTAAGAAAAGCCCTTACTTCTTGTTTGTAAGAAGGTGTGAAGCACGGCAGTTGGGAGGATGAGTATTTTGAACCTCGATTGATGCAGTGTTTGTGGATTTGGCACACCAGCGGCTTCAGCGTCGGCCTGGCTCTCCCAACCAGCGGTGCTCTGCAACCAGCAAAGATCACTTTTCCCCTCACATAGCTAGCGCTGTGTTTCAATTTGATGCCTTTTTTTTTTTCCATATTCATTAGAAATCTGTTGCAGAGAGTTTTCTGTTTCTTAGAGGCAGCTTCCTTTTACTTTTAACATACTCCCTCTCTTCTCCCATTACAGTGGGATCAGGATAAGTCCTCTGTGCCCATGGCGTGCCAGTCTTGCAGCTTCTTAAAAACAGTATATGCACCCCAAACTCTACTACTGAAACAAATCTCATTTTCAACATTAATAAGCAAGTGGAAACGCTTATCTTTGCCCGGAAGATAAGGATTTTTGGCCTCGCAATTCATTTAACTTGCTTCCGAATGGTAGGATTTAGTTATAATATGTGGTCCGCAGTAGTTACGTGACAGTGACTAATGCCTGATGACCAGTCTGGCTAGCTGGGGTGGAAAACTGCTGTGCTGTCATGTCCTGACCACTGAAAGTAAAGCGGTTGTGGATGGCTCTTGCTCGGTAGCATACTGTCAATCGGCTTCTTAATGACTCTCTTAAAGAATAAAAGCAAGGGCCTCCTGGAAAGCTTTTTTTGGGTCTGTCCCTTCCTTGTTTCATTTACTGTGTCTCTTCCCAACCCCCAGCTGTATGCCTCGTGCTGTCTCCAGTGTTTTGCTGCTGCCGCCGCCTCCTCCCTCTGCTCTCATATCTTGTCCCTTCTCCACACTTTATTTTCTGCCCCACCTGACTGCTGCTTTCAAAATACACCACTTAGTTTCCAATCCAGACTATTCATCTTTGTCCCACCTAATCAGGAGGCATGAAGGTTTTACAGGAGCCCATTAGCTGTTATCTCTATACCTACCCTCCTAAGACTCATGGGGAAAAATGAAGTCTAATGGTGAAGTGCCTTCTTGTGGGGGCATCGATTGCTCTCTTGCTAATGCTGGCACCAAGCTCTGGTTGTACATCCCAGTTTTCCTATCTGCCTGCCTCCACCCTACAAAAAACATCTGAAACCTCGAAGCTCCTTGTCCTTCCGCTCAGAGGAGAAGAAATTTTGCTTTAAGATGCCTCTTATCCCAAATGCTGCTGGGAGAGCAGAAGGGTGCTTGTCCATAGCCCATCCTCTCCTCCCTGCCTTGCTCATGCTGCACGGGGTTAATCTCTTAGTTCGACTGCTGTTTGCTGGATCCTGACTGGTGTTAGGTGCAACAGCAGGGCAGCAGAGCTGTCCCTGTCGCCTTGGGAAGAGGCGATGCTGCCGTACTCTGCGAGGAGGGCTGTCGTAGCGATCACGAGGGCGAAACTCTTGATTCTGCAGTGGAGTGTGGCAGGCTGTGCTGGGAGGATGGGGGTGGCTGGCAGGATGAGCCAGGCTATAAAGGGAGTGTTTTTCTTAGCCCTTACCGCTGCTGTCTTGCACCAGTGCAAATTTGTACTGTGCGTGTGCTGTACCATTGTTACTTTTCTAAAAAGAAGTGACTTTAACCACTACTCCTTGCTTTTAGTTTCAAAACATACTTTCGGTGGGGCTGTATATAGACAACATATTCTGAGCCTTTGTTTATTGGTGGGTATTTGGGGCGCTACTCTGTTTTCTGCCCTGTTCTCCCCATACTTGTAGAGATTAGCGCTACCTGCGTCTATCTGACCTGTCCTCTTTGGGGCTGTTTTTGTCTCTTTGTATACATGCATGCTCACATCTCATCCCCCTTACAGCCTTATTTTTCTTCTTGCTATTTTCCTTCTGTCTGTCCTGCACCTTGGAAGGTTTCCAGCTGGGTTTGGCGGATGGGCTGTCCACTCTGGCTCTGCAGATCCCACTGTGTGTGCTCCCTGGCCGAGCCCTGGGGAAGCACAGGGGAGAAGCTCAATGCAGGCAGCCTGCAAATGCTGCCTTGTTTATGAGAGCTGCTTGTTGGTGCAGACTGCAGTCTGGGGGGAGCTGGAAAAGTTTGTCTGGCATAAAGCGCTAAAGCTGACAAAAGATTGTAGGGCTTGGGCTGTAATCAATAAAACACGGGGTATTTAGAAGCGAAGGTCAGAGTCTTTCCTTAGTTCACCCTGGTCTTTAAATATGCGAGCAGTTACTGATGGCTGCTGCAGTGCTTGGACACGATGAAGAACAACACGGACTTCAGTCCTCAGAGAGTCTCTGTTTTTATTTATTTGGATGCAGATCTCACTCCCTGCTTCTTTAAGGTGTACAGGCTTGGGGACCCGTTCCTTGTGCAGGGACAAGCACGCAAAATTCCTCACGGAGAGGCGTTGCAAAATGGCAACCTACATCTGCTTGTCCAGGAGATATCCGTGTGCCCGGTATGCTTCGGCTCTTGAACTCCTCTGCCTTAATGGGTCAAATTTAGCAATTCAAAATCTGGCTTGTGAGGTAATTAGGAGGGATAATGCCCACTTCTTCCTCTTAACACCCTGATAGAAAAGCATCCAGGAAGGACTCCTGGACCTCAAAGATAAGCTGCCAGCTGCCACAGAGACTATCAAAGGGTGGCTCAAAGTCAAGAGCAAACAGCTGATTTTTTATGGTTCTTGGGTTTTTGCTGTTGGTGACAGGAAGCCATGTTCCCCAAGCTGTTAGCTTCCTGTTTTATTTTTACACCCAGCCCGAGCAGATCAGCATGCCTATCACATGGGAGCTGGCTGCTTCTCTTGGGCTGTTCCTCAGCTGACCTAGAAAAGTGATTCTTTCCCCTTCTAAATTAATCAAGAAGTTGGGATGTATTTGCTTTCACTTAGTCTTAAAGATTTTGGGCACATATCATGCTCCTTGTTCTGAGCTCTGTTTACCCAAGTTTCCTCCTCTCTCTTGGAGGCGGACAATCTGAGAGGGAGCTGTTTGTTGCTTCAACGTTTCAGCCTGTTAGCAAAGGAGATTTTTTTAATTAATTCAAGGCACTGACCTGCACATAAAATAATTTTCTGTCTAAAGCATAACTTCCGGACACTTATGTTTTCTTCTTTTTTATTTTATTTTTTTTTTTTAAAAAGAAAGAACTGGAAGTCTGTCCTGACTGTTGTACAATCAATCTTGACTTCTTTCTGAGCAGACTCTAGTGCTGCATCCTGATTAAAGCTCCCTCAACTTTAAACTGCTATAGCAGGAAAACAATGGTCCAGTGTAAACCTCGGCCCCGGGGGATTTCCCAAGGGAAGAGGGGTGCAGCCTGCAGGATAAGGAACAGTCACCAGAAAGTTTCCTGGTCAGCTGCAAGCGCTTCCTGTTGTTTCAGCAGAGCCCTGTCTGTGCTGCTCCAGGAGAGAGGCACCACGCATGCTTTGGTGTGCTGGAAGAAGCTGAGATTTTTTTTTTTTAACGTCTCCTGTCTTCATCCTCTTGGTTTAAGGAAACCTATTGATTGCAGGTTTAAAATATTTCTGAAGAAGAGCTTGTAAGACTCGCCAAAGACGCCGTGCGTGAGCGTGGGAGGAAGGAGACTGCTCAGAGGCGGTGGATGGGTAGGAAGGGAACAACGGCTGCGGTAATGCCAGCAGCACCTTGCGTGTGGGCGAAGATGTGTAGTTTTCCATCTCTGCCTCTGTACCTGAGCTGGTGGGGCTTTGCTGTCACTGCAAGTCATAGAACAGCAGGATCTTTATTTCTGATGAACCGGTTTTATAAGAGTGGGGAGGGGGGAAAGAAGGCTTATAAATAAAGCCATTTGAGAGCAGGAAAAACGAACACCATGGCTCTGGTGTGCCTGGAATTTGCGGTTGAGTAATCCTTTCCTGTTTCTTTTTTGGGTTGTTTTTCATCTTTCAGAACAGTGCCTGAAGCAGGTCCACCATGCCGTTAGTAACGAGGAACATTGAGCCAAGGCACCTGTGCCGTCAGACGTTGCCTAGCGTTCAAAGCGAGCTGGAATGCATGACCAACATCACCCTGGCAAATGTCATTCGACAGCTGGGCAGCCTGAGTGAGTACCATGGCGAGCCTGCGCGTTGCCCTCAGGAGTCGCTAGTGCTCTTTATTTAGCTCCCTTTCTACTCTCATGTTCCTATTTCTCCCCCATCTGCCTTCCCTGGGTAATGCTAAAATGTTTTCCTAAAGAAATCTGATGCTAATTTCATATCCCTGGTCCCACTGCCTTCCCATCGAAGAGAAAATGGGGAGGGGGGTGGTGGTGTGTGTGTGTGCATGCGTGTGTGAGAGGCTGCAGCAAAACTGCAGATGGAAGGATGGAGCACAACTCAGGCTTGTAAAATGGGAGGCTCTCTGAGCAGCCAGGATCTTGTGTCAGAGAATGTGCCTGTAATTGCACGCGCTACTAAATGGAGCTTGACTCTGTTGAATCTACACTGTGTCAGTAGTCTTATTTTTAATGAAAGATAATTAAAGCGCGTGCGCAGAAGCCGCCTGTTTGCCCCTGCTGTTTGTTGCGTTGCAAGACCCAAAGTCCCCAGTCTGAGCCAAGCATTGCCTCTGGAGTATTGGGGGTTTGGGGCTGCTTGCTCAAATGGCAGCACGAGCCGTAGCGATGCCTAGTTCAGCTCTCCAGTGGGCTGACCATTGGCCTTGTAAAGGCTGGAGGGAAAATGCGGGCCTACGTGCCATAGGAGAAACGAAGAGTTAATTGTGGTCTCTCCGGGATGACTCCTTAGTCTGTTGGAATGCTCTGGATTCTGATTAGCCACCTCTGCCCTTGAAGCAAGACTTTGATAATCAAATTAATATATTGTGTAGCTTCTCTGTGGTGTCTGCAAGCACTTCTGCTTGCTCTGCAAAGCAAGCCCCTTGTCTTCCACCATAGCGTGAATGTGGCAGGGAAAGTTTGGGAGCAGTCTCTTTCCAGCAGAGAAAACCATGGCCGTCACTAAAATCTGGACCTGTGTTTGCTGCCAGTCGGTATCACATTCTGTTGGATTGTAGAAATGTCACTGCACAGGCAAGACCAGTCTCCCTGCTTGCATTCAACTGGCCCTTGTTGTTCATTCGTTAGGTCTTGTAGCCAAGATGGTTGTGGAGTGTGAGTAAAATCCATCTCGTGCATGTGAAATGATGAGGAAGGCAGTAAAGCTGTGCAAATCTCAGCTGTGGAGAGAGCTAATCCCAGTCCAAAGGCATGCACTGGGTTAGTGTGACAGAGCCGTGGTGAGATCCTTCAGGTTTAGACCTTCCTTGCGCAGCTCAGATATTCAAAGCTTCTCTGCTTCTACCTCGTCAGAGAGGGTGAAGCACTGGAAGCCAGATTGCATCCTGGTTTCTTTATCGGGAAGGTACCCGGGGAGCCTTGCTCGGCGATGCAGGGAAGGAGGTGCGTGCTGCTGGACCAGTCGCGGATACCTGGAGGAGAGCGCTGGAGGGAAAACTCAGGAGAGGTGGCTCTTGCTGACACTTGCGTGTTTGTCTGTGTGAGAGGGGAGCCAGGCAGGTGGGGAGGAAATGCTGAGCACCGTCTCTTATCTGCTTCCCTAGGGTCAGCAGTATTTTAAATGAAGCAATATTTAGACTAACTGCTACAGAACGCTCACACCCAAATGACCAAAGCCCTGCCGCGCCCCCCCGCCCCTTCTCTCTCTCTTACTTCTGAAAAATAAATCCGCTCCTTCCTCGTACATTGAATATTACGGGAACGTAAAGCAGGTTCAGTAGGCTGTGACAGCCCTGTCAAGTGAATAATCAGCCATGCCTAGTGCACCACAGTCTCTTTACAAAGATGCAAACATAAATCTTGTCAAACTTTCATATTCCAGTGAGTTTACCCTTCGTTACTATCACAGCTGGTAGCACTTTGTATAAGTCGACTGTGCGTTTCTATGTGATTTTATAGAATCCACAAGCTAAAGATGGAAAGACCTATTAAATCATGCCGTCTGTCTTCCTGCCAGTGCATGACAAAGATAATTCTGATTGTAAGCTGCACTTTTGCAGTCAAAGTAACTAAACCAAAAAATTAATCTCTGCCTTACCCCATCTAAAAGTATGCATGAAACACAGAACGGTATGTGAGACGTTGGATGATAACTCTGTACAGGTGCACTTACACAGGCAAGGAAGTACGGACCATCCCTTCTTCTCCCTCCGGGGTCAAGACCGGTATATACAATGCTGTTTATATATTATTTTATGCTTGAAGCATACTACTCAGCATTGCAAACCAAAGACTTTATATTTTCCCTAGTGCTTGTTGCAGTTCCTTGTGAAATTCATAAATTATTTTCAGTTCTCATTAGACTAGAAACCAAATTACAACTTTTTTTTTTTTTTTAACTGTTGCTAGGAGGTGTCCAGTTATCCCGTAGATAAACGTTCACCCTCTTCGGTCAAATAGGAGAGCTGGTGTTGAACATGGGAGAGTGCTTCATGAAACCTGGCTATAGCGAGAGCTACCTGGCCCTTAGGTCTCCAGAAATAAAATCCTTCTCATGAGTTTGGGGAAAGCTGCTTGGGCTTGTTAATGGAGCGTATGTGGAGTCTGTGTTGTCTAGGAGAGTGGAAGGAGAAATTCAGCTGAAGTTAACTTCCAGCATTTGCTTTCTACAACCACTTCAAGCTGGCATTGCCACCAAAAGGGGTGCAGGTGGTTGATTTTTAACCTGGCTGCTTCCCCATGCTTGGCAGTGTAAGGAGGACTGCATGGGAGTATGAACAAGTAGCTGATACGTCAGGTTAGATAGCTGAAAGGATTTGTGCAGCTGGGCTTTGGGGGATGCCCTTGCATTGCGTGGTGGAAGGGGTGCTTGTCTTTCTGATGTGACTCATTGCAGACAACCAGATTTTCCAAAATTGCTGTTAAAGTTAGGCTCCCAACTGGTTATCCTTTCCTGAATGTCGGAGAGGATCTTCAGGAGTAACAGATTCCAGAACAAACTGTTGACCATATGATGATTCGCTTCAAAACCAGACTGCTTATTGGGAGCAGCCTCGTACTCAACAGCCGTGGCTGGAAATGTTTCCCATCAGTGGGAGCTCCATGGGCCTGTGTCTGCTGTCAGTGCCAAGTCTGTTGTGATCAGTCTTGTCCTCAGCATGGTTAGGGCTCCGCATTCTTGGTTTATGCCTGAGAGCAGAACAAAAAGATGGTACTAGTTGTAAGTTCTTTGTTTTCTTCCAGTTCTCCTGTCTCTGTCTACCTGTGGTCATCTCTTGTTGTACGTGTAGATTTTAGACTCTTAAGGACAAGGGATATCTTTTTGTTAACGCCTGTAAGTGGTGCAGCGAGCTCCTGATCCAAGCCCCTAGGCATTCTTGCAGTCCAAACGATGGATGATGTTTGTCATAGCAGCCCACTGGGCAATCCAGGCTGTTACAGAGAGAGTATCCCTGTTTGAGAAGTTCCCCTTTGGTTTTGATTTAGAATAAACATGAATGCATCAATTTTTCAGACACTGCCACCTGAAGGAACAAAAGGGTCAGTGCTTTCGTCTGTGGTTATAGCTCAGGCTTTAGGATCAAGGACTGGGTCTGCTCTCTAGTTCCAGAGTACTTCAAGCTTGTAAATATGTGCCAGTTACCCTGGAGGCAGGCCTGCTGGAGACTGGGAGCCTTTGAGATTCTCCAGAGCAATAAAAATCTAACTGTATTTGCTTGTCTAACAAACAGAACAGCAGAGAATCTTAAAGGACCTACGGACCCGTCCAGATTCAGACCAGTATAGTGTTGTCAGCCCTCTTTATTTTGTTATTTTAATAATGACGTGAAAGTTTGTCTTGATTGCTTCTTTATTGCTCGAAGATCCCTTGGAAATGTCAGGTTTCGGTGGAACAGAGATTTTCTTCCTGGATGTTAAATTCAACCCTGACAAACGTGAAAAGAAGCATGGTTCATTCTTCCTTTCTTTGTTCTTTCTTCAAGAAGATAAGCTGGGAGACTGAATGTGGTCTGATGTGGCTCACAAGGGTAATATGGACACTTTAATATTCCAGGTAAATTTGCAGAAGACATATTTGGAGAGTTGTTTACTCAAGCCAACACCTTTGCCTCTCGGGTGAGCATTCTAGTCGAGAGAGTTGACCGCTTGCAAGTCAAAGTCACTCAGCTGGATCCCAAAGAGGAAGAAGGTAATGGAGTGGAGCACAGTCCTTGCAGACCAAGCGTGGTAAAGATTCTCGTTGAGTCAGCGTGGTTGGTTCACGGCCATAAAATGAGCATGATGCTGCAATGGGTGTTGGAATGTCTTAGTCCGCTAAGAGGGACCGTTCCTCCCCTCGTGAAAAAGCACCGTGCTGCTCATGCAGGTTGCCTTTCTGGCCCAGTCTAGATTTGCTCATTAGCAAGTCTCCATGTGGAAACTCACTTTGCAGCACTTTGATAGCGATGCACTTCTTGAGTCTTGGTCGCAGGAGTTCAAAACCACATTGGCAACTCTCGAGAGAGCTGTGTCTATACA
Organism: Grus americana; assembly: GCF_028858705.1. Taxonomy (NCBI): domain Eukaryota; kingdom Metazoa; phylum Chordata; class Aves; order Gruiformes; family Gruidae; genus Grus; species Grus americana. The sequence continues at coordinate 3,923,345 of NC_072874.1, forward strand.
GCAGCATATCTTGGCACAGCCTGATCTGAGATTTGCTGGGTTTCCCAAGAGATCTGTGGGAAAAGGAACCTGACCTTAAGGAGTGCTAAGCATGCCAAGAACTCCAACTGAAATCAGATGTTTGCTACTTGATCTTCAGTGTCATTGGCCTGGGTCAAGCTGTTCTTCACTTGCTCTCTCCTCTTTCTTACAGTTTCCCTGCAAGGCATTAACACCAGGAAGGCCTTCAAAAGCTCCACTACTCAGGACCAGAAACTCTTCGACAGAGATTCTCTCCCCGTGCCTGTCCTTGAAACCTATAGGACCTGCAATACTCCTCCACCTCTCAACATTCTCTCGCCTTACAGGTATGGCTGCAGTACCTCCTTGGCCCCTCGTTCCCTTGCAGAGGAGTGTCTCTTCCTCTCAAATGTGTCAAGGAGGTCATTTCCCATCCCATGCCGTATTGAAATAGCTGTTTCCAATGGGAAATTGAGATCCACCAGGAAATCTTCATCCTCTAGATTACATAAAACTTTGCTTTTGGGGCTGTACAAATGAGCGTAGCTAGAAAATTATATATTTGGTTACCTGCTGTCACTTTCGTGACTGCCTTGGGACAAGGCTTGGCTGGCACTGCATAAACATGCTAGGTGTTGTGCAGATGATGCATTTTTCTTGTGCTTCTCTGTAGCCCTGTGGCTCCTTTCCAAAAAGCTGCAGTGCAAACTGCAGAGCATACATCTGTAAATGGCTCTCACCCAGGTGGGTGCAGCAGACTCCTGTAGATCTGGAGATGCTTTCTGTGGCCTTCTGTGCCTGGTCTGAGACATCTGATGTGACCTACGCTGGCTGTGTAGGCAGTTCTCCTGAGCAGTCCTGTTCAGATTTCATCTTGTAGGTAGTAGAAGTAAAGGGGGTCAGAATACAGAGACTTAGCCCACATCCATAAATATCTTTTGAACAGGTAAAAAGTAATTACAGATAGCTGGAGGCAGCTGTCTTCTGCCAGACGCAGCTGCACTGCAAAGTAGGAGGAGAGAGAGAGAGAGAGAGAGAGAGTGTGTGTGTGTGTGTGTGCTCGCTCATGAGTTTCAAGGACGCTGCTGGTCTGATTTAGGGTTCCTGGGCTGGAGAAGTTTGGTTGTTTTTTTTTTTTTTTTCACACCAAAAATACAGCACAAACAAGTGGGAGTTGAAGTGAGAGACCTGCTGCTCTCTTAGTGATTGTTCAGAGCAGTTGAGCTCTTCAGGTGCTGAGTAATGGAGAGTTTGTGTGAGGGCAAAAGCAATGGCAAGTGGGAGAGCTGGGACAAGTGAGGCCATGGGTCCCGCTGCCTGGTCTGAAATGGGGGACAGAGGCGAGAGCAGTGTGTTTGACCTCCTCACTGTAGGAGGTCCTAAACCATCATCTGACGTTGTGCCTTGTGTTTTCTTTGGGCTTCAAACAAATGTATGACTTGGTCCTTGTTTGTGTGTTGTTTTTCCCCCGCCCCCGTTCTAGGGATGATGGCAAAGCGGCGCTTAAATTCTACACAGATCCTTCATATTTCTTTGACCTTTGGAAAGAGAAAATGCTTCAGGACACCAAGGATATTATGAAAGAGAAGCGGAAACACAGGGTGAGGAAATGGGAGATCTCTGCCAAAAGAGGCATGTCAGGGAAGAATAGGAGGTGGGAAGTGTTAATGAATCTTGGGCTCCAAAGTTGATATCCAAAATTCAGGTTTGCTCTCTTAAACTCTTTAGGGATTAATTCAGTGAAATTTTCATCTGGTTTACTCTCATCCTTGTTAATTAAAAAAAGAAAACAAAGATACCCTTAATCTGTTTTTCCAAATGCCACCGTCTTTGTATGGGTATAATGGCTTAATTTGTAGTCCTAAAACATAGCGCTGGTGCAGTTGGCAGGGGAGAAAGTTGTCAGAGTCTTTTCTGCGTGTCTGATGTTGCATGGGGGTCTGTTCAGTGTTGAAGCGGTGCAAATCCCACTGCCCCAGCACCACAGTGTGTTGAGTGGTGTAATAAATTCTACTGTGGGAGAATAAAGAAAGGAGAAAATGTCCCTTCAGGAGTGCAAAACCAGGCCCTAATGGTAAATTAGGGGCAAGCAGGAGGCTTAACAAAGCCATTTAAGCTGAAAATGCCAGGTAGAGTTCCTGGTTTGGTTGCCTGGGGATTTGGACTCATGTTTACCAACACTGGAACTTATACCATAAAAGATTCGGTTTGAGCATACTTTATTTAGCTTTTGAGCAACTGGAGTATTAAATATCAAAACAGATCATGATTTTTCTATCGAAATAACAAATGAGGGATTTAAGACATGCTAGAATACAGAGAGCGTGGCTAGCTAAAGCCCAGTTCTTGGCGGACAGCTGTCTGTATTGCACTCCAAAGCACTTGACACCAGCAAGGTGATGGTGAGGTTTGGCAGTCTTGACACAGAGGCCGAAAACTGAATTGATGTGGGAAACTGAGCTTTCACTCTGCCCTCGAGGTGGTTGTGCCAGGGAGTAACAATGGCATCGTGTCTGGGCTGCACTGGGGAAATCTGATGCTGTCGTTCTTTTTTTTTTTTTTTTTTTTTAATGCTATCTGTGTATCAGCTTCTTTATATGGGAGATCTTTGGAGCTTGCAGCAATCAGGCTGCAAATTAAAAATCCTGGCCCTCTTAAAACCGCTACAGGTCTGTCCTATCCTTCCCTATTCCCAGTGAGTTTAAAGCAAAATAAGGCTTCTGTTTGATACCTCCTCCCTTAGAAAGAGAAAAAGGAGAATCCAAACCGAGGAAATGTGAATCCACGGAAAATCAAAACCCGGAAAGAAGAGTGGGAGAAGCTGAAAATGGGACAAGAATTTGTTGAGTCAAAGGACAAACATGGTCCTGCTGGGTAAGCAAGTCTGGGGCTCTCTGTTCAGCTCCCCAGCGAGGGGGGAGCAGGCGGGCGTTGTTGATTGTAATGCAGTTCACCCTGCTCTGCAGCTTCTCCAGATCTGCTGCACAGTGCGGATCGATACTGCCACTAATCAGATTCTCCAAAGTAAATCCGTCTGCTGATTTAAAATTTGCTAAATAAATCAGGGAGCTACACGGTTTGAACAAGGTGGCAGGAACAGCTTCGGCAGTAAGTCTGCTCTCGGCTGCCTGTCTTGTGGGCACAGAAGTGTTGAGAGCTTTGGCTCCCTACCCGGTCGTGATGCCCTTCCTGCCACACCTAGCCTCTGGGCCTTACGCTGAGGAGCGGGGTGGCATCTCGGTGGTATTGTGTGATTGCTTTGTTACATTTCATAAATGGCTCTTCACACCCTAAAGTTGAAGCGGGGGCAGTTCCCATCCAAGTATTTCAAGCTACAGATCTCTCTTTAGCGCTTCTGGCTTGGGAATTCATTTAACTTTTGACACCAGCGAGGCTGGAAGCAGACCGAATTCCCCACAATGCACTTCTCGCTTGCTCGGTCCTTGCAGCTTCCTTTCATATAAGAAAAAAATCTCTCTTTAAATCACACTCTCCAGCTAAAAATAAAACTTGCTTTTAGTTTAATAGGAGAACAGGTTTGGTTTCTAGCAGAGGAATTGCGCAGCACAACAGCACCATTTTCTTGCTCCTGTCTTTTTCTCATGTAAGCATGTTCATGGATTTGATTTCACTTGAGGTCCAGAGCCCCCAAGAATGGGGTGGTTCTACCACCCCACAGTGAAATGAGCTCACGGAGAGTTGAGTGTGAGATTGGTCTTTTCTTTCAGTACTGTTTGAGCTTTGGATACGTGCTTTTAATGGCATTGCTGTTTCTTGGGTTCTTTTTGATAGTCTGCTCTCAAGGTTATTTTTGGCATCTTTAAGTACCTCTTCTTTTTTGCCACTGATGGTACCCAATGTAACTGGGAGTCCTTCAAGTCTGAGTTGGTCAAAGCACTCTTCTAAGTGTTTTTTCTACAATCAAATGTTAAGAAAAATATTTTCATTATTTCGGTGGTTTCTTGTTCATTAAAATATGTACTTGTGCTGTTCTGGTGTGTGGTAGCAATAAACAAACACGAGAGCATCTGGGCAAATTCTAGCCAAAGGATTATGCAGAACAAACTAATACAGCTGTACGTGGTTCTTCCTATATGAAGCTTTGAGAAATAGAGACCTTTTTTCTTTTTTTTTTTTTCTTTTTTCTTTTATGTTTCTTTAAGGTTTTGTTTGGTGTGTCCTGTTGTGGTGGTTGATAAGGTCCCACCTAAAGGCAGGTCCCACTGTGCTGGGAAAAGCCATTCCTGCTAGAAAACCTCATTTCTAAATCTTGCAGGCTGATCCATCCACTTGGTTAATATCACTGCTGCACAGTTGTTTGTTGTAACCCTTCCAGGAGGCAAAGCTCTTGTGAGTGAGGGGAAAAATGAGCTTTAGACATTGCCTTGAACTCTTTAAATAAATTGCTTGTCTCGCTTTCGCTCAGGTACCCCTCTAACATGGTGTATCAGAACGGCAGCATCGGTTCAAACGAAAGCATGGACGTGAACTGCTACCCGCCACCGCCGCAGACTGACTCTATTGTGCCACCACCTCCTTCATTCCCAGATGACAGCCTGCCTCCACCCCCGGTGGAATTTAGGTAAGCCTACGGGATCCCTTCTGTCACCAAGGAATAGTAGGTGGTGTAAAAGGATGACATGAGACAGGCTGAGATAGTTCAGCATAACTTCCTAACGGGCGTTGTATGGGAACCAGAATGCTCCTGTCTGGAGGGGAAGTGCAACTGCAGGCAGGGACAGAGGCACAGGCAGCACAGCTTGCCATAAATCCCAACCACTGTCGTTGTTCTCATACAAAATGGGAGAATGGGCTTGGGTGAGAACTAGAGCAGTTTTATTTCACTTTTTAGAAGAGTGCGGTCCCAATTAATGGTCTGGCTCCACTGCATCGGTTTTCCACTGCAGTTGTTCCAGGGTACGTAGATTTATGTTCCTGATAGAGCTGTGCAAAGAACGGCTGCTTTCGCCTCTGTTTTTCTTACCATTTGCCCTATGATCTTTGACAAATGCACGACGTGGGTGCTGAAGATGTAGATGTAGTTAAATTTAAAGGACTTGAGCATGCCAGCTGACTTCTCCTCAGAGACTTCAGTGCAAGTTCAGGGCAGCTGCTTTGTATCGGATGAAACGGTGACTTTCAGTCACCTCCAGAGATGAGAGCTATGGTCCAGCAGTGGCTCAAGACACAAAAGGTGAAACAACAGAGTAGGTTGGTTTTTGTTTGGGTTTTTTTTTTTTTTTAAAGGCAGTAAAACTGAGTCAGGAGTAACAGGAGGAAGTATACCTGATAGACAGGACTGCGTTAGCTTGTCTCCGTCTTATCCAAAGGCAGCAATGCCGCAGAAAAGGCTCTTCTGATGTGTCAGAGTCCAAGCACTCTGCTCTGTAGCATGTTCCTCTAGGGCAGAGCAGAAACGAGCTTTCAGATGAAGCTTACGCTGCCTTATGCAGTTGCTTAGATCTCTGCCTAGCCACAGAGATCTCCCCTCACTGGTTTTGTTTTGGTGGTTGTTTTTAAAGAACCCTGGGAGCTAGTTTTGATCTCCAGTAGTCTGTCTTGGATCAGCACTGTGAAAAATTGTGACGTTTTTGTGGTAAATGTGCCTTATTTTTCTGTCTTACCATGGAAGGACATGTCGGTTTAGGGCTTCTTTACATGTACGTAGGATATTACAGTATCTTATGGGCAGTGGTGTTTTCTGGTATAAACACAGCTTCCATAAATGGGAGATTCAGTCACTCATGAATCGGTGTTTTCCTTAAGAGCACGTTGGGTTTCCATGTCTTCCTCTTCGCTCCCCTCGGCAAGCTATGAGACATGGCTGCTGCACTCCGGCTCTGAGCCGTGGAATCCGGTGAAGAGATCTGTTCCTAGCAGGTGTTCGTAGCATATGCTTTCCTGGCACAACCACCAGTCCTTGTGTGATTTATCACGGTAGACATCCCTGCTTGGCGTGTCATAAGTCTGACCTCAGCGTGGAGGGGTAGTGGCTTGTGTTGCTGCAGGAGCTCTTAAGCCAGGAGGCTGCTCTGAGCTCAGACGTGACGCCTGGCCTCTGGCAGAGAGGTGAGATGGCTCATGTTCTTGTCAGCCTGGGAGATGGGATGGATGATAGCATTTCTGCCAGTCCCCAGAAGCTTTCCTTTGTTCTGGTGGTGTAGGCCAAAAGAAACACTGCAAGGGAACTAAAACCCAAGGAGTGAAGTCTCATGGAAACACCAGTTAAAGCTGGAACTTAGATTTTTGTCTGGACTGCAACAAGCACACGCGATTTGCATTAACATTGAGGTTGTACAGTCTAATCTGGCCTTGCAGCTAATGGCCTTATTTCTCTCTCTCCTTCTGCTGCAACAGCTATCCTGTAGACAACCAAAGAGGTTCTGGTTCTGGAGGGACCAAACGATCCAGCCTGGTTAGCCCAAGTCACCCGCCACCAGCTCCTCCGATCGGATCCCCCTCAGCAGCCAGGCCGGGCTTTGCTCCCCCTCCGGCGCCGCCACCGCCACCACCACCACCGATGGGAAGCGCCCCCCCTCCACCACCTCCTATGGGCTTCCCATCCCCAGGAACCCCACCGCCACCCTCGCCCCCTTCTTTCCCTCCTCACCCCGAGTTTGCTGCCCCGCCACCACCACCGCCACCTCCGGCAGTCGATTATGCCAGCGTGCTCCCACCTCCGCTGCCGCAGCCGGGCAGTGGCAGTGCACCGCCTCCCCCTCCACCGCCGCCGCCTCCTGGCCCACCGCCTCTGTCTTCCAGTGGCCTGGATGGTCCTCCACCCCCTCCTCCACCCTCGGACACCTCCGCCTCCAAGCCCAAGTCATCCTTGCCTGCGGTTAGCGATGCCAGGAGTGATCTGCTTTCAGCTATTCGTCAAGGTAAGGTTTTGTTTCAATACCAACTGGTTTTTTTTCCCCCTCTGGAAATCCCCGCAGTAGCCAAGTGAGAGCACTGGGGAGCCATCTCATGAGCAGTGCTGTGACTACCTTGCTGCTTGAGGGCCCGTCCCTTGTGGTCCCTCCTTGTCTGCCCACCCTGATGACAACCTCACAAGGTTTTATGCCTCCTCCTGCACCTTTGGAGAAGGCAGTGCTGGAATTGGTGTGCTCCAAGTTTGTAAGTGGATTGAACCCCTCAGAGGAGCACGGAAACGATCCAATTCCCATTTCACCTGCCCACCCAGCTTGTCTTGGCTGTCATTCACCATCAGAGTTATCCCTCAGCGTGTCCAATACTTGCTGGCAGAGGACAGGCTGCCTTGCTCAGAAGATTGTGTCAGAAGGGATGGCTGCTTTGGAGATTTCGGTGTGACCAAAGCCTTTGCATGATTCCCTCCATTGCCTTCTTCCCAACAGGCTTCCAGCTCCGCAAGGTGGAGGAGCAGCGGGAACAGGAGAAGCGGGACGTTGTGGGCAATGATGTGGCAACGATCCTGTCACGCCGCATCGCTGTGGAGTACAGCGACTCTGAGGATGACTCTTCGGAGTTCGATGAGGACGAATGGTCGGATTAACCGCAGTCCCCGTCCCCTTCTTCCCCTTCTCTCCTGGGTTAACATATTCTTAAAGAATCAGGTGGCCAAACCTTCCACCACTTCCTTTCTCATCCCGTAACCAAAGATGTGCCAAGGGTTTTCAGACAACCAGCAGCATATCTCCCCTCTTCCTCCCCCTCCGGCTTTGGCAGGACTCTGTGCTCTGCCTTTCCAAAAGCTCTCCTCACGGACACTGAGGATGCGGTGTTGGGATTTAGCTGGAGGAGGTGTAACGGTTGCTTATTTAAGAGAGCTAAACCTCCAGATTCTCGATGCCACCAGGCAGAGCACATATAAACCCTCCATCCTGAGGGATTTTGAAAGTAAAGATGGATGATCCTGTTGCGGCCGCGTGGCCTTTCAGATGAAGGACATTTTCAGCTAGTTTTCTCATTGCAACAGCAGACAGTTGATCTGACAGCTCTTCCTTTCCAGTGAATACTGGTAGTGCTGCAAGAAAATGGGCTTTAAATGTCTGTTCTCTGCTGCATCCCACTGTCAAATAATCAGGTTTTTGGCACTAGTGCACAATTCTTTCCCCTTTTGACCCCCCTAGTATTATTTCCAGACTACCCTGCGTGGGGTGCGCTTCCTGGCTCTCGGGCTGTGGAGTGCGTTGGGTGCAATGCAAGGAGGGACTTTTTTTCTTTCCCTCTTTGAAAAGCTGCCTTTACCTTCCTCAAATCGCCTGGACTTGCTTCGCCAAGTCTGCCAAAGGAGACTTGCACAAAGGGATGCGAAGCCAGGGCAGAACAGTTGCTTGGCTTCCTGCTTCTGGGAGAGCAGAGGCACTGTCCCACTGAGACACATCTGTGTGGTCAGCGCTGAGCGGTGGCGAAACTCCGCTTTGCTGATTTCTCCAATTCATGCTGAGAGTGTGTTTAAAAAAAAAAAAAAAAAGTGCCTAAAGCAGGGAGATGGTGTGGGGAGGGGTTCTCTGAACACCAGGCACTTTGATCTTTGGCCTGTTCAGGGCAATGCTGCAGTCAGTTTGAAGAGGTGCTTTTTCTAGCGGGGTGACCATACTTTTTGCACAGGGACTTGAGTAGCAGAAAATGCTGGTATTACCTTTGCTTCCTCCTCCCTTCCACCTAAGGAGGGGAGTTTGTGTGCCTAAAACCATCTAGTATGTGAACTGAGTTGCCCATCTGTTCCATCAGACCTAACCTAGTCTTTTCCCGTAATTTTGTTATGATAATTCATTAGTTAATTTTAAGAAAACATTTCTTCTCCTTACTAACCCTATGAATTTCCTGGGCTGCTCACTACAGATACAGTACTGGCAGGGGGAGAAAATGGTGAACTTGAACTACCTGACCTAGGTTTTATTGCTGTTTTATATTACCTTATGTAGATTATAAGCATATCTTGGAAATCTAGAAACAAATACCCTCCCTGTGCTACAGATGTGCATTTTAATTTGGACATGGCGCTCTCAGGGTCATGCAAGAAAGCAAGTCCAAAACCTTTAGGAGATGGTGGGTCCGGCTGTCGCGTGGTGGGACCAGATGCACGTCCCATTAAGACCGACTCTCCAGCTTCTTTGCCTTTCCTATTGTAAAGTATTTTGCCAGCCTGTGCCTGTTCTTTCTTCTCTGGCTCGCCTCGTTTAATGATGTAGCTGATACCTGGAACGCCAGGCCCAGCCCGAGGCTGCCAGGTTGCTGAAAATCCTTCTTGGGGTTTGATTGATGGCTTCAGTTTGTGCCATTGAGTTCTTACTGATGTCTTGCGTGTGTGTGCGTGTGCATTTTTAATCTTTGCCGGAGCAGCTGAGGGCCTGGAGGATGGGTTTTTCTGGGGTGCAGATCAAGCTGAGATCCAGCGTGACCCAGAGAGACTTATCGGACTGCTACACCATCGGATTTTTGTCCACAAATCGGCTGCTAGGCAGGATGCGAAGGGCATAGACAGTGAGGCATCCCAGTGGGCTGGGAACATCTGAGCAGTGCTAGTTCCAGGTTCTGGAAGAGGAAACAAACCCCTCAAGTGCCAGTGAGCCATCGTGCAGTGGAGGGCCTTGGAAATGCAAACTGATTATTGCTGCGAGCTGGGTAAGGGGGCTAGGGGAGAATCACTGCCTCTTGTTTATCTGCTCTTTCTGTAAGCATCTTCCTCTGGCTTCTCTCGCAGACAGGTTCCTGGGGAAAATGGACCTTTAAGCTAACCCAGGCTGACAGCGTTATCACACAGGGAAGTGAGGAGCTCGCAAATGCCAAACCTGGGTTAATTTTAAAATGCCTTAACTAGACTTGGCCCCTGTTGGGAAATGGGAGAGCGAGTATTCCTGTCGCGTGAAATACAGAAAAGTGCCATATTCTCTGTGACCCAGATGGATGGTCTGTCAGGCGGGGCCGTGCCTCGGGGCGTTGGGGACACGGTTGCCCCACGCGCTGCCTGTTGCACAAGGATGCTGTGTGGGCGATCTCGGCATGGCCGCGGGTGGAGTCTGCTCCTCTGCCTGCCTCGCCTTTCTGCAAGGCCCTCCTGGCAGCGGGAGGGACGCTGCTTTGTCCGTGCAAGCCTGCTGTAACCACCCTCTGCTTTCAAACTCACGTCCCGAGGTGAGAATCAAAACTGTTGGATCCTAAACAGAAGGGTTGTGGATAGGTAGGGAAGGTTTGGGTTTGTTTTTTTTAAATCTTTGATTGCAAAAAAAAGTGGTATGAGCCTAGAGTTTAGATCCCTGAGAAACAACTGGTGTAAAGCGACCAGCTTTGAGTATGGTTGCAAAATCGCAGAGCACTGGGCCACCAAGTAAGCTTTAATATTTCTTAAACCAGTAGGGGAAGAGGAGAGGTGCCAAAAACAACCTTTGCAAGACAGAGCAGCTGTGCTGTAACTGCAGGGCTGCTGCCCCACGTAGACCGAGGGCCTGTGCTGGACTCCCCTGCCATCTTTGTCATTTCGTGTTAACTTACTCCTTCCTCCCCTTTTTTCAGCGTAAGGCTGGGTTGAACGGCACGGCAGGCAAACCTCAAGCATTTCACAAAGCCAAAAGCGAGAGCTGGCAGCTGGGGTCCTCCCCGTCTTTCCATTTCAGCCCGACCCGTGTCCGTACGGAGACGCAGAGCCAGAGCAGCCATTTCACCCGTCCTGGGAGCCGTTTGCTCAGGGCGTGCAAGTTTGGGCAGGCCGCCGCTGCCTTCCCCTTCCCGGCGCCGCGTTCCTGGTTAAACATTCTCCCGGTGTCCTCGCCTGCAGTGCTTGGCTGCTGCTCCCGGCAGCCTCTCCCCCGCCGCCCCCCTTCCCGCGCTCGCAGGGAAAGCCTCGTCCCGGCTCCCCGGGCTCAGCCTGGAGCCTCATCCGCAGTCGGTGACCTTCACTGCTTTCTCCTCTCCTTATCAGACCCAAAGCACCAGACCAGATCGAGGGAAGGGGCTCCTGGAGGTCCCAGATGGCCAAGAAACTGTGCAGAGTCTCATTTCAGGGAAAGGATATATATATATATATATTTTTTTTTTTTCAGTCCGTGAACTTATTTAACGTGCCTCTTTTGAAAGTACCTGCCCTTGGCGGGCTCCGGAGGGGAGCTGGCTGGCAGGGCCTCGCGTGGGGCAGATGCAGCTGCCCCGGGTCAGGTTTCATTGCTGTTGGATTTCGGGGGGGGTGCTTTCTTCTCTTCTTTTTTTTAAACAAAGCCTTGAAGTGGGAAGTGGATCCGATGTTTTTATTACTGTATTAACGTTCATTTTAATTCATTTCAGAAACTAACCCATTTTTCTTCTTGATTAGAATGTCATAGAATTAGACGAGCTGTAACCCTCCTGAAGTGCCTTATTTTCTGACATGATATAAATATATTTATAAGAGTAATTATTCCACTTGTATCTTGGGGGTTTATTGCTGAGCAGAAGATATGGTGGGAGGAGAGATGGGAAGTGCCCTCGAAGGACTCAGCCAGCCTGGGGGTCAGAAGGGTGATGCTTGACGGATGCTCTCAGGGTGCAGGGGGTTACTCACTTCAGACCAAAGGAGTTTCAGCAGTGAAACTCTACTTAGAAAAAAGAAAAAGGAGAAAAAAAACCAAAAAACCCAAACAAAACCACAACCTCATGAGCAAAATACTGTAGACTTGTTTGGTTTTCTTACCCCTGCAAAATAAACACCGATGGCCAGATTCTGCCTCGTGTGCACGGATGCAGCGGGTGTAAAGCTGCTGCTGCTGGGGGAACGGAGCCTGGTCCGTGTCCGGACCCGTGCATCCCGGCGCAGACTCGCTGCCTTCTGTGTTCCTGTGTAATGTCTGTCCGTGCTTTTCCCTGTCATTGCTGTGTAAGCCAGGCTTTCCTACTACTTTTTTTTTTTTAATAATCAGCTCAATAACCCCTGGATGAAGATCCCAATTGCAAAAATTTTTTGTAATGTACGTGTAAAAAAAATTAATTTTTTTGATCCTTTTTTAAAAACTGTAAACTTGATAAAACCTTTCTATCCAGTCAGTGCCTGCGTGTGTTACTCCGGGCATGTGTGGGGAGCCGCAGTGTGGTCCTTACACATGGAAAGCGGTTGGTCCCGGGCAGAGGGGCTGCTGTGACTCCTCTGCGTGTGGCTTCTCCTGCCCAGGAGCACGGGGAGGTGCTGGGCCATGTCAGTGGCTCATGTCTGTACACCTGGAGTGTCCTGCAGCGCATCTCGCAGGGCTGCTGGCGTGTAATTTGGGGAGCCTGGCTGCATTTGGTGTTTTATCGAGGCCACCCGGACTGCATCCTGTCCGCAGGAGCCTGGGCAGAGGGATGGAGAAAGCCAGTGGGTCCCGAGCTGTCTTGCAGACGCCATCCAGTACCGAAACGCAGCCATGTCACGGTGGGCTGAGGATTATCGATGGTGGTAGCTAGTGCTGCCCGCGGTGGGTAACGGCGCCAGGGAAGCGCTATCCAGGAGGAGCTACCAGCCTCCCGTGTGTGCTCCCTGCCATACGAAATGAGCCCATGCTCCATCTTGCAAGAGCGGAGCTGCTGCAGCTGGGGTGGGAGGGGGCTGCTTCTGCTTTTTTCTTTTCTTTTTTTTTTTTTTTGGCCTCCATTTTAGCGGCTCAAGGTCCCTTCTGCAGTTAATCTGCCTGGCCCCAGCCACAGCAGTGATGGCTCGTGGCCCTTTTTTCAGGTGCCTTGTCTGGGTTTGGTACGTGAGCCTGGTGTGCGAGTGTATTTTCTTGCCGGTCGGTGGAGAGCAACAAAAGGATCTGTCCCTGCTGCTCCTCGTCCCTGCATTTACCGCGAGCTTTGCTCTGCCAAATTCCCTTGGCTTCTAGGAGACACCCGTGCGCTCGCTCTGCAGCGCTGTGCCTTTCTTGGCTGACAATAGTCCCTGGCTGCAAAACCTCATTAGATTAATTGGCCTTGCCAGCTTCTGAACAAGCAAGCCCTTTAGTCGTGCTGGGGCAGGAAGGGCAGGGGAAGGAGGGATCTCTTGGGCTTCCACACTCCCTGGTGCTGCGTGTCCCAGCTCCTGGCTCGAATCTGGGAGGAGCAGCCAGCACCCCAGTTCCCTTGTCTGGATGGGTGCAGCTTTTTTTGGGGGTACACACTAGCACATAGCCCTGTGCTTTTGGGGTACCAGCCCGTGGAAGTCATCTTTGGAGTGCTGGTTTATCCCACTAAAAGACAGGGAAATCTCAGTCCCAGATCTGCCTTCCCAGGTAGCCCCCCCCCCCCAGCGAGGCGATCACAGCACCCCATGCTTCGCCCTCCGCTTCTGCAAGCAACCCACGAGCCGGGGAGAGCTCCTGGCGACCGAGGAGCCTCCACCGCTGCTCCCCGGCTCGGGGCTTAGCTCGGTGCAGGGAGGAGAAGCCCCGCAGTGAGATGAATCGTGTGCCCTCGGAGCCCGAGCCCTCTTGGTGAGCAGTGGTTTCGGATGGAGCTGCTGCAGCCGGGGGGGTCTCTGGGGCTCTGCTGTGCCTTGGCGCTCTGGCCTTGGCCCCAGCCTTTGATGTGTTTGCCTGTCTGTCTCTTCCATGGGGCTCGGCACCGGATCACAGCTGGCCGGTCTCCGGCTTCACAGGAGCCCGCGTCTCCAAAGACCTATTTAATTTTCTCCTTCAAGGTGGTGTTAGCAACACCCAGAAGATGCTGCCGGCTGCCTTGGACGAGTGGGCTGCGTGTCCTTTCCACCACTGACGTCAGCTTCTCTCCCTTAATTCCCCCTCTGGGACCAAAGCGAGTGCAGGCGCTGCCAGCTCCGATCAGCGTTAACAGCCTGCTCTCCCAGTGTGTGGCAGCGCTCTGCCTTGCCAATGTCACCCCCGACTCGCGCTGCCTTCGTTAGCCAAGCAGCCATGGGTGGTGGGAGAGCATTACCCTCTTCCAACTCCCCGGGAAGGGCCCGCTGCCAGCAGAGAGTCCCCATTTCTTGCACGTAGGTGTGCTGAGATGGCAGCTCAGCCCCTGTAGAAATGGCTGACTCCTTCTCTCTCGCTCTCTTTCTGCCTTTTTTTTTTTTTTTTTTCCCTTCTTTCCTCCTCCCTGCCTTTGCTGTTGCCTACGCGGTTGTGTGGGGAAGGCAATCGGCTCCCGTGCTGCGGATGGCTTTATCTGTAACTCTTCCATCTGCTCACAGCAGCTCACAAATAACCACAGGGTGCCAGAGGAATTATGTATTTGGAGCTCAAGTTTCTGCAGTCTGGCAGGGCAGCAGCTCTGCGCTGGGCTCATCCGCTCCCGCAAAGGCCAGTGCCTGCGTGTGGAGGGCTTAAGGCAGCCGGTGCGGAGCTGGGGCTGCGGCCGGGGCCAAACGACACTCCCCATCGCGGTCTCCAGGCCGGGCTGAGTTAGACAAAGCCCCAGCCCTGAGCCAGCGTGGGAGCTCGCTCCCCTGCGAGCCGCTGCTGGGGAGCAGAGGGTGCTGCCGCCCCTGGGTGCCTGCACCCCGGGCCAGGCAGCCGAGGGCTCGGGGCATGAAGCTGCCTTCTGCAGCGGATGTTGCTGCAGGGATAAAATGGGAGGCTGCTGGGTGCTAGACACCGACCTCTTTCCCCCCTGCTGTTTGCTGTCTCCCACCCTGAGCAGTGCTTTCGGACCGGCTCTCCCCCCCGGGAAGTGCTGGCCCATGTCTCCCGGAGCCACGGCTCTGGTGGTGGCCGGGAACGATGCTCCGCAGGCTGAGCCGCACCGGGAAATGCCTCCCGCTGCCTTCGGCATTTGGTAAAACACTTAAGAGCAGGGCCGCGTTTTCTTCATTTCCTGCCTGCTCCTGCTTCCAAGGAAACAAAATCCCCCAAGCCAGGGCTGAGGTTTCTCATTGAAGTCTAACCCAGGCCAATAACCAGAGCGGCTCAGCCCTCCCCATGGCCCGCTGTTCCCAGCCCGGCCGCCTGCGGTGGTTGCAGGGGGGATGTCGGGGCTTGTGCTCCCTGCCGGCACGCGCCCATCGCAGCACCCCGGTAAATCACTGGGAGCAGAGACCCATCCCCAGGAGGCAGCGTGGGCAACAGGCAGCTCTCGGCTCTGCCCCAGGCAGGTCAGTCGGGGTTCAGGGTGCTGGCGGGAGGTTTTTAGGGTAGCAGCGACCTCCCTCTGTCCTCCCATCTGGCAAAGCCCCGGTGTTTTCGGCACCAGGGCGAGGGGAGGGAGGGCTCTCGCCTGGCTTTGCCGTGGTTACTGCCAGCGCTCTTGCCTGGCATCGCTGCTCTCGGCGAGGTGGCAAAGGGCAGGCGCTTGGAGCCGGAGCCGAGCTCCGTTGCTGCCAACGGGACGGGGGCTGCCCACAGCAGGGAAGGGGAGCAAACCCTGCCCCGAGCCCCATGCCCGCGCTGCGGCACAGGCAGGGTTTGAAGGCAAGAGGCTGCCTGTGGTTTACAGCATCTGCTGGGAGCCGTGGTGCTGGGCAGGGGGTGCCTGGGGAGGGCTGGGCCTGCCAGATGTGCGTGCACAGCTGGGGCCATGGTGTGACCACCCCTTTATCTTGCTCACAGCCTCTTGGCTTGTATTTTAACCCCAAAGCTGGGCCCTCGGTCCCCCCCAGCCTCTCCCGCACATTGGCGGCGTGGGGGTGGCTGCTCGGCACTCCGGCATCTTCTCAGATGGATTTGACTATTTTTTATACCTCCGCTTTCTGCATCTTTCTCCACCAAAAAAGGGAGCAGGCTGGGCCCTGCTGCGGGCTGTTTATCTCCCCTCTCTGTGCCGCCTGCTCTGTCCCCTGAAGGTCTGGAGCAGCCTGGAAGGACTCCGGACTCGCTGGCTGGTGTGCCAGGAGAGCAGCCAGCCCCGCGTTCCGCCTCGGCTTTCCTCATCCATCCCGGCAGGAGGGGATCGGACACAGGTAAGGAGCCAAAAGGCACCTTTCCCAGCCAGGACACGGCACGCAGGGCAGCCATGCGCTGATCACCAGCCACCATGGTGCCTGGTGGCAGCAGGGGAGGGGGCTGCGAGGGGGGTGACATTCTCAGGGGACCCATGGCGGTGGGTACGAGGGCTCCCCAAACTGTCAGCCGGGGTAGGGAGCTGGGGACAGGCAGCCCTCTGGCCTGACGTGGTGCAATGCGGCTGGGTCGCGGTGGGGTATGGTGCTGGGCTGTCGCTGTGGCCTTGCCCCCAGCTCCTGACCCCCGTGAATCCCCCCGAGGTGACCTTGGGAAGCCCATCAGCTCCGGCACAGCCCTGTGCCCACCCCGAGAGGGGTCCCAGCAGACCTGCGTGGTGCTGCCCTTATCCCACGTGCCCACCCTGCAGCAAACCCTGGGCTGTCACCCTGTCCCCAGGGAGGTGACAGGGACCCCATGGAGCAGGAGGGACCGGCAGGGCTTGCCCACCATGGAGAAGGAAAGCGGCTGCTCCCTCTGAAGCCATCAGCAGGGTAAGCACGAGGGAGAGAGAAGCTATTTAAGCTGCCGCACGATGTTGCCGTGAGAAGAACCAGGTTTAAAGCGCCTGGGAATAAAGCAGGGCTGGGGATTACAGGGTTTATCACTGCTGGGGGAGGTGGGCTCGGAGTGGAGGGTCTTCAGCTCACCCCAGGGCACGACGGGTGTCTCTAACCCCTGAGCTTTGCTCCTTTCTCCCGGCTTAACCTTAGAAGGGACAAGGGGAGCCCCAAATTCACTGAGCCCAGCCCCCAGAGAGCAGGAGATGTTGGTCTGCGGGTCCTTCAGCCTCCTCCCAGCTCCATCTCCCCTCGACGTTTGCTGCCGTAACTCCTTTCCAGCGCTCAGCTCGGCCGGGAAGCGGCAGGAAATCTTTATTTCCTTTGCAATAAACAGCACCAACCCTCTGGGCTGCCACCAGGTCCCCGAGCTCAAGGTGAAGCCAAGCCTCCGGGGCCGGCACGCATCCTGCACCGCCCGCGCCGCAGCACCCAGCCGGGCTCCGGCTGCTCTTCAGCCCTGGGCTCTGCCACATCCCGGCGCGTCTGCGGATGCACAAATGCCTGTAAGAAACCTGCTGCTCCCTGACCGGGGCTGGGCAGGGGCACGGGGGGCTCTTGGGGCACCAGAGCCCTGCTACCAGAGGGGATGAGCTGCCCTAATTAGCTTCGCCATCGTTAACCCTGCCTTCCCTGTGACGAGCGCTGCGTGCAAACAGCGTGGGCAGCAACAATGGGCATCCCTGATGCTATTTGAGCGGCACAGGCACCTTGGTGCGGGGGTCCTGAGCAGAGCCCCGAGCCCTCCTGTGCCAGGAGAGGGGCCAGGGTGCAGGCAGCTGCCTGGGATTTTGCTGTACTGGAGGCAGCAATAACAGCACAAGGCTGGATGCAGCCCCTCTGCCTGCGGGGCGCTGGACCGCTGTGAGGATGAGGATGGCCAGGGCCTTTGGTGCTGCTCCCCGGGGGCCGACTCCTGCTAACAGGATGTGATGGGTGGGGGCTGTGCTGTCGCTTGGGATTTCTTAACCGGGCACGGGGAAGGGGAGCGGGGAGAAGGCTCTGCCTGGACTCGGGGCAACGGCACGGGGACCCTGAACCTGCTCCCCACCACCACCACCGCGGGAGCCACCATCCCAACCCAGCCGCTCCCCAGCATCAAACAGCCGCACCTCGTATCACAAATTACTTTTATTCCCCTCCCCGTGGGTGTAAACAAGAAGCAGCCCCCCCCCCCCCCCAGCCCCACCAAGGGGTCCCCTTCCCAAGGGGCCTCTTCACATCCATCACACCCACCCCCCCAAAAATGTGCAAATCCAGTCCCAGTGCAAAGAAAGACTTTGGCGGGGGGGGGGGGGGCACACCCTGGGTGCAGCACCCAAGGGACCCCAAAGCCGCTCGGTTTGGGGGTGCAGAGCCTCCAGCAGCACCCTCTGCCTGAAGGCAGCGAGCACTAGAGGGCAGCAAGCCCCAGCGCTGCGCCGGTGGGAGGGAGGCATTAAAATCACATTAAATAATAATTAAAAAAATAATAAATAAATGGATGGACGGCTGGGAGAAGGGGGTGGGTTTGAGTCCCTCCTCCTCCAGCAAGCAAGTTCCCCCCCCCCTCCTTCCCCAAATGTACAAAATATATTTTAATTATCTGAGGTAAATAATGAGGCTGTAAAAAAAGCAAGAGGGGAGCAAACGTTCCCGGTATCACCCTCCCTTAAAAAAATAAAGCATCATAAATAGTTTTAAAGAAAATATGAGGATCTTCCCCCCCCCCCGCGCACACATAAATATAGATTATATTATGGTTAAAAAATATGTTTTTCTCTACTGTAAATTCAAAAAGTGGAAAAATAGAGGAAGAGAAGGGGTTGTGCCCAAAAGGACGGGGCTGGGAATAGCTGCTTGATTCTGAGACCTCCTGCGATGTGGCTTTGGGAATGAAAAAACGACCGGGGGGGGGGGGGGAAGCCAACCACAAAAAAAAAGGAAAATCCCCCAACCGCAATCAGTAAGTGAAAGGTGCAGAGAGGCTGGGGAGGGAGGACGCGTCAGACGTCACTGGGGGAGCGGGAGCGGAAAGGCATGGTGGGGGAAAAGCACCCGCAGCACACGGTCCACAGCACTTTCTGGATCTCCTGGTTCCTGAAGGCGTAAATGACGGGGTTGATCATGGAGTTGTAGGTGGCGGGAAGGAGGGTGATGTAGGTGTAGAGGGCCGGGTAGCTGTAATCCCCCAGGAGACAGTAAATGGCGAAGGGCAGCCAGCACGAAGCGAAGGTGCCCAGGATGACGGCCAAGGTGGCAATGCCTTTTCGGGTGGTGACGTAGTGGGAACTGGCCAGGAAATGTCTCTGGACGGCGATCTGGTGGGCGTGCCGGCAGACGATCTTACAGATCTGCACGTAGAGCTGGAGCATTACCGCAAAGACCATGAAGAAGGAGACGGAGAGGATGATGAGGTGGTTCTTCGTCAGGGGCTTGACGATGCTGCAGGCAGAGGGCTCCTTCAGGCAGTTCCAGCCCATGATGGGCAGGAGCCCGTAGCAGATGGATGCTCCCCAGGTGAGGATCAACATGATGTAAGTCCTGGTGACCGTCCTCTCCGAGTAGTAGGTCAGGGCATTGTAGAGGGACAAGTAGCGGTCGATGGTGATGGTCAGCAAGCTGCTGACGCTGGCCGTGAAGGAGGTGACCAGGAGCCCCACTGTCAGCAGGCTGACCGCCTCCGACGGGATGAAGTAGACAAAGGCAAAATGCAAAATCAACCCCAAACCAGCCAGGAGATCAGCTGTGGCCAAGCTGCCAATGAGGAGAAACATGGGAGCCCGGAAAGCTGGGGTGTAGAAGATGACCACCACTACAATGGCGTTCTCGCAGGAAATAATGGTCCCGGAGATGCAGAGGACAACGTCCCATGGGTTCAAGGCAAGGGGTTGCACCACAGACTTCAGGTCCAAGGAGCTGACGCTGCCGTTCCTGGCTGCGAACCAGCCTTGCTGGCCTTCACTGGAGTTGGGGGGCCCGTCCTCCATCATGCTGGTGGAGGCTGACCTGCCGGAGCCAAAAGCAAGAGCAGCCCCCTCAGCACCCGCTGCCCTCAGTGGGGACTCACTTGAGCTCTCCCCGTGCCCCCCAGCCAGGGATGGTCCTGCCTCCCCCTGAAAGTTGTTTCCGGGAGGGGGGCAGAGTGGCTGCTCGCTGTTTGCTCCGAGGGGATTTTTCTGGAGAAGGTGGTTTGGTTTTAATTCTTTTGCAAGCAAAGAAAAAGAAATATGTGAATAAAGGCGGCGGGGGGGGGAGGGGGGGGAACCCCCGCTCAGCTGGCTCCTGCCTGCCTTGGCTGCTGGCTGGGGTTTGTGCACTGCATGATTTTGGTGGAGAAATACAGGGGGGCAGGACCACCACACCCCCCCCCCCCAGGGCTTCGGGGCAACACTTAGGGAATCCCGGGGACCCTGTTCCCCCGGGACCGGCACCCTGGCGGGGAAGGGCGCCGACCCGGCCCCGCCATGCACCCCCCAACCGGGGGGATCCCCCCTTGCCTTGGGGAGGTGGGGTGTCAACCCCTCCCGGGGCCAGACAGCACAGCTGTCCCTCACCCCCTTCCCAGCAGAACCCTTCCACTTTGGCCCCCCGAAGCGGACTCACACCCCCCCCGCCCCTTCCCGGTGCCCCCCCCCCCCGGTGCCAGGCACTCACCTGCCGCGATGCTCGGCCGCGGCCCGGGCTGCGCTGGGCTCCCCGGCTGGGGGCCCGCTGCCATGGGCGCCGCCGAGTTATAGTGACCGAGCCCCGGCGGGGGGGGGGGGGGGGGAGGGGGGATGATGATGTGGGGGGGGGTGACTCACCACCATCACACCCCCCCCAGCCCCGTTCTCACCGCTGTGACGTCAATGGCGCGCCGGAGCCAATCAGCGCCCCGCGAGGCAGCGCGGGCGCGCGCGCGCCGCATAGTAATCGCGCTGGGGATGGAGCAGCCCATTCATAAAAAACAGCCGCCCCCCCCCCCGCCCCCCCGGCCCACGCCGCCCCCGGGACCCCCCGCCCCCCCCCGGCCCAGGACCCCCTCGGCACGTCCTTACAAAGCCCTTGCAGGGCCGTGCTGCAGAGGAGGGGAGCGCCGGCTCCCGCCCCCGTTGCAGAGATTTGGGGGCTCCGCTTTGCACGCTGGGCGTGGGGTGTGGAGGGGGGGGCCCAGGGGGAATGGGGGAGGCGACGCTGGGTTCTCCCCCGCACAGCCCGGGGTGCGTAGCCCCCCTCCGCCTCCCCAGCGGGTCCCCCCGGCCCGGCTTTCCCACGCGGGCCTGAATAATTCATCGCCGGGAGAACCGGGAAGGCCTGGCCCGGCCCGGCCTGGGGGTGGGGGGGGAGCTGCGGGAAGGGCGGCTGGCAGGGAGCCCTCCTCCCCGGGGGGGGGGGGGGGAGGAGGAGGAGGAGGAGGGAGAAAGCGTGCGCACCCCCGGGACCTGCCGGGACTCTCCCCCGCGCCGGTTCCCTCGAAGCCCGGTGCATTTCAGGCCTTTCCCGGTAACCTGTCCCCGCCGGGGGCGGGGGGGCGCGTTGGGCCAGTTCCGGCCCCGCTGCCAAAGCGTGGTGGGTCCCGGGGTGCCCGGGCCGGGCTGCGGCGCTGCGGGACTCCGCGGCGGGCGGGAGCCCCCGGTGCAGCTGCAGCCGCCGCCTCGGAGCACGGACAGGGGCCAGGAGGGCTCGACCCGGCTCGGCTCGGCTCGGCTCGCTTCGGCCCGGCCCGCTTCGGCTGGCTTCGGCTCGGCCCGGCCCGGCCCGGCGGGAGCTGTTCGCGGTGCTGAACGCCTCCTCGACGGCGCGGCCCCGGGTCCCGGGAGGGGCCGTGACGGGCGGAGGGACCCGCCGCAGCCCCGGGGAGGGTGACGGTGCCCCGGGCACGGGGCTGGGGGGTGGCGGGGGCTGGGGACGGAGCGGCTGTGCGGTGCGTGTGCAGCGCGGGGCGAGAGTGCGGTGCGTGTGCAGTGCACAGGCAGTGTGCGGTGAGTGCAGTGTGTGCAGTGTGCGGTGTACGCAGTGTACGCAGTGTGTGCAGTGTGTGCAGTGTATGCAGGGCGTGCAGTGCACAGGCAGTGCGCAGTGTGTGCAGTGTGTGCAGTGTGTGCAGTGTGTGCAGTGTATGCAGGGCGTGCAGTGCACAGGCAGTGTGCAGTGTGTGCAGTGTGTGCAGTGTGTGCAGTGTATGCAGGGCGTGCAGTGCACAGGCAGTGCGCAGTGTATGCAGTGTGTGCAGTGTGTGCAGTGTATGCAGGGCGTGCAGTGCACAGGCAGTGTGCAGTGTGTGCAGTGTGTGCAGTGTGTGCAGTGTGTGCAGTGTGTGCAGGGCGTGCAGTGCACAGGCAGTGTGCAGTGTATGCAGTGTGTGCAGTGTGTGCAGTGTATGCAGGGCGTGCAGTGCACAGGCAGTGCGCAGTGTGTGCAGTGTGTGCAGTGTGTGCAGTGTGTGCAGTGTGTGCAGGGCGTGCAGTGCACAGGCAGTGTGCAGTGTGTGCAGTGTGTGCAGTGTGTGCAGTGTATACAGAGCGTGCAGTGCACAGGCAGTGCGCAGTGTACGCAGCGGGTGCCGCGTGTGCAGTGGGCGCTGGGGGTGCAGCTCCCGGCCCTCCGGAGCCCCCCGAGACCGGGACAACCCCGCTTTTCCCACGGCCACGGCAGCGTGCAGGCGGCGAGGTGTGTGTGGGGTGATGCACCTGCGGAGCGGGGCCCCCCCATGGGCCGGACCCCCCGGGGCGGAGCTGGACGAGGCGGGGCCGCCCCTACCCGCCCCCCTGCCGCCTCCGGGGCCGCCTCCCGCGGGCGCGCATGTGCCCGCGGCTCCGCTCCGCTCTCCCGGGAGCTCCGCGGCGCCGCAGCCGACACCTCCCGCTGGGATCGGGCCGAGCCAAGCCGGGCTAAGCCGAGCTGAGCCGAGCCTGGCTAAACCGAGCATAACCGGCCCGGGCCATGGCCCCGCCGTGCGCCGGGGCGCTGCGCTGTGCGCTGCTCTGTGTGCTGCTGTGCGCGCAGGGGCCCGCACCCACCCGCGCAGGTACGGGGGAGCAAGGGAGGGGGGCGCCCGGGGTCGGGGCGGGGGGGGAGGCGAGGGGAGTTTGCAGCTTTGGGGCAGCTGAACTTTTTTGGGGGGGTTCTTTTGTCTCGGGGGTTCCCCTCGCACCCGGCCCCCACGGGACTTCCTCACCTGTGATGGGGTCGGGAGATCCCCGTTCCCTTGGCTGGCCCCGGTTTGGGAGGAGGCGGGGGGGACCCTGCTCCTGCTCCCAGCCCCGGGCTGGGACCCCCAGGGCCGGGAGGGGTGTCCTGGGCCGCTGTGGGACAGACGAGGTGCAGGGTCTAGCCTCCTCTCCGAAGAGCAGAGCGGGGGGATATCGTGGTTCGTGGCAGTTTCTGTGGTGGGGGAGCGGGTAGCGGAGCCGTCATCCTCCCGCCCGGGGTGCCTGCAACTCCGGGCATCAATTATGCAAACCCCAGACTTGCTCCTGCTCCCCTTCTCCCATCCCCCTGCTGCTCACGGGAGACATTTCCACCCTGACTTGTCCCACCAGGACCCACTCGTGTTCCCAGAGCTCCCATCGGGATGGGGCTGCCCTCAGCCCCCCCTTCATTTCCCTCTCCTTCCCCACACCTGACGGCAGGAGCGGGAGTTGACAATGTTGGGCTCAAACGTCTGTTCCTGTGCCTGCCGCGATAAAAATAACTTAAATTATAAACCTGCCTGAAACCCTTGCGAACAAAGTCCTACTTTCCCATTGGTTCCCGGCAGGTCTCTAAACGCTGGAAGGGGGGGCCCGGTGGCGTGCCCACCACGCCGTAGCCATGGCAATGGGGCCGCAGCATCCCACTTCACGCCTTACGCCACCAGTTGCCCCCTTTGCTTTTGCTGTGGGGGGAAGTGGGAGAAGGAAAGGGCCTCTTTTATCAGGTCGGCATAGCCCAGGTAGCTAGGTGGACCCTAAAAGCTGGGGGGGGGGGGGGTGCCAGCCCCCAGCACCCTCCTGCGAGCTCTGGGGGCGGTTGTTTGTCCCATGAGAGCCTGGAAACGTGTCCAGGGTGGGCAATGGTTCCCAGCTCTTTCCCGGGATGGTGCAAACACGGGCGTGGGACGCAGGGAGGTGCAGGCAGGGCCTGGCCGCGGCTCCCCCTTGCAGCCTCCCTTGCTGACAGTCATCGCTGTAAATTAATGATGAGCATGTGTGGGGGGGAAGAGCTCACGGCAGAGCAGCTCCGCGAACGCCCAAGTGACTCATCGCCATTGCTGGGACGATGGGGAGCGGGGGGTCCTGTAGGATGGTCTGGGGGGGCAGAGGGGTGATGCTGCTTAAATAACCCCGACCGGGCTGCTGGGAGCAGCTGCGCTGGTGCTGCTGCGTTGTCTCTTTTAAATCTCCACCAAGAGATCCAGGGCTGGGGAGGGGTTGCCCTGCGCTGTGGCCTGCTGTAGGTGATGGGGTGAGCCCTGCGTGTCCCGGGTGACCGTGGGTGCTGGGAGCTGTGGGGTGCAGGATGTCCCGTGGGTGCTGGGAGCTGTGGGGTGCGGGATGTCCCCTCTCTGGAGAGCTGGTGATGCTACAAACACACCTGTATCCTGCCGGGACGGGTCTGTTAGTGGGTTTGGTGCTGCACGAGGCGCCTTCATCCCTCCTGCTGCACCGTGAGAAATCCTCCTCCATGGAGCAAAGGGTCCAGCCCTGACCCCACTGCCGGGGGGACGGATGCTGACTCAGACCTCACCCCTTTCCCCTGGATTTGGCAGGAGACTGCAGCGAGCTGAGGTCCTGCGAGACATGCACGGCCAGCACCACCTTGCACAATGCCACCGGCTGCGTCTGGGTGGGCTGTGGGAACCCCGAGGAGCCAGGTGAGGGGGTCGGCAGGGCAGCACCAAACCTGGAGAGGAATCAGCCATGTAGGGGGAGAGTGAGGGGCTCCCACAGCCCCTGGTGCGCACAGCCAGGGGTTATCCCACACCTCTGACCTGCTGCAGGGCTGGGACCGTGCCGGGATGGTGCCAGAAGCTCAGCACCCTTGGGTGCTTGGTCCCAGCTGCTTTCCGTGGTCAAAGTCTGTCTCACCCGACCCATCCCGGGGGGAGGCAGGGGATCCGTGCCAGCCCAGTGGGCAAGGGTGTGGGATTTCGGTGTGTGCTGCTCCCAGCCACGTTGGGTTTGGGGTAACGCCAGGAACCCTCCACTTCCCCCTCCGTGGAGGTGCGGATGGAGCAGCACCAAGCGATGGAGGTGGCACAAAGCCGGCTCTTTATAAAGCCCTTGTTTGGGGCTCTTCTCTGTTGTGCTGCTATGCGAGCCCCAGCTTGCAGCCCCTCAGATTGATGCCCACCCCTGGGAACGAGTCCTCGCCATCCCAAACTCTCGGGTGCCCAGGGCAGCCCTGGGCCCAAATGCCATCGGATGTGTTGGGTGCCCCCACGGGCTGGTTTGCCAGGGGGTGCCTTGGGAAAACCCTGCTCCCTCTTCCTGCAGAGACAGGGAGCTGCGTGCAGAGAGGGGCGGCAGCGCGGGAGACCTGTGCACTCTACAACACCAGCACCCTGTGTCGAGGTAACCCTGTTCCCCCGTGACAGCAGGTCTCCCCCGGACCCCAACAGCCCCCCCAGACCTAGCAGCCTTTGGGATGGAGGTGCTGCCGTGGGTGCTGGGGCCGTGGGGATGAAATCCCGCCCCCGGGACAGGGACATGGGGTAGGGGGTGCATGGTGATGTCCCTTGACAACCCTTTTTCCCCCCTTGCCTCTGTCACTGCCTCCAGCAGCGCTGAAGTCCCCCACCGAAGAGCCTCCGCAGTCCCATAGCAAGGAGCCGGCGACGCATTCCCCAAGTGAGCGGGTCTGGGGGGGTGGGAGGTGGTGGGATGGGGTGGGGGGTCCGGGTGCCCCAGGGGCCAGTGGCCAGTGGGATGGGACAAGCCGCTTCCCTCCGTGTCTCGCATCCCCTTGGGAAGGACGAGCAGAGCCACCCTGCACCCATGGGTTGCATCCGTGGAGCTTCAACCCCAGCTGTGCCCAAGGAGGTGCCAGTGCCATCCCTGGGGTGACAGCTCGGTCCCTGTCATCCCCCCCACCGGCCCCGAGCAATGTTGCTGTGAGCTGCATACCACCCTGCAGCCCCCCTCAGAACCAGCCCTGCTGCCATCCGTGCTGGGAAGTGCCGTCTCCATCTGGGTTGGAGCAGGGGCTGGGAGCGGAGAAGGAGCCTCTTCCAGGAAGCGGGAACTGGAGAGCATCAGGCTAATTACGGCAGTAACCGGAGCCCAGAGCCCTCTGAATTATTGATCCCACTGGGATCCTTTCACCGCTGGCTCCTCTCCCGCGTGGTGCTGTCTGCTCTGGCATGGGAAGGGGTCGAGCCCATCCCTGCATCTGCCGTCAGTGGGGACATCCCAGCCCCGTGCAGATGCTGGGGTCTGCGTGGACCCCAAATCCCCTCTCCTTGACAGGAACATCAGTACCCCAGGGATGCCAACAGCACCCGTAACCCCCCCACCCTGTTTTCCCCTGCCATTAGGGACCACCACCACCAGCGCCCCGTTGACAGGCAGCCCCGAATTTCACCCGCCCGGCTTTGACACGGCCAGCTTCATTGGCGGCATCGTGCTGGTGCTGAGCGTCCAAGCCGTGGTCTTCTTCATCATCAAGTTCATCAAGTCGAAGGACAGCACCTACCAAACGCTGTAAGGCTCCTGCGCCCCCGGCCGGGATGGAGGGGGGGGAGCCCGTGCGAGCTCACGCCTGGGCCAAGTCCACCCTTGAAGCCAAAAATGGGGGTCAGCCCCGGTGCGTGGGGCTCCGCCCCGGTGCGTGGGGCTCCGTGGCCCGTCTGGCCGTGTCCTGTCTCGCAGCTGAGTGTTGTCTCCCGTGGCTGTTTGTGCCGTCCATCCTCGCCCAGCGCGGGGAGGATTTGGGAGATGGAGGGGCTCATCCCCCTGTGCCTGTCCCCTCGCCGGTGTCCGGCTGTCCTGCCGCCTCCTCTGTCTGTTGCTGCCTGGCCGGATCCTGGCTCTGAGCCCCATGGGGAGCACGGAGCCCCCAAATCCACTCCCCCCCCGAGCTGAGCCATGTGGGGGCCTGTTGTTGTTCTTCTCCCTCGCCTGGTGCCGTGGGGCTCGCCGTGTCTAACGTGGGGGGCCGTGCCTTGTCTCTCTTTCCTTGCACGCTGCCAGAGAGGACAACCAGTAGGTGCTGGGTGCCGGCGGAGATGGGGAGGGGGCTGCCCCTCTGCACCCCCCGAGCGTGACCCTTCTCTCGCCCCTCCCCGGGGGGGGATGGCGTGGTCCCTCTCTCCTGGTTTGCATGAAGGGGGTTTCCCGGCTGGTTTGCTGTTTTCCTGGGCGTCGTTAGTGGTGGAAGGGAAGGGGGTGTCCCCCCTCACCCCCCTTTCGTGCACGCAGCCCCTGGTGGGATGCAGCTGATGTGCAGCCCCAGCACCCCCCCAGCCCTGTGGCAGCAGGGTGCAGCCCCCCCCCCCCAGCACCCTCATCAGGACGAGAGCTGCAGGGCCCAGTTTGCCCCCAGTTAGAGAGCACTCAGCAGCCCCCCTCCCCACTCTGGGCACCCCCTGATCCCCCCACTGCACCCCCTACCCCATTGCCTCCCCACCGCCTTGGGGCTCACTGAGGGGGGGCCTTGGGATCCCCTCTTTCCCCGGCAGGCTCTCAGGTGCTTTTCCCTTCTGCATTTTGGCTGGAGCCCCCAGCCCCCTGCTCCGACCACCCCCAGCCACTGCCCCCCCCCCCCCCAGCCCCTCCGTGCCCACCGGAGGAGCAGAGCCAGGGCCTTACTGTGTGCTTTTGCTGTGCCTCTGTGTTGCTGTAGGGGTGTCAGGGGGGGGTCCCCAGCTTCCCCCCCCCCCCTTTCTGTGTGTTGTTTTGGGGAGGGGGATGCGTGCTGTGTGTTGTGGGGTGAGATTTGTAGCTCGGGCTGCCCCAATTAAACTCTGCGAGGTGGTGTCTGTCTTGTGTCCAGGGGGGTTCGTGTAGCCGGGGTGGGGGTTCGGGGCGGGTGGGGCATGGCTGCAGAAAGCCTGTGCCCCCCATCCCTCCCCTGTGATAGTTCCCACCCAATTCCCAGGTGCGGGGGCCAACCCTCCTCCATGGCATTGCCACCTGCAGTGCAGCGGGGTGGGCACTGGGCACCCCCCCCCCCATCCCCTGCTCCCTGGGGGTTGTGGGGGGCTGGACACCCCCCCCCCCAGGGCAAACCCACCCGGGCCCTATCTGCTACGCGCTCTTCTCTGTCTGCTGCACCAGGATCTGAGGCTGCTGCGTGCCCGGGGCTGGGGAGATGCTGCCCTCGTCCTCCCCGGGGAAGGCAGAGAAGAAGCCAGCGCTGCCGCGTCCCTGCCCGCTGCCAGACTGTCCCCACCCCGGCCACAGGGTCCCTGCCCACACCACAACTATGCAAAGGTGGCTCTGCTCTAGACTGCCCTCTCTATCGCGGGGGGGACCAGGGTGGGACACATCACCCAGGCCTGCCCCGTGTTCCCAGTGTGGCTGGGATGCTCCGGGGTGGGGGGGGGGTTGCACCCAGTGTGGCCACAGTTGCAACCTCTGGCTACTCCCTGGGGTGGTGAAGAGCAGGGTAGAGGAGGGCAGCAGGGCGTGGGGGTCCCACCAGCCCTGAATCCCAGCCTTGGGCTCTCCCCCCTCCGCCCCAAAATGCTTATCAGGAGCCTGGGGGACCCAGGGCATCAGCGGACACATGGCCACGGCTGGCAGCGGGGTGGCCAAGCCCCCAGCCCCACGCGGGGCAGAGCCTGACCCGGTGCAGGGGGGGACAGCGACCAAATAAAGGATTTTCCTCCTATTTCTGATGTCCGTGTCGTAGTCACCCATCACCCCCAGAGCCCGAGCGGTGGGTCCTGCCCTGGGAAATTTTGGTTGCAAACCCTGTACCTGCAGTTGGGGATGTGGCTGCGTCCTGCCCACAGGTTGGTGTTGGCGGGTGGTCTCGAGTGACCCCAGTCCTCCCAGTTACCAGGGGAGGGGAACCAGTATGGGGAGGGGTGATGCCATGCTGGAGCTTGAAGCGGCAGGACATTGTAGCCTCCTGTCCCAGGGATCTCACCCCGTGGTGTCCCTCTCCATGGGGCACATCCCCTTGCCTGGCCCCGGGGGCTGCAGCGGGCAGGGGGGGATGTGGGCTGAGGCCGGAGGAATTGGGGGATTCACTGGGCTGGGCACCCCGGCTGCGATGAGTGTAGGAACCTCTGCGGCCGCATCCAGCCCCGCTAACGCTGGGTGCCCCAGGGATGGCAATGGGGAGGAGGGACGCGTTCCTTCCCGCGGTGGCAGGCAGGAGAGCGGGCAGGGTGTGTGCCACAGCCCCGGCTCTGCCTTCCCCGAAATGGTGCTGGGGCCAAGCAGCAGGCCTGGGCAGGCAGGGCGCCGTGTCCCGCCGTCCCCAGGCACCCGGTGTCCCCGCTCCTCCTTCCTGCCCCGGGCTGGCCCAGCCCTGCCGTGGGAACAAGGCTGGGACGGCTTCTCTGCCTGTGCGGGGTTTGTCTGCCTGTGCGGGGCTTGTCTGCCTGTGCGGGGCTTGTCTGCCTGTGCGGGGCTTCTCTGCCTGTGCGGGGCTTGTCTGCCTGTGCGGGGCTTGTCTGCCTGTGCGGGGCTTCTCTGCCTGTGCGGGGCTTGTCTGCCTGTGCGGGGCTTCTCTGCCTGTGCGGGGCTTCTCTGCCTGTGCGGGGTTTGTCTGCCTGTGCGGGGCTTGTCTGCCTGCACAGTAGCTTGTCTGCCTGCACAGGGGCTTCTCTGCCTGTGCGGGGCTTCTCTGCCTGTGCGGGGCTTCTCTGCCTGCACAGTAGCTTGTCTGCCTGCACAGGGGCTTCTCTGCCTGTGCGGGGCTTCTCTGCCTGTGCGGGGCTTCTCTGCCTGCGCGGTGGCTCTCTGCCTTCACGGTAGCCCAGCCCAAGGTGCTGTGCCAGCCTGTCCCTTGCATCCCACCACGGACCAAGGTTTTCCCAGCCAGGAACGCTGCCCGCAGCTCTGCCCGCACAGCTGCCACCTCCCCAGCCAGGCCCACCAGCCATTGCCATCCCGTCTCCATTCCCCGGGGACCTTCCCTGGCCCCCTCGCCCCGGCCAGGGGGATGTGATGGGGATACGGGGGGGGGGACACACGACACGACTGCCCATCCCTTCGCCCCCCGGAGAACCGCAGCTTTGCTTCGCCGCCCTCCCGCCACCCAGGCAACTCCGGGGCCGTTATTTCGACTGCAACTCAGCTGGGGAGAGGAACCGGCCCCGGCCCCGGTCCCCCCCCCGTCCCCCATCCCCCCCCACTTCTCCTTCCCCTCGCTCCCATTTCGCAACCGGCCCTTTGCAACCGGTGCCCGTGGGGGAAAGGATCCGCCCGGGGGGGTCCGTCCCGTCCCGTCCCATCCCATCCCATCCCGGGGGGGGCGGGCGGGGCCGCCGTTGACTCACGGTCGGGACAGGCGGAAGCGGCGCCGGGTGCCCGGGGCGGAGCGGGGCGGAGCAGCCCGGGAAGGAGCCCGGTGAGCGGGGGGGACCCTCCCGGTACGAGCCGGCCCGGTAGGGAGTTCTCCCGGTAAGGACCGGGGCAGCCCGGTGCAGGAGAGCCCGGTATCGGCTCTCCCGGTGGGGAATTAGGGCAGCCCGGTGCAGACTATGGGCTCCCCCGGGAGGGAATAGGGCACCGTGGTGCGGGGCAGCCCGGTGCAGGGTGCGGGCTCTCCCGGTGCAGGGTGCGAGCTCTCCCCGGTGGGTCTGGCTGCCCTGGCCATGGAGGTGCCGGGGACGCCCCCGGTTGCCGGGAGTTGTTGGCAGGACCCGCTGGCAGTAGCGGGCACGACGGGCCGGCCGGTGTGCAGGACGCGGGGACGGGCGAGCGGGCGACGGGCGCTGAGCGTCGTCTGTGTGCTGGGCCGGGAGCCGGCCGCCTGCCCCGCGCTGCGCAGCCTGCGTGATGCGTGCCGTGACCTGCGGGCACGCCTGCACACCCTGCCCTTTGGCACCCTGGCGCTGGGCGACACCGCCACGCTGGACCGCTTCTACAACGCAGGTGAGGATGCGACACGCTCCGCCGGCGGCATCCCCGGTGTGGGGTTTCTATCACCCTCCTTTTCCTGTTATTCTGCCTGGTTATCCCAGCTCTCCGGAAATATCCGGGCCAAGGCTCCCCAGCCCCTGCGCAGCTCCCAGCGGAGCTCTGCCAGCTGCGCGCTCGGGTGGTTCGCTGTTTGGTTTCCTGCCGTCCTCCTGTTTGCTTTCCGGGGTGGTCGGACATTTGCCGGGATGTCTTCCTCCCCGGCGTTAAACACACGGGTGTGATTTTGGAAAGGGTGGGGGTTTGTGGAGGGTTTGCTCAGGGTTCGACCCTGTGCCGCCGTGCGAGCGGGTGCCCCTCGCTGTGGCCTCAGGTGCTGTGATGGCAGGGGCCATCCGCTGTCTTAGGGGATGCGGACACACACACCCCCACCCTCCCCCAAACCCAAGGGTGGCTGGTTCCCCTTCCCCATGAATTTGGGGTCTGGAATTGGACTCGTGAGCATCCCCACCGTCCTGCCCGCAGACGTGGCCGTGGTGGAGCTGAGCGACTCCGTCTGCCAGCCCTCCCTCTTCTACCACCTGGGCGTCCGCGAGAGCTTCAACATGTCCCACAATGTCCTGCTGTGCTGCCAGGCCGACCTGCCCCCCCTCCAGGCCCTGCAGGTCAGTGGGTACAGGGACACCCCGGCTCCCCGGGTGCTGCTTCTCCAGGGTGGGAAGAGCCCCAAGTGCCTGGAGCATCCGTGCAGGCAGGAGAGGGATCTCCATCCTGAGCCCGGCCGAGTTCCCATGGTCGCATCCTGCTCTGGCAGAGATTTCCCTGTGCCTGGATGGGATGAGGAGGGGGTGGCTGGGGACGCCGGTGAGCCCCGGAGCCGGGTGCAGGGTGCTGGGTGCTCCCTTGGCCCCAACTGGCTGGGAATTTGGGAACAGGCACTTTTCCCAGGGAAAAGCCGATTCCTGTAAACAAAACCTCCCTTGTGGAAGGGGCCAGCGGGAGGGATTCTCACCGCTCAGGGAGAAAAATGCAGACGGAGGCACGTCCAAATCATCCCCAAATGTCACCCTGACTCAGGGGAGCACCCATTCGGAGACCCCTTCCCTGTGCTGGGTTTGGAGGAGAAGCCAGCTGCGTTTGCAGCCCTGCCCGGGCTGGGGGGTGGGTCCACATGCGATGCTCGTGGCATGGGGGTGACCGGTCGCCCCTGTGGCTTGGCCCCGGTGTCCCCCGCTGTCCGCGGCTGTTTTCCAGGTAACTCCGATCCCTGAGCCTGAAATCAACTGATTTCTTTTGCTGGGGACTCCATTAAATCCCTCCTCCTTCCCTCTCCCCCCAGGAGGACATCTGCCAGAAGAACTCGGTGCGTCTCTTGTCCCCGTGCTCGATGCCGCGGTGCCGGGGGGTTTGAGCCCCTCTCTCCCCCTGAGCCACCTCTCCCCAGCCTCGGAGGGTGGGCATTGCAGACAGGGAGTGAGATCTCTCCCCGGATCCGAGTTGGGGGGGGGGGTGTCACTCGCTCAGAGCAAGCGCCAGGAACAGCAGCGTGGAGAGGGGTACCTGGTTTTGAAAAGAACCAGGAGCGTTCACTCTGGAGCGTAATGATGACAGTCAGAGATAAAGCTGTTTTGTCTTTTCCTGCTAATGACTTATGGAGGGTGGCTGCGTTAGCATGGCCTGTATGGTCCGGACAGTGTGGGGAGGCTTGGGGAGAGGGGGCTGGTCCATGACACGAGTAGATGGGTTCTCAGCTTGACTGGCACAGCCGCTCACCTCCTCTCCCCTCCCTCAGGGCCTCTGCAGCAGCTACACCTTCATCCCCTATGCGGTGACCCCCCAGAACAAGGTCGTCTGCTGCAGCACCGGGGCCATGAAGTGCCTGACGGAGCTTTTCCAGCCCAGCTTCGAGACGGACACCTTCTTCACCCCGCTGGCAGCCCGGCTCGTCCAGCTGCTGGAGGGGATCCCCACCGACTCCTGGTACTGGCGCCAACCCCTCTGGCTGCGGGCAAACCCTTGTGCCCGCGGGGGCTGGCAGGTCTTGGCGGAGAATTGCCACCACCCCAAAAGCCCCACGTCTCTGCCCTCCCATCCCCAGCGGGTATTTTCAGGAGACGATCCGGCGGGATATCCGGAGGGCACGGGAAACGTACCGAGGGGAGCAGCTGAGCCGGGAGCTGATCCGCATCCAGCAGCGCCTGGACAGAGTGGAGCTGCTCAGCCTGGACATCGTGGTGAACCTCCTCCTCTCCTACCGCGACGTGCAGGTTAAGGGCTGGGGGGGGGCTGGGGAGTTCCTGGGGACCATATCAGCATCCTGGGGAGGGGGCACCTCCACGGCCTCCCCTTGCTCGGAGGAGCCTGCGACCCCCAGGGTTTGGCCAGTCCAGGGAGAGCATCGCCCCACGGAGCCAGGGATGGGCAGCACGGGGGCCACCGGCTCAGCCCCGCCGCTGTCCCCACAGGATTACGATGCCATCATCTCGCTGGTGGAGACCCTCCAGGTGCTGCCGACCTGCGCCGTGGCTGAGCAGCACAACGTCCGCTTCCACTACGCCTTCGCCCTCAGCCGGTGAGCGGTGATGGGGGGGGTGACACGCACCCCGGGGCATCCCGACGGCACGCAGCCGGGGGGTCAGGGGACCGAGGGGCGATGCCAGCGGTGCTGTTCCCCGAGCGCCGGTCGCGTGTGTCCAGGCGTAACCGTGCCGGGGACCGGGAGAAGGCCCTGTCGGTGCTGCTGCCCGTGGTGGAGCGTGGGGAGAGGGCTGCGCCCGACCTCCTCTGCTTGTGCGGCCGCATCTACAAGGACATGTTCATCAGCTCCGGCCTCACCGACACCCAGACGAGGGACCAGGCTTTCTACTGGTGAGGCTGGGGACAGGGCTGGGAGCCACCTGCCTGCCCACGGCCCTGGCCGGGGGGTTCGCAGGGGCTCTGGGGGCTTGCTGGGCACGGTCAACCCCCCCACTCCCCAGCAGCAGCGCCAAGGCAGGTGATGCTAATTCCTGCTGGGCTTTTATATTTATTTATTTATTTTTACTTCTTTTGGGGTTTTTTTTCTGGTTTGGGAGCGCTCCCCCATCATAGGGGGCTCCTGAGGCAGCCGTGTTTTGGCTGGCGGGGTGTGGGGGGGGTGGCAGCGGCCGTGCCCCCCACCTGGCATTTCTGCCCAGGTACAGCAAAGCCTTCGAGATGGAGCCGAGCCTCCATGCGGGCATCAACGCTGCCGTGCTCCTCATGGCCGCCGGGCACCAGTTCGAAACCTCCGTGCAGCTGCAGCAAATCGGTGGGTGCCCACCCACAGGTTGAGGACAAGGACCCACAGGGGACGGGGACCAGGCGCTGGGGTCCGATGGCATCGGGGTACCCCCGGAGCGGCCGTGCCCGGGTTGTGGGGGTCACCAGCGGAGGGGTGACGGGCTCCTGCTCCCGTGTCCAGGGGTGAAGCTGAGCTGCCTGCAGGGTCGCAAGGGCAGCCCGGGGGAGCTGCGCTACTACTGGGACGTGGGCTTTTGCCTCGGAGCCGGCATCTTGGCCAACGACCTCAGCAAAGTCATCCAAGCCTCTGAGAAGCTCTACAAGCTCAACGCACCGGGCTGGTACGGCAACGGCACGGCATGTGCCCACCTGGGCAGGGCTGGGTCTCCAGTCCCGGGTGGCTGTGCCCCAGGAGGGGGTTTAGGGGGGGCTGGGGACATCTGTCTCCCCTCTCTCACCCCCCACGTCCCCGCAGGTACCTGGTCTCGGTCATGGAGACCTTCCTGCTCTACAAACACTTCCAGAGGAGCCCGCAGGTCCCCTCTGCTCAGCAGGAGCTGGCTGATTTTTGGCTGGGCTTCCTCCTCAAGGCGTGCCAGCCCTTCATCGCCACGCCACGCTGCCCGGTGAGGGGCCCCACGGAGCCGACCCCTCCTGCCCAGACCCCCGGACGTCCCTGGGGACCACCCGGTCGTCCAGGCTCACTGGGGATTTGGGGAGGCACCAAGCAGCCCACCGGTGCCAACCCCAGTGGGTGGGGGTGCAAGGGTGTGGGCTGGGGACCCAGCGGGTTGGGGGACTCATCCTGCAGCCCCCTCTGGTGCAGGTCCTGGTCCTGGAGCTCAACAAGGTCCTGCAGCCAGCTTGGTTGGCACTGCACGGTGGCACGGAGGAGCACGCCCTGAGTCTCGCCCTCGTCTGCCCCACAGAGGAGGTAGGGATGGGGCTGGAGGAGCTGGGGGGTCCCCACCGACCCCCTCCCCACCTGCCCCTTCCCCCGCAGAAGGCGGCATTGAGCTGGACCTTCGCCGCCGCGGCCGTCCGGGGCGTCAGGTGAGCATGTCCCCGGTCCCCTCGCCAGCAGGATCGCGGTTCCCCCCCATGTGCCTGCAGCCCCTCTGCCCACCCCGTGGGCACCCCCTCTGCCCCAGTGCTGACGGGGAGGGGGGGTCCTCACCCTCCAGCATCTGCAAGTGCGACGAACGGGGCTGCTTCCTCTACGTGATGCACGCGGAGGAGGATTTCCAGCTCTACTTCCCCTCCCAGCAGCACTGCCGGTGGTGAGTGGGGCAGGGGGGGCACAGGGGCACCCACATTTCTGGTGGGGGCACGGGGACCCCAAGTCAGCGCCCTGGTGAGCGGGGAGGGGCAGGAGCGTGCTATTTGTTCCCTACCTTAATTTGGGGGCGGGGGGGAAGAGTGTCCTGGGGACCCCCCCTGCAGCTGGGTCCCACAAAACAGGGTGGCACAGGCCCCCCCCCCACCTTGTGCCACTGGTGGGGGCCAGACTGGGAGAGGGAACAGGAGCCCCTCTGTGCTGGGGGGGGGTCAGTGTCCAGGTCCCCAGCATCCTCACTGGGGCTCAGGACCATCGTCCTCCCGCCAGCAGGTTCTGCGACCAGATCCAGTCCCTCATGGCCGAGCAGGCGGCGAGCGGCGAGGAGGTGCCCAGCCCCACGCAGCCCATCCTGGAGGTGAGGTGGGGGACATGGGGTGACACAGGGTGACGGGTGGCACACGCTGCCACACCACATCTCTGCCCGCAGTACAGCTACGAGTACTCGGAGACGGGCGAGCGGGTGGTCCTGGGCAGGGGGACGTACGGGGTCGTCTACGCCGGGCGCTGCCTCAGCAACCAAGTGCGCATCGCTATCAAGGAGATCCCGGAGCGAGACAGCCGGTAGGTACCGTGCCACGGGGTCCCGGGGGGTCCCGGGGGATTCCTGGGCAGCCCCTCACCCCAGCGTCCTGCCGCACAGGTACTCGCAGCCCTTGCACGAGGAGATCGCCTTGCACAAGCGCCTGCGGCACAGGAACATCGTGCAGTACCTGGGCTCCATCAGCCAGGGTGGCTTCATCAAGATCTTCATGGAGGAGGTGCCGGGAGGTGGGCAGCGCTGGGGACAGGATTTGGGGGTCAAAGGGGGGCACGTGGCCATATGTGTGGCCTAAACAGGGGTGTTGCCCCTCTCCATGCCCCCTCTCCAGGGAGCCTCTCGTCCCTGCTGCGCTCCAAGTGGGGACCCCTCAAGGACAACGAACCCACCATCATCTTCTACACCCGCCAGATCCTCAACGGGCTCAGCTACCTCCACGACAACCACATCGTGCACCGCGACATCAAGGTGAGGGGGTGGGCATCACCCATCCCGGGGGCACGAGGCCTGACCCCCCTATCTCCGGGGGCACCGGGGAGCCGGGAGCTGCCCCTCCATACCCAAAGCCCCTGGGGTGATGCCCAAAGGCCTTGCTTGAGCTCCAGGAGCTTTTTGTGGCTTGCTTTGATTTTTGGGGTGCCCTTCTCACAACAGGGAGACAACGTCCTCATCAACACATACAGCGGGGTGCTGAAGATCTCCGACTTTGGTACCTCCAAGCGGCTGGCGGGCATCAGCCCCAGCGCCGAGACCTTCACGGGTAAGGGCACCCTGGGGCTGGGGGCTGGGTTCCCCTGACTTGGGGGTGGTGGGATGCCGAGGACCAGGCGATGACGGGGTCTGCGTCCTTGTACCCAGCACGGGGAGAAGGACAACCCAGCCCTGGATACGGGCTCCTCTCACTCCTCCTCATCCTCTCCCCAGGCACCCTGCAGTACATGGCCCCAGAAATCATTGACCAGGGGCCGTGGGGCTATGGGAAGCCAGCGGATATCTGGTCCTTGGGCTGCACCATCATCGAGATGGCCACGGGCAAGCCCCCCTTCTACGAGCTGGGCAACCCCCAGGCTGCGATGTTCAAGGTACCCATGGGGTTGGGCAGGGGATGGGAGGGTTTCCCCAACCCTAAAATGTCCCCCCTGGGGTGGCCAGTCCCTTCGCAGCCCCACGAGTGCCTCCCCTCTAGGTGGGCATGTTCAAGATGCACCCGGAGGTGCCCGAGTCCATGTCGGACAAGGCCAAGACGTTCATCCTGCGCTGCTTCCAGGCCGACCCGGCCACACGGGCGACGGCCGCCGCGCTGCTGCGGGACCCCTTCCTCGCCAGCACCGGGAGGGCCCGGAGCCAGCCCCTGCCCTCGGCGGGGGGTGAGGCTGGGGGGGGGGGGGGGCAGGATAGGGGGGCCTGGCATGAGCTGCTAAATAACCATCTCCATCTCCATCATCTCCCTGGCAGGCGAGCCCCCCCACTTCGGGCAGCAGGATGAGGATGTGGAGGGCAGCGATGGGAGCAGGGGATGTTCCTCAGCCAGGCAGGACGCCCCGGTGAGGGGCACAGAGGGCAGCCCCCCGCTCCTGTGCCCCCCCAGCGAGGCAGCCTCCAGCCACGGCCACTTGGGGTAGGGCAGCCTGGGCATGGGGGACCCCGGGGGGCGGAGGGGGGGGGGTCGGCTTTCTGCCGCCCATGACACCCACCCACCCTGCCGTGTCCCAGCATTGCACCCCGCAATGTCCCCTTGTGCCAGGGCATCACATCCCTCCCTCTTACAGCCTGGGGGGGCTTGCAGGGGGTCCCCCATGCCCTCCACCAAGCCCAATGGCCGTGCCCACCCTGAGGCCACGCTCCTAAATGCCCAAGGCCGGGGTAGGGGGGGGGCAGTGCCAACCTTTCCCACCTCCCACCAGCGCTGCCCAGGACTCGGCCGGCTCCAACCGCAGCCTGTGCTCGTCCTCCCCGGAGGACAGCGGGGACGGGTTCCTCCTGCGGAAGGACAGCAAGCGCCGGGCCACGCTGCACCGCGTCCTCACCGCCGAGGCACCCGCCATCGTCGCTGCCTTGGAGGAGAGCCAGGTGGGTGCTGGGTGCCCGGGCGGAGGGTGGGCACCGTGGCAGCCCCTGAGCATCTCCCTTGCCCCCCCCCGCCTCCAGAGCACGACAGGCGTGAGGTTGGGCTCGGAGCATCTCGCTCAGCTGCTGAGCTGCCTGCGGAGCTACATCCAGTGCCCCAACCAGCACCGGCTGCGCCAGGACCTCCTGGCACTGCAGACCCAGCTGCGGGTGGAGGGGCTGAGCCTCCCCCACCTCCAGGCTCCCCTCTTCGGCTTCCAGGCAGCGGTCAGTGTGTAGGATGGGGTGGTAGGGTGCTGAACAGGCGATGTCCTGGTGCCGGTGGTGCCCTGGCACGGTGATGTCCCTGTGTGGGTGATGCCCTGGCGCTGGTGATGCCCTGGCACGGTGATGTCCCTGTGTGGGCGATGCCCTGGCACGGTGATGTCCCTGTGTGGGCGATGCCCTGGCACGGCGATGCCCTGGCACAGCTCTGCTCCTTCCAGGTGAGAGGGGTGCTGCGCCGGCATCGCATCAAACCCCACTGGATGTTTGCGCTGGATGACGCTGTGAGCCAGGCGGTGCAGGCGGCTTTCACCATACTGGTGAGAGGTGGGTGGCACTGGGAGATGACCAGGATGCGGGTCCAGGTCCCACCACCGTGGCTGGGTGATGGAGGAAGAGGGCGGCTGGCCCGGGCTGGGTGGGGGACTTTGGGGTGCTGGGAAAGGGATGTGAGGGGGAGCCCGCACTGGGGCAGCCTTGGCTGGGCCCGGCTGCCCGTTTTGTCCCCCGTGCTCTGGGGTCATTGGGCACCTCTCCGTGCCCACCACCGCCTCTGCCCCCCCAGACCTGGGACCGAAGGCCGGCTGCCTGGGGGGCAACGGCACCAAGGACACAAGTGACGAGGACACCCCTATGCCGCCAAGACCGTCCATCCCCAGGAGCCAACCCCAGCGGGACAGCACCAATTTGGGGTTCGGCACCAATTTGGGGCTCGGCACCGGCACCAGCACCCAGGCGGACCCTCTGCCCTCCCTGCAGGCATCCTCGGCGCTGGTGGCGCAGCTCTGTCACCTCCGCACAGAGACGAGCAGGTATGGCTTCACGGGTCCTCGTGCCTCCATCTCCCTGGCCGCCAGCCCCTGTTCTCCCCGCCGGGTGCCAGTCCGTGCCCCGCTCTCCCCCAGGCTGCTCCGGGAGCTGGCCCAGAAGGAGCAGGAGTGGCAGCAGCTGATGCAGCGGGTGCTTCGCTCCGGGGACGATGACACCGTGGTCCCCAGCCGGCTCCAGCGCAGCAGGGAGCACGGGGAGGTCCCCCCACGGTGCTTTGCCCCAGCGCAGGATCACTCGCCGCTGAGCCCCCAGCCCCCCCAGCGACAGGCTGACCCCCTCCTCCTCGAGTGGCTGCAGCGGCACGGCACGGACCCAGCCACCACGGCCACGGTGAGGCCCGCGGCCACTCGGCACACGGAGCTACATGGGGGCTGGGGGTCAGGCCCCCCCCAGCATTGCCCCCCAACACCCCTGCCACCTCCCGCAGCTCCTCTCCCACGATTTCACGCTGCGGGACCTGCTGGGCTGTGCCACCCGTGACGACCTCTTCTACGTGGGCATCAGGTACCCCCAGCCCACGTTGCCCCTCCTGGCCTGGCTGGGGGACAGAGGGCAGGGGGGCAGTGCTGGGGGGGGGACAAGGCTTGGTCCCCTCCCTCTCACAGCCCCCGTGTCCCAGCAGGCGTGGGCCAGCGTACCGTCTCTGGGCAGCCATCCTGGAGCATCGCCGGACCCTCACCCAGCGGGAAGGGGAGTGAGCCCCCACCCCAGGGCTGGGACGTGGCCCCCGGGGCACCCAGCCACCGGCGCCCTGGGGCTGCCACCACGGGGGCAGGATGGTGACGGAGGGGACAGCCCCATGCCAGGAGCAGGCGGATGCAGCGGCTCCAGCCCCGTGCCGGAGGGAGAAGTTGGGGTGCGGTGCCCAGAGCAATAAACAGCTGCCAGATGTGCCCTCCGGTGCCACTTCATTGCTGTTGAAAGGGTGGTGGGGGGGGGGGGCACAGACCCCAGCCCTGCACAGTGATACTCCGGGCTCAGCTCCAGCCCCCTCTGCGTCCCGCAGTCCCGCTGGCATCGGGGGGGGTGGTCCATGGGGGGGCCGTGGGCTATGCCCGGGGGACCAGGTTGGTCCGCAGGGGCAGCAGCGCTTCCACCCACTGCCCGGGCTGCTGGAGCAGGCGCCCCCACACCCCCCGCTCCTCCGCCGTCGAGTCCATCCAGCCCACCGGCAACCCGTAGCTGCTCCCTGCAGAGAGACCACCGCTGTCACCCCTCCGGCCACGCTGCCGCCACCACCGCTCACCCCCCCTCTTCTGCAAGCCAGGGAGAGCACCCTGGGGTGCCCAGGACCCCCCTGCTCACCTGTGCCCAGGCTGAGCCGGATGCCCCCCAGCTGGTGCTTGGAGAAGGCTTCGTGGTGCCAGAGGGTGAACTCGGCGCACGCCTCGGCCAGGTCCTTGGCCTGGAAGCCGTCGTACACCATGGTGTGGTTAAAGAGCGGGTTGAGGCTCCGCTTCACCACCCGCGTCTTCTGCCGGCTCGCCTTGCTGTCATCTGGCAGCACGTAGCTGGGGGTGACAGGGCGGTGAGGGGGGGGGCGGTGGGACACCAGCCCCTCCGGGTGCCCCCCAGGGTGCCATTCCCCAACCCCACTCTTACCACTGCACAAAGGCATCCACGGTGCCACTCTGCAGGGGGATGAGGCTCTGGGCGTCCTTCACCCAGATGTGCAGCTCCCCCGTGGGTGGCAGCCCCCCACCTGCAGACAAGAGGGGTCAGGGGCACCCTGCCATGCCAGAACCCCCCTCTCCCCCCGCTTCCCGCCCCCCCGGGTGCCCGTGGGCACCTCTCACCTTCCGAGCCGCCGGGGATGAACTTCAATGCCAGGTTGAGGTTGCCCCGGCTGGCGAGACCGTCCGAGGAGATGGGCATCTGGGGAGGATGGGGGGGTTATGGGGGGCTGTAGATGGGGCTGGGGTGGGCTGGGGGAGGCCGGGGACTCACCCGGGGCTGGAGGCTGAACCACTCGGGGCGTGTGTTGGCCCAGTCCCAGGCGCCCAGCGCGATCTCCACCTCCCCCAGGAAGAGGTTCCTGCCCAGGCTGTCGTGGTGCCACACCGAGAGGTTCAGGGTCCGTCCCTGCAGGTCCCTCTTCTCCAGCTTGTACTGGTGGGGAGGGGCCGCAGACAGGGTGAGGGCATGGCGAGGGGCCACCCCCACCCATAATCCCCCCCCCCGAACCAGGAGGACACCCCTCCCCCCCCCCAAACCACCCCAAAGCAGGGTTAGAAACCTTGAGGGTCTCATTGAAGATGGGATCCAAGCTCCTCTTCCGCACTGTGGTCTTGCGCTTGCTGCGGTTGGACTTATCTGGCAGCAGGTACGTCTTGATGTACCTGGAGCCAAAAAACCGAGGTGGATGCGATAGGTACCACCGCGGGCATTGCCCGGGCATCGCCGCTCGGGGCCGGGGCACTCACGGGTCTGACCGCTGCTTCTTGGCCTCGGCCAGCTCGCGGCACCGCAGCACGTGGACCTGCAGCTCCTTCTTGGCCGGGTCGTAGCGGAGGGAGAACTGGACGCAACCCCGCACGGCCACGCTGCCCAGCTCGCCCTCGCTGTACAGGCTCATCAGGCTGCCGCTCAGCTGCGGGGCAGCGGGATGGGGTCAGGGGGGGCTGGAGAGGTGACACCCCCCCCACATCCACCCCAACAGCCCCCCCAGCCCCGTACCGTGGAGGAGCTGAGGCTGGACACCGAGGAGCTGGTGGTCAGCAGGCTGCTCGGGGACGTGTGGCCGTTCCGTGGGGACACCCGGCCCGGGGACGCCTGATCTGTCGAGGGGGTCCCCGGTCCCTGGAAATGCAAAGCAAAGAGGGGTCAGCACCCCCTCCCCGGCTCCCCCATCCAAGTGCGGGCTCCTGAGGGCACCCAGCTCCCAGCAAGCGCCGGGTGCTTGGGCACAGACTGTGCCGTGCTGGCTTTGAACCCCCCGTACAGCCCCATACAGCCCCATACAGCCCCATATAGCCCTGTACAGCCCCATACAGCCCCATACAGCCCCATACAGCCCCATACAGCCCCATACAGCCCCATATAGCCCTGTACAGCCCCATACAGCCCCATACAGCCCCATACAGCCCCATACAGCCCCATACAGCCCTGTACAGCCCCATATAGCCCTGTACAGCCCCATACAGCCCCATACAGCCCCATACAGCCCTGTACAGCCCCATATAGCCCTGTACAGCCCCATACAGCCCTGTACAGCCCCATATAGCCCTGTACAGCCCCATACAGCCCCATACAGCCCCATACAGCCCCATATAGCCCTGTACAGCCCCATACAGCCCCATACAGCCCCATATAGCCCTGTACAGCCCCATACAGCCCCATACAGCCCCATACAGCCCTGTACAGCCCCATACAGCCCCATACAGCCCCATACAGCCTCATATAGCCCCATATAGCCCCATACAGCCCTGTACAGCCCCATATAGCCCTGTACAGCCCCATACAGCCCCATACAGCCTCATATAGCCCCATATAGCCCCATACAGCCCCATACAGCCCCATACAGCCCTGTACAGCCCCATACAGCCCCATACAGCCCCATACAGCCTCATATAGCCCCATATAGCCCCATACAGCCCT
Organism: Grus americana; assembly: GCF_028858705.1. NCBI lineage: Eukaryota > Metazoa > Chordata > Aves > Gruiformes > Gruidae > Grus > Grus americana. The sequence goes on from NC_072874.1 coordinate 3,965,623, forward strand.
GTACAGCCCCATATAGCCCTGTACAGCCCCATACAGCCTCATATAGCCCCATATAGCCCCATACAGCCTCATATAGCCCCATATAGCCCTGTACAGCCCCATACAGCTCCATACAGCCCCATATAGCCCTGTACAGCCCCATACAGCCCCATACAGCCCCATACAGCCCTGTACAGCCCCATACAGCCCCATACAGCCTCATATAGCCCCATATAGCCCCATACAGCCCTGTACAGCCCCACACAGCCCTGTACAGCCCCGTATAGCCCCAGCCAGCCCCATACAGCCCCCCCAGCCCCATATAGCCCCATATAGCCCCAGACAGCCCCATATAGCCCCAGACAGCCCCACACAGCCCCAGACAGCCCCATATACCCCCCCCCCCCCCCCCCAGTCCCACCATCCCACCTGCCCAGCCTCGGGCCTGCTGTGTGCGGAGTCGGGCTCCTCCTCGTCTTCCTCCGCGCTGGACGTGTTGAAGGGGTTCCCACCTACCGCATCACCTGCGAGGGTGCGGTGTCAGCGGGGGGGGGGGGGTCCTAATGCAGCAGGGATGGATGGGGGGGGGGCTTTTTTTGGCAAGAGGAGCGAGCAGGCAAGCGAGGGATGGGGGGGCTGGGAGGAGGCTGGTAAGCAGTGCTGGGGGGCTCCAATCCCCCAAATCCTGACAGCACTGACCCCCCCACACACACACGGTTACCTGGCTGGGCTGGGACATCCTGCTCCCTCGCTGGGACGTCGCCCTGCTGCAGGGGCTGTGACGTGGGGGTCTCCTCCAGAGCCGGGGCTGTGGGGGTGGGCTGCGAGGTGGCACATAGGGGAACAGGTGAAATGGGCACCCCAGGCACCCTCCTCACCCCACCTGCTCCCCTCGGTCCATCCCCTCTGGGTCCTTGGGGACAGGGTGGGGGGACATCCCGTGGGACACCCCCCCATCGCTCCCCACACCCCCCCCAGGATCACGCTTTGCAAGACAACGCACAAGGCTGGTCCCAACGGCAGCACCCTCCTGGGGTGACGCTGCGGCTCCGGGGCCACGGCAGCCAGGGTGACCCAGCGCAGGGTGCTCTCCCACTGACCGAGCCCATCACCGGGGCGTCGGGTACCAGCCACAGGCTCTGCTGTGCCACCTCAACCCCCCCACCAGGCACCAACCTGGGGCTCTGAGGCCACCTGCGCATCTTCCAGAGGGGGGCTGCGAGAAGAGACGATAATTAGTTTCTCTCGACAAGGCATCAGGCTAACGAGCACTTTCTCCCCTCAGCATCCCTGCAGCTATTTATAGAGCCGGGTGCAGGAGGGCCACAGAAACCCCCGGGTGGTGGACAGACAGACGCTGGGACAGTGGACAGATGGACACCAGGACAGTGGACAGACAGACGCCAGGACAGTGGACGGACACCAGGACGGTGCAGCTTTGGCTGTGCCATTCCCTTCACCATGGGCTCTGCTCCGACTCGCCCACCTCCAGCTCCCCCCTGGGCGTCCCAGGGCCGTGCCACCTCCAGCTGGGTACCAATGAGAGATGCCACCAGCCCTGGGGCACCCATGGGGTGAGAGGCCCCCCCCCCCCCCTCACCTCTCCTCTGGCTCCACCACACCATCCTCATCCTCCTTCTCCTCTGCCAGTGGTTCGCCGATGGCCTCCAGCTCACCCAGGCTGGAGCCGCACTCCGGGTCCCCCGCTCCTGGGGACATCGGGGACCTCAGCGGGCTGAGCCCTGGCCCCCAGTGTCCCCCCCCCACGTCCCCATCCCTCGCCTACCCCGGGGCCGCCTCCTGCGGCGGATGGAGGCGCGGACGAGGTCAGAGCCCAGGTGGTGCCGGTGGCGCTGGGCGCGGGCGTCACAGAACCAGTCCCCGGTGAGGGTCCTCAGCTGCACCGGGTCCGACACCGACTTGCGGAGCTTTCTGGCGGCGGGAGGGCGGCGTTGGGTCCCCCCCACCCCGGGGCTGCCACCGTCCCCATCGCCCTTCCCAAGCGGCTGATGGAGCCACCGTGACCAGCCCTGGGGACACAACCCACCGTCTCCCAGGGGATTTGGGACCCCCAATGATGGTGTCACCCACCGTGGAGCCTCACCCTGGCCAGACCCAACGGGTGCCCCCCCCCAGCGGAAAGCGGACCCCCCCCCCAGCCTGGCTGCTCTGTCCTCAAGGTGATAGACCCCAAGCTGGTCGCTCTTGGGGGGGTTTAAGCTGTCCCCAAGGGTGACGCTGAGCAGGGGACCCCCACCTCACCTGATGCGCCCCTCCTCACACCGGCGGAGCTGCCAGTCGCGGCGCAGCACCTCGGCGATGGCGTGCCGCTCCTCCTCCGTCAAGAAGCTCAGGTCCAGCAGCGTCTCGGCCCCCAGCTCCAGCGCCATGGCGGGGTGGGGGGGTGCAGCAAGGGTACCCCAGGGTGCTGGCCTAGGCGGGTGCTGAGAAGCGGGGGGCTGCAGCTGGGGGGGCTCAGCGTGCCGGGCATGCACCAGCGACGCCAACATCTGGAGAGAGACCTTGGGGCCGCTTTGGGCTGGGAATCATCCTGACCCTCTGCAAAGAGATGGAGCGGAAGCTCAGCACACGCACCCCATCCCTGCCACACTGCACCCCAAAACACCCCCGGGATCCCCAACAGGGACAAACCGAGGGGTGGGCTAATGCCAAGGGTGCCCATGGGCAGGAGCACGGGCGATGCATCCCGCGGGCAGGCTGCAGGCAGGCTCAGGGAAGCCCTGCCGCTCCTCCTGCTGCCAGGCCCCGTGCCAGGGCCAGCCCTGCCCGCTGCCGGGATCCTGCCCGCAGCCCATGTTTGCAAAGGGTGTTTGCTCAGGGCCAGCTCTGCCCCTGCCTGCTTTCCCACGGGTTTCATCGGGTGCCACGGCACCGAGACAGGTGGCAAAAGGGGGCTCGGCTGCCCTCCATGATAGGCTTGCACCAAACCAGGCTGAGACCGTACTCAGCTCATCACAGGTCCCAGGGCAGAGGGTGCGGCAGGGGCTCTTGCCCCACTGCCTGGCGTTGCCTCACCACTGCCCTTCCTGGCCCTGGCGTTGGGAAAGCGCTGCCCGGCATGGGATGCCCAGGGCAGGAAATTGCAGCAGCGGTGGGGCAGGATCAGTCCTGCTGCCCCCCCCCCCCGGCCCCCCACTGCCCCCGGCACCCCGCCAGGAAGTGAGCACCGGCACAGCCATACCCTGGCACAGCTGTGGGGCTCCCACCTCCGCTGTGGGGCTCGGACACCAGTGGCCCCATCCCCGAAGGTGACTCTGTCCCTGCCCCACGGGTGCCCTTATCCCAGCCCTGCCCCACAGATGACCCCATCTCAGCCCCACGGGTGCCCCTGGCCCAGCTCCGGGGGGGGTCTCAGACATCCCCCAACACTGGGGACCCCAGCCCAGGACCCAGCCCAGACCGGCTGGGTGCCAACCCCACCACATACCCCCCCCCCCCGCCCCCCGCTCCAAGCCAGCATTGGGGAGCCCCCACATCACACACCAAGGACCCCCCACCACCACCACCTGGACACCCTCCTCCCCCCCCGGCACCCCACGCTGGGCAGGGGGACCCCACGACACCCACCAGCACCCTGCACCCAGCCAGGCTGCACCAGGGCTGGGTGGGGGGGGTCTCGGGGGACACGTACCAGCTGTCACCAGGTTTGGGACGATGCTGTCCCTGCCTCCCCACCGCAGCGTGCTCGTATCCTGTTTACTGGCGGCGTACGGGGGTGTCCCCCCCCACCCCGGAACACAGCCAGCACCCAAAAATGTCACCCAGGTCTGGGGACCCCAGCAGATTGGTGCAGCCCGGTGGTAAACAAGCACCCACGTCCTGCGCCTGCCGGTGTGCAGAGGGGTGCTGGGCACCTGGCCCCCCCCCCCCCCCCCCCCCCCCCCGCATGGAAGACCAGTCAAACCAGTTAAACCTCCCCAGTAAGCCACAATTGGGGGGGGGGTGCACATCCCCCTTTTTTTCATTGCAAGCAGCCCGTCACGATGGAGGGGGGCGATGGACAGTGTGCGAAATGCCCCCCCCCCCAGCAAATGCACCCAGGCTCAGCCCCCCCGGGACCCCCCCAGCCCCCTGGGGACTGACAGGCCCCAACTGCTCCACCGCAGCCCAGGGCTGCACCCCCAGCGCCCCCCCACCCTCCTCCCAGCACCAGGGGCCCTGCAGCCCATCACCCTGGCCTCGGATCCCGTCCAGCCCCACCGGCCGGGACAGGCACAGCGTGGGGACGATGAAAGCCACTGCAGAAATTCGGGTCCCAGAGCCCCCGTCCCATCCCTTCTCAGTGGGGAGCAGAGCCGGGGGTGGCGGGGTGGGGGGGGTGTTGCAGCCCCCTAAGCAGGGCGACAGGAGCCAGACCCCCCCCCCCCCAAACACCCCCCCACCCCCACCCCAGGTGCTGGTGCAGCCCCGCCATGGGGCAAGCAGTGGGGTCAGCCCCACGGCCGCCCTTACCTGCCCAGGACTGTGTGCGGGGGTCCCGGTGGCTCGTTCCCCGCCCCCCCCAGCACCCCACGGGGACCCTCGTGGCTGCGGGTGGCCCCCGGTCCCCACCCTGCGCAGGGTGCTGGCGGCCTGGAGCTGAGTCAACCGCAGGCGCCTCCTCGCCCCGGCGGCACGAAAGTAGGGACTGGAGCCAGCAGCACCCGCTGGACGGGACTGAACTGGGCTGAACTGGGCTGAACTGGGAGGCATCAGGCAGCCCAGGAAGGGGGGGCATGGAGGGGAAGCACCGCGGGGGTTCTGGGGAGCACACGGGGCAGGATGTGGCCTCGGGGTGCTTTATCCGGAGCAGCTCTAGGAGAGCTCCCAGGCTGCACTGGGTGGACTGGGCAGACTGGTCTCTGCTGGGCATGGGGGGAAGCAGAAAATCTGCCCTCCCTGCAGCCCCCCCCCCCCAAAAAATACCCAGCTGTGGGGCAGGGGGGGTCCCTGGGGCTTTGCAGGGCAGCCCCAGCCCCACGTCCCCCATCCCACGGTACCCCCAGCCCCACAGCTCCCATCCTGCCTGGCACAATCCCATCCTGCTCCGAAGGGCTGGGGCTCCCCACCACCCAGCACAAACCTGGGTGCTCAGCCCCACGCAGGATCGGGCCGGCAATGCCTGGCAGTGGTAAAACCCAGCACCCAGGGCAGGAGCGTCCTTCCCTGGCACAGCGGGGGTCTGTGCCTCAGTTTCCCTCGATCACAGGCTCCCCGCCAGGCTCCAGCCATCACCCCACCGGCTTTACGGGGAAGGAATTGCAGTGGGGTGCAGCAGCAGCAACCTGGCAGCACACGCTGAGCGCAGGACCGCAAGAAAAGGGGATTATTTTTAGCGTGGTTTCTAAGGAAATGAGACTTTAGCAACAGCTCTGTCTGTCTGTCCGTCGGCCGCCCTCCCCTTCCTCCCCTCGCAGAGCGCTCGCTGCTCGGCTGCGGTGGGGAGAGGCCCCAGACGGACGAGGTCCCTGCTGTGGATGCTCTGGAAATGCAGCGAGCGTGGCCAGGTCTCTGGAGGGGAGGGGGGGCAGGGATGGCTCGGGGGCTGTCATGTCAGCTCTGGGTCACCCGGGGTGGGCACCGAGCCCTTTCTGTGCGTCCCAGACCCTTTGTACCAGCAACGTCCAGAGCGAGAAAGGTTTATCGGCTGAGGATGGGGCAGGAAAGGATGTGGCAGGATCCGTCCCCTGCTCCTGGATCTCTGGAGATGGACGGATGGACGGATGGTACCCGACACCCTGGTGATGGGCTTACTCAGTGGGGCAGTGCCCCTCCTCCCGGCCACGAGCAGGCACCTCCAGGCAACCTTGAGCACGGCACAGACAGAGCCAAAACCCGTGGCCGGAGGCATGGGGAGCAGTGGGTCACATCCTGCAGTGTGTGTCCCCATCCCCGGTGACCCAGAGGGGTGGTGAGTTTGCTGGGTCTCAGCTGCAGCCGCAGCCGTACTGCAGTGCCCGTGGAGCAGAGCCCCCTCGGTGCCTCTCTCAGCCCCGGGGTGGCCAGGCCGGAGGCTGCGTCAGCCCAGTGACACCCGGGAGCACCCTGGCCACCAGCACAAGGCGAGCAAGGTGCTGGGTCAGCCCTTGGGGATGGTTTTCCTTGCAGAGACCCCGGAGCAAGCCAGAGCGCCATGACGGCCTGCAGCCCCGCTCCAGCCACATCCTGAAAGAGCATCCGATGGAGGAACCCCCCTTCTGCCCCTGGGTGCTGGGTGCTGGCAGCATCCCCATGGGTGCGCAGAACAGGTTCTGCCTCATTTCTGCGCTGGGCGTTTGGGCAGTGGGGAGGGAGCGGGGGTGAGGAGCAAGTCCTGTCCCGCTCCCCAGCCCTGCTCCCCCCCCAGGACTCGTTCTTCGGGTCCGTGAGGCGCAGGCAAGGCTGGCTGTCCCGGGGGGAAACTGAGGCAGGGAGCATGTGCCGGAGCATCGGCAGCATCTCGCCTGCCAGTGGGTTTGCAGGTGGGGGGGCGGGGGGCAGCACCCGCAGCACCATGGAGCCCAGGCGAGCAGCGGATGCAGGAGATGCCGAATCCCCCCACAGAACATCTCTGCAGACTGGGGAGGGGGGGGTTCACCCCCCAAAGATGCCCCACAGACCCCTGGCAGCCTCCCCCAGCCCCAAACCCCCCCTTCCCTTTCTGCCATCACTTTACACCACCACATCCCCCCAGCGACGGGGCAGCTCCCCATGCCCCCCGTCCTCCCGCAGCCTCGAGCGCTCCCCCGGCACGTGGGGACGGACCCCAGCTCCTGCGGGGATAGAGCCCCGCTCCCACGGGCTGGGGGGGCTGTTTGCGCACAGCCCCCTTTTAATTTTTCATTTTTAATCCCCACAATAGGGCAGGGACCTCGCAGCATTTCCACCTTTGGCTCTGGCTGGGGATGACGTGCAAGGCCTGCCTGGGAAGACACGGGCATTGAGACCCCCAGCGTTGGGTCTTGCACCCCCTTTCCCTCCCCTGCCTGGGAAACAACGTGGGTGATGGGGTGGCTGAGGATGAGGAGGGAGCTGCAGCCTCGGAGGCACCACGGCCACCGCCGGAGTCTTCAAAAGCTTCAACCATGCAAACGCTGAAGCGCAACGTGACGTTGCTCCCCAGGGAGCCCTTTCACGTGCCCCCCATCCCCTCCTGCTAAGGGGGTGAGAAATGGGGTCCCCTCCCCTCCAGCCAGCTGCAGCAAAGTGACCCCACTTCAGACGTGGCTCCATGCCAGCACCACAGCGGTGGCACAGCCAGCGATGAGGCATCGGCTCCCCTGTCCCCATGGGGAGGTCGGGGACCCCCAGCCCCGCTCCGAAGAAGCCCCCGCACCGCAGCTGCCGGGGTGGATGGGTCACGCTCGGCCATCGCGGTGAGGGCAGAGGGGTGGGAAGGCAGCGAGGTCCCTCTGAGGATTCGGTTCAGGCCGTTTGGCAGGTTGGGACGGATCCTGCCGCTCTGCTTTGCAGCCTCCGTCCCTCCCAGGGCCGGGCTGGCCACGCTGGGAGGCAGGAGAGAAAACCGAGAGGAGCGGGAATCGCACAGCCCAGCTGGAGAGCTGTGAGCGCCCTGAGCACCCAAATGTGACAACGTTGGCACATTCAGACCAACTTCTTCTGTACAATCCCCAAATACCGTGACCGGAACCGTGCGGCTCAGCTCCCACGCACCTCCGGCCAGATTCCCCGCAGCTCCCCGGGCAGCAGAAGCGGGTGAGAAAAACCCTGCCGCGCTTGGGAGGCGAGCAGGGACCCAACGGGACGGTTACAGCAGCACAGAGCCATGCACGCCAGGCAGAGCACGTTCCTGGGGGTTTTTGCACCCTCACCTCGTGCTCCAGCGACAGACGTGCGCAGGATAAACCCCTCGGAAGCCGCCTGCCATTCCCCCCCCCCCCGCTGCCATTTTGCAGCCTCAGAGCCAAAGCAGGGGCCGGAGTTAACGCAGCCGCAACGTGGTTTGGATGGAGGGGTTGGGGAAGGAGAGGATCCAGGTGGTGGTTTGTAAGATGGCTGCGCTGTTCCGTCCCCGAGCCTTGTACACAATCTAATTTTAAGGCTGATCCACTTCCCCCACCGCGCAGCTTTGGCCTCTGGATATCAGATGTAACGGAAAATCGGCTGCTGCATTAGCAATCGTTACAGCACGCGGAGGCCCAGCATCCCTCGCTCCCAGTTGAGGCAGCGCTATCCTGCTGGGAGAGGGGAAAAAACAAGGCCGGCTTTTGGCATCCCACTCTGCTCCCCGCTCCTTCCCGGCTCCCGGCAGCCCTGGCCCCAGCACACCCCCCACCCCCCCCGCCAACAGCTTTGCAGGGAAAAGAGCCAGGAGGCCAGTGCCCCCAAGAAAAAGAGAGGTGGGAGACTCTGGACTGCGGAAAGGAAAGCTTTTCACAGCTAAAGGGCATCGACCTGCAACAGGGGGCTCGGCTGCCCCCTGCCCAGGGCTCTGCTGAGCAGGCAGAGGTTTGGGGAGCAGCAAAGGGCAAGAGCAGGCAGAGCCCCTTCTCCTCCCAAACAAAACAAAGGCCAGCGGCAGGTCCCCGGCTTCGAGAGACTCGGCATCAAAGCCTGCAAACACTTCCCGCTGCGGCGGTTGGGTTCCTCCCACCCCCAAAACCCTCCTTCAGGTCTGAAACACGGGGCTGTGAGATTTCCCCTGGAACAGAGCAAAGGGCAAGTTTATAAAGTAAAGGACGTGGGAAGTTCGGGGTCTGGCTCCCGCGGGCAGCCAGACACGCTGCCTTAGGGCAGGAGAGGGGCTGGAGCTCAGAATCTCGACAATAAGAGATGCGGCACTTGGAGACATCCACAGAAATAAGTTTATTTCCCCTACCGTCAGGATTATGAAACCACAGAAGCAGAGTTTAAATATTTACAAAGTAATCCAGCGCCCCACAGAGATCAAGAGAACAAAGGATGAGGGTACAGAGGGCTCGCCCTCGCCGGAGAGCAACAGCAACGCCACGGAGCTCTGCAGCACAAGCACGTGCGAAGGGGAAAGGAGGGGAGCGTAAAACTGGCATCTGGAAGGTGAAGGACAGGGTGGACCTTTAATGTGGCTACTCCAGGGGGGCACTGGGAAGAAGCCAGTAGTGAGATGAAGGAAGCTGCGAGGAGAGGACATTCCTTACCCACCCACCCACCCCTTCTGCCACCTCCCACGCGAGAGGAAGCAGCCCACTCCCCACACAACCGCTGCTGGGAAGCCACGCCGAGCGCTGCCGGGGTTTCTCTGCGTTCCCGCGGTGCTGGGCTGACACTACCACAGCGTAGGAAGACCATAAATCCAACCGGTCCACCTGCCTCCCCCAGCATCCGACCTCTGCGGGCACCATCCTTCACTGTGCCAGTACAGACAGCTTTGCACGTCCAGCACGGATGCGCAGGCTTCGCGGTACCTCAGCTTTGGGCCTTGTTCTCCCGTTAGCCGTGTTTCCTTCCGATGCCCGGAGCCATCCTCCATCTCTGTCCATGGAAGCGGGTTGGCCGTTCAGCCAGGACTCAGGCAAAGCAGCCAGCGCTCCAACCGACTGCTCAGGATACGTCTCCATTTGAAACCCAGATCTGGTAAAAAGCGTTAGGAGCAAACGACAAGGAATTCCACGGTGGGGAATGGCACTCGACATGTTTTCAGAAGTCCCAGGAGCAGGGGACAGTGGCCAGCAGCCCCGCTCCCGGCCTCCCCCTGACAACTCGAAGTCTCAGCTTTGGCAACGCTTGTATAGCTTATCAATAAAACACTGAATCAACGTGTGAGACAGGCCTAAGAGTCTCTAGGTTATTGCTACTGCGTAAGACAGGTTGGCTTCAGCCCTGGGACCAGGGACTCCGCGTGCAGGTTGCTTTGAGAAGTCATACTTAAAGTAAAAACAGAGGCAAAGGATTAATCTCTCCTGTTCAACTGGCTTGTCCTAGGGCACGTTAGCCAGCAGGCTCGCTGGGTGGAGACCGCAGCGACACGGGGTAGCTCGGTAAGACATCATCCTTTCATCATAAGGTTCTCTTTGATCAAGATCTTGGCTTTCTAATCAGCCCCAGGCCCAGCACCCTCCAGCCCACTCTCCACACAGGCTTGAAATGACTGTACAGAGCAGACAGCGATGACTATTTCAGTTCCAGATAGACAGGGAAGGGTGCTGAGGTCTGCAAACCTCCTCCACCCACCCCAAAGGCCAGCACCAGATGAGAGAAAGACAACTGGGAGAGGTTTAAGGGGCTATTTAAAAATGACTGAGGAAAAGGAGGAAATGTAGAAATCGAGAAGCCCAAAAGGAGTCCCCAGCTCTCCCATATGGCTAGAGGAGTCGGGGAATGGAAGTGGATGAAAGGCGCACGGGGACAGGTCTGAGAGCAAGCAGGGTGACAGTGAATGAGCTTCCCAGCCAGAGGAAGCCACAGAGACGGCAGGCAGCAGAGAGGAGCTTTTTTGCCGGCCACGAGCCCTCCTTGAGGTTGAAATCCATCAGATAGTGGAGTACAGAGCTGGCCTTTCAAGGCGTGAGTGAAAAAGCTGCTCTCCTTCCTCTGCAGTCAGAGGGAATCTGCTCAACTGTGCATAATCCTTCAGCCACGTTTTTAAAAAAAGCCACCTGACTTAAGAGCCCCACGGAAAGCAGCATCTGCGGGCCAGAGCCAGACCTGGATGAAGCTCTGCGTCACGTCCAAATTAATTCCTGCCTAGCACCCGAGAACAACCCATCCCCCTAGTACCCGTCCTGCCCGATCCAGGGCTCAGAAGGGCCATCGGCCCCCCAACGCTGCCAGACCAGCACTTCTCACATCAAAGCCAGTCCTTTTACCCCAGGAATTAAACAGACCTTCTTGTTCACCATCCTGGAACCAGCCACAAGACAGCCAGTGCCCCAGTTTGCCGCTGCAAAGCCCAACCAGATCACGGGTATCTTCCAGTCCCTTCACCTCTTCTTTTAATCTCTGATGGCCCCACTAAGCTCAGGTTCTGCTCTCATGGATGCTTTCAAAACCCTACGCTAAGCTTTCTGCCCCAGAAACAGGTACCCACTGCAGCTGCCACCTCTGCAGGCCCAGGGATGCTGCCACATGCAAAGTACTAGGGATCAAAGGAAAGTAAGTGGCTCGTGAAAAGTGTTAACGACAATTTTAGATATTCAGAGCACAAGGAGAAGCAGGGAAGCTGTATTTTCTCTGGCACAAGCTAAAAGGGACTTAGCAGTAGACTCCCAACTCTGCAACAGGCAGAACTGAAAGTGTGCAGACTGCCACGAGCCATACCCAAGCCAGTCGATCGACTTTCCTGCCTTTCTGGGCTCACCAGCAGGACCAGATGAATTTGCCCTGCCACAGAGCGTTCCTCTGCGCGTCTCCTCAGAGGAGCGTCCCGCCGTCAACACCTTTCTGTTGCTACCGGGGAGACCGTCGGTGAGTGCTGTGGCACTCTACACCCTCAGGAGGAACCCCACAACCTCCACTTTGGAATGTGTGCTACAGGAGAGTCGTGCAAAGGGAAACAACAACTCCTTCTTGGAGACTTGGGAAATCTGAGGAAGCTTCTGATGAAGCCAAGAGGAAGAATCCCAGTGATCAGAGAGAACCTTACAAGGTGCATCTGCTTGTGCTCCTGAACCAGGAGGCAGGGTTTGCCTTGCGGCTTTACTTCGCACTGAAAGCAAAGGTGCCCACGCCTCTCCTTTCCCGATTGCTTTTCTACCTACCACATTGCAGAAAGGGAACGTATTCGGGGAGAGAGCAGGAGGCTTCAGGACCCCTGACAGTGGGAGACACCATCGACAGAAGAAAAACAGAAGGAAAAGAAGCCAGTTCCAGGAAACAAAGATGAGCTGTTACAATGGAGCGGAGTTGCCACCTTCCCTGGAAAACGCCTCCCAGAGTCCCATGCCTCCATCCCGCTGGATCAGTCACAGTTTCTTCCTTCGTGTGCCCACGGAACGGGGCGTTCACAGCTGCCATCACCGCAAATGAAGCGTCAGAACAATGGTCATGATCACCCCCAAGAAGAGGACAAAGGGAAGCCAGGTCTTCACAAATCCCCCTACGCTGCAAGATGGAAAAAAGGGGGATTAAACTCTTTAAACGTAAGAAATCAGCAGAGAAAGACAAAAGGTAGGGAAGGATGTGAGAATAACTGGAGAAGTCAGAGGGAGACAGATGCCCTTCTGACTTTCTTACCTGTTGCTGGCACTGCCACGCATCACATCCTGGAGATTCAGTCAGTGTTAAAAATTGAGACTAAATCAGGTCCACAAATAACTCTATCACTAACAATAGGGCTAGACTCTCCTTCCAGTTTAAATTCGGGTTGAAGACCAGCACGTTTCATACTTGCACCAACAGGAGACCACAAAAAAATGAAGCCCCGTTACCAGAGGCCTCGTTATTCAGACTGCTGGTGTGTTTAACCAAGACAGCAGGGACTATGCTTGCCTAAAAGCTGGTAGAGCTGCTCCTCCAGAACAGGGAAGACCCAACTGAAGTGGAGCAACTCAAAAGCTTTACGCAGGGCAGTCCTCGCAGAAATCTCCTCTTCAGGCACAAGGAGCTGAAATGGAGATTAAGTGCCCTTTCTAGTAAGGGAAGCTCGGGGTTTCCCTCTCCACTCAAATTGGAAGCTCCCTGCCAGTTGGAAATCTGACTAGTTTTTATGTAAACAAGATTGAAGAGAGGGAAGAGAAACCAGTAATCCTTGGAGACGAGCCATTCTGTGACCTTATGTTCTGACCTAACCCAGCCAACACACAACACAGAGTGAGATTGGCTTTAGCTAGCATTTCCCAAATTCCAGGCACCCTAGATTAGCTGCCAGATTCAGTATTTTGGGAGCAGCATCCAGTGCAACCCAGCAAGAACCCTTGATTCTTTTCCTAAGAAGAGGCAGCAGGCAGGGCTAGGAAGAGGAAAAGAAACAAAGCCCCTTGGCCTGCCAAATCTGAGCTGCTCCTCAGCTCACCTTACGTACTTCCCATACAGGAGTGAGAAGAAGCAGAGTTTCACCATGTTCCAGGAGGTGCTGTTGTCGTACCTCATCAAGTTTAAGGCCAGAGCCACATGAGAATGGCAGTTATCACAGCAAAGGTTGTGCTGGAACAGAAAAAGGGGCACAACATTAGAAATCTCGCCAGTTCTGCAGGCTGTGCTGGTGCAGACCCACAGGTCCCACTCCTGCAGCAAGCACCCAGACACTGGGGAGATATTCCTGCACACACGGACAGGACATCAGCGTCGGAGCCATACCATTCGGTGCTTGTACTCCTCCGAGGCATCGTGTACAGCTGTGTCCCAAGCATTGGGACTGGTGGAGTATACTTTGCTGGGATCCAGTTTCCAGTACCTAGAAGGAGGAGAACAGATCCCTTCGCGTTACTGCTGCACCTTTACAAGTTCTTGCTCTTCTCAGCCGGAAGCTGCTTAAAGGACTCAGAGAAACCCACTACCTCTGGAGTCCACAGAGCTGAGCTCTTCAAGACAAGTGTATGCTGCAGAGGGCAGCAGAAATTAATGCTCAGCACCCTCAACCCGACAGCACCCCAGAGGGAGAAACTGCGGACCTCGGGGCACAGGCAAAACTCTGAACTGCCTTCATGTCCCACGATATGAAACCTTCCAGCCATTCAAAACGTAAACCTGATCTGACAGATACACAAAACCCAGGCACCTCTCCTCCTCCCCACAGAAAATCATTAACAGGATGTGAGTGATGACAGTTCATTAGTACAGCACAGGCAATATTTACTTAGAGCACTTGTTGTTAACATTATCTTAAAATGTTTTAGCCTTTTCTTTTTTTTTAATACAGGCTCCACATAGCTCTAGTTATTAATACCACTACATTGCTGTGACGCTTCTAAAAAGATTTAATTTAACGCAGTTTCTTGAAAAGCAGAGACACAGTAGCCATCCACTTGAATTAGGGCATCTGAACAACAAGAAAAGCAATATTATAGCACGTCTGTCTCCATGAATTAAAGGACATCTGCAGGTCAGTTGGTTAGTTTAATAAAAACTAACAAGAGCACTTACTTCACTGGCTTCCCAAATGCCATGTTGTCTTCCTGCAAAAAAGGAAAAAATGTCTCAAGAGGATAACCCTGCACAATATTCATGACATGCCTCTTGCTGGAAGGCCTCACAGCCCGTGATTGCTTAGTGATAAAACTGTCACACTGCCTCAGCAGTCTCAAGACACCAATCGTATTTGTGTGTCTGGATTTAGATTTCAATTGTTTTCATACTCCTGAGCACGAGTACATTTATACTCTATATGTGGTGATATCATCTTGCTATATGGTACATGTACCTTGTTCCCTCCACCTTTTCTTTTTTAAACTGTTAATACCTTGTTAACTCAAAGTTGGAAATGTCCCGATCTATTAAGAGTATTAATTATCCCAACTGAAAACTCCCTTACTTTCAAAATCCAACAGGCCATAGAGCAGTTTAGAAGACTGGCACATACCTGACACTAAGCAGCAGGACAGGAAGAGGCATGCTGAGGAAGTTGGAAAGCAGCTTCTGCTACTCAGAATTAAGAGAATTTAGGTCCAAAATTCCCAACTGAGCATGGACTACAAGATTTCTTTCCCCTTCTGCTCACCAAACCAAAACAGCCACTATCTATCATATCCCCCAAACAACCTCCACTGGACGGCAGCCTACAGAGTAACAGAAAGATCCACGATCTTCAGAAACACCTAAAACCATTATTTCACAGAACTTTGAGCTGCAAAAGACAGGGGATGGCTCAAAACTCACCAACAAAGGCGAGAAGCAGGCCAAGCACAGATTCTGCTTAAGCACCTGGATCCATCGTCTACTTACCGAGACAAAGTATGGCCCCGCGAAGTCCCGAATGACTCCAGTCGACGTGCAGATACCCATGTGGCCAATGATCGGGAAGAGCCAGCTAACAAGGCAACAAGTGAACCGTCAGGCTGAGATATTTGCCCCCCTGATCACACCGACCACATGCAACATGCTGCCAGGAGACTGCCGGAGCGGCCGTACAACCAGCCGCATAGCACGGGACAGACGGGCACGGTTAACGTGTTATACGCAGCTGAGAGATGAAAGCATGTGAGCCAAAGCCAGGCAAAGATTGGTAAAGACGCAGAAGAGGTACAAGCTAAAGAAAAACACGCAGGGAATACCCAAAATGATGACGACAAGCAGGTCTAGAGTCAGCTTGTCTCTGGGGCAGTTGGGCTCCAGGGTTTTACCGTGAGTAGTGGCAGTTATGGAGAGCAAAAGACTCTGAAGGCCTGTGCCACACACGTCCCTGGGCAGGGACGGGCAAGCGTCGGTCTCCCAGAACAAACCCATTTGTGTACCCATGGAAAAAGGTTAGATCCAGGAAAAACTGCCTTGAGATAAAACTGGACTTTACACTTCCAACAACTGAAACTAAGGTCAACCTGTCCATCTTCCCATCCACACCGCAGCTTTTCATGGCAAATGAGATTTAAACACCCCAGACAGAAAGCAGGGCTCCTGGCTCCAGGAAA
The DNA here is from genome assembly GCF_028858705.1 of Grus americana. Taxonomy (NCBI): domain Eukaryota; kingdom Metazoa; phylum Chordata; class Aves; order Gruiformes; family Gruidae; genus Grus; species Grus americana. The sequence continues at coordinate 3,981,081 of NC_072874.1, forward strand.
AGCATTCCTTCCCCTAAATGATCCCATAGTTTCGAAGACCTTCTCCTCCCCACTGGATATTTACAGCCCCAATGAGCAGCAGATCTATATCCCAACCCTCTTCTATCATCATCACTTCGAAGTAAATACTTCAGGCCAAGTTACAGCTCTCTCCCACATCCTCCAGCATTCTCAGGTTTGCTGACCTCTCTCTAATTTCTCACTCCTCTCTCCCCGAGGGACTGACTAATATTTCAGAAGAGATTACAGCAACAGATTCACAAGCCACAGCTCAATTAGAGAGATCCTAAAACTACCAAAATAAAAACGGACTGAGGTGGTTGGACGTTACAAGGAAAGACAAGCCATACAGGCCAATAAGCGCAGCTGAGGTTATAAATACCATATAGCTCCTGTCGATAGCCTAACCCTACGACGCAGAGAAAGGACTCCGCAAAGTTTGATGTTCCGAGCTTGCATCGCTTACCCTCTGCATGTTCCTATCTGGTGCGATGCAAAGCAGCCAGTCAGTTCGGATATCTGTGCAATGTTTTATCAGCCAGAAGGTATGGCTGAATATAACGCTGTCACAGCGTTGCCACCTTCAAAGGTCTAGATGCTTCTTCCTTTTTTTAATTCTCCTCTCAGCACTGACTAGCTTTCAAGCCTCCAAATCCAAGGGTGACAGGAAATGTCAGAGGGAGAAAACGGAGCTATTATGCAATCTAACGAGCGACTTCGCCAAATAACACCACTGACATTTCTGCTGCAAAACAAAATCAACAGGGAGATGCCACTGTTCATCAGGGAATGAACCCACAAGAAATACGGGTGCCCGGTGACTTTGGCAACGGGACAGATATCTTCTTCAGTCCCAGTGGGAGATAACAAGGTTAAAAGCTTTGGAAAATCCTCGGGTGGAAATTTTAAGCAATCAAACAAGAAGAGAGGTAAAAACAAAAGCTGGTTTGTAGCTGCATGCGAGACAGCAACAGGAAAGTTACAGCCTCTCCCTGCTGAGTTACGGTGCCATTCCCAATCCTGCCACGGACCACACCACGTCTTCTACCTGACTTTCAGCTCTGGCTCAGTAAACATTATCACCTGATTTGAACCGGAGAGGAAGGGGAAGGCATAAAAATAAGCCTTTGTGTTCCCAGACTACCCCCAAAGCCACATTTTACAGCTTTTCATTTTCCCACGACCAGAGAAAAGCTCAGAAGTTCTCCCTGGAGCCTGATGACTCTTGGCTGAAAAGACTGGGAAGGCAAATCGACTTCTAACTCATTAAAAGCGAAGCACCCGAGACTCTCCTCAAGGCATAAGGTGGTCTAAGATCCCTGCGGCCAAACCCTGGCTCCAAAACCATGAAAGACTTCCCACGTTCCACTGGATCCCCTCCACTCCTGCAGAGACAAGCCCGCTCATGGCAAAGCTTTCCCCACACACGCCCTTGCTGCGGGGAGAGAAGAGCCCTACCCCAAGGACACAATCCTACGCGGGCCCTGAAGCAGCCTGGCACCCAGTCACCCCCAAAGCAGGCCGAGCACCCCAGAGCGGGTCGGGCGCTCTGCCTGCCCTGGAGCAGGCCAGGCAGCCAGTTACCCCGGCCTGCGTGCCCCAAAGCGGGCCAGCACCCGGCTACTCCAGAGCAGGCCGGACTCCCTGCCAGCCCGGAGCAGGCCGAGCACCGGGGCACCCCGAAGCGGGCCGGGCAGCCGGCCCCGGGAGAGGCGGGGAGGGGGGTGCCCCGGCCCTACCCCGAGAGCGATGCGCGGGCCCAGGCCTCAGCCGGGCCGCCCGCCCCCGGGGCCGGCCCCGAGCGCAGGGCCCGCACTCACGTCAGGACGGGGATGGGGGTCCACACCACGCAGTACGGGAAGCGGCCGCGCTCGGCGTCCAGCCCAGCCCCACCGCTGCCATTGAACTGCTTCATCTTGGCCTCCGCTTCCGCCATCACCGGGGCCCGCCCCCACGCCCGGCGCGTTTGCGTCACTTCCTGGAGACCGCACCCGCTTCCGGGCACGGCCGGTAACCAGGAAGCGGGAGCGCGGCCTGGCCCCGGGGTGAGGCGGGGGCAGCTCCGCTCAGGGCCTGCCGGGCCCGGCGCCCCTTCCCTCGGTCCCTCCCCGTGTCGGGGACGGGGCTCCGGGCCGGAAGGGCCCCGGAGCTCACCCACCCGGCAGGCCAGCCCGGGGGGGGAAGCGCCCACAGCCCCGCGGCTGCCGCTTGATCAAGCGTTAGCTCGCTGCTCTGCCCCCGGGACTTCAGCGGCTTCGCGTGGCGCTGAAGGGCCGGGGGTTGTTTCACAGCGGGGCTTTCTGCTCTGGCGAAGCTCCTCCGGGCAGGTATCTTCACCCCTCGCACCTACCTTGTGCGGATCCGCCACAGGAACCTCAGCAGCGAACTTGTCCCTGTTGCCCTTCCAGAGATCAGAAGGTGGAAGAGCCAGCCCCAGCCCCCGGTAGAAGAGCCCCTCAGGAAAGTGCAAAAGCAGAAATAAGCATCACATCAAGCCTCTCAAGATACTGCGAGGGGTGGAACAGCATTTACAAATGGAGAATCAGATTAGAAAAATAACAGTTGCTTTATTAGGAAGTTTAATTCAAACTACACGAGAAAGCTGAAGAAGAAATATGTTTATTCCAGATTTCCGCCCACCACAAACACACTTGGCAAAATACAGAGTGACAACTTACTGAATGAGTGGGAAGAACAGGGAGGACGTGGCTTGCCCCAGCCCAGCAGACCCAGGACGGGGACGTTCTGCCCAGCGGGTGCAGGAAAAGCTGCCGAGCGTCCGGCTCCCGCTCTCCCCTCCACATCCTTCCATGCTTTCCTTGGAAGCCGCTCATTTCCTCCTCACACAGAGCCCTTGAGCTGCATTTCCCCCCCAGGGCCGTGGTTATCAGAGCTCTCCAGCACAGGTTGTGGTGTCACACCGCACGACGCCAAGGGGTTTTGCTAATAAAACAGTCTCAAACCCTTCCTGCACACAGTTGGGATTCTCCTGCCTCGTAGCTCCAGCACGCTGAGCGGAGGCGATGCAGAGCAAGCGCTCTGCTCACAGGAGGTGCTCGCTTTTGGTATTAGCAAACCCTGTTAATTGCCAAAGCCACATTCCCAACGGTCATCGCAAAGTTACAGCTTCCACATAATGGCCCCGCTTCTTCCCTGAAATTCCTCTCCATCCAAGACTTTTTCTCATCTCTACTTTATCCATTCTCCTTTCCGTTGCCTGACTTTGCTCAATAATTAAGCTGAGCCCAGCCTTCCACATTTATCAACATACTCTCTGTTCCGGGGACAGAACAGCACTTACATGCTCACTGCATTTTAGCGAAGCTTCCAGCTTGAAAGCCCAGGAGATTGGTAACCTCTACCCAGAGGCACGTCAGAGGGGACAGCAATTTGGAGTTGCCGATACGGCAGCAGAAAGCATTGGCTAACAGTCTAGTGTCAAGGCGGCCTACCCGCCCTCAATACACACTAACTCGTCATACAAGCGCTCAGGCTTCAACTCCACTAGCTTAGTAGCATGCTGCAGACTAAATTTCCTCACCTTCAAGAAGTTATCTAACATCCCACCTTATTTCCTAGTCTAGACAGTGTTTTAGGACAGCCCAAGAGGGATGGCTGCTTGAGAGGCATCTGGATGGAAGCAGAGCCGTCCATCGAGGCACTCACGTCAAGCTATAGCATGAGCATCATCTCAGCGTGACCTGTCACTGCGTCAGAGTTGATCAAGAGCCTGATCGGACTCCAATGGTGAGGGAATTCACAAAATAATCCGGTTCCAAAAGACAGAAAGCCAAGGAAATACAGACACCCTTGAGAGCAAAGCCATGCCTGGTGCTTTGCTTTCTAACTGACGCTTCCTAGTTTGGCACTTCGGATGGAAGATGTGCACAAAGGTTGTATGTGTTTCAGTGAACACTTTTTGTTTGATGAAGAAAAATACTTGCATTGATTTGCTCCAGGCTAACATAAATATCAGAGATTGTTAAAATCTATGAATAGGGGCCAATGTTCACATCAGCTAACGTGGCCCTGGCGCTTTTGTCGGATTAGGCAATGGATTTGCTCTTCCTGCTTGTGTCTCGGAGGCTGCTAAGCAGCGTATCACCAGGGACCAGCTCCCTTGGCAAAGCCACGCGGCACGGACTCTGCCGACAGCCCCAGCAGGACGCGTCTCCCTGCAATGCCGCCTCACGCCCTCCCCTCCTGCGTGGGCAGGGGGCATTTTAGACAGCCCAGTTTTATTCCCTCTTAAACCAAGTGCGGGAAAGGCAAACCAAGCTGCTGGAGCACTGTTTTCTCCAGGCTGGATTTAAAAAAAAAAAAGAAATAATAAAAAAAAAAAAAATCAATGCAGCTCTCCTGTACTGCACAGCTTTCTTTTGTGTTTGTCAGGCAAGCAGAAGGGCTCTCCATCCCCAGTACCGCACTGGCAGAAAACGGGTGAGCTGTAGCTGACAGCAGGGTCTTCCTAGTGACAACTGGAAAGCTGCTGCTGTTCTACTGCTATTGATCTAAGCAGAATACAAAACACCTGAAGTCAGCAGGGAAAAATAGCTGCAGTTGGAAAAGAAACTGCGGGGGGGGGAACAGGGAGGGGAGAGAGAGCAGGTAAGAAGTTCTCCATGCATAAAATTAAAGGCCAGGCTTTTTATTGCAGCTATCTTGCCTGACTACAATACTGGATCGATGTACGGAGCAGGAATACTGCCATCATTGTTTTTGCAATCTCTCATTTGACGAGAAACAAAAGGTTTCACTCCCGCTTCTGCCAACAACTTGTCACCGATGGCTCCTCTTTCCTGTTGTCAGCAAGGAAGCCGCTCTACCTCCTGTCAGCCCAAAAATGTCCTCAGGACAACAATCTTTGCCTGCTCACCGCAGGTGCCAGCGCATCACTCACACCCTGGAGACACGGAGCTCCTTCCAAGAGCCCTTCCCTGTCTGCTCTGGGAAGGGGCGGCCCAGACCACGCACCGGTTTGGGTTTGTCCAGGCACACACCGTCATGGCTATGGCTGGAGCTCAGCCCGGAAGGGATTCGGTTACCTCCCCTTTCTACCCTGGCTCATCGCTGAGCCTGAAAGAAGCAGGCATCCAGCCAGCTCTTGTTCAGTAAGCGGCTTCCTTGGGAACCTTCCCTGTTGTGACAGCTCAAACATTACAGGGACTGCCAGAACCAAACCACTCAAGGAAGAGATCCCCTCCCCCTTCTGACATTGACAACCGACGCGGCAGCAGGCAACACCGTGTGCAGGAGTCTATTTAAAATGTCACTGAGGCACAGGCTGATGGAGGACACCAAGGCGTCCTTCCCCCCCACCCTGGAGGTGATGCTGGGGTGGGTTGCTTTGCGTTTTCGTTGTTCCTTTCCTCTGGTCTGTGCCTGCTGCAATCTGACAGTCTCTAATCGCTCAGCGTGAACCAGAAACGTCATTCTCATCTGTATTGATGATGGTGCTACTCACAAGCGCAAGAACACACGCAGGCTCAGCCACCCACCCCGAAAGCAATGCCCCTAAGTCATCTCACCCCTCAGCTTTAACCTTCAGGTCTTTTCTGCTTCCCTGTTGCTTGAAAGCCATGTTTCCTTCTCTCTCCCTCTCCAATTGACACAGCCAATCCGCAGGGCAACTTTTATGTTTAAAGAGAAAGCCACCCGTTTCTTGGGGACAAGGGGCACAAGGCGGAAGAAGCTCAAAGAGCCAAGAGCAGGTCACAATGATTTCCCAGCTATGAAGTCCACAAAAAGGCTCACCTTCTCTCCTCGCCAGCCCTGGAGGGGATCCCGACCAGTCTCACCTCCCACAGCAGCAAGGGCTGAACAAGCTACAAGGAGCGTAACGGGCAGAGGGCTGAATTCCTCACTGCAACAGCAGGCAGTTTTCTGACATCCTGGCCCCCATTTTGCTCAGAGACGGGAGCCATCTCAAGCCCTTTGCAGACTCGTTCCTGGCACTGCGGACAGTTACATCAGAGAAAAGCGAACTCATCAGTAGGGCTGCGATTGTTCCTGTCCCCACATCCCAGAGCTTACTGCTCCTCTCCTTCCTCAACCCAATTCCCTCACCCAAATCACAAATAAAACTCATTTTCTGGGTCCTTCTAGCCATTTCCACCCACGATTCAACCACTTGCCTTCCCCTTCCTCTTCGTCCAACCATTCAGTCCAAAATCTGACCTAATTAGTTGATCGCCAATTCCAGCTGCAGATGCACGCTGTTTTGTTAGAGCAGAGCTGTCTTAAAGCAATAATTTCTATCAGACAGGATTTGAAATGAAGAGGCCTGAAAAGGCGTTCAGCTGAAAGGTGTCCAATGGGAATTTTTAAGAGAAGAGTTCAAATGGATTCTGAGAACAGCAGACTGGTTTTCTAACCCTTACTTAAGGCCTGGCGTTCTGCAGCTCGGAGGGCAGGAAAGTATTCGGGAGGTTTTGCAGCAGGAACCCAGAGGAGAAAGTGAGTTTGTGATTATCCTTTAGCAAGGGATCATCTCTGGGTCCAAACGTTGATGTCCTACACACCTTGCTGAGTGTGAGACACTTTAAGGCAATACGTGCGTTGTTTCTGACAGCGGAAACACCTCAGAAGATCAGTCAGTAATGTGGTGACTCAGGCAGGTGGCCTTGGCTCTGCCCCACAGCCTAAGCCACTAGGGCTCTGCTCCTCAGGGCAAGAGGCCATTTAAGAGCAGCTAAAAAGCAGGACAGGCTGGTTTCCCTACCCAGCTTTCTGCACCACCCCACCCCCCTCTGCTCACCTCTAACTCTTGGATTTGGCAGGGACTCAAAGAGGATTTTATAGATTTTACCCCTCGCCCCACCAAAACACGATTCAGAGACACTAACTGTGTTACAGCATCATTAATCTTGCTGGAAGATGCGTGCATCGCTTGTCTCTTCCCCAGCAAGCCCTAGGCAGCCGTTCGCATCTTTGCCCCAACGTTTATTTGCAGCTTTTAGCTCTAAACCCAGCCGGAGGTGGACTCTGCTGCCGAACACAGCCCTGGCCCTTGCTCCACCAACAGATCTGAGCACCCACACCTGGATAAATGAATGTCAGCACTAACTCAGCAGCCACCACAGCTTATAAACCATGTTTCGGGCTCCTCAGCCCCCTTCCCACTCAAGTTTAATTGGGGCCGCTATTCTCCATGAAGCAGCAGTGTGACTAGATAACATCCAGCCCAACCAGGCCACCCTCCACCCACCCGTGTCCACCTCCACAGAGGAGAAAGGTAGAACAAAGCCAGAACAATTCCCCCAAACAAAATGACACCAAGAAAGAACTAGAACAAAGAATTGTTTAATTGCTTAACCCTTTCTCTTCCAGGGACCAGAGAAACAAGTTTTCTGCTCCTTCTAACGAGGGCACTAAGGCTTGTGTGTTACCTCTACGACTGCAGGGGCAAAGTTTACGAGATGATCATCTTTAGTACTTGAAAAAGCGAGAAGCAATGGTCATTGCAACACTAAGAGAATCCTAGAGTCTCCTAACAGAGAGCCCATTGCTAGAATACAAAAATAAAGGAGGCATCCCTGCGTATCCCAGGCTAGAAAGAGTTAACCAGAAAGAGCAGGAAGAAGCTTTCCCAAAGAGGGGGTTGAAGTAAACAGCAGAGGTCAATAAAGCAACATCTCCCTACTTCCCCAGCATGTTTTTTTCCTTCACCAATAAATACAAATTCCTCATTAACAAGCAACAAAGCAGGTAATCTGCCTGTGACAAGGGGAAAAGGGGCTAGAGGCAGAAAGATTTTTCTCTCCCCTTCTCTCCCATTATTATTTATCTTTTTTTTAACCAAAGCAGCCATTAAAAAAAAGCAATCCACTGCAGAGGCAGGGAATCTTGGAGCTTTTGCACTGCAACCGGCAGGTAAAAAGAGCTGCACTGTCTCACAAGGGTAAAAAACAACAAAAAATAGCTGCCACAGCAAAAGGTGAATGGGGAGGGAGAGGTCTGTTCTCTTCAGAGCTTTCCATCTCAGTCTCTCAGTTTAAAAAAAAAAAAAAAAAAAATCAAAGTCTGCAGACATTGTCTACCAAAAGCTGGGAAAAAAAAAAACTTTGAGTGGGAGGAGAAGGGGGGGAGAAAAAGAGGATGCATCTAATAGGAAAGCCTTAAGCGAAAAAAAAAAAAAAAAAAAAGGCCAGACCATGTCAAAAAGCCACCCAAGTGAGAAGAATTTTCTGTTGCCTCTGGCTTTTGAAGAGCATTGAGTGCCGGGGTACACCCAGGGTGGGGGAGCTTGTACACAAACAGGTAAACTGAGCAAGCAGTCATATCCACCGCGCTGGCGCTGCACGAGAATGAGCAAATATGCCCTCAGCAGCCAAGTGACAGTCTGTCCCGGGAGAGCTCTGCTTCAGCAGGAGAAGACGGAGGGCCACTCTGCCATCCCAGCTCAGCAGAGCACAAGGGCAGCCAGTCGGTTCTGCGTGGCGTGGGGCACGCTCCCACAAGACTGGGGTTTGCTAAGGCTCGGTTTCACCCCCACGTGAGAGAGCGGATGGACATCTTTGAGGGGCAGAGATCGGGTCCCAGTTAGCTCCGCTGCGATCGCGAGGGATCTCTCTACGCAGGGAACAGTGTCCTTGGAGAGATGCTGCCAACTACGAGCCTCTGACCTCTCTCCCTCCTGCACAAGGCTCGCTCATCTCGTAAAGACTGTTCTGGAAGGGAGAGGAAGCCAGTTACCTTGATCAGCCAGCACTGCGCAGTCTCTCTCATCAACGCCTGGCAGCCAGAAGCTGCCAGAGAAGGAAAAGGGAGGCCTCTCATCTTTCCACAGCAGGAACAGGAAGACCAGGGATTGCACCACATGGAAGAACAGCCCTAATGCAGCATACACACGTGCGCACACGCTCCCAGACACACATCTCACACCCCTGGGACCAAGGCTAGCATGTTCAGACCTTCAGCAGTAAGAGATACGAGACAGCGCAGAGCAGTTAAGATCTCCAGGGGCTCTTTGGTCTTAGTTGATAGTCCTAGAAAAAAACAACCTCTTCAGATTCGGTTGTAGCACAGCTGTGTAAGAACTATTTGATATTTAGTGTTTGGCAACTACAAGAGGGGAAAAACAGGGCTGCATGTTACACAAGAGGGGGAGGAATGGAAGTACAGTGCTGCATTTCTGGGTGCGCTCCTGGCTGTGCAGCCGGAGTCAGTGTGTGGAGAACGGGAAGAGGAAGGAGGGTTCCTGAGAGGACCACTAGCCATCGGATGTTACACCAACAACAAGGCGGAGAAGGCCCACCTTGGCCAAGACAGAGCAGCTGACTGACTGCACAAAAACGCCGCTAAAAGCTCAAAACATTAGTTGCAACACGTACATGGTGGCAACGTTCTCAGCTCCAGCACGTGGAGAGAAGGTGAATACAGCTACACACATTTTGGGCAACAGAGAGGGAAGCTCTGGAAGAGTGCTGTTGCTAGCCCCCTGCCTCAGTAGCTTTAGCTACATGAGTCCTAGGCCTCTGATCAAACCTGCTCCATGGGTTCAGAGACCACAGAAGAAGGTATCAGAGCTGGGCAAGCATATCGTGCCCTGTTGAGCTGCACATACTCAGTGCCTTCACTGATTCATCAACTAAGACAGATGTCCAGGGACAAGACAGGCAATATCCAGTCCGTAATACAACACAGCTACGTCTGGTGACAACGTGTTAGAGATGGAAGCCAGAAGAAAGATATTATGAGACAAAACAGGTGTTTCATGGCCAACAACCCTAAACCAGGGGCCTCTAGACAGGCTGGTAGCACAAAAGCAGAGTCAAGCTTTCAAGACCAAGATCACTGCAGTAAATTCATTCCATAACCCCTGCCCTAGGTTTGTATTTTATTCAGGAATTTAACATCCCCTCTGCAAATGCATGAATGCAGGCCACATCCCCCTGTACCAGATCATACAGCAGCTCTGGAAAAAAACAAACCAAAACAAAATTGCCAGCTTACACTGCTTACAGACAACTCAAAGACCCCTGTTGGGACTAAATTCCACTAAAGGCAAACCCCAGACTGCACTGCCATGCTGCTCAGTAGCGTGACGGGAGAAGGAGGTGGTGGTGGCAATGGTTTAAAGAGACGGCCGCTCCTGCCCCTGCCAGCTTGTCCTACTCTGTGCATAGTGCGAAACAGTGCAGTCATTCATCAGAGAAAGTTCAGGACCAAGGAAACTAGGTTCCCTTTCAGCCAAACAATTAGAGGAAGGAGAGGCAGTTCTGTTTTAGCTGGGCCGGCACTGGACTTGCCCCTCTGAGCTGTCTTCATCATCTGAGCCTCCAGCCCCACCACTGGTCAGTCCTGTGATCCGGTACCCCATGTTCAGCAACATCACCTCCAGCGGGTCTGCATTCATCCGTCTCTGGTTAGCTTGGGAAGCACCTTCCATGTCTACTACCACGCGGCCATTAAGGGTTTCACTCTGCAAGACAAGGAGAGAAAGAACTCAGCAAGGCAGTGCCAGGACCATGGAGGGGCTCTTACTGCTGCTGCCACTCTCAAGAGATCCCGGTAGGACAGACAGGTACGTTACACATCTCATGACAACAAGACAGGCTTTTACCGCAGCTCCTACCTCTGGCCGAGGGTTCCACAGTCGTACAACTGGGTCAATGCCGCTTGTGGCCAGGAAGCAGTAACTGGGATGAGGCTGGAGACAATTCACGATCGACTCGTCTCCCTGCAGCACTCTAACGAGGTTGGTGGTTTCTTTCTCCCAGATGAAGAAGGAGCCGTCATCTGACCCACTGACTATGTACTGTGCATTGCTAGGGTGAGAGGAGCAAAGACTGGAGATCACAGCTCAGAGCCAAAGCTAGTCTCTAGCAGACACAAGAATCTCAGTTGGCTTCTATAATCAGCAGGCTGCCACCCCTCACGCTTACAGATCCAGATAAAGTTTCCTGTGCTGGTTCCCTCCATCCCCAGGAATCACGTTTTCAATCCCAAATGGCTTTTCGGAAACGCTAGCCCAACCAGGTCCTCTGTGGACCTGCTACTGAACCAGCTATTCATGCAGCCACACAAGGAGGAGGGTTTCTGCCATCTTTTTCAACCCTGCAAACCAGCATCAGTGTCATTTTATGAACAGTCACATGGGGTTACGCATGAGGCTTTATCCGATGGAAGAGAACATTCTGCTGCTGCTCACGCTCCTGTCCTGCATCCCTATTACACTCTGCCAACATACCTGCCAAAGAAATTGGCCTCTTTGATGTCTGTAGTAGTGTTACAGTGGCCACAATATCGGAATTTGTAGTCGTAGCTGCGCTCCCTCAGCACCATCTCATCCTCTGAGATGGAATCCTTGCGGCCTGTAGCTCGCAGCCGGATGGGGCCACCCCCTTTCTTGTCTTCAGCTGGAAGGACAACAGATTTCCCTCATCACAATTTGGGGAAGAACACGTTCTAAGCAAACAGCGCTCCAGGAAACCCCAACAGCTTTAGAGAAGAGTTAAGGACAATTCCAGCAGGGAGCAGGGCTTAGAGCACAAGCTTCCTTCCAGATTATCTCCTAGGTATATCAGACTCCTTTTATCATTCTCTCGCTCAAGAGCAAACCAGGACCAGGCACGAGGAAAGAACAGGCTCAGGCCAGTTTTTGTGCACAGTAACAATCAATCTCTCTCACAAGTTGCAGCTTTACTTCAGAGGGGCAGTTTAAGGAGAAAAAAAACTTGTCCGATCATTAGATTTTAGTATAACCTTGAAGAACCACACTGAACATTGGCACTCACCGTTGTCACTCTTGGAGAAGAGTGCTGCATTGATGTCTCTGTCTAGTGCATCGCAGGCACTGCTATGTGCTTGTTCTGGGAACTTCCCTTTAAAGTCATCCAGACACTCCAGTGCTTCTGCCACGTACTTGAGTTCAAAGAGACAGCGGGCAAGACGGAAATGGGCCTTCAGGTGGCATGGATTCAAGGATATGGCCTTCAAGCAGTCTCTTAAAGCATCATAATGGTCCCCATCCCTGAAGAAAAGGGAGGGGTGGATTAGATAGCCCAAGCAGAAACAGCATGCATTTTCCACTGTCCCTTCCTAGCCCTCATTTCACTCCAAAGCTCATTGTTTCCAGCTCTCGATGCAAGCAGACACCCCACAAGCTCACGTACTAACAGCATTTGCTGTTTCCCAGGGGCACCATCTGACCAAGCCCAGCTCCTTGAACGCCCCTCCACACGTACGCAGGCAGCCCTGTAACGTGACCATGCAGGGAAGCCCAGCATGCCTTGACCTGCCATTTTAAATCCGACAGAGCAGAGCTCACTGATAGAACACATTTAGGGAAGTCCTTTGAAGATGGAGGATGCACAAGCCCTCTGGCCAAGCAGACACAAGGCCTCTCCTGCAAGGCGAGCAGGGCCTCCTCAGAGCACGGCAGCTCACGCGTGCCCCTTTGTGGACGCACAGCGTGGCAGCATGTTTCCCTGCCCAGTCACAGCCACTTGTAGCCCTCAAGAAGGAGCTACAGAACCCCCACATAGCCCAGATGGACGCAGGTCTAAAGCAGCAGTCTTTTCTCACTTTTATAGCAAAAACCTTTAAGTTTTAGAAATAAGCATTACAGCAGACTGGTATCATAATGGATATTTATATCCTGTTTACAGTTACTGGACACTACGCTTGATTTCCCTAAGCTCCACGGCTGCGGAAATAAGAATGCCTCTGCTTGTGCTCTGGAAGCAGGAGAGACTTGATGAGCCTTGCACACTGGTATTCAGTTCAAACTGACCGAGGCTGAGAAGTCAGCCAGGGCTGATATACATGGTGTACCAGCATCGAGCCTAAACTGTTCAGAGGCACCACAATCTGTCTTAAGAGAGCGCTGAGTCTCCATACGATGGCTAATAATAACAACAATAATGTTTCGCGCCTGTAACCTACGTGCAATGCATCTACCAAAGTCAAGAACAGTCCCAAGGGGAAGGGGGTGAATATATTGGCCGCATGTTACAGCTTTCTAGTGCACACACAGGAGGTGGAGTGCCCTGTCCATGAGATCTGTGGCAGAGCAGGAGAAACATGGTTCTTGAGGGCTGTCTTTGCAGCCCTGGGTCTGTGTTAATCCAGGATGCTCAATGGACAGCATCAGGCTGCTTTTATTCAAAGAAAGAGGGAATGCAAGTTACCTGTTAGGATGACAGATGGGCGTCTCACATTTTCAGAGCTGACTGTGCTATTAGCTGCTTTGCCACCCTCAAAAATCCTTCAACCTCAACTACCAGTGTCAGACAGCCCAACAGACCGGTGTGAAAATGTACACGTTGAGATGTAAAGCAGGGACTGACTTCTCCCATTGTTACAGGCTTGACTCAGCTTCTGCAAAAATGCTCTAACTAGAAATCGGCTAAGTACCGTCAACACAGACTGCTAAAAGCAATCTGGAGAGTGATGCAATTGGCCTTTATGAGCAAATTTTGAAAGGACAGCCTTAGAAGTGCTGCAGAGTATGAGTAGCATCTGAAGGGAGATGAGCAAGGGGAGGTTAGGAAATTACAGACCTTCCTTTTTTCTAGATCCCTCTGTTACTCAGAGAACGAGGCCGAAGCAAGACCTGCAGTATTCCACAGGATGGCCTATAGCTGTTCCTGCTCCAAAGGTGAAGGACACCTTAGAGACACGCGGTGATTCAGCACGGGTCTCTGTCCAACTGCTTCACCCTCCTCTTCAGTGACATCCCAGCCGCCATCTGCCATACCCCTGGCTGTTCCTTGCAGAAAAGTGCCCTGTCTTTTCTGCACCTGAGAAGGTATCAGCTCTATACTATTTAAATTCCGATCATTGCATGCCACAGAAACCCATTGTGCATATATTTTCACATCGTCCTGCTACCGAAAACCATAGCAAAGCACTAGCTGACACACAGAAAGGTTCAGATCTGCCAACATCCTTCGGGAAAAACGATTCCTGTAAGAAAAATGTCATTCATGAGATCAGCACTCAGCTTCTGTCTTCCATTCCTTAATCCCAACCTATTGTTCTTCTCCCTCTGAACACTGAGGTCTTTTTGAGGCAGCTCCCAAATCTCTGCTATTGCAAAACAGCCAGTAGGCCAGTTACCAACAGTCACAACAACTGCTGGCTGCTCTTTATCTTGGCAAGAAGATGGGAGAATTCATACTGGGGATTTCAGCAGGGAGAGAAGGATATCCTCACAAAGCAAATGTAGATGAAGGACCACAGCTATTTTAAATATGTTAATGGCAAGTCATGCTCCTCAGTCTTACTCTGCTCAAGGGGACAGATACTAAAATAACTCAGCTGTATCTTGCAGATGCAGCTCTGGCTAGTGGTCAGAGAAGACATTACCTACTGCAGAGGCTAAAAGCATATTTTGCAACAATCAAGACAGAACCTCTCCCAGACTCTGAGGCACCAGCTGCCACCTCCCCAGATCCCTCAGAGAGGTTTGTTTCCAGTCAAGGGGAATGTGGGTTAGCTAGGGTAGCACGGGAACCACCAGGTCACTTCTAACTATCTGCAATACTAAATACTTGGGTAAAGCAGCAATCAAACCAACAAACAGGCAGTCCTACAACGATCTTATATCACAAGATATGAAGTTGTAAAGCATAGTAAGCATTACCTCATCTGTTGACAGCAGATTTAGAGACACACTCTAATGCAGATCTATCCAAAGAAACACAAACACCCTTGGAGACACTCCTAATGCTGTTACTCAGAAGTGGATTTTGGGTTTCTTTTTAAACGGGAAAGGAACAGAACATTACTAGGCATGCCAGTAGGCAAAACGATGAGCTACTACCAGCTGTGCTTGCCTGCGCAGTATCTGCGGCCATAGTTTCTCCAATGCAGGCTGCTGTGCAATCCCCTTGTTCCGTACCAAAGGTAACCCCGCTTATGGCTTGATCCAATAACCCCAACCCTGCTCCACACACAGGGAAGCCAGGTGCTTCGCAGCAGACAACAAGCTATTAGTGGTACTCACAAGTCAGGCACCAGCGGTGTGTGTGACACTAAACTCTCTGATACTCTCTGCTTCCTTACCACTTGCGCTTCATGTAGGCAGCAGCTCTGTTTCCATACAGCATGGCGTTGTTGGGGGCTTTCTGGACTGCTTTGCTGTATAGCTGGATGGCTTGAGTCCACAGCTGGCAAGCAAAGGCCTCGTTGGCTTGCTGCTTGATTCTCTCCAGGTAGGGAGGTAACTCCACTTGGGGACTGAGGGGAAAGGAGAAAGGAGCATAGGTAAGTCTGACATGCTAATGCTCTGTTAACTCCAGTTAAATGCCTGCAGTGTTTTGTTCTAGGTCAGCAAGTCCCAGCAAGCAGCAGTTAACACCAAAAGTTTCAGAAAAAGGCAGAAGAGACCACGTACCTGAATAATCTGAATTTAGGAGGAAGGTTTCTTTTTGACCACCATTTGACTGTTTCCATTTTTTCCTTATGTACAGCCATATACTCAAAATTGAACAGTGGGTATTTTAAGCATCTAATCCCTCAGACTTCACCAATACATCTTTACTTTGACTGAATAAACATTTCCAACCCTCTTTTAGCAACGTATAATAGAATGCAAATTCAGAAGGAAACCAAGCATCCGAGTTCACAGGGCTGCGCAAGGCCCATGCTCAGCAACCCAAAATTCCAGCCACATCTCTGCTGCCGTGGTGGAGGGGCCATCTAGAGGAAACAAGCTGAAAACACTCAACAAAGCAACTTTGGTGGAACCAAGACTACCCATATATGGTATTAAGCAACTGTGTCTTGACTTTTAACCACGTCTCATCAGCTGGAGGAAAAACAGTCAGCACGATGTGCTTCAAGTCTACTTCTGCTTCGCCCCAGTTGCATTTTGCTCTTAAAGAAAGCAAGCTGCAGGAACAATGGAAGAGGGCTCTCCATCTGTTCCTAGCTCACATGCAGACTGCAGGAGTAACGATTCCAGTGTCACGTCACAAAGCCATTTTGATCGCTTCGGTTCAGTTTGCAGCAGGCAGTACCCACAAAAATGGCAGAGGGAAGCAAGGCTCTCCCATTTACCATGTTCCTGCGGGTCAGGAAGTAACAACCACTCAGGACAACAAAGAACACCTTGTTGCCAGGCCTGAAAAGTCATTTCTTAGTTTTGTCTACAGTAATTCATCATAAGAGGGGAAAAATCCTCATGGACAACATTTCTCCCAGGACGTTCTTGCCCGATCTGACTCTTGTTCACAGCCCACGCACCAGAAGCGAACAGCTCCTGGGACAGAGGCCACTTGACAATCAAGTCAACACGCTAAGTGGATTTGCACTTCACACCTTGTTTAGCAGCACCTAACCCTGGCAAGAGGAAGAGGAGAAGAACAAAGCCGAAGGGCTTTCACGTAGGTAGATCTGTCCCCTTACCTCACATGTGCTCTTCCCTCAGACAAGCGGAAGCCATTGCTGTGGAGATGGATGCCATTTGACACTCCATTGGTAGACGTTTTGCCATTCTGCACTTCTGAAAGTTGGAAAAAAAAATAATAGCTATGCTAACTATCAATATAGATTATACAAACTAATATCTGAAGCTTCAGGGTTTTATTTTACAGCAGGCCCAAGCCAACATCGCAGCCCCATTCAGAGCTGAAATAAAACTTCCATGATTCCACACGCCTCCCACTCCTCCAGCCACCTGGATTTGTCTTCTTACATTTACTACAAAATCTCTGCAGTATCTTTCGAAATACTCTAGAACAAAAAACTAGATACACATAGAACGAAGGATACACACACGAAGAGGGGGCAGCTTGAATTGCACTGCCTTCAGACTGAGTCTAGGCCGTAATCGGAGTACCTGCCACCAGAAGCCTGACATTTAGAACTGCAGAAGCATTTAGTAATAGTAGTAACTTTGTATTTTAGATTCACTCAGATAAAGAATCATAGAGCTAAGTTGTTGGACATTTAATAGAACAATGAGGATGAGTAGAACCACTGGAGGAATCCAGTAAAGGAAATCCAGATGCTTTTTTCCTTTCTTTCTTTTCTTACCCTACTGCTCATGGAGCAGTTCAAGCTGAAGTAATCCTCTGAAGGTCATGCAGCCACATCGTCTGCCATTTCTATAGAAAATATTCAGCTTCGGGTTTTACAAACTGCATTTATGGTGCAGCTGGGAGTGCTCCTGCGGCCATTTCACAGGTTGGGAAACTGGGGACACTGTCCAACCAGTCTACTGAACTGCACACTGAGGTCTCTCAGCACAGACATGCATGCACATGAAGTTCAGCCTTTGTACCAATACCGCCTTTTTGCAGCCTCTGCCTGAACTTTCTGTGCCTAACAGGGTGGAGCGTTTGCTGCAACCGCACCACTGAGAGCCTGTTCAAATGCTGTCCTGCCACTTAAAGTGTGACCTCACCAGATACCGCACTACGGATCACCCACATGCATTCAAGACAGAAGAGAAAGGCAGGCAGGGCATGTATTTGCTACCAGGATGTGAGTGTTAGATTAAGGCCTAAGGTGAGCTGAGTACACAGATCAAACTCTGCCAGAGCGCTCTGAGCACCAGGAAGGGGCTGAGCAGGGAACACTCCCTGATAAGAGTCAGCCTCTGCCCGGGGAGTAACGCTGCAGCCATTCACTGCGTACTGCCTGCAATATCTGTGCACCAACAGGCCCCATAAGAAGCAGGGCCAGGAATAAAAAGGCTTTTGGATATACTTACTCATCAAATAAATGACTTTTTGATTAAACTATCTCACCACCAGGAGGGATATTAGTGCCAGGCCAGATTCTTAGGCTAGGGAAGAGATTGTTCTGTCTCCTTCCTAATGGGTGTGTAAGGGGATAACAGACATATGCTACATTTTACTAACAAGTTTAAAAAAATAAAAGCAATGTATCATCTCCATGCCTGTCCACACAATTTCTCCCCTTAGTTGAAGGCAGGATACCAAGACCTCAACCACCCTATGAAGTCTACTTTATCCTTTGTGCACAGCTTCAAACAATCTCCTTCGCTGACGCAGGCATACACCTCTCAACAGCTCACTCCTCCCCTCAAGACACGTGTTTGGTCACTCTAGAAGCCTTTTAGAACTCAGGGTATGAACTGCACTGCAGAAACAGCCCAGCGACAGCCATACCCTACCTCATTTTACTAGTCCCTGCCCAAATCGGGCTGCACCCTGAAAGAGAGTTGTGTAGTATGTGATTTCACTCTGCCTTCCACTCACTTTCATGACAGCATCATACTTACCCCCTGAAGTATGGCACTTCTTTGGGAGGAGAAAAGTGTACGGTCGCTGTTTGTATGTTAGATCAAACAAATAGACCTAAGGAATGAAGAAAGAGACAAAAAAAGTCAGTGAAATGTAGATGCTCAAATCACAGAAACAGAACAGAGCTGGATGGGTATGTGGTTCCACGTTTGTGTTTTGCTATTTCCAACTTAAAAGATGACCTGACTGCAAACCAACCTGCTCAAAAAGCTTCAACTCCAATAAGAGATTTTAACTATTTAATTAACACTGTGCTCATGAAGAAATCAAACATTTATGGACAGAAAAGAAGCAGTACACTAAACCAAGCAAAAGTCTCTCTAGGATGAAACAAGGATTTCCTGAGAAACTTTGAAAGCGGCCCTGCGAAGCTAACTTAAAACTGCACTGGTATAGGAACTGACGTCCCAGATCAGAGCTACAATTCATCCAACTCAGCACCTTCTCTTAAGGGGAACGCGTGCAAGTGTGAGAAAGATTTGTGGAGGACAACCACAGAGTAACCTGCCCACGAGTGAAGGTCCTGCCTAATCCATGCTGATTAACGCCGTCAGGAGGATTTTCTCATTGCACTGATAGGCTTTACAAAAGATCCATGAATATCACCCAGCGCTTAATATTAAAGCAATCAATATTCCAGGTGAAGGCCTTTGCTTCTCTAAGTTCCTTATTCACTAGATTCTATTACAGAAGCAGTTTGATGTTTCAAGAATGAGTTACAAAATGTTTTTGAGGTCAGCAAAGGTCAGTTCCAGAACTCTGGTTTTCTTCCTCTTCCAGAGAGCAGAATGTGAATTGGAAAACCAGAATGGAATGCGGTTCAAGTTTGATCAGTGGTAGCATAACAAATAAATCCCTAATACCAAGCATTTAGCCTGAATGAATCAGAAAGGAGTTTAAAATCAATCATATAACCCACAGAGAAATTGCTATATCCGTTTTGAAGAAGGCACAGTAACATACGGTGGCCCAAACAACACAATCCAACACGAAGCTTTCTGCCAAACCTTAGCTGCCTTCTTACCTGCTCCCCTCCCATGTTGACTAAGAGCTCAGTGCCATCAGGACTGAAGGTGACGTACGTGGCCACCAGAACTCTCAGCCGGTTGTTGTAGTCTGGAAGCTTCACTGGAAGGTGCCCTGTGGAGGGAAGAGGTCCATACGTATTTGCGTAACTAGTAATCGCGGTCTTTGTCGTACCCCAGCTGCTCCCTTTTACAAGAGGTTGTTAGGAAAGTGATGTCATGAAGTGCATGCACCTAAGTGATTTTCCATCTCCTACTGCTGTTTATTGAATCCTTCCATCAGCCACCAAAACACGCAGATGTGCATCGCTGCCTTTTCACAAGTTCTAGGTATTGGTTCTGCAAGGCCATCTCCATATGAAGAGAAGACTGGATTATGACCAGCTTGCTAACAATGAAGTTTGCAGAACCCAGCCAAACCTCAGTTTTAGGGATTCACTACAGATTTACCTTCTGTGATTTGTGGCCATCTGCAAACAAATACCTCCATCTTCAACCTTCTAATCAGGTTTCCTTAATAAAGCCCTTAGCACAACCAAACCGAGGCTCCTAAATATTCAGCTCACACACAGGTTCTTTTGCTTCAGACAGGAGATGTGTTGCATGACCAATTCAGGGGACCTAAGAAATCCTCTAGCTGGACTCATCAGAAATAAGACTGTCAAAACTGGTCTGCTGAACATGCTGGTCTAAGATACTTTAAGAAACCCAGACATTTTTGGGGGAAAAAAATAGTAAATAACGAGCACTGGAGAAGAATGTCATCTAGATTGCCCAGATACTGCATCGTTGATTCTTCATCTGCAGGATGAAGACAAGCCACTTCTGTGCCAAAAAGATTTTGAACAGCAGCCTTGCTGGGACCAGTTCCAGGAGAAAGCCTGTAGCGCCCAGGTTATCCAATCCTTGACTTTCCAATAAAAGTGACAAAAAGACATTTACGCTAGACAAGAAGAAGTAAGGCCAGCTCACCAACACACACCACTGCCAAATCAGGGAAAGTGGGCAGGTAACTTAAGCAAGAATTCACAGCACAGAAGTGATATAAACTGCAATTCCATGGAACATTCCTGTATCAGAGAAGAGCTCTTCCAAGCAGTGGTTTCTTGTGTGATGGGTAGAACTCCGTTTCTTCAGGCATTAACTTAAAGTCCCATCAGTCACCCCCAGCACAGGTCCCAATACCTGCCACGTAGTACTGTGCCGCACCGTCCGGGAGGGGTTTCTGTCGGTCGCAGAATGTGTGTACTCCAGCTGAAGGACTCTGCTTCATGCTTTTTCTAGCCAGAAAGAAGAATAGTCTTATAATCACAGCATTCAACTGCTAGAAGCCTGATCTACGCTGACACTTCTTGTTCACACACACAAGGGCAAGGCCTCATGCCTATACAGCTGCGCAGTCACGAGCTTGCCTCACACCACCCCAGTGTACTCACACAGATTGAAAAGCCTCTGTGGGTGACAGAAAAAACCTGGATAAAACCGCATGGCGAGACAGGCGAGCACCAGATCGTTACAAGTCCCCCTTCCCACCAGATTTCTGAACCGTTCACGACCACCTAGAAAAGCCAGTTGCCATTACCTGTGGTTGTGGATCATGCGTATGTCGTAGAGCCGCACAAAGGGTCCGCTTGCCCCTACTGCTAAGTAGTTGTTGTCCTGGGGGTTGACCGTCAGGCATTTGGCCTCCACCAGCTGCCCGCAGTACTCTGTCAGGTCTATCAGGACTTCTGAACGTTTGCTGTTCTCTCGCAGATCGTACTGTCTGCAAAGAGAGAGTCAGACAATCCGTGTCACTGGAGAGCAGAAGCAGCAATAAGAGAGAGGCGACCAAACTGGAGACCACTCAAAGCAGCACATATATACTCCTCAGTAGTGACCTACGCTTAATTATCTGGCTTGCACATGAAGAGATGACACTAACACCATTAAGAGTCACACGTGCCACAGGTTACTGGAAGCACCTCAGTTAAATACACACCAGGCCTGGGCATCAGGATAACCATTAAAACCAGCTCTATAACGTGCACAAAACTATTCAAGTTCTACATTAAACACCAAGTCATGACCTCACAAACAGGAGCTCATATGAAAAGTGGAACAAATCCTCATAGTAACATTGCTCATTCAAGAGTCTCAATGACTCTGGAGGGAAACATCGCTCAGTGTTCTATCTCCCTCCCATCTGACATGGCTGCTCCTTTCTTGGCCTCCCTTTTCAGTGGGGGAAAACAGAGGAGCTGGGGAGAGTATTTATCAGGGGAGTCTACATTTCAAGATGAATCCTTCCGATTTCAGGAAAGGGAGACATTAGCTTAAGCTCTTTAGTATAGAGACAGTCTCTCTCAAGATCTATGCATAGTACACACTGCGATGGATCCTAATCCAATTAATTTTGGGGCAGAATGATTAGAGTTCTGTACCTGATTAGCCCGTCTTCTGCTGCACTCCAGAAGGTGTTAGGCCACATGGGAGCCGTGGCAATCCGCTTAACTCTGTTGGTGTGATCTCCAAACATGTGGATGGTCTCCTTGACAGTCAAGTCATGGACGTGCACCTTGGAATCCGCAGCTCCCGTGATAAGGATCCGATCCCCTGAATGCGGCAAGAACTACGGGAGACAGATTTGACATTCAGATAGGAGAAGCACTGAGGCTGTTCACATAGACATCACTGAGCTGTCCTGGCGGGTCACAGACAGAGCAGCTTGCTTCAGGAACACAGGACGACCCATGTTATTACTGACATTACACACATGCCGGTGCGCACACTCAAGAGTCACCAACTGCAGTAGCACACAAAATGGTCTCCTCATCACACATCCCAATTTGCTACAACCATTTCCTCTGACTTTACACAGAGAATGAGATAAGCCTGGGAGGAGGTATTAGATTCAATGTCATTTTTTTTCTCAACATTAGAAATAGTAAATTATTTGGGGAGGGAAATTGCTTGCAGGAAAACCTTTCCCAGCAAGGATCTATTCTCTTGCTACTTAGGTTGCTGATTTTGTCAGCCGTTTATTCCTTCCGATCACATACCTTGACAGAAAAGATGTTTGCAGTATGTCCTGTGTGCATAGAAAGGAGTTTCTTGTGGTGCAGAGGATCCCAGACAATGGTATGCTGGTCATCAGAGCCAGAGGCCAACAAGCTAAAAGAAACAGAAAGAAGTATGCATCATGTATTCTTCTGTTCTAAGCTGTGACCAATTTCTCAGAGTGGTTTGACCACAGACAGCCATTAAGTTAATTCAGCCTGAAGAATCCCACTTCCTCTCTTTTCTCAGCTATGTGTTCTTGTTGCTCCCCATGCGCCAATCCATTCAGTCAGTTCAGGGAGCTAAACCAGCCAAATATCAGCTCTACAGAAAAAAAAAAAAAAAAAAAAAAAGCACTGAGTGTTTTTCGTTGGTTTAGCTCATTGAACCAGCTCACCACGGATTCAGATGGCACAGGGGAAAACAATAGGAGCATTTGGTCAACAACAAAATGCAGGGCCTCCATTTTCCTTATTAGCCTGGCTGCATTAACTGCTCCACATCAGCTCCTAACCCAAGCCAAGGCATTCATTCCTGGACTTCGGATGTGCCCAAGCAGTCCCAAGACTCATTTAGTGATTCACAGACTGCTTTTTTAAGCGTAGGGTGTGGCAGCGGTGTTGCAAAGCACTGTTTGCCTTGTACATCTACCTTCATTTGAAGCAAAAGAATTTGACGTCTGCAACCATCAGCTGTTTAAAACTTATTTCCTTGTAGCCAAATCTCCTTCAAGTACATTAAATTTTCACTGGTAAATAATTCTGAAGAGTATCAGACAGCAGACTTCGGATCTTGCAAGAGGCAGGTCAAGAAAGATACGCTCTTCCTTCCATCCAGTCATTTCTCACACAGATACTCTTTATTCTACTTGGTTAACAGAAATGCTCTTAGGTTTAGTTTCCCTCTAAAATTGCAGAGAGGGGTAAACATCATGCCTCCCTCCCGTATATTTGTCCCCCAGCAGAAGCTTTTAACAGCATGGTGAAGGGGGTGGGGAAATGTCACTACCAGCTGGACAAATCCTAAAGATCCATTATAATCCATAATACCACTTGAGAGAAGAGAAGCAGCCTTCAATCTCCACTTCATAGTCTGACCATTTCCCTTCTGAACTCACTAAAGGGGCATTTCTAATAATATCCAGATATATTTAACAAAATAAAGCTTCTTTTGAAGGGTGAGTTCTACTACAGTTCAAAACTTGGAGCTTAAGCTCCACTTTACGAGGAATGGGAAGCAGCTGCTTATGATAAGATGACCTACATCCTACTCTTGGGAGAACCTGGGGTTATCGGTTTGTTGATCCCCTGAATCAAGTCACATACTTACTCTCCTTTTTCATTCCATTCTAGACAGTTGACACACCCAGAGTGACCCTGAGCAAAAAAAAAAAAAAAAAAAAAAAAAAAAAAAAGGGAAGACGGTGTTACACGGTATTACACAAACTTGAGACTTATCAGAGCTGTTCTGAGACAAGGACACAGTGAGCTCCCCACACATAACAACTTGTTCCAATACAAGCAGGGTTTTTTTAAGTCTAACCCTGCAAAAAAAACCACCCACATGGCAGATAAGCACCTCCAGAAAAGACAGACATGCTATAGCAGTTGGGGTAGAAAAGGCAAAATGAAACAAATTAAAAAAAAAAAAATAAATGTAGCGTTGAATAAAATGGCAGTTTAGTCTCAGAGGCTACAGATGAAATCCTGCTGTACAGATGGAAAGGTGACTTTGCTTCAAAAGCCCTTGGCTAGGCTGACAAATTATATGTACAGGTTCTCTGGGAACGCAGGGAAAATGCACTTAGATAACTCTTGTAGAAGCACCTTGCTGCTGGGTGACTATATCATACATCTTCATCCAAATTAACTAACAACTGTAGCAGGAAAGACTAGGAGAGCATTGAGTAGCGTTTGATACGGGAGATGCGATTGAAAAGGGGGACAAAGGAATTCTTTCCTCCCTCAAAACCAAGACAGTCTTAAGATCTTTTGAAGCTGTGTCAGACTGAAATACAACAACCTATTCTTTAGGCAACACATTACATTCTTCAGCATTAGAGCTGAATATCTTAACAGTTGACAGTTGCCTCCTCCAGGCACCGCTGTTCGGATTAGCTGATACACACCCCTTACAGGCTGTCTTGTAGGTGCATTAGGTAATGCACGAGATCTCGCTGAGCTATTCCTGGCTCTGATGCAGTTTAGGGGACTAAGTAATCAGGATCTATCCTATGCAAGAGAGAGAATGCCGTACGCTCCTGCATGCTCTCTTTTCTGCAGGAAGTTGTACAAGTAGCTCAGTTCGCTCTTTAAACACTGCCTGCTTACCTGCAATTCTGCTTCCAGGCCCAGGCGGCGAATGAATGGATCGATGACATGATAGTGTCGTTCGAAGCCCAGCGCACCCCTCTCCTGCACGAAGCAAACAAGTGCCACATTGACTACAGCAAACAAAACGCTTCTTTTGCCCCATTAAGATTCCAGAACTGCAAAAATCAAACAGGGACCTTGCGAGGTACTGGGGTGTCCATAGCATCAGGTACCCGTCTTGTAGTAGGGAGACATCGTTCACATCATCTCCAGGTAGGCAGTTTGTAATCCTTGCCCCTGAACTGGTTTTAAATTATGTTTATCTAATTGCCAGGCTCTACCTGGGCAGCCAAGACAAGGTTTGGGGGGGCCCACACTAAAACAGAATACGTTGCCTACTTTGGGCCAGAAACGAAAGATACAAAAAAGCTTGGGAACGCCTGTCGCTATCCCTTGGCAAGGATTTCAGAAGGAACTCTGTATTGGGTTTGCGTGGCAAGGTTTTGGTAGCAGTGGGGGCCTGGAGGCCAGGTGCCCACTACAAACTCACTCCTGAGGACTGCTGTAGTAGACCACAGCTGCTCAGAAGTCTGCCATTACACAGAATCTGTCCTGAAGCACCAAAGATGACTTTGAAACCAGAGTCAAACATTTGCAATCTCACCAGCACAAAGGGGAAAAGTATTGGGGAACGTAACTGGACAGCATCCTTTAGAGACGGCTTATTTCATCAGAAATGGAGTAGGAGCATGTAGCTGCAGTACCACAGCACAGCCTGTTCTACAGGGAAGGGAACAGCTGCCACAGAACTGCGTCAGTACAAATGAAGGTGAAGAAAAGCAGGACAGTTGTTTCCCCTGTGATCTCACAGGGTTCACAGATGCATTAGCAGATGGCTTCAGTGAAAGAAGGCCAACTGCAGAGGCAGGCATGAAGAAAAGGGAACGCAAGTCGTATTTTGGATGGAACATCTAATGTCCAAGGAGATTCCTCCTAGGACCTGATCCAGCCTTGGTCCCATCCCATGCTACAGTCAGAAGAAGACAACTTAAGTCTTCACTATCACCATTTATAGATGGGAACACTAACGTAAAAATTACACTTATGGTACTAGGAACATGTTAGTAGCGACAGAGCAGACACAAAGAACCAGTGCACTACATTACAGCTCTGCAGACCGATGTTAAGTAATGAACTCCATGCAGCAAAAGCTATTTGAAACCAAAATGGAGACAGATGTAAGGGGATTGGAGAAAAAACAAAACAAAACAGGCTTTTTGTACTAATTTCAACTACAAACTTCAAACCTCTTGACATGTTTTTATGGATAGCATTCCCAAAACACTGCTAGGCCCAGTGCAAGGTGCTGCAGTTATAATTGCCTTGCAATTGCAACCTCAGTGGCTTTGTGAGCTCTGTGCAGTAGGATACTGCTTTTCCTACAAGAAACTGTCAGACATAGCAACCTTCCCAAGGTCACACATGAAAGTCTAACAGAGCAGACAGTGTGAAAAAGTCCCAGGCTAACGCTCTAACCACAGAACCATCCCTTCCTTGTTAGAGCAGCAAAATAAATCTTTGCACATGGATTAAATTACAAACTTGTAATACAAAGTTTGGTACCAAACTGCGAAGTGAAGTGGGGCATTCAAGCTCCTAGTTCCTTATTGTGGCCACTAACAGACCACTTTCGAGAATGCTGATTACCAGCAAAGCTGCAAATGATTTAAGGCCTCTGAGTCCAAGCAATAATTGCCTATTGTGTCTGCTGTAGCTAGTCCTTTCACGGTAAGAAATATTTCACAAATGCAGCCATTAGATGACTGATCCGACCACCGTAGAAGTTTTTCCCTACACAAAGGAAGCAACACACCACTCTTTAAAGAAAAAGAGACAGAAAGAGACTGAGACAGAGATCATTAGCTTCACTACAGTCAGAAAATACCTTTGATGGCAAGATGACACGAAGAGAACACATAACGAAGCAGACAGAAAGCTCATGAGGGAAGCTAGCTAAGGGTCCTTTATGGTGCCCAAACACAAGTAGCCAGATTTCTCTCTTCAATGTTTTACTCAAAAGGAACAGACCTGCTGATGTCAAACTAGCATGGTGCGCGCCTGCTAGGGAGAAGAACAGAATTCCTCTTATGCCATACTTCATCCCAGCTCTTCATTAAGGACAGCGATAGGTCCTATATGTTTGATCTCATAAGCTTCTTATAGAGCTTATCAATACATAAGTAGCAGAGATCTTTTCAGAAGGCAACAACAAGAGTATTTCCCAATCCAGCGCAAACACTGATTCTCTATCTGCTCTCCACCCAACACAAGCCAACGCTTGGCTAACACATACCTTGATTTGTCTGTGGATGATGTCTCTGGTAATGTTTGCTTTTGCCATCTTCTTGCAATGGGGCAGACAAAAAGAAGCTATCGGAAGAGCTGCTGTGCATCCAAGCATGCCAACAGAGCAAAGATCCACACTAAGGGCATTTAATTACCTGCAGGACAGAATGGAGGGGGAACAAAGGCAGGCATACAAACATATTAGGCCATTCATATACAATGTCAAATAGTTCATTTTCAAAAAATAGTGGTGGCTAAGAAGGGAAAAGTTTTGTATAAAGGCTCCTTGAAGAAACTCAAGGATGGGAAGGAACAACATAAGACTGGAGAACATCTGACTCAAGAGGCCATCCCCAGTTTGCAGAGAAATTCACGATGAGCAGAACTCCAGAACCACACCAGCCATGAAAGGCCATGTTTCTAGGCCAGCAAAGACCCTGCAAGTCCAGGGTAGCATCCTGTTTCACAGCTCGCCTTCCCACCATTACACATCCACTCATGACCAGTTTCACACTTCCCAAAGTCTACAACCAACAAGTCGTATTCTATTGTGAATAAACGAGGCATTGATATTTTTGGCCACCTCTTCTCTCTCATTTACTACATTTGATTATCAGCCAAAAAAAAAAAATAACCAGAAGAGTGTAAGTGTTCCTTAGAAATCACAACATCAGGTGACACCATCACCTGAACACCCAATTACATTACCAACAGAAAAGGGGCAATCATTTAAAGTTGTATTTCCAGGGGAAATCAGAGTTTTCCACACTCTTAATGGAGTTCCATATTTAATGCACTAACCTAAATAATTTAAACCCCATAAAATTAGCTACACCTGCTAGAAAAAAAAAATTCAAATTGCAGAGTGATTGTCACCACCCTGCCCCAGACAGGCTGCCTAGCAAAGGACCAGCCAGTCTCTGAGAAATGATGTAATTCATTTACATACCGCAGGCCCTGTGCTGTCCCGTTTTGATATTTCTACAGTTCTTTCTAATAAAAATGAAATAAAATTTTAAACACTCACTTTGTCCTATGTAACCCAATAGTTTTACATTCTCTTTAAAAGCATTCACGAGCAGAACAAGCCAAAATTTTCAAATGAGTCCTCTTTTGAATGAGGAAATGCTGATTCATTGAAACAAGAACATTTCACAGAAACACAGCAACAAACAACTCTGCTGAGGTCAGGCAGAAGTTTTGACAAACCCTGCCCGATTCTCTACCAGTTCATCTGTCAAGTTACTCCAAATCGAGGGTTTCCTTTAACAACTTCGGGGCCATGCAGGCACACTGCACAGCAAAGCCATGAGGCTCCTGCACCCCAGGATCCCCAAAACCCTGGGCTTCAGCTTCAATTTGCTTTCGAAAAACTGTTAGTGTCCAAACACAGGCATTTCCCCATGGGTAGGAAGTACCAAGAATTCATGTTTCCTCACAAAAACCAGTGTTCGTCCAAAGTGGAAGTTCGGCTCGCTTTCCTAACACAGCTGGCTCCTCTATGCAGCTCCGTGATGAAAACAGAAACATCATTAGACCTACAGATCGCAAGGAAAGCCACACAAACTGAAAATTGGATTTTCTTGCAGTGGGCTCCTAAGCAGGATTTTTAGGGGAGTCATAGGATCTCTCTCACACAACACAGAGAAAAGGCACAGCTGTTTGTAGGTCTCTGAAGACGAACATCCCTACTGCAGACGGCAGAAGACAAGCAGCCCTCACGGTTGTATTCCGGTCCTATTTTGTACGTATGATGAGAACAAAACTGACGACATTCCCACAGCGAGAGCGCAGGCCCTGAACACAAGGCAAATCAGCCGATGGGATGACCTTACACGCAAAGCCTGCTCCTAATCCATGCCCAGCGAGGGCTAACGATGCCGTACCGTCACCAGGACTGATTCGAAGCCCAGATGTAAAGATAACAGCCCAAACTCACCACCATCCGAGCCTAGTTTCTGCAGCAGATGTGTCCATTAAGCCAATGTCATCTGCCACACACCTCCAGTTGGCAGGAGCAGCTCAGCTTGCACCCCCAGATGTTGGAGCAATCAGCTGAGATTTTTTTTGGAACCCATCATCTCGTTTAGTGCATAAATTGGGGCTCCCCTAGAATCCACTGGCCAGCCTGAAACTGAGCCAACGTGTATGCATTTGTCCATCGTGTATGTATTTAACCCACATTCCTTTTACTCCAGAAGTAGCACCACGAAAGCTAGCACGCTTGCCCAGGAAGACACCTCACGTTTCAAGCATCTTTAACCTCACTCACTCATGTTAAGTAACAGTTGCTTCACTCCCAGGCTTAATGGCAAGAGGTAGCACCACGACTGCATTTGATCATTAATATTTCACACTAATTCTTGTAGTAGGATGATTAAGCTATCAGATTTTCATACGTATCCTCTGGCTTTCCACGAGCTTACCATAGGTATTGTTTTGCCTGTTTATGAAGACTGAGTCTACAAGGGGACGACAACAACTGCCCTTACGAACAGCTCACAAGCACGGGAAGGAGAGGAGGCAGGCACCTGCAGCAAAGCGCCTCGGCACAAGGGCCAGGTGAATCATGCTGACTCTACAGCTCAGAGGTAAACATGGGAAACCAGGACAGACGCATCACTACTTGTGTCCAAGGCCAGCTCTAAAAAAACTTGCCAACTGAGCTAAATAAGCTACATTGCTGGAGACATCCATGAGAACGCGGTTTCCAGACACACTTTTCTGCTAAGTTCTGCAAGAAGAGGACTGCCAACTCAAAAAGTCAAGTTTAGATAGACTAAAAGCGCAGGGATGAATGGTATCTGTGATCTCTCTCTCCTCCAGTTTCTCCAGACACCCCTTCCAGCTAACAAGCCTCCACCTGCCCTTCTCCTAGGCTGGATCCCCACAGACTGCTGGCCTCCTTAAACAAACCCTCCAGGATACACAAGTGTGTTCTCCATCCATCTGCAACAGTGCAGAGAGACCTTCCATGGCTCTGCAACACCTCAGCAGCTCACCCCTCAGGCAAGGGACTTGGTACTCACTGTACAAAACCCAAGATCTCACCTCTAAGATTATATCCCAAGGCTCCCTTCCTCCTCCTCCATGTAGCCCTATAAAACACACCAGCCACCCAACCTCACACAACAGTTTTCTGCAGAAACCTTTGACCACTGACTGATGACAGTTAGACAATTTTTTCCAGAGAAGTGAACGATCCATTAACCCAAAGTACATCGTAAAGAGACACGAGGGACAATATTCCAGTGGATGTCAGTGCTTCAGTCTCATCTGCAGCTTTCCGCTCCTCTCAGTACTTCCCCAGAACATTCCCAGACTCTGTCCCCCCTCTCCAAGCAGCATCCAGCTAACTCTTCTTCCCCTGCCAGGCAGGGACTGCTTGTCTTCCTCCTGAAGAGCAGTTTAGGCTTCTTTTGATCTTAGGACCCCGAAGAGGCCTATTACCATGCCAGAGCCAAGCAGGCAGTCACCTCCCAACCGACAACTGCCCCACTGCTCTTTTAAGACCCCTGGAAGTATTTTTGTCACATTTCCTGCCTCTAGTCATGGCTAATTTCTAAACAGCTCCTTTTTATTCAACTCCTATCTAAGCAAGAAATGGCACCAAACAACCTGAAGGATGCACATGGAGAAATGCATGTTCATGGACAGATACAGACCTCCCATACTCTACAGACAGAACTAACCAAGCCGCTTTACTGCTAAATAAGTTACTGCAAAACCACTAATACACTCTAAATCCACTCTTTGACTGTATGGCCAGGATGCTCAGAGGGAAAGAACATCCAAACCCCCCAAAACCCACCACTCCTAAAAAGAGACTCAAATTCCCTTGCTCTCCAACAAAGTCTCCTCTGCCACAGCATTTTACACCTTCTGGAACTCTGAAACACACACTGGCTGGGGGAGCACAGCAACTCACCGGAGTTTGCTATTTCTGCGAGTGTTTTTAGGATTACAGGTGTGTTGTGGAGCTTCCCAACTCTCTGGACAGGTCATTGTCAGCTGCAGTAACTCAGAGGTGTTCTCAACAGATCGTCGTTCAGTAGGTCTCAACAAAAGATCAACACATCTTGACTTTATTTAATAAAAGATACAGGTCAAGAAAATCATCCATTAAATCAGCCCTTTGGTTGACAAAGCAGAATAAGCCAGAGTTTAAAACAAAACACCTGATGCAAAACTGACTTTAAACATACTAATATCAGCATCCAAGGCTATGCTAGGAAATTGTTCAGTGTCTAGTATACCCAAGATGCTGATGAATGCTTTTTAGCATTGGACCATTAAGAAAAAGTGACAGGCTTGGAAAAAAAACCAGTCAAACGGCAATGCACGAGCCTAAGGTGTCTCTCTTGCCTAGACAGGGCTTGGTTTGGCAACTGAATGCTGTAAAATGCTTAAAGGTCTCCCAGAATATGTGTATATGCTTGGCCAAGAAGACTCTAAGAGCCTTTCTTGCTTTCACGGTGCTATTTTTTTTGTTGCTCAACAGGTATTCCACAGCCGCAAAGGCTTTGGCTACCTTAAATTATCATGGAATCACGGAATTAAGAAGTCTGAAATTCCCATTCCAGGTCAGTTGTGACAACTGGTCACAATCCCAGACCCACATTCACCATGAATACGATAATTACCTTGCTCTTGAGTTAATACGTGTAGAGCTCCTACTATGAAACAAGCATTAAGTGCTCTTAACGCTAAAGACTATATTGACCACACCATTGTACATATAGATCAACAGTTTCTAATTATGTTAAAAACTGATCCTGGCATAAAGCATAAAATCCCCTAAGCTTTGTAGGTCTCTTGGAAAAGAAAATAATATAAATAATCAGAGAAGAATAAACCGTGCCTCTGAGTTCTTAAGCTTCCTATCACGAAGCCCCTTCAAAGAGTCTGTCCTTTTGTTACCACTAAAGGCATGTCAATTGATATAGGATGTTCCTCTTTCAGCAAAACCACTGTACAAATTCTCTGTGTGTTTAGGTATATTGTCTCCTAAAACATTCATGCAGTTCTCTGGCTTTTAACTAAACCCGCACAACCAACTCATGATGAAATGAGAGGGTTAAGTCCCAGTGACAAGGTAACAATTTAAGATAAATCTGCACTGTTGCAACCAGTGATGACCCCACAAGCAGCTTCACTTTGGCTACACATAAGAGATAATCATGACCTTTCTTTGTCATTTATTAGACGACACTGGAGCACGTTTGTCCACGAACCTTCAAGAGCATTTCCACGTTCAATTTCAAGCAAGGACAACCTTCCCTCGTCCCTCACTATT
Source organism: Grus americana (assembly GCF_028858705.1). NCBI lineage: Eukaryota > Metazoa > Chordata > Aves > Gruiformes > Gruidae > Grus > Grus americana. The sequence goes on from NC_072874.1 coordinate 4,013,320, forward strand.
CCAAATCTGCCTGGAATACCCCAGACAAGTCTATAAATCTGGGATCCAGTTAAAGCTGTCACCTGATCCACAGTAACAGCCTCTTCTCAAGCTACACCCCAAAGCGTAGAGAGGACCACCCCACCTGCAGTTAGCTGTGGTTTGCTTGTCGGACTCTTCTGCTCCTGCAATGCAAAGTTCCAGAGGCAGAAAAAGACCTTTCGCAACACTTGGCCTTTAAATCTGCAGTCAAAAATTAACAAGCCACAGATTTCTGCAGGCTGTGGGCTCAAAATCTGTATTTACACTGACAGTAACTTAAGAGCCTCTTAAGCTCCTGGAAAGGTATGCTTTGAAAGGGTGTTTGGGGTATGGGGAGGAAGGGGAGTAACAAAATTCTCTGGCTTTCCCCAGCTGAATTTTCCTGAAACAAAGCCTTGACATTGATAGCACAAACAATTCAGTCGCTTTACTATTGAACGGTCTCAATACAGTTAGGGTTTGGGGGGTTGCTTCTTTGATTAAATGTATTTTCCCCTTGCGGAAACACCTACACACAGACCCCTTCCTCACCTACACACAGAGCAACGCATTGACACAGAGAAGTGTCCTGCTTCAAAGTGGGCTTCAAAGTTCAAACCTGGTGACCACTGCCCTTCGGAAAAGCTCCATCAACACTAAGAAACTCCACAATGCAGCAGCACTCATTCTTAAATAAGGAATCCAATTCCTAACTGTTTGGATGCACCCAAGTTTCTCAGTCTCCAAACTCAAGGTCATTGAAACAAGCAGCACTCTGCACACTACAAGCCTTGCAGATACGCGACTCATCCCAAAGGAAGATTCCTATGACCCTTCCCTTAAGCATCTATAAATTACTTCACCCATCCAAATACCACCTGGGACCCAGTTCACCAGGCTTTGTTAGCCTCACAACTTGTTTTCCCCACCCTCTTTACCTTGACTTTCCAAGAGGTCACAGATCAAATAAAAAAATATACATATAGATAGGTAGATTTTTTTTTTTTTAACAAACCTAGAAAAACAAGAGGAAACAACCTGGTTAGCAGCAGACACCTCGTAAAAAGAAGGTTTTGCTACAGCTGAAGGAGTTGCCAGGAGCAGCAGTCGCTCCGCAGGACAGATGGCTCAGAACACAGAGCCAGCCAACAACAGAGAAAGGAGTTGCTTACAACAGAGGTGGACAGGAGGAGAGGTAGGATCCGAGACCAGACCCAGCACAAGAGGATGGTAGTGTCAGGGAAACTTTGACATGCCCAGAGACGCTGGCCCACACAGCAGTTATAGCTCAGGCAACAGCCCTCTAAGCTGGCATCCTACCTCTACCCTTCATCCTCCAGCTGACACAGCCATCCACAGGAAGAAAGGGAAGATGCAAGACACCACCTCAGCCCAGCACAAGTAACAGCCTGATGCCAAGACCCACATGGCCCAGTAGCTCCAGGAAGGAGTTCAGCCAGCAGATGCTGGCAGAGGAGGAAAGGTTCATCTCCTCTCCGAGGAAAGGGGCTGCAGGACGCCCAGCAGGGCAGGGAAAAGTTTCACGTGAAGGCTTTAGCGAGGGAAAGGTGAGCGGGGCAGAGTCAGCCCTTAGGAGAGGGGAGAAGAAAGTGAGGGCAGGGCAGTGCCAGCTGTGGCAGAGGGAAAGACAAGTCAAAAGGCAGGAACTGAACCTGGGGAACAGGGGGGGAGGTACCAGCCAGAGGATGCAGGTATTGAGGGGGCTGGGGGGGCAGGAGGGCAGGCAGAAGGGATGGGGAAAAAGGGGGATGAGGGGGCTGGAGAAAGGAGGGCTTCTTAGGAGGCATGGGGTCAGGCAAAGAGGTGTGGGGGGGAATGCCTGGCGGGGAGACAAGGGGAGGGGGCGCCTGACAGGGACTGGGGTGGGGGTAACTGGTAGGAAAAGGGGGACAGCAGGGGGGTGTGGGGGGAAACTGCCAGGAAAGGGAGGTAAGGGGTGGGGGGGGACAGCTGACAGGGAAGGGGGCACGGGGGGGATAGCTGACAGGGAGGAGGGGCTGTGGGGGCGGGCAGGGCCCGGCCGGCCCGCGGGACCGTTACCTGTCAAGGCCTCCCGGGTGCGGGCGCAGCGGGCACTGGAAGTTGCGAGGCTCCATCCATGCTGGGGGGGGGGGGGGGGGGGGGGAGCGGGGCCCGGCGGCGGGGGGGGCCCGAGGGGCCCCGCAGACACCGGGCGCCGTCCCCGGGGCGCGGGGAGGGCCCTCAGGCGCGGCCCGGCCTAGGCCCCGGCCGTGCCCCCCCGCCCCCTCCCCTGTTTACCCCCTCCAGCTGTCCGGGGCTCAGCAGCACCCCCCGCCGCCGCTCTCCCCGCACAGCTCTGCGCATGCGCCACGCCAACTGCGCCACCACCCCCTTCGCACTCGCAACAACCCCAAGCCTACGCAAACGGCGTAAATAGCTTTCGAGAATACTTCGCAGTCCTGCCCTCCCGGCCGCCGCCACCTTGTGATTGACAGCTTCCCGAGCCAACGGAGAGGGCGGAGAGATTCGTGCGAGTTCGACCAATCGGCGTGGAGGGGGCGGGAGTTCGGCGCCGCGAAGGGGCTGCTGGGAGTTGTAGTCGGCGGAGGGGGGATGGTCGCTTTTCTGCAGGCCTCTGCCCGCGGCGCTGGAGCCTCCGGGCCCGGCCGCATCCCCGTACCCCTCCCGCCAGGCCTTTCTGCGGCTCCCCTTCCTCCTTCACCGAGCCCGGAGGCTGCTTAAAGCCAGCCCTCGCTGGGCCTGGGATTCCCTCAGCTCGCAGGCCGCAGCGGGGCCTGAGCCCCAGCTGCCTCCCACACTGGCCCCAGAGGGTGCCCGGGCTGCGCCGTGCCAGCCCTCAAACACGGCCTCGATGGGGGGCTTGGGCTTCACGGGCCCCTTCCCGGGACCCTGCAGGCCTCGCTGCAGCCAGGAGCCATCCCGCACCCATCGTCCCGCAGCAGGGGAAGCTGCGCGGCGTGGACTCCCCACAGGCAGCGCGTTGTGACCGAGTCCTGGCGGAAAAACGAATCCCCGTGGGCCAACGTCTGGTATTTCCACCAGTAATTCCTGGAAGTGAAGTGCACAGCTCTCCCAGGCAGCACAAAGTTAGGGTTTTGGGGGGTTAAAAAAACCCCCTACACTTCTGTGGAAAGAGCCAGGGGGTGGCAGTGTTTGCAAAACCCTTCCCTTCGCCGCCTCCTTCCAGCCCGGCTCCCGGCCCTGCCGCCAGACCTTGGGGGGAAGGCAAGGCTGGGGTCTCCTGAAAAGGGGCGTGTGTGTGTAAAATAAATCAAAAGTTATGGATTCATCTCTCTATAATTTATTTCCACAATTAAACATTCTTAAGTCTATTAATAAACGGTAATGAATAGTTTAAATTTTCACTTAGAACTTCCATGGCTCCTAGATAATCCCAGCTGCACAACAGACGAAAATTGCTACTTGCCTATTCTGTGTTAGCAGAAGGAGCAAAAAGCCCCTTAAATCAGACATTACGTGGAAGCACGAGGACTCTCCCCTACACCTCCAGACTCATAAACAACAGACCAACCATTAGCTATAATGATTTGTCTTCATCTCATAACCCATTAACTTGTTCAGCCGCTGTCAAAGTTCTTTACAGAAGCTAATTGTTAATTGTTGACTCTGCATCTGTCCAGACGCTTTTAATTAAACAAATAATAATTGGGATCCATCACTATCATCCTTACAACAGGGTTTTATCTTCTTTTCTCAGATGCCGTCCTCATGGGGATGTAAAACTCTACGCAGAAAATCAGGCAGGCTTCAGATGCCCTTGACACGTAAGTTTTACTTGCTGATGGAGAAGAAATTGGGGCACAGGAGCTTGATTTTGTTTCTGAGCTGGTGACAGACCTAACAGTGGCTGAAGCCAAGGAGGACGGGGGGGAACTTGCTGGTTCTGACTGTCAGAGCTGAAATTTCCCGCTGCAGTCTCAAAGGGAACTGGAGGCACGTTGGGGAATGTAAACAAGGCGTTCTCCTCCCAGCGCCTGACCTCCTGCAGTATAAACACCACCTTGGAGAGGATCCTCGTGAAACTTGCACTGCGGGGTTTTTCAGTCCAAAGAAAGGTACAGGGAGCAAGGAATAAAACTGCCCGAGAGTTGGACTTGCCCGTCTTACAATGCTTGAGGGAAAGCAATTTAAGTAATGCAGAAGGCATTTTTTAATGCTTTCAGTAAATATCTGTCTCCTATTCTGTCCTCAATCTATGCTACACAGAGGGAAAAAAAAAAAAAAGAAAATTCAGTGTAAAAAGGCCACAACATGCACACAAAAGTTAAATTTTATACCCCATGCCATAGTTAGGAGGTCACAGCGCACATCTACAGAGCTTCATAGACATAGATCTTATTCTGTAAGAGAGACGCAACGTGGTTTGTCCTGCAGACACCTGGCCAGCAAGTGCTGGAGCTGGACTAGGATTTGTTTGCAGGTTGAAATGGTTAGGCTAGAGCAGTTGAAATAACATTTAAAGTCATGCAGCCTTTACTTTCCACCTCTCTGTGCTGTTTATTGGGGCAGACCAGAGAAAAAGAAAATCATTTGACTGAGAGGGAAGGCCCAACCTGCACCCACTTTGCTCAGGCAATTGTGAGTTGTGAGTGGGGATGGGGGAACAGGGGAAAAGTCTAAACGGAGAGAGATGTAGTGGTGCCACGTTCATCTTACCAAATCAATGCACAGAGGATGGGAAAGAAAGAGCTGGGTCTAACACAGAAATAGGCCATAAATGTATTGAAATATTCTTGGGCCGCAGCTGGTATGTATGGCAAGGTCTGCGCTCCTGGTTTCTTTGAGCAAATCTGCTGCCGATTGCTTGCACAACTTCAGAAAACGCTTCCCTTTTGGTGTCTGCCTGGGTTTACCTCCCTGTGCAAGGACGATGATGGAATAGCAAAGCTTTGTGGAGGATTTTCTCAATACGAGGGCTGAATTCTCCATGATTTACATGTAAACACAACTCCAGGCATTTGCTGGGTACTGTATCAGCCGTGTCTGGGTCAGAGGAGGTGCCTAGCTGCATGGCTGCTCAAAGGCAGGAGGCATGAAGTTACCTCCAGAGGCCAAGGACAGCAATTATGAACTTAGATATATACAGAGTGTCTGATTTTGCTCTCCAAGACACAACAGGATAAGCTCTGGTGTATTATGACTTGTGCAATTTGCTTGATAGGACATTTTTTAAAGCTCCCTCTGCCTGTTTGTGCAGTTGTATTTCTCTCCCTTTGCAGGTTAAGAACCTTAATCCTAATTACGCTCCCTCCCTGTGCGAAGGTGGTGCAAGTTCCAAGAATCACGGTGAGCATCTCGGCTGGGCCATGAAAAGCTGAAGGTGACTGGACTACTCTCCTAACACAAGAGACACAAATAACTGAAAAAAGCCCCAAGGCCCTGATGGAGATATTTGCCACTGTCAGAGCACTGCAGTGCTGATGGATTATCTCAGGAACACAGATTTAATTGGATGTCTCCAGATCTTCGCCTTCTGATTCAGAGGAAGCAGGAATATCTTTTAACTTTGTCACGAATTTGCACCAACTGAAATATTTTGTGGAGTTCAATAGGTTGAAAGGCCCTTGTCCAGCCAGTATCATTCAGCCAAGCAGGCTGGGAACGTACCAAAGTAGCAAGGAGTTAATTTGATGCTGCATCTCCCACTGGCAAATGTACAATAGCCAGGTACTAGACAGTTCAGAGCTTCCCACCACGGCTGCCCATTGATCCAGGCACAGGAAGGTGGAAAAATCTGACCTGGTTATTTCACGGGAACATTGTACCAGTTTTAGCTTCTAGGAACTGTTTCTGAAGGAAACCCAGCCCGTGTTTACTCCTGAACAAGTCTCTAGTTGTCTGCGTGCTGCCGGTGCACAGTCCTCCTTCAACCGAAACACGTACCAACGGCCATCGTCTAGGATCAGGCTTCTCACCCAGATATGACTAAGCCCTTTCAAAACGAGAAACGCTCGGGATTCCTTGCTTAATTGCTAAAACAGATTAATTTGACCATCCAGAACATAACCAAGCGGAAGAGAGGAATTGACACACCTAGCTGGTTCCTGCTCAGGCTAATGATTCACTTTAATTGATGGGTCACATTTGTGGATGATGATTTCCACCAAGTAGCTGCAGCAATGCTGCTGTGCTCCCCTCCTGTCTGCCAGGATGAAGGGCAGCGTTCCCTGCAGCCTTCCCCGACTGCATCCAACTGCCAGCACTTGGGAGCTGATGCCATCTTAAAACAAGACCATAACCGATGCAAAGCAGCAAGTGCAACCTTCAGAGCTCGAACTGTAGCCACCATGTGTCATGTCAAAGACCCATGCCTTCCCCACACCGAGTGCCCCCAAGGATCAGGGGCTGCATCGTTACCTAAAGGCTCATTTGCCCCCCAGGTTTAGCTAATAAATCAGTTTAAAACTCCCGTCGGTTTTGATAGCTCTGGTCACGTACATGTGATACCCAGGAAGTTGGTAGCAGAGCCAAGAAATCAGGGTGGCTGAGCCGTCGCACGGTATCTAGCAACCCCCCCCCCCCCCACTACTCCAGTGGTTTTGTTAGAGCCTTATCAGATTTCCTGGTGACTCAGGCAACACTGGTGACAAGGGCGCAGGGCACGGTGGTACCAACGAGCACCGATGGGGTTACAGCACCATGTTGGTCCAGAATAGCACCCATGCCCAGCAGGCCCGGCCCCCTGGAACTCATCACTCTGCAAATCCCATCGCCCCAGAGCTCTCCCCAGAGCAGTGCTCCCACGCTGAGGCCAAGCAGACCGTGGCTGTGCCTCTCCAAGCAGCAAACGCGGAGGAGGCAGGTGGCTGCTCCGCTCTCCCCCATGGCCTCGGGGTGCTCCGCCAGCCCCATGAACCCCCTGGCTGCCTCCTTGCCGGGTGCCTGGGCTGTGCACCCGCAGTCCCCCTGCCACCCCCACGCTGCTGGGCACGGTGTAGTGCTGCGTCACCCCACTGCACCCCTCCAGCAGTGAGCACCCGCCGGGCCAGGCTGCAGATCCCGTTTCCCTCCCTTTTTATTTGCACCCCCTGCCCTTGCATTAGGGCCCCTTTGACTCCTTGCACCCCCCTCGTCTCTGTGCACCCCTCCTTGCACTCCCCCTCCCCCCGTGCCTGTGTCCCACCTTGCATTAGCACCCTCTGCCTCCATGCACGTCCTCTTTGCGTTGCACCCCCTTGCCTCCTTGCACCCCGCCTCGCATCGCACCCCCCTCTGAGGCCTGCACCCGCGTCCATTGCTCGTCTCTCCTCTGCGCACCCCCTTTGCAGCTGGAGCCCACCGTAACGCCCTCCCGCTTCTCTGCTCCCCCCTTTGCGCTGGGACCCCCTCCCCTCCAGACACCCCCTTTGCAGTAGCACCTCCTTGCCTTGCTCCTTCCTCCCCTCTTTGCGCCTTTCCTTGCATCGCACCCCTCACCCCACGCACCCCCTTTTGCCCTGCACCCCCTCTTGCACCACCCCCCCCCCCCCATCTCCCGCTCTCCCCCCCTTCCCGCTCCGCAGCGGCCCCCGCCGTTACAGAGCACCCCGTCTTCCGCTCGCACCCCTCCGCTCCCGTTCCCCCTGCTTCGCACCGCACCCCCTCCTCCACGCACCCCCCCCCCCGCCCTGCACCCCTCTTGCACCAGCACACACACACACACCCCCACACACCCCCCCGCGCTCCGCAGGCCGCCCCATCCTCCCCGCCCCGCCGCCGCAGGCGCTGCCTCCGCCCCCTGCCTCCTCCTCCCCGCGGCCGCCCCGGCCGCTCGGTGGGATGTGCCCCGGCTCCGCTGCCGCCCCAGCTCCGCTCCGGCTGTCGGCGGGGCGGCTCCTGCCCCACGCCGCCGGCGGGCCCCGCCGCCCGCCCGAACCCCCCCCACCCCGCCGCCGCCGCCGCCGCCGCCGCCATGGGCACCGCGGCCCTGCGCGCCCTACCCTGGGCCCTGCTGCTCTTGGGGCCGCTGCTGCCCGGGCAGGGCTTGCAGGCCAACCCCATGCTGGCCTCCGAGCCCCCGCAGGGACAGCCGGCCCAGCTGCCCGGGGCAGAGATCGGGGGCTTCACCCCCGCGCCGCCCGCCTCCGCCCAGGAGATCCAGCCCTTGAACAAGCAACCGGCCAACGGGTCGGGTGAGGGGCATGCCAAGCCCCGCAAAGCCTTCCCCGTCCTGGGCATCGACTACAAGCACGTCCGCGTCCCCTTCGAGATCTCCCTCTGGATCCTGCTGGCCTGCCTCATGAAGCTGGGTAGGTCGGCAGCGTCGCGGCGGGGTCCCCGGGGGAAGGGCACCGGGGAGGGACCCCCCCCGGCTTCGTGGGGCAGGCACCCCGAGCATCCCAAGGAGGGACCGTCCGGAGCATCCCAAGGAAGGACGCGCTGAGCATCCCAGGGTGGGACCCCCCTCCCAGGCAAACCAGGGCAGATTCCGCTGCACATCCTGTGCAAACCCCCCGGGCAGCCCGGGGCAGGGGTGGGCACCGCTCTCCCCACGACCTTGGGTCTCTGCCGTAGGCCTGGCCGGCAGGGCAGCGGCACCCCAGCCCGGCTTGCTCACCTGGCTGTCCGGGAGCGGGGGGCTGACGATGTTCCCTGCCCCCTGACCATCCCCTCTTTGGACCAGGTTTGCTTTCCTCCCTTTGGCGCTCGGGCGGCAGCGGGGAGGAAGCGTCCGGTTTGTTTCATTGCTTCCATTCTCAACCGCAGATGCCTTTTGTAACCTTGGAGAAGTCACTTAAAAAAATTTCCTGAGTGTTTCCTCCCCCTCCGCAGCAAACCAGGGTGGGCAGCTGCCTCTTCTGCAAAGCGTCCGGAGGATCCCTGCGTTAAAGATAACGAGCATCGGGGGCCATAGGGGCTGGGAAAAGTCACCCGCTGCGATGACCCGCTCTGGGAAAGCATCAGTCTGCCGGGGCGGGGGTTGTTGACAAAGTGTTTTCCAAACTTCTGCAGCTGGATCAATACCAACCGAATTACCCCAAAGCTTGTGCCGTGATGTCACTGCTCTACGCCCGCCGGCACCGGTGTGCCGGACCTGGCCTCCGGCAGCGCAGAGGTCAGGCTGGCCGCGGTCCCGTCGGTAGGGATACAGCCAAGAGGGCAGGTGAAATGTTTCCCTGTTCCTGCCTTAGAGCGGGTGACGGGAGGGGAGGGAGCTCTGCGTTTCCTTCATTTTGCTCCTCAATTACCATCAGCGATTTAATAACGCTAACGGCAGCGCTCCTTACGGAGCACTCTGCCTTGCTGATTGAAATCTTCCTTTGGGAGCTTTTTTGAGCTGGTGCGTGCCGGAAACCGTGCCCTGTCCTGGCCCGGAGGGGTCCGGGAGACCCCCAGGCGCTCACATACTCCCTGCCCAGCTTTTTCTAAAAACACCTCATCCTCTTCCCAGCCTGCTGTGAGAGCGCGTAGGCAGGTAAAGCCCCGTTTTCACAATCCCTCCTGGGTGTTTTATTTACATATAGGTGCAGGAGCGCAAACGCTTCAGACCTGGAGGCTTCTTGCCTGTCTGGGAGACAAGCGGTTGGGGCAGAATGGAACCAGGCGGGATCCGTGGGATTTATCCCTTCCCGGCTTTGTCCAAAATGATTTAAGACACGTTTAGCTAGAAGGTGTCTCACCGTAGGCAATGCAGCCGCGAAATCTCCTTTTTCAGGGCTCACCCAGCGCATGTTAAGCGACCTCTGCTAGCTGTTTGAGGCTATTGCACTGCATTTTCAGTCCTCCTGCCTCGGAGAGCAGAGAGTGATGAAATCCAAAGTATCTGTGCGGAAGCTGCTGGAGAAAGGAGGGGCTAACAGCGCTGGCCTGCGTCCCTGCTCCGGCTGGGCTTTGAGAAACCGCCGCTGGAAAGCACCAGAACGGGCAGCGGAAAGCAGCTCCCCGGGGACGTACGTGGTGGGGGACGCGGGGGTCCCCCCTCTCCCGCGGGCACCCTCCGTCGTCAGCATTGGGTCGCTGCGTGAAGCCGTTTCTGCCGCCTTTGCCTGAAGTTAGAGCTCGTTTGTGCTGCAGGAAAAGTTATTTCTGGTGGTGAGCTGAGCCCCGCTGGTTCTTAACGTGTTAAAAGTATTATGCAAGACTGCGTGTCGAAGGGGTATATTTTAGGAGGAGCTGCCTTGCAAGTTTGGCAAGGGTCCTTTGGAGACGGCAGGTGCTCTGCAGAGCTCCAGGGATGCTGATTATGCCAAAATCCATACCTTAGGTTACCTACACCTCTAACAGGGGCTTCAACAGCAGAGCAGTCCTGGGGCATCCTTTTCCTCGGCCTCCTCTCCGGGGTTTTGAAGGGGATAGCGTTGCTTGTTCACGTTGTTGTCTTGGTATATCGTGCCCGAGTTGCCGGTACAGCTGAATATTCAGGCTCCCCCCGCTCGCAAAAGTGTCTCACTGCTCAATGTCTAAGTACCGGCCCCATCAATCCCTCCCTGGCTCACAGGAGGTTGTGCAGGAGCAGCAAAATAGGATTTTTTTTCACCCAGGGATAGCTCTTACACAACCGGGCGGTGCTGCACGCCTGTGCAGTACAGTCTCTGATGGCAGGATGAGGCACACACATCTCCGGGCTCCCTAAACCGGACAGGGTTTGGAGCGTCGGGAAGGGGGATGACGAGCAGAGCAGGAATTTCCAGCGCTTCCTCTCTCCCCCCCCCACCCCGTCCTGTTAGTGGGCACTTACTGATGCATCAGGGTAACCCTGAGGTGCAGGGGACAAACATCTTTTCTCTGAGAGGGGGAATTCGTGCAGCGTGGGCTGTGCATGACAGCTTGGCACCTCCTGACTTCCCTTCCCCAGCTTCTCCTCCAGCTCAGGATGCCCCTTCGCTGGGTTGGGGCTGGCAGTTGAGCCACATGTTGCTGCAAAACTGAGACTCTTCAACCCCGTGAATGGTTTCTGGGTGTCATCTGCTGGCGTAGCACGGGGTGACCACGTAAAGGAGCTCAAAGTGCTTACAGAGCTCTGCTCTGGGCCAGGAGATGCAACCTCATGATGCTTCAGCAGCTACTCAGGCTTAAACGTGTCCCAGGGTTGTCCCTTCCAGGTGATTTATCTTCTCTCCAGCAGCCCTAACTGTGAGTTTCTTTGGGGAATCAGAGGTTTGAGCTGAGCCCTTCCCCTCCTGATGCAGTCTTTGTGAAATGACTCAAAGGAGGTTGGTTCCTGGAGGATTCACCACCTGACGGGGGGGGGACTTTCTGGGACAGAGGGACTTGTCACCCCAGCGTGTCCTGCAGGCGTGGGCTGTTTCTGCTTTGCTAATCCCAGTAGAGAAGGGGAAGGCTAGCGCTGGCTGCTTTATTTAATAGTCACACGATATTTTAAGACCGTGTAGGAGAAGAGGGAGCGAGGGATAGCTACAACCATGCCTTTCCGGAGCCCCACCACCTACGTCCAGACCACATCTGGTGATGCCTTGACTTTGCCAGTAAAAGTGGAGAAGCCTTTGCTGCTGAGGGTTACAACCAGACTTTGTGTCAACCTGTTGCATTGCCGCAGAAGGTTTACCTTTGTAAAACACCCAAATCAGCAGCTCTGTGCCCGTCTCCAAGGTTTTGCAAAGATGTCATAAGGGTTTCCTTCGCACCGTGCCCAAGGACTGGTAGGGAAGGGCTGGGGGGTTTCTCGGTTTCCTGACTCCGAGGACTGACCTTTCGGCTCGCGTGGCTGCAGGAGACGTTCAGGGGAATTCAGGTTCGACTGTAAGTATTTTTGCATTTCAGGGGAAAGGGAAGGAGTGAGTCAGGAATGTAAATAACAGGTTGTGGTTAGCGGTCCCTTTGCTGGCTGTGCGGACACGGGCTGGGGCCCGGCGGTCAAAGCTTTATTGTAAGCCACCAGCTCTTCCCCACCTTGGAGAAGAGTTGGGGTTACCTGCGTCTCCAAAGCACATCTCAGGCCCTACCTCCTAAAGCAGAAAAGCACAGCAGTCATATTTCCATCCCGCATTAGGAGCCGCCTTCGATCGAGGCATGCCCTGCTGTCTGTCTGCGGGGCCGTCTGTCTGTGCTTCAGCATCCGAGAGCTTCCCGGCTTCCTTGGAGCATCCTGGCCATTCCACCTGGCAGCTCAAGCGCGTAGCGGAGACTCAGTTTCCTCCACGTCCGCGCTGCGGAGGGTCCCCGCGAGGCACTACTTCATGGCTGAGCTCTCTCACCCCATTTTTGCTCGCTGATGCACGCTAGACACGAGCTCGCTGCCTGACGCGATGCTCCGGTTGGGGTTGGAGCCTGTAGCAATCACTGAGTCATCACCCTCTCTCTTCTTCCCCCTTCACAGCGCTCGAGTTTTTCGTCTGTCTGACTCGGGGCTGTTGTCTGGGATGTTCCCCCTCCCTCCAGACCGTCTGACAGCAGCCAGCGCCAACCCCGTGCTTGTAGAAAAATCACCCCCGTGTGATTTTTGGGCTGGTGTAAAGCGAGACAGGGGAGAGAGCCCGTGCCAAGCGAGCAGAAAAGGAGCCCAGAGCTGTGGGCAGCGGTGCGTAATGTGAGGACACGCCGCCGCTTTGGGGGTTTTTTGGTGACGCATCTCAGCCCGGTTTACCGGGCATGGTGCATCCCGGCGTTCAGGCTTCGGCGTCCAGTGCCGCTCCTGCGGCAGCGGTTGCCTTTGGCCAGTGCCGACCATCCCTATCGCTGCTGGTATCTCGGGAGGAACAAGATTAAGGAAGTTCCCGGTGCCTGTGAGCTGGTGATAGGAGCCGGGAAAAGAAGAGCAGAACGTGACGGATGCGAGCGGGGTTGTGGAGGCTCTGGGCACGGCGGGGTGGCTCCTGTGCTCCGAGGAGCAGGGACAATTTCAGAACTGCCAGAGAAATGTTTTTAGAGGCTGGCGGGTGCTGGCTGGCAGCGAGATTTGGGTGCTAAAACACTTGGGTGCTTTTCAAATGCTTTTAGCAGCCTGCATCCCTCCCCGGAGGGGACCTGCGAGTCAGGGACTCAGGGATTTGTCTGGGCGAGGGGCGATAAGCGGGGTAGGAAACCTTTTGCGGCGGTGGCACAGGGTGCAGGAACTAGATCTTGAGACCAGACATGGCAGAAACCCCAGAGCAAAGCCACCGGCGCGGGGACACCAGCGCCACCTGCGAGGCCGGGAAAGGGGACGGCAAAGAAACATTTGAAGACGTGCGTCACCGCGTGGGAAATAACGTGTGTCTGACGTACGAGGTGAGCGTGCCGGAGGTTATCTCTGTTCCCCTTCTGCCACTTCAAGGTTGGCTTCTCTCGGGCGCCAGGCAGAGCCGCGCCGGGCAGGCTTCGCCGGGGACGGCCATCGGCAAAGCTTGGCTGGTGGGAAAGGCTGCCGGAGGTTTCGTCGGCTGTTTCATCTGGATCCGTGGGACTGGTTGATGTGGATTCCGTCGCTGAGCCGGAGGGAAATGTTTGTCTTCAAACCTGCCCGCTCGCAAGCGGCAGCCCTGGGTTATTTCATGCGTGGGCTGCGGGTACCAAGGTGGCGTGTGGTCTGAGATCACCCCAGATGTTTCCCCGCTCGTATCGTTGAGCTGGCAGCTGTTCTGCAGGGGAATTGAGGCTCGGTGAATAACTGTCAGGAAAGGGTTTTGAAAAAGTGATGCAGCTGATGCCACAAAAATGTAAATTGTCACGATAATGAATTTAAACAGCCTCTTCTAATGCAGACTTGTTGCGTTCCCGCTTCCTTATTGGGGAATGACCCAAACGCATGCTGCGGTTTCCCTTTCTCTTCTGCTGTGCCATCTCGGAAAGAACAGCCATGACATTTTTTTTCCCGCCCTGGTCTCCCCGTTGCTGATGTCTGAGCAAAAAAACCATCCAAACTGTTCTCTCCACGGATCTGAGAAAACCATTAGATTAATTAGGGCTGGAAGAGTGAAAGGTTCCCGCTGTGAAATACAGGATGGGGATGGAGTGGGAAAAGCTGAACCTGTCTGTAATCACAGCCCGTACCTCCCCAGTGAGCCCTAATGTCCATTAAAGCAGAATTACGCTCGGTTTGCAGCCATGGCTTTGCCCCCCGTGGGGACCCCGTCGCCCGCAGCGATGCCTGGTTCTGCTTTCCGGACCTCCGGGCCGCTCAGGAACCGAAGATGTTTCATCTCCTTTATTAACGAAGGCTTGGACACCTCATGCGGGGTGTCGGGGACGGGCTGGCTTCCCGCACAGTCTGCAGGTGGGATTTGGGATGTGGGTGTTGACTCGTAGAGTCCTGCAACGGCCACAGCCCAGATGGGTGCCGGGCAGCTTTTGGGGTGATGCCGTGAAGTTGTCCCTCCCCTGAGCTGGGGTGGTTTGTGGGGTAGAAGCCGAACGTGCCGATATTTGGTCTGTTTGGTTCATGTCCTCCATCCCAAATTGCCCAGGCACCCAACCGCAGCTTAGCCACGACACCCAGAGGTGCTGGAGTTCCCTTGGGGATTAGTGGGGTGGAGAACGAGCCTTTCGTCTGCGGTTAGTGTGGCTAAAGAGAGTCCTTTGGGGTTTGAGAATTACACCTGGGAAAACCGGGTGGGAAGGGGAGAGGGTCGTTCTTTGGGTTACAAACCTGGGGCACCAAGGGGCTGGAGCCCCTCTTCTGCAGGAGGGACACAGACGTCGCAATGGCACTTGTATAAACCAGAAGCTCGTCAGGCTTGCAAAAGAGTATGCCATTAACATAATCCTTTCCCTTTTCCCTCCTGCAAGTCCTGGGTTTTGGCTGTAGGCTGCGGAGATGGTGGGAGCTGTAGGGACTGTCCCGGGGTCGCACAGGAGTCGGTCCTGTCCTAGAGCATCGTTGGAGCTCTGGGTAGCGAGAGAGGAAACTTTAAAAGTAAGCAATAATGAGGATGAATTACTGCCTCGTAAACATTTGATTTCATTTTTTTTTTTTTTTCTCTTTTGGGTCCCCAAGGCTTAATTTGTTCAAATAAAAACTGAATTCCATCTGGAATACTCTGTGAAAACACAGCCTTGCCGAGCAGAGACGGAGCTGGGTTACACCTCTCCCCTACGCTGGCTTCGCTGGGCTGCCTGGGTCGCCAGCGGTTTCTTTTCGGCTGTCGGGGCTCAAAGCTGCTGGTGTAGGTTTGATAACAGCCTCGGTGTTTTGAAATCAGGGCTGGTCGGCTTCAAAGGGAACAGCAGAGGAGCAGGGAAGTTGTGACGATGGTTTGACTTGGACCAAGTATCGATGCTTGGTCCTCTCACTTCACGGTGCCGGCTGACGTACCGCCTTAGGCAAGCCGTATGATCGCCATCTATTCTACATGGCGTTTGATATCTTGCTTATCTCTCTAATTTTCCAACGCCTTCCAGTTGTGTGTTAATTGAGGGATGGCTATCTTGTCAGGTTTTGTTCTTCTGCTCTTTCCTCGGGCAGAAGAACGCCTGTGTGTTCGCTTGGGAGGGAAGAAATGAAGTGAAAAGCTCTGCAGATGGGCATGCACACACACGTTGCTGCGTGTTTGTCAGAAAAGGCGAGATCAGAGATTGAGCGTTGCTTGGAGTGGAGTGGTGAGAACAAATTTGGTGGTGTGTCACCTTGGGTGGTGTGTCACCCCGTGGCTTGGGGTTCCTTCCCAAGAGAGCTTGACCCACCTGGGTGATGGATTTATAGGGACGGGAGCGACCAAAGGCTCCTTTGAAGTTGGAGTGATGTTTTGAGATCCCTGAGCGGAAGGTTGAAGAATGCAAAGTCGTACTTTTTGTAATGGGAAGAGAACAAATGCGTTTCCTTGGGTTGCCCAGGAGTGACTCATAAATGTCATAGCATCAATGGTCTTTGTCTCCGGAAAGTCGCAATACAATCGACCTCGAGGGACAGCTCTTAAATTCTGCTTAATAGAGGGTGCTGGTAGAGAAATAATTCTCCTCTCTTTATCAAGCCTGCAGGACACATTTGCAGAAGCAGACTCCCTTTTGCAGATTTGCAATGGGGTTTTTTTTTCAGTGCCTGGAATTATTCTGCGTTTCGGCGTCACGATGTGCTAAATCTTAATGATGTATTTGGAGAGAAGGCAGCTTCCCACCCCGGTGCTGGAGATTTTAACGGCACAAATGCCACAGGCACAGACTTAAGCCCGCGCAGGCTTTTAAAGAGAAGAGCTGGTGTATCCAGCCCTGCTAGTGCCTCAGTTTCCCTTGGGAGGGCTTTTCCCACGGCAGCCTCGCTCCCTGGGGGGGGTGCGTTTTGCAACGTACGGGCTCCTCTCATGTAGAGGAGAGAGCATCTGCTCCCAGGAGCGCTGCTGTTAGCTTGGCTGCGTGTGAAATAGCATCGCCTGCATCCCGGCTTGGCGGGGAGGGATGCTGGAAGCCTGAAATGGCGTCTGACGGGGACGGCTCTCCAGCCCCCGGGTCTCACCAGCGCGGGCTCGGCCGGTGGGGTCTCGGCGTTGCCGGCGGCTCCTGCCAAAAGCTGGAGAAGAGACAAAGGCGACTGGGTGCTCGCGTTGGCTCTCGACGCGCTGCTGGCGTGTGCTACGAGTGGTGTTGCTTTGTCTGGGTTTGCAAAGCCTGGGAGTAATCAGTGATAATTGCAATTACCTCCTCCCTCCCGTCGGAGTGGAGCCCAACAGGTTATTTCCTGAAAAGCTTTTGTTTGGCTTTCCTGCCCGTGTTCCTGGTAGGAAATCTGCCCTTCCTGGGAAGGGTGACTGGCATTGCTCTGCCTGCGGGGTTTGTCCGTGGTCACCTTGGTCTGGCTCAGCTTTAACTCTTCCCGAGGCTTCGAGGGCCAGCGGGAACCGTGTTTTAAATGCCGCGCCATGCGGTTGAGGGCAAAGAGCTGGGAGAGCGACCGGAGCCTTATTTTGGATGACCAGGTGCTGTCTCTTCACATCACCTTGAGTACCTTCCGCTCCAGAGCAATTCCGTATCTGCAATAAACACCGTGAAGTTTAGCTCTGCACCGTGCAGAAATTAATTCCGATGGTTTTATTGTAGAAACCCCCCAGTTTGAGGCAGACGCTGAGCGCTGACCGCTCCTAGCCCAGCTATTTGTGGTATCCAGTGTGTCTTGCTGCAGCTGAAGCCGTCTGGGAAGAGCGTGGCTGGTGAGCGGGTATGTTTAGCTCCTGGCCCCTTTCCCTGGAGCATAAGCAGTTTTTCTAGACCTTCTTTTATTAGGCCTCCTCAAGATGCTCAAGTCCAGCTGCTGTCACCGTTGTGATGCTTTTGAAGGATGTAAACCTGCATGAGGATGTTGTTGCCCTATAGAAAACTCAGTTTTCCCGGATAAACGAGCCGTGCCGGGAAAATCCCAGCTTTGCAGGCTCGGCTGCATGATGCACCCGTCGAGAGATGGTGGAGAAGAGTCAAAATGAGTCTTGGAGCAACAACAGCAGAAATTTGCAGGACGGTTTGTCCCCGTGCGCCTCCGTACCTGCGTGCCCAGCTCCTGCTGGATGAATGCCGCACGCTGGTGAAGATCCATACAGTCCCGCCTTAGGAAACGCTGTGCGTGGAGCGCGCCTAAAGGCTTTAAACAGGTTTGCTAATCTCAGCCTGTGGTTTGGGAGCGGCCTTGAAACGTGCCCGTTAGAGGAATGTAGTCAGCGGGGATTGGGGTTACCGGAGTACCCGCGAGTCTCCGGAGATTTTTAATAGCCAGCTTGGCACGTAGCACCAAACCCTCAACCGGTTTCTCAAAGCTCCAGAGGAGAAGGTCGGGTTTGGCAGCATCTTGGGGCAGCTCTGGAGCTGGAGAGAGGTGGAGGAGAGCTGTTCTGCTCACAGCTGTGCACAGCTGGATCTGGAAGAGGTTTCTTCAAGAAGTGATGGGACCAAGCCTTGAAGCTTCCCAAGCCATCGCTGCTTGCTCCGGTTGGCTCCGTGTTTCCCTCGCTACTTGAAAAGCTGTAGCTGTTGGGTGACAGTCCAAGGGGCCGTGGGGTTCTCAGTCTTTAATAGCAATTAGGTCTTTCTTCATATCTGCTTGTCTTGCAGAGTGTCCTTGGCTTTTCTTCTGGTTTGAAGGAGAAGCATTATCTAAACATAGGACTGGAAATTGGGAGCTGCTGGGTTCTCACGCCAGCTCTCACGCCATTCTCTTGGGCACTTGGGCAAGTCCATTTAATGTCTTTCGTCTTTCATTTCCTTTTTACAGCTGGGAGAAAATTAATACCAGCTCTGTAAAAGACTCCCAATTGATCTGTTAATTTCTTGTGAGTGCTTCGGAGATAAAATGAGGGCACGTGCTTTTGCTGCATCGGTTCTCCCTGCTCTCAAAAAAAAAAAAAAATAATAATATTCGAGTGTTTCTGCTAAACGCCTCTGTCCGTGGATTGCCGTCACGGTGCGTTGTGGTCACGTATGGGCACCTTCTCCTCCCGGCCACGCGGGCGTCCTGGCGTGAAGTACGTGGCGGGGGGGGGGAAATGATCTTTTTAGGGCTTGCCTGCGAATCGCCAGCCGAATCGGGGGCGAGTGAGTCAGGGAGGCTGCGCCCTGGCACTTCCCTGCCTGTTTTAGGGAGGTTTTCCTGGCCGCGGGTCTCCCCTGGACGTGGCTCTTGCGGTGGGTGCCCCAGGTCAGGGCTAGCTCTGCAGGGAGGTGCTGGCTGGGCTGGAACCCTGGCCAGGCTGGTTCCTAAACCTAAGCCTAACCTAAACCTAAGCCTAAGGCAAGTGAAAGCTCAAGTTGGGGGCGGTGCAGACGGGGAGCAGGATGAGTTCCTTTCCCGCTGATGGACGCCAGTGCCACAATTAAGAGTTTGCTGCAATCTGCTCCACGCAGCACAGCAGAGCCAACTGTTTAGTTTGGGTTGATCTTAATTAATTAGTGTATCTTTTAGAGTTGGAGGGGGGGAGGATTAGGGCAGCATTCGGGCTGTCGTTGGCTCGCCTGGCTGATCAGACCTTCTGGGTCAGGGCAGCAAGGTTTAATTGGGAGGAATCGCTGCCGGCTTTTTGGCACTCGTACGTGAAGTTGCAGGCTCGGCGGCGCGAAGGTTTTGCTGTCTGGTTTGCAGAGCTGCGGGGAACGTCAGGTGTTGTTGGACCACGCGAAGGTCTCAGCGGGCTTCCCTGAGCTGTCCCATGCTGGGTGATTGGGGAGAGGGACACAGCCCCTTCGGATGGGGGGGGAATAGCTGAGCGGGCAAACTGCAAATCAAGGAGCAGCCCCTCGTCCCCAGCTTTGTGCTGGAAGGGCAAGGTCGTGCTGAGCCTGGATTGGACCCCAGGGAAGAGATCTCTCCTTGTTATCGTTGAAGTTCTCTTGGTCTGCGTAAACAGCTTGTTTGTAAGTGTATACAGCGGCTTTCTGCAAGGGGGGTCCGCCCATCCTGGCAGGCTGATATCCAGGGTGCCTGCAGATGATTCACGGCTCTCGTGCGCGCCTGGGATCGTCGCGTCCTCCTCCTGCTTTGCAGCACTGCAGCGTCGCCATCGAGGTCCCACGACAGCCGCGTTTCACTTGGCTGCAGCGCAGCAGCGTCCTCCTCCCCTGCGACCTTCTAGCAGGGCTCTGGGCGGAGAAAACGAGATTTCCCTGGCCGAGGGGAACCTTTTGCTTCTGGAGGGGGTGTCAGGGCCGATGGGGAGCTGGGCTCATCTGCATGCGGCTCGTGACTCCAGCTGCTGCAGGATGCACTTTGGTTGTGTTCCCCGGGCTGCTCATCTTTTTGGGACCTTTCTCCAGCTCCGAATCCAGCCCTACACTAAAGGAACAACCTTGTGGTTTCCTTGGTAGTGCCATCATCATCCGTGGATATTTCTCTGCTGATGTTGCCCGTGGCTGGGAGGGGGGGGTCGCATTGACGGAGCGTGAGGTTTGGCACCCCTGCATCCCTTCGGAGCCAAGCGATGCCTGCCACGGCTGGTACGGCCCTCGGCGGAGCTAGCAGCCCTGGGGGGGGGGTGAGCAGGCGCTCCCAGGGGAAGGCAAGGCCCTGGCACGACTGAGGATTAGAGGCACATTCCTGCACGACGTTGCTGCGGGCACCGAGTTACCAGAAGAGGCTTTGCCCTTGCCCTGCCCTGGCTATTGCTGCCTGCGCGGGTCTCGTGGGCGGCGTGGCTCAGCTCCTCGCCCTCTGCGCTCCCATCCCCACGGTGCCAGCGGCCGGTGCGGGGTGAGGAGGAGCGGTACCCGTTAATGGCTGGTTCGACAGCACGCCGGACCCATTCCCGTTATTGCCGGTCCCCACGGCCGTCGCTTATCCTAGCAGCTAAAATGCATGAAACGGCTCTAAATAACTGCTCTCTGAACGGCTCCAGGCGTGAAAGAGCACAGCCTCGCGCCCCAGCCCAGCTCTGAACCGTCCTCTCTTTGGCCGCTTGACTTTGCAGAGTGCCAGACCAGCGTCGCTCCTGCCGATGCCCTGGCATCCATCCATCCCCCGTGTGCACGGGGCGTGGGGAGGAAGGCTCTGCTTGCAGTTTATTCTCTGCTTATCCTATTCTGGGGCGTGGGCTTTGCTCCCCGAAGGTCCCCAGGGGACAACGAGATCTGGGAAAGGCAAGTGCGTGTCTGCTCCCTCCTGCTGCCTCGGGGGTGCAGGGTGTCTAGACTTGTCTCCCTTCTCATCGGAGGATTTATTCGGGGCCTGCCAGTGGGAACTGGCTACAAACTGCTGCTGCGGGAGGATGGTGCAGCTGGGAAACTGTCAGACATCACAGCTCTGCTGCAAACCCCCCCACCAGCCCCTCGCGGCGATAGAGACGAGGAGAAGCCATCTGCCCTCTGCCTGGGACGAAGGGCTCTTCCCTGATGCTGTGATGCCGCGCTAGCGGCACCGACCACTTTTGCTAACGCGGCTGTACTCGAAGGGCTTGACGAGCCAGTTTGCACCAGTCCTTGCAAGGTTTGCACCAGTCTGCAAGGGTCAGGCCGGCGCAAGTTCTCGGTCGCTGTGGCTGACTCGCTAAGCTGCAGCAAAGCTGTCGCGCGCTGGTACCTGACAATGTCTCCTTTTTGTTCTGTAGCTTTCAGGTTTTGACTCATTCGTGGGCTGGCCCGATGCTATCAACGCTGTTCTTATCTTCTGCAAAGTGGGCAGGGTCCAGGCGGGTCACCTTCTCCTGCACGCTTGCCTCGCCGTAGGCGTTAGGGCTGAATGCACAGGATTGAGCGAGCTGGAGGCTGTACCAGGTGGCTCTCGGTCTCCTATCGCAGGAAAATTTCCATTTGCCCCCGGTTTGTTTGCAATATGGGGGGAAGAGAGGGAAAACAAGGGGCAATTCAGTGGCTGCGAGGTGGGACCCGGCTGTTTGGGCAAGGTCTGTAGGTAAAGGGGACGGTAACGTCACGCCGAGAGAAAATAAAACCGTACTTTCGGCAGCTAGCAACGGGTTTTAATGGCTATTGACTTTGGTGACGTGACTTGTAGGGATGTTGCGTGCAATCCAGCTCAGAACCGAGGGCTGGGAGTTGGCCACGAGCGCAGCCGGGCTGGGCACCTTGTGTTGGGGTGGACAGAGCCTGCGGGGACCTGGCGGTGCCAGCACCGATGGCCTCGGTGGGTCTGAGCTGGCAGAGCTCTGCGGTGCAGCACGGGGCTGCATCTCCCTCCCCGCCTGCATCCCGTGCCCCACTTAAAGCGGACAAAACGGTTGTACTTGATCCCCACGGACCGAACATGTCTGGAGGCTGCAGCGCTGGCTGCTCATGGATTTTAACCCGGGTCCGGAGCATCGGGCTGGTCACCCCCGCGGTGGGGGGGCAGAAGAGGGACCCCCAAAATTAGGGCTGGATGGCTTGCTTTGCCCTTCTCTCCCTGTGCTCGCTTTGCACGCCAAGCCCGTGGTGAGGTTTGGGTGGGTGCCGGCTGTTGTGGCCCCTGTGTGGTATCTGCATTAACGGAGTCACAAAAGCAGTATAAATTAATGACCTTCCTGATTCTCGGCTTTTCTTTGTGGCAAGAAAATAATCAGGTTTGAATGAAACATTTGGGTTGATCTGGTGGACATTGTTTTGCTAAGGAGCTCTTTCTGTACCTGTATCTTAAAAAAAAAAAAAAAGTCAACTTCTAAACACGAAATGTTATTTTTGGGTGAAAAATCCAAGCTTTTCCATCCTGGATATTGAGGCTTCTTTTAAAGGTTGCCCCAAGTAACCCAAATGGCTGAAACCAGCCCGAAGAGAGCTGCAGGAGAGCACTCGGGAGACCCGGCCCTGCGTTAAAACCCTGCTCCGTGGTGAAGCAGAAAAGGGTTTGGCAAAGCCGAGGGGCTGTTTGTTTCCCACCGGTTTGCGGCCGGGCCCCACACGTGCCGTCCCGGCGGAGCGGCTGCTGGAGCGAGCCGCGTCGGCGCTCAGTAGGGCTGAAGGTTGAGGGCAGGTGGTGACGTTGGAGCTTGCGAGACGCAATGGATGTAATTTAAGTATCATGGCTTTACCTCCTCCCTTCGCAGGGTGACACGAGCCGTGGCTTCGCTCTATTTTTAGGTGTAAATCACCAGCTATTTAATTCCTTTCCAGCAAGTTAAATTTTCATCCCCTTCCCTCGAGACTTCCCCATTACATCTGGTAGCCGTGCCGGTGCCAGGCGCATGCAGCTCTCTCTCCGTGCCCTTCCCCTGGCTCCTCGCTCCCCATCTTTGCAGGCAGGTCGATGGATCCGGCTCCATTTTACAAGGGAAAGCTGCACAGCGGGGCTGAGACACACTCCCACGAGACGTCCCACGAGGCTTGTGCTGGAGGCCACCAGCAATCAGCAAAGCCTGGCTGAGCTTTGGGCAAAGCCTGGCTGAGCTTTGGGCAAAGCCTGGCTGAGCTTTGGGCAACTGCAGCAACGACCGATGGTCAGGAGGGGGAAGAGAGGAATCCAGCACCTTTTTTTGAGAGGAAAAGGGGATAAATGGAGAGAAGCTGCGGCTAAAATCTGGCAGCGTGAGATGGGTTTTCCCTCAGGAGCCGGTTGCAAAACGTTCTGTTGCTGCGTCGCCATCCTCGCAGTGCTTTAACCCTGCCTGGGCCACCCCAAAATACAGGATATGAAAGCCGGGTCAGGGTGGTCTCGGTGCCTTGCAGACCCTGGAGCCCAGCCCCAGCCCTCCTCCCTGCCCCAACCTTCCTTCTAAGCAGAGACAAAAGACGGGGATGGTGCTGGGTAGCGGCTTTGCAGATGACTCGTCCCCATGGCTGGTGACGCATTGGTGACTTTGTGGCTCATCCAGCAAAGCGTCCACGTCTCGGGGCTCTCCGTGGTCCCCGTGTCCCGCGGCAGCGTGGGAAGGTGTCCGCACCTTCCCGCATCCCTCGCCGCCGGGTCGCTGGGTTTGCTGATGACACAGGGCCGCTGCGTCTCTGCATGGCCCCCCCGGACCCTGCCAGCCTGGTGTCCTAAAGGGTTAAAGTGGCCTTTGGAGGGGCCCTGGTGCTGCTGAGCCACGTGTGTCCCCTCCAGCCCGTGCTCTCTGCAGTGTCCTTCAGAAGGGCAGCCCTTCTGAGCATGCCTGCTCCCCCTCGCCGCCTCCTCCCCAGCCCCGTGCCTTCTCCTGGGGCTCTTCCAGCACCGCAGCGCGCTCCGCACCCAAGCCGCGCCGTCGCTCCGTCCCACCCTGCAGCCCAAACGAGCACCCATGGGTCCCCGGGGCTGCAGCGAGCATCGCCCAGGGGGCTTCACCGCCCCCTCACCCAGACTAACCCCTCATCTACCTCCGTTCAGGAAAAAATCATCCAGAGGGTGGAAGAGCTGTCTAATCCCCAGCTAATAATTGTGTAATTTCCCTCTC
The DNA here is from genome assembly GCF_028858705.1 of Grus americana. Taxonomy (NCBI): domain Eukaryota; kingdom Metazoa; phylum Chordata; class Aves; order Gruiformes; family Gruidae; genus Grus; species Grus americana. The sequence goes on from NC_072874.1 coordinate 4,036,962, forward strand.
GGGGTTGCTGCCTGCCTGCTGGAGCCTGCAGCCGCTCTAATAAACTTCTGAAGCCTGGGAGGATGGGGTGCTTTTGTAACCGTTCTCATTTCTTGTGCCTCCTCGTAGCTAACAGGCATCTTCCTGGAAGCAGCCTGGCTTTCCCGCAACGCTCCCAGTGCGTGGGCGCTTGGGAAGCCGGGGTGAAGCCGCAGGAGCATCCTGCTTAACCGTGAACGTGCCGAGCCCTCCCAGCCACGTCACGTTCTCCCTTCCCTCCTTCCTCCCCTGTCGTTCACCGGGTTTTCTTCCCTCCTCCCTCGTGGATTTGTTTTTTTTTTTTTCCTCCTGTGAAAGGAGGGGAGGTTAACCTGCAGCTCCAGGAGGATGTGATGGCTGGTGACAATCCCAGCTGCGGGGACTGGCTCGTGGGGACAAGTGCACGGCAGGTCTGGGGACCGGGGGGACTGATGCCTCCAGCATCGGCATTATATATCTATAATATATCTATATAAATATTTTTAAATTTTTATTTTATTTTTTATTTATGGCCTCTGAACATCAGTATTTCTTAGCACCATGGGGATTGCTCTTACGACTCCGACTCCAGCTGAATCCCCGCGGTGGGAGCCGAGGTGGGAGACGTAGGCGTCCCCCAGACCTGACCTGGAGCAGGGAAGCGCGTGAAGGCTTTGCCTCATTTCTTTCATCATAAGTGTTGTTTGAAGTGTTTAAAACGTTATTAAAATGTTCTTTCCGCACTGCATTGAGAGAGGTCTTTAAAATTAGGGCAGCGCTGCCAGAGCTCCGGACTAAGCCTGACCTGGGGTCCCACGCCATACGGAGCTGTATGGCAGCGCCCGAGGTGATGGGGAGGGAGAGAAGCCCTGCACGGGTGGGATGGGGCAACGCCGTCAGGCGGGGAGCGAGGGGACCTTGCAGATGCTGTAGGACATGGCGCCTGTGGTCCTCGGGTCGCTCTGCTGCGGGATCAGGCTGGGCTGAGCACAGGGGGATGCTCCCTGCTCCCTTCAGCGATAGGTTCCCAAACCCACCTTGAGAGCAGCCGGCAGTTTGAGAGCTGCAAATCAGCCTCTTCTGGCCTTGAAAAAAGGGTTTCCAAATTGCTGTGAGCAGCTCGGGGCATGGTGATCACCACAGCGGGAGAAACGTTGCCTCGGGCAAGTGCTGGCCTGGGACCTGGCTCGTTTTTCCAGCAGCGCTCCCCCGGGGCAGGGATGCTGGGTCTGGGTTGGGTGCCCAGCACCCTTCCCTCCGTGTCCCTTCCCTCCGTGTCCCTTCAGGCTCTTTCTGATGAGGCTGAGGATGGATGCGGATCAGATAGGGTGGGTTTTGAGTCATTAGGCGGCGAAGGAGCAGACGTTTCTGGATGGAGCTTATATAATGCACCATGCCCAGCATCCAGCCCATGCGCTGTAACCCAGTTACAGCCGAGGAAGGAAAAAAACCCACACGTAGGTCGGAGCCTCTCCCAAGCTGTTTGGTTGGGAGTAAATATTTACATGGCACCGCATCCGCCAGCAGCCGGGGCCTTGGGAAAAGCAGCCCGGGTCCCCCTTGGCAGGATGGGGATGAACCTTTAGCAGCTGAAACGGGAGCCTTCGTGTTTGCTGGGGCAAGGAGCGGCCCTTGCAAAGTCCGGAGACCGAAGGTGGCTTGCTGTGCTCAGACATCTTCGTTCAGCTTCCGCGGCCTCTGAAATACAAGCCTGCTTTATGCATCAAGGGAGAAAATAATCTGCCTTGCTGCAAAATCCACCAGACGTCGGGGGTTCTCGCTGCTGCCGCGGTTCGTGGAGGAAAATTCCTGCTGTTGCCCCCGGCTGCCTGCGCTTGGGTGGAGATGGCCCCGTGCAAATCAGCTGACACTGAAACGGAGACAACTGGTGTTCAGAAGCTGCAGAGCAAACTCTTTTGCAGCACAGACATCGCCTTGCAACAGCTTTCCTCGCCCAAAATCACTTTAATTTGAAGGACGGTGATTTCCTACTGTCCTTCAAGTGCTTAGGCTGGGCTTAGCTCTGCTGAAGTTGAGCCTGGAAAGGCAGTTCCCAGCTCCTTTCTGCCCTAACCCAAGCAAAAAATCACGACCCACGGTCCCCGCGTTCGCCTCGGCCGGCACACGCAAGCCGGGGGTGTGTGATGTGGACAAGAAACCATTTTAATAGGAACTATTAACTTCTGGATTTCCTTTTCCTTGTTTGCTCAGGCTCTCAGGGTCGATGTTTACTCAACTGTTCTTGCTTTTAATAGTTTCAGCGGTGTTTGATGCCGTTGATAGGGGAACTGCTCCCACGGCGTTTGTTTTCCAAAGGAAGAAACTCGGGTGACTGTGCGTGCCCCGTGCTGGGGATTTGGGGACCACGGGTTGCTCGCAGGGCAATGGGGTCTCGGGGGGACTCCGCTCCTGGTGGGCTTCAGGAAACCCAGCCGAAACCCAGCGGGTGCTTCTCTGTGGGAAAAGCTGCTCCGTGTGCTCACCTGCTCGCTCTCCCGTGCGTCCCTGCTCATCCTCCGGATGCGGATGTGCCGGAAACCGGGTGCCTCGTGTGTGTCCCCCCCCACTCCCGCATCACTTCTTGTTTCTTCAGGGTGTGCAGGCAGCGATGTGCCGGGAGTCTCGTACGCCTGGTGCAGGCACTGCCTCTCCGGTACTGCTCCTCGCTCCTTAGGGAGCCGCTTCCCGCGCAGCCGGTGCGAGTCACGCAGAGCCCTCCTCTCCGATGCCGGCTCCTGCCCTTCTGCTGCGGCAAAAAAGCAGAAGAAAATGCAGCTTAACGGAGGAAAAACGAAGGAACGCTGGGGGTCTTGCTGCCTCCCGGCTCATCCCAGGTTTCACTGGTGGCAGAGGAGGTGTTTGCTGCAGGGAGATGAATCCCAGTTTGCAGCGGAGCCACCACATTTGGGGACAGGCGGGTGGCAGCAGTAGGTACCCGGGCAGGCGAGCGGCACGGCTACCTGCTGTGCAAATTATCTTTTACCAACGCAGCCGGGAACAGGAGCCTGGGGGTTATTAAGACTTCTTATTATTACTATTAAGGCTCTTCTTATGACTTATTCCCCTTCCCGCTGCCCCTGGACGTGCCCATGGCTGAGCATCCTCGTCCCCCGACATCCTCGCTCCCCAGCATCCTGCCGCAGCCTCCCTCTTCCTCCGGGAGAGAAATTGAGGCGCAGAGCTGGGATGGGGCCGGTTCATCCCTGCCTGGCATCGCCCCCGCGACGAGAGCCTTTCTTCCCATTACTCACCCCAACGCGGGATGCCGGCCCGGCGCTTGGAGCAGGATCCCAGCAGGATCCCAGTAACAGATTGGTACCGATGAGCTTTCGAGCGCTCTAAAAATACTGAGCGGGGAAAGCGGGGAGCGAAAAACGGCTGAGATTCGGCGAAATCAAAGGCATAATTAACATGCAGCCCGCGTGAGTGTATTTTTAGGGCCCTACAAAAAGGCTCTAAAACATTGAATTCACATCAGCACGCGAATGTTCCAGTTTAATGGGATCCTGGGGCCTGTGGGGAAGAAGTGAGAGATGCTTAATTGTCAGTGTTTGTGTTTTATTCATGATCGAACGTACTTAGCAAGCAAAAACTGATTTGCTGCGGGCTTCTCGCTGCTTGTGTGGCTTTAAACCTTATTCCAGCCCGGGCTGGCGTATGCTGAGACGGACGATTGCCCCGTGTGCTGGAAGGGCGGGTTGTTCCCGGTGTTTGCGCGAGCTGCGCTAGGAAAAGGGATTATCGCCTCCGCTCCAACGGGGAGCTCCCTGCCAGGGCTGCCTTGGGGTGCTCAGCGCTCGTGTGAGCTCCGGGGAGGATCAGAGATAGAATAAAAAATCCCGTGGGGGTAAATCAGGAACCGCATCTAGCTCAGGAGGTCCCTGCGTGCAGGTGGCCGGATGTTGGGAGAGCACCGGGAGAAAGCTGGGATGCTTCCCGTCTCCTCCCGGCTTCCCCTCGTGCCCAAAGCCGAGGGCCGCGGGGCGGCGTGCTCAGAGATCGGTGCTGCTGCGGTAAAACCGAGGTAGAAACCAGACTCCTTCCCACGTCGTTCCGGCACCCGAGACACACCGGAGCGACCCGGGCTCTGCCGAAACGGCGCGGCCAGACCTGCGTGGAGCCTTGGGTGTGATGAATCCTCCGGCCTCTGCGGTGCCAGGCTCGCCCACGCCAGAGGCAGCGCCTGCAGCTCAGGTAGCAATTTGAGGTCTAATCCTGCCCTCGGAGTCCTGCGCGTGGCCGTGGCCGTGGTCAGTAGCTGACTCACTGCCTGTCCTTAGGGAGCGATTGTGGAAGCGGCTGCTTTTCCCATCGGAGACGGATTTGTGCAGCGCCCTCCCCGCTCGGCTGCGCAGGTGGAGGAGGGATGAGCCGGCACCGCGGCACAGATGTGGTCCCCGCAGGCTTGGCGGGGGGGGGGACGGGGGGGCTCACCGTGGCACAGCACGGCTCCGGATCGTCAGCGGGATGGTGGCTCGTTAGGGAGGAGGGTTTTTTTTTTAATCTGTTGTGAAATGATGTGCAGATGGCACAGTCGCCCGGCCAGAAGGAACTGAGGAACACGGGATGCCGAGGCAGGGTTCCTTATTTTAAACCACTTCCCTTGCCAGGGAACAAATGTGCCTCACTTCAAAATAATAATTATAAAGCCTGGGAGAGGATCCAGGGAACCCAAAATCCTTCTGTGGGTATCAGCGCGTTGGCTGAAGCGCTGCTTTGGTTGGCGGCGTGCTGCCTGCCCGACCCGACAGGCAGCTGCCCGCGTTGCCGAGGCTGGGGGGTGTTTGGTGGATGGACGCCATCCCAGCGGGTCACGGCTGGCTTGGAGACCTGTGTGGGGGGTCGTGCTGTGATTCAAAAAGGGGAAAACGAGTTCCCTCTTACCTTGCACCCCAAGGAATAGCCCTGCGCCGCGAGGATATGTCCTGTCCCTGCTCCATGCCGGCGAGCAGCTCTGCCTGCAACCTCCCAGCTCGCTCCTGAAGCTGCAGGAGGGGGAATAAGGACCCGCTCCAACTGCATCCCCGCTCCAACTGCATCCCCGCTCCAACTGCACCCTCAAACCCACCGAGCACCGGGTCCCCTGCCCGTCCCCTGCACCGGGGACACCCAGGGACAGGCACGGTGCTGGTGGCTCCTGCCAGAGCCTGGCGCGCCGGGTGTAACGGCACTCGGTGGGCAGGCTGCCGTCTGACGGGAGGTAAATGCCAGTGCCTACGTGCGCTCGGGATTAGTAGCTGCGATGGGAAGAGCTGGAGCCAGCGACAGCTTGTGTTGTGAGAACTGCCTGTGCCGCAGACGGCTGTCGCGGGGGTCTGGGGGTCCCCTCAGAGACCCCGGGGTGCCCAGAGGGCGGCTGCTGCCTCTTGAAGTGGGACTCGCTGTTATTTTCTGACCTGAGATCAAGCAATGCCAGGGTACGTGGGGCTGGTGAAGCTGCGCTTTCCACTTTACAGCGTGGGAGCGTGGGGAAGAAGGAGGTTAGAAGGGGAAACTGAGGCACACAAAGAGTAAAGGATCCTGAAGAGCGCAGGGAGGGCTGGGAACTGGTCCCTGACTCCCACAGGGGTGTCCTGCAGAGACCATCCTCCAGTCGCGTAGCCAACGTGTGTCTTGCTCTCTCCTCCTCCTCTCCAGGATTCCACGTCATCCCCTCGGTGTCCAACATCGTTCCCGAGAGCTGCCTGCTCATCGTGGTGGGCCTGCTGGTTGGGGGGCTCATCAAAGGGGTGGGTGAAAAGCCCCCCATCCTCAATTCGGATGTCTTCTTCCTCTTCCTCCTCCCACCCATCATCTTGGATGCTGGCTATTTCCTCCCTTTGCGCCAATTCACCGAGAACCTGGGCACCATCCTCATCTTCGCTGTGGTGGGGACGCTCTGGAACGCCTTCTTCTTGGGTGGCCTCATGTATGCCGTGTGCCAGGTCGGCGGCCCCGGCCTGAACCACATCGGCCTCCTGGCCAATCTGCTCTTCGGCAGCATCATCTCGGCCGTGGACCCGGTGGCCGTGCTGGCCGTCTTTGAGGAGATCCACATCAACGAGCTGCTCCACATCTTGGTCTTCGGGGAGTCCCTTCTGAACGATGCCGTCACGGTCGTAAGTGGATGAGGGGGATCGGCTAAGGGGACGGGGTTCGCTTTGGTGGAGCATTTCGGGGTGGTGGCACCAGGATTGGCAGCTATCGATGGAGCCCTGCGGGCAGAACCGTCGACTGGGCCGTCACAAGCTGCCGGGTGCCTCCTGCCAGCTGAGCTGCGGCAGCTCCGCTTGCTCCTAACCTTTTGCAGGTGCAAAGTTAAATATAGCGGCTTAAAATACTGCAGAGGTGGGTTAAGGTGAAGCGTTTTACTTGGCAGTTTGGGGAGGCCGAGAGCACGTGCCCAGCCAGCTGCCACCTCTCGGTGAAGAGCAGGACCGTGCCCGGCGCCTCAGTCTCCTGGGAATCTGCTCTCCTGGGTGAAATTGCTGCCTGCTGCCGCGTTCCTGCCTGTCCTGGCAGGGAAAGCGAGCAGGAGCACGGAGGGGCTGGCGCTGGGTCAGGCAGCACTGCCCTGTGGCTGCTGCTCCCTCCTGTCTCCTTCCTCGTGCGGTCTTCCTTGCTGCGGCACCGAGGAGGTTGTGAGGACAGGACGCGGCCAGCCGTGGCAAGGGGAGAGCCGTGGGGGCTGCGGCCAGGCTGGCATCGCACCCGGGTCACCCCTCAGCCCCAGTCTTTGAGCAGCACCTTTGCAGGGACCTTCGGGAGGTTCAGGGACCAGGCCACCCACTCTGGGGCCGTGCCGTGCCGTTTCCAGAGGACATCTGTGTCTGGTTGCTGGCTTGGCCATCAGCACATCATCCTCCTCTGCAGAGCCGACCTCTAAATTTATTTCTAACCCACTGCTTTTTTCCTGGCTCTTCTCCCATACCCCAGCTGTCCTCTTCGGAGCCGGCTGCTCGGTGCCCCGCTGACAAGGTTCCCGCTGACGAGGAACGTGCTGTCCCACCACGGGGCTTTTCCCAGGCGCTTCTCCTCCTTTTTAACCAGAGGGGCTGCCTGCAGGGTCTATGTCCCCGCTCCCGTCCCTGGGGAATGCTTCTGCCTTCTGCTGTCACGTCTGTCCCTGCCCGCGTCCCGGGACCTGGCCCTGGCAGACGGCAGCTGGCACCTCACCCTCTCTCTGCTCGCCAGCGCTGCCGTGCCTGCAGGATGCCCCGAAGCCCGTTGCCCATCCTGACACGCCTGCGTCAGCTTCTGCTTTAAAATCTCTCCAGGAAATGGTGTCCGGGGGTGGGAGAAGGCGATGCAGCCCGGGGTGGGCTCCTCCGGTGAGGTTGCCCTCTTGGCTACAAAGCTGTGTTGAGGGTTTGGGCTGTTCTCTGGGCTGAGCGGGGCAGATGTGGCTTTTCTCTCCGTGCGGCTGCTCTCCCGAGGAAGGTCCCCGTGCAGGTCTCCTCCGAGGTGAGGCTGTCTCCTGCCAGCGGGGCAGTTTGAACTCCCCCCTCTCCTTTCTCCCTCCCAGGTCCTCTACCACCTCTTTGAGGAGTTTGCCACCTTCGAGCAGGTGACCATCATCGATATCATCCTCGGCTTCCTCAGCTTCTTTGTGGTATCGCTGGGCGGTGTCTTCGTGGGTGTTATTTACGGGCTGATCGCTGCCTTCACGTCCCGCTTCACCTCCCACATCCGAGTCATCGAGCCCCTCTTCGTCTTCCTCTACAGCTACATGGCGTACCTCTCTGCTGAGCTCTTCCACCTCTCCGGCATCATGGCGTGAGTTGGGCACGGGTGGGATGAGATGCCCTCCTGTCCCCAGGACAGGACACTGTTTGGTCCCAGCATGGCCAGTACGTGCCCAGTGAGGCCAGAGGTGTGTTTGGGCCGGGGTATGCAAGAAGGCGGATGAGGGAAGCGACTCTCTTGAGTTGTCCCACGGATCCCAGGGCGCTGGCAGCCCATTGCTCATTCTCCTGGGCAAGACGACGTGGTGTGCTGCCTGGCTCCCATGCTCACTCCTGCCCTGCCAAGGGGAAGGAGAAACCTGGTGCTGCCTTCTCTGAAGGTCTTGAATAATTGCTGGTGTCTCACAAGCCCTGTCCTGCTTTGGGGTTTGGTATAAGAGCACAAAAAGCCGCTGCGGGACCAGGGGTTGGGGCTGTCCCCGTGTCCCCATGGCTGCTGAGTGCCCCAACCTTGCCCCTAGGCTCATTGCCTCCGGCGTGGTCATGCGGCCCTACGTGGAAGCCAACATCTCCCACAAGTCCCACACCACCATCAAGTATTTCCTTAAGATGTGGAGCAGCGTGAGCGAGACCCTCATCTTCATCTTCCTGGGCGTCTCCACCGTGGCTGGCCACCACTACTGGAACTGGACCTTCGTCATCAGCACTCTCCTCTTCTGCCTCATCGCGAGAGTTTTAGGTGAGGTGTCCATGTGGTGGCAAAGTCCTTGAGGACAGTCCTGAGTGATGGGCAACTCTCAGGACCACGAGGCCCAAGTTTGCCTTGCTGAGGAGACTGGAGTGGACTGGGTGGCACTGGTCCACTGCGGGCATCAGCCTTGCTGGTGGTTGGCTTTGTGGGTAGACGGGGTTGAGGCCAAGTTTGTGCAAGACTCAGGGTTGAAGCTGGTGAGGGGCGTTGGGATGAGCGAGCAGGACAGCACCCACCTGCACCCACGGCCCCGGGGGGGTGACACTGCGCTGGACTGCAGGCTGGGCTGCTGGGGTGGGGGGTCCTTCACCATCTGCTCACATGAGGCCCTGCCCCACTCCCCCAGGCGTCCTGGTCCTCACCTGGTTCATCAACAAGTTCCGAATTGTGAAGCTGACACCGAAGGACCAGTTCATCATCGCCTACGGGGGCCTGCGGGGAGCCATCGCCTTCTCCCTCTGTTACCTCCTGGACTACAGGCATTTCGGCATGAGGGACATGTTCCTCACAGCCATCATCACGGTCATCTTCTTCACAGTTTTCGTGCAGGTTGGTGGCACGCAGGTGGTCACGATGTGGTTTCAGAGGGACAGGGGATTATTCAGTGAGCCACGGGCGTGTGGAGAGTGAGGAGCACGTCCCCAGCCTCCATCCCTGACCCTGTCACTGTCCCCCTTCTCCAAAAGCTACGGAGAGCTGCCAAGTGACGCTGGCAGTGCAGAGCCCCACAGTTCGGCTGGGCTGAACCCGTCCCGCTCCCACCAGCGTGCCTCGGGGAGAGATCTAACCCACCCTCCCCATTCCCTAGGGCATGACCATCCGGCCCTTGGTGGACCTGCTGGCCGTGAAGAAGAAGCAAGAGACAAAGCGCTCCATCAACGAAGAGATCCACACGCAGGTAACCCGCCGCGCCCAGCCGGCCCTTCCCGTGCTTCTCTTCGCCGCCTTAGCCCTCTTCTCTCTCTGCTTCTGCCGCCTCCACCGCTGTAACCAGGCGGTTTCACGGAGCGGGAGCTGCCCCTAAATCGGTGCCCAAGGTAAGGGGGGACGGAGCGAGGGCTCTCCCCCGTCTGTGTCGTCCAGTGCCCGCTCCGACCCAGACCTCCCCTGTACCTGGTAGAGCAGCAGCCCAGTTGCGTAGGACCGTGCTGCCCTCCTGAGGCCCATCCTGGACCCACAGCCCTGATGTTGCACCCCCCGAGTGCCCTCACCCCTGTGTCAGCGTGGGTGTCGGGGTGGGGAGAGGGTGGGGAACAGCCCTATGAGCTGCCCACGCCTTGGACCTTCTCTTCCAGTTCTTGGATCACCTCCTGACGGGGATCGAGGATATCTGTGGTCACTACGGGCATCACCACTGGAAGGACAAGTGAGTGTGGAGGTTTGGTGACTCGGGGACCTGTGGGGGAGATGGGGAAGGGTTCGAATCACCACCCGGCTGGTTTTCCAGCCCGTTGCCAGGGTTTTTCCCTGGGCTGTACCAGCTACACACACACTCCCCTCGATGAGTTACGGCCCTGGGTTGGGTGCGAGTGGGGCCGCAGGGCTGCACCCCTTCACCACGCCACCTACAACGTGCCCATGGCAGCGTGGGAGCTGCCGGTGGCCGGTCCCTGCAGGAGCTCAGGACCATCCGTTGTGGGTACGAGCAGCTGCTGGGTGTTTTGGAGGCTTCCTGGCTTGGGAGGGAGTCGGGGAAGCCTGGTCTGACCTGCGCTGGTGGGAACTGAACCATCTTCTGCTGGGCTGGGCCAGGGATGGGGAGCAGGGAGTGGTGCTGGGGCAGGGGGAGGTCTGATGTGTCGCTGCTCCTCCTTTCCCCATGTTCTCGGGAAGGCTGAATCGCTTCAACAAGAAGTACGTGAAGAAGTGCCTGATTGCGGGGGAGCGGTCCAAGGAGCCCCAGCTCATCGCTTTCTATCACAAGATGGAGATGAAGCAGGCAATCGAGCTGGTGGAGAGCGGGGGCATAGGCAAGATCCCCTCTGCTGTCTCCACCGTCTCCATCCAGTGAGTTCCCCGGCCCTGGCCACCCTGTGCCTCTGATGGGCCGCTGGCGTAGGCTGAGCGCTCCCTGCTCGTGGCCGCAGGGCAAGCAGCCGTTCGGTCCTGCCGTGGCCATCGCAGCGTCACTCTGAATCCTGTCTGTCCGCGCAGGAACATCAACCCCAAGACCCTCCCCGTGGAGCGCATCCTTCCGGCCCTGTCCAAGGACAAGGAGGAGGAGATCCGGAAAATCCTTCGCAACAACCTGCAGAAAACCAGGCAGAGGGTAAGGTGTCCCCTGGCACCGTGCGTGTCCCCTTTGCTTCCCTGGGGGTGGCCAGGACCACTTCCAACCAGAAGCCCTCAGGGCCAGCTGGTCCCTTCGCCCCCGGCGTCCCTGCCCTGCCGCCCCTTGTGTTCCTGGGTTCCCTCCTGGGACGGCGCTGGGATAGCGCTGAGGGGGAGGCTGGCTTGGTCGGCGGCTGAGCTCAGCGTTTAAACCCTCGCTGGGCTGAGGTGGGTACAGATCAGACATCCCACGGTAGCACACGAGGACCGAGCCGGCGTCTCGCCTGGACGTACTCTGCCCACTGGTGACTGTTTCACCCATCTCCAGGGGAAGCGATGCCGTGACCTTCCTTTGCCTTTCGCTGTGGGGTTTTTTTAACCTCTCTCCTTTTCTTGGGGCTTTTTCCCAGTTGCGATCCTACAACCGGCACACGCTTGTGGCCGACCCCTACGAGGAAGCCTGGAACCAGATGCTCCTGCGGAGGCAGAAGGCCCGGCAGCTGGAACAGAAGGTGTCAAGGGGACGCTGGAGCAGGGGATGGGGAGGATGGGGGGGGGCCAGGGGGGCTTCCCAGCCTGGGAAGGACATCGGTGTCCTGCATGGGGAGGTGGCTGAGGTTCAGATGAATGTGGTTGACCCCACGCCTTGGGGGTCCCCCAATCGCCCCAGGGTCCAAGCAAGTCCTTGCAGCGCAGCTGGGAAGACGCACGCGTGTGTCCTCTGCATCCCGCTGCTGCTTCTCGCTCGTCCCGGTGGCCTGGGGTCAATTCCCCACCTCCCCTTCCCCCGTTATCCTGGCCACTCCGATGGAGACGCTCCCTGTGCTCCGATTCCAGATGAACAACTACCTGACGGTGCCGGCTCACAAGCTCGATTCTCCCACCATGTCCCGGGCTCGCATAGGCTCAGGTAGGTGGGACCGAGCTACGGGGGCAGCGCCGCTGCCGGCACCTCGCTGGGCATCGCCGGCACTTTGGTGCTGAGGCACTCGGAGGTTGCGTTGTCCTGCACCCACTCTGCTGCTCTGCAGCGCCGATCGGCCCCATCCTGCTCCCCCGTGTGCGACGCAGCCAAGCCCCGGAGGTTTGTTGTTCTAGGGCCTGAGCTCTGCTGCATGCAGCCCGGGACACGTGGTGGGCTCTGCCTGAGCAGAAGCTCAGCACCCTGCTCACTTCCCAGCATGGTTCCCACCAGGAAATCAGCTTGGCCGGGTCGGTAGATCAGTCCGGAGCTCAGCTCGCTCCATCCACGCAGCCACGTTTCTGGCCGTGTCTCTCCGTGCCCTCGGAGTGCTCAGCCCCAAGACCTGCCCCTGGACTCCTGGCTTCTCCAGCACACATTTGCACTGCCATCTCTGGTTCCTCCTGTGTCCTCTCCTGCTTTGGGGACGGTGTGACGGGGTGTGACGGGGTGTGATGGGGTGTGACGGGGCGTGACGCTGCTGCTGGCGCTTGCCGAGCCGGCGGTTAATCGGCAGAGGGCAGCTTCACCCCTTGCAAATGGCGCAGTCCTGGGAAGCAGGGCTGGGCTGTCTGGAGCAGATCCAGAGATCAAAAAAAAAAAAAAAAAGGAATTAAACAGCAGACTTGGAAATTAGAGAGTGAGCGAGCCCAGGCGTCCCAGCCCCACGCACTGGGATGCATTAGCTGGGGGTCCCTGGGACCCCCCTTCCCTTCCCCAGGTTATCCTGCCCCAGTTTGTTCGCGATACCGCGCGACCGGCCCTGCCTGACCCCTCTCTGCCTCCCCAGACCCGCTGGCCTACGAACCCAAGGCGGACTCGGAGAACCTGCCCATCATCACCATCGACCCAGCCTCTCCGCAGTCTCCGGAGTCTGTGGACCTGATGAACGAGGAGCCCAAGGGCTGCGGCGGCCTCCCGCCCTCGCCCGAGGAGGATGAGGAGGGGCTGGTGATGCGGGTGAAGGAGCCTTCCTCCCCGGGGACTGACGACGTCTTCACCCCGGGGACTGGCGACAGCCCCAGCAACCAGCGGATGCTGCGATGCCTGAGCGACCCGGGGCCCCGGCCGGAGCCGGAGGAGGGGGAACCCTTCATCCCCAAGGGGCAGTAGCAGCTGACGTGCGAAGCCTCACGCACCTCTATACGGTTTCTCTCTCTCTTCATTTGTTCTTCTTTCTTTGCTCTTTTTGGTTTCCTTCTGTCACTACACACCGGGTTCGGGAAGGGGAGACCATCCTGGATGGACTGGGATTGCCAGGACAGCTCTGCCCACCAAGCCCTGGGCTGGCCCCGAGGAGCGGGGAAGGAGCCCCCCGGGATGCACCGGGCTCCTCGGCCGCCGCGGCCCGGGGGTGACAGACGATTTACCGCCCGGCGCTGGGGTTTGCCGGTGCCTCGCAGCCCTGGCGGGGCTCTCCCGGAGGCTGCCCACCCACTCAGGACCTGCGAGCGGCTCCTCGGGGTGGCTGCGGCTGCCGCAGGGTCTACGCTGGCCGGGGAGCTGCGGGCGTCTGAGGAGGCTGCCCCGCGGCACGGCTTCGCCTCTCCCCTGGCTTGTGTTTTACCTGCCCCCTCGCCTCGCGGAGCAGAGAGATGGGAAGACGGGAGCCAGGCCGGTGCACCCACCGCCTCACCCAACACCCTCCCAGGGACCTGGGGCTTGTGCTGCTGCTCCCTGCCTTGGCCGCTTCCCCCGCAGGGCCGGCTGCCGCCCGGGACCCTCTCCTCCGGCCCCGCATTTCACGCCAGGTCTTGTTAAATAAATATCCTAGAGCCATGCCGGGGGGCGGCCGGGTTCCCCCTCGCTTTGAGCGGCCCCGCAAGCTCGGGCCTCTCTGTCCCTCCTGGAACCGCTACCTGTCACCCGTCCCCGCGGGGACACTCCGGCAGCCTCGGCCCCTCGCCCTGCGCCCGCCCGGCAGCGCGGCACCGGCCGCTCCTTAACCAAAGACGGCGTCCGGGCTCTGGGCACGGGGACGGGGCGTGCGAGGGGTTGCGTTTGCTACGGGGAGCGGGGGGGATTATTTTTCTCTCCCTGCAACCGAGAGGAGCTGGGGAAGAGCCTGGGGATGGTTCGCCTAGCGTGGGGACACGTGGTTGGCAGGAGGGGAACGGTCTCCCCCCCCCGAGGGGGACGGCTGGGGGTGTCGGGGGTCCTGAGCTTGGAAGGACCCGTCCTTCCCCCAAGGTTCGGCTGGGAGGGAGCGCTGGGTCTTTAGGTGACTTACAGCCCTCCCCGGGCTCGGGGTGTCCCGCTTCATGCTCGAGCGCGTCACCTCGTCCCCCACGTGCCACCCGGCACCCACCGCGTGCCGCCCTTCGCCACGGGTGCTGCCTCTCCCGTGCCGTGGGGTGCTCATCACCCCCTCCCCAGGGAGCCTGGGCCACTTCCCCCCCCCCTCCCCACGCCGTGCCTTGCCGCGCGTCGTCTCTGCCCCGCTGCTTCAGCGGGCGCCCGTTCCTGCACGCCCACCCACTCCGCATCCCAACTGGGACCCTGGGGGTCCGGCATCCGCACGGCTTCGTCACACCGGGGCGAGAGCCCACGTCGCTGCCTGTGCCTGCCTGCCTGCCCTGCTCTGTCTCCAGGAGGAAAAAAAAGCAATGAAAATTCTCTTGTATAAAAAGAAGAAAAAAAAACACATGTAAAGAGAATCTTGGTTTTTATCATGAATATTCTAATAAATTAATGTTAATTTTTAGTAGGGGTTTTTCCGGCTCTTTGGGTTCTTACCTCCGACCCAGGGTCCCGGCCGTCCCAGCTGAACGAGGTGGCTGTGAGACCTCGTCCCCGTCGCTGTCGGGATGGAGGCTTCGTCCCTCACCTCCCCACCGTGGCTCGGGGAGACGGGGAGCCCCGTCTGGGGAGGGGGGGGATGACATTTTAAGCCATTCCCAACTTTGGTGAAGACGCAGGGCCCGCAGAGCCGGGGCTCCCGCATCCCTCCCTGGGGCTGCGCCGGCGCGTTGGGAGGGGACGGGCTGTTTTTCTCACTGTGCAGGGGGAAGGTTTGGCAAACGGCAGGTCCTTTCCCAGCGGCACCCATCGCTCCGGCGTGGCCTCGAGGTGCCGACTGGGCGCCCCGGCAGCTCTGCCCACCCCGAGCCCAGCGCGTGGTCCCCGGGGAGGAACCTGCCTGTGCCGGGTCCCTGCCTGCACCGCGCCGGGGTTTTGGGGGACTGATTGCTCCATCCCCAGGGGAGGGGGCTTGGGGACGTTTGAGCCTTGTGATTTTTTATTTTTTTTTCCTGGCTTTCCCCAGGAGCCGGGGCTGAAACTGAGCCCTCGGAGAGGAGCCGCTTCCCACCAGCACCCCATGAGCGGAGAGAGGGAAGAGGCTCGAGGCAGCGCCTGGGTGAGGGGCTGCACCCCGACTCAAAAATCCCTCCGGAAAGACCTTCCCAGCCCCAGCAGCGCTTGCACCTTCTCCCCCCGACAGGACCCCCCTCCCAGGGCTGGGGGTGCCCCGGGGCAGCCGGAGCTCCTCACTTTTGGGCAATTGCAATGGGAGCGTGTTTCATTGCTGCAAATTAAAGCTCTGATTCAACGAGGCCGTGACTCACCTCCTCACCATCCGGCAGGCGCATAATGGCTGGCGTTGCTCATGTGCTTAAAATACCTGAAGCCCAGGGTCCCCCGTGGCCTCCGGCTGGGACTCGGCCCAGCTACCGCACCCCCGGGGTCCCTCCCTTACCGAGGGGTCCCTGGGCAGGACGAGGCGACCGGGGACATGGGGCAGGCGATGCCGTGGGGCCCGTGGCGGTGCCGGTTTGGTGGGTGCCATCCTTGAACCCCATGCAGGGTTCGGGGTGCAGGAGGGTTTGGCAGGAAGGGGCAAAGCTGGGTCTGGGAGGAGAGCGGTAGATTTGCCATCCCGTCCCAAAGGGTGGGAGCACCGAGAGAGGCTGGCCACAGCCCAGAAGCCAGGTGATGGTCGCCCATCCCAGCAACGGAGGGGAAAGCAGGAGTGCGCAGCAGCCCCGGGGCTGCCCGAGCATCTCACCCGCCCCACGTGCCAGCGAGCATCACGTGCGGCCGCCCTCTTGATTTCAGTCATACCTTTAATGCGAGAACTCACCAAACCGAGGCATTTCCAGGATATTCTTGTTTCTGTCTCAAAGGGTGAGTAATTTTTGTAATGAGGAAGGACTAATGATCCCTCCAGGGATGGGCTGTCACCGCTGAGCAACCGCCAAAGCACACGCAACGCCGAGGCCGGGGGGGTGGATGGGCCCCAGTTGCGTGCCCACGGCCCCACGGTCCCGCCAGCGATGCCTTTTCCCCGTGTGCACCCCCTCGTGTCCTGTACCCCCCTCCCTCTGCTCCCTCCCGAAGCACCTTGGGGCTGAGGTGGTGGCACCAAGGGCAGGGAGAACAGAGGGACCCTGAGCGGGACGACCCTGTCCCTGCACACGCGTGTGCCGAGGCGGTGATGGCCCTTTCTGTAACCCCCATCCGGGGGGATTAAAGAGCTGCTGTCTCTGCAGCTGCAGGAATCTGCCCTGGCCAGGATGGCTGGGCTGCCCCGTGCCTCAGTTTCCCTCTGCGTGGTCCGGCATGGCCCGAGCAGGGGGAGAGCAAACGGCCCCGCAGCCCCACACCACTGCACGAGCAGCGAGGACCAAGACCCCTCGGGAAGGGCTGTGGAGTCACCTCCGGCGTCACCGGCTCCGGGCTCAGCAGCCCCCCAAAGCGGAGCTCCCGGCTGGCTCCCCAGCTTTCCCAAGAGGAGCATTAGTGGGGCGGCCGGCGGGGCAGTGGGACGGGGTGTGCCAGAGCTGCCACCACCCACAGCCGTGCCCGGGCATCACCTGGGGCCCTAAAAACCAGAGCGAAGGGACCAGCTGTGTTTTCTACCAGGCTCAAATTAGCGGCATTAAGACAGGTCGTCCCCTGCCACGGCTTTAAGAGCACAAGTCACGCCAAGCAAAACAGCACGTGGTGTCACCGGGAAGCCACCGAGCCCAGGACGCGCAGGTCATGCCACGGAGGGACTGGGGGACGGGGACCTCCCCAGCTGGTGACGCCCCGAGCAGCTTCGAGGGGGCGGCTCAGTCCCTGCCCCGCTCTGGGGGCACGTCGGTGCCGCGTCCCCCTCCTCGTGCCCTGGCGGTGCCGTGTCCCCCCTCGCGCTCCCCAGGCAGCATTTTGCAGCAGCCGGGCGAGGTGACAGGTGCCATTCCCCAGCTGTGCGTCACCTGCAGTAATAACACCCTGCGGTCCCTTTCATCTCAGGGCCTCCAAGGTGGCCGTCTCCAGGGCGAGGGCATCCCGGCGTCATCACTTAGCACTAATTCCAGGAGGCAGCTGGGGATCTGGGGGGACCTGGGGGTCCTGACTCGTGACATGGGGACCCTGAGCAGAGAGCAGAGCCGTGACACCCCTCGTGCCAGGCAGTGAACGTGGGTGCTCCCCACACAGCCGTACTGCCTGCAATGCCAAATTTGGCCTTGCCGTGGCCGCCCCGGGCCATGGAGGCAGCCGGTGGCACAGCCCCAGGGACACGGGTGGCCCAGCAGTGAGGGTCTGGGGACAGCGAGCGGCCAGGAGCACGGTGGCACCTCCGAGACAGGCTGTGCGGGAGCAAGCGGGGCCGGACGGTGGATGCGAGCGACTGGGAGGTATCCAGGAACGCTGTTTGCCGAGGGAGGTTTTGGACACGGCCGAGGAGAAGGGCTCCACCTCCTAAACCCACACTGGGCACAGGGACGTGGGCATGTGCGTGGTGACGGCGGCATGCGTGCAAGGACGGTGTGCGCGGGGATGGCAGGCAAATGCGCGGGGACCGTTGGCATCTGCACGGAGGTGGCTGGCGTGTGTGCACGGGGTGTGCACAGAGATGGCCAGCGCGTGCACGGGACAGCGGGTGCATGCACAGGGACAGCCGCCATGGGCAGAGGGACAGCCTGGGACACGGCTGGCATGTGCACGGTGGCAATGCCGTGGGCGGCTGCCGTGGGAGCAGGGCAGGAGGAATGCCCCCGCCCCGACGGGGAGCGTTGCTGCTCCCCTGGGGCGACGCTGGGTGACGTTGGTGGCTCCTGGAGAAGGGCTTGGTCCCTCCTGCTTGCTCAGGGAGTTGGCGCACACCCTGCTTAATGGCGGGTGGGACGGAGCCGGTCCCACGCAGGTCAGGGAGTCCCCGAGGTTTCTCTTCACCTCCAGGTTGGGCTTTCACCCCCCCGTTCCGCTCCCCCAGCTCCTCCAGGCCTTTCCACCCACCTCTCCCACTGAGCAGCCCACAACGGATGCTCAGGGCTGGAAAAGGTCCTCAGCGCCCTGGGGGGCTCTGCTCAGATGGGGGAGCTGCACTGCCGCCCCCCCCCAGCCCCCAATCCTGGCAGCCCCTGCCCCTCTCCACCCCCCCCAGCAGTGGGGTGCCCTGTTCCTCCCCACGCACACGCCAGGGAGGAACACCCCAGCTCCTCCCCAGGTGATTTCCCAGCAGGGCAAAGCCGGCGTCCCCAGGCAGAACCGGGATGCTGCCAACCCCGGATCCATGGGGCGAGTGGGGTCATGGCATCCCCGAGCCCCCTGCCCCCCCCTCACACCCCCAAAGGGACTTTGCAACCCTTGTGCCATCACCCTGGAGGCAGGATCCACCCGAATTTCACCCCAAGAGGGTGATTATTCCATAATTGCCAACAAAACAAACGAATAAAGCCCGGGCTGGCCCTTGCTGAGCTGGAAGGAAATGGCCTTGGTGCCATTCCGAGTCCTGGGTTCGCTGCGGGCGGCTCTTTGGGATAATCGTTTGGTGATGGATGTTAACGAGCGGCTCAGCCAGTCCAGCCGGAGCACGTCAGCTCTTCTTAATGAGCTGATGTTTTCTCCAGAGCCGTCAGCATGCCGGTCCCTCTCAGCCTGGGCATCACCAGTGTGTGTCTCCTAGCTCATCACCAGGCCACCGGCTCGTCCCCCAAGGATCTGCAGCGCATCCTTCATCCCATCGGCTCCACAGCCACATCCTGCCCCATCGCCCAGGGGTGTCACGGCTGGCAGGGTCCCCCAAACAGCCCTGCCCGTGGGGTGCTCAGCACCCAGCCAGCCCAAATCCCCCCGGCCAGACCCCTGGGACAGATCCTGATCCCTAAAGCCATTTGGCCCCTCTCAGCCTCTTGGGAAACTCTTCCTGATCCAGCTCTTTTGCCGACATGATCAAAGGGGTTTTGCAATGGCAGGCAGCTGCCTGATTTTTTATCAAGTTCCTTGCAAAATCACTTTCTGGCAGGGCTCCCTCCTCCCATGCCCCGATTCAGAGCCTCGTGGGGCATAATCAAGAGCAGCGTTGAACCCCGACGGAGATGCCTGATGGAGCCATGCAACGACACCGGCAGGACCCAGAGAGCAAAACGCCGTGGCACAAGGAGTGTCCCCACACGGAGACCCCAGCGGAGGGGACTCCAGCCCCCTGTGGGGACCCCTCGGGCTATTGGTGCATCACAGGGTGGGGAGGACTTCAGGGGGAACCAGAGCTTGGGGACACCCTGTTACCTCCTCTCCCCTCCAACCCCAGCCGTGGGTGCTCCTAGAAACCCCATTTCTCCCCAAACTCAAATCCCCCCATCACTCAGTTACTTTTTCCACAGCCAGCTCCAGCTTCCAGCAGCGGACCCCTGGGATATGGGAGAGGACAACCTGCCGCCATCGAGCCTTGGCTTCGGAGACAGACTCTGCAGCTTGGAAGAGCTTTGCAACAGCTCCACAAAATGCCCCAGATTGGAGGTTTGGGGGTTTTCAGGGGTGTTTTTGCAATAAACCCCTGCAAGGGTATAAAAATAAACCAGTGCTGGCTCATTGCCCAACAGGGCTCGTGGCTTTTAAGGATGGATCCCAGCTCCAAGCAGGAACGGGAGAAATGGGAACGGTGGCTGCAGATGTGGAGCCTGGAGTTGTGCCTGTCTGTCCGTGGGACCGCAGGGCATCGGGCCCTGGCTCGGCGGGGAGGCGCCTCCTGGAAATGTCTGCAGGGTTAAATGCCGCGGAGAAATGAGCTCTTTAAAGTGATGGGAATTGTTGGGATGAAAGAAAATGGGCGGCCAGAGGCCAGGGACACAGCTGACCTGGGGAGGAGGCGGTGGCTCGGCCAGCAGTGGAGCCACACGGTAGGTTTTAGGGGTTGGGATTGATGCCGGGGCTAAGGGTGCCCAGCATCGGTGTCCTGAGCCGGTGGGCTCCATCACCCCAGGGTGTCACCCTGTGGTGTCACCCCATGTCTCCTGGGTGCCAGAGCTCCCTGCAGCCGGTGGGTGCGGTGGGTCTCTGGGGACACTGTTTGGCCAGGGAGAGAGGGCCCTGGGGTGGGGGTCAGGCTGGGGGGCATTGGACTGTGGGGTGCCAGACCATGGGGTATCACTGGGGTATCAGGTGTGGGGCATCAGTGGGGCATCAGATCACTGATTATCAGATCAAGGGTAGCAGACCTTGGGCCATCAGTGGGGCATCACTGGGGTGTGAGGCCATGGGGTATCAATGGGGTACCAGGGCACAGGGCATCAATGGGGCATCACTGGGGTGTGAGGCCATGGGGTATCAGGGGGGTATCAGTGGGGTATTGATGGGGTATCAGTGGGGTATCGATGGGGTAACGATGGGGTATCAATGGGGTACCGATGGGGTATCGATGGGGTACCAGGGCACGGGCCCTCAATGGGCCATCACTGGGGTGTGAGGCCATTGGGTATCAGGGGGGTATCAGTGGGGTACCGATGGGGTACCGATGGGGTATCGATGGGGTATCGATGGGGTATCGATGGGGTACCAGGGCACGGGCCCTCAATGGGCCATCACTTGGGTGTCCCTTTAACCCGCGCCCCGTCCCGACCAATCACCGCCGGGATTCCCGCACGCAGCGGGCCACGCCGGAGGGGCGGGGCTCCACCGATCTGTCCCGCCTCCTCCGCTCTTCGCTCCGCCTCTTTCCCTACCCGCTCCTCTGATTGGCGCTCGGCCCAGCCCCAACCTTCATCCTGAGCCTATGAGAGCGCCGAAAGGGCGGTGCGGCCGGGCAGGGATTGGCGGCGGGGCCGGGCCAATGGGGGCGCGGCCGGGGGCCTATATAAGGAGGCGGCAGGGCGCGGGGCAGCGCAGTGCTCAGCGTAGCCGGTGGCGGGCGGGGGGCGGCGCGGGCCGGTTTGTTGCAGCGTCCCCTCCGGGCACCGACCGCGCCTCCCCGCCTCCGCCCCGCGGGAGCATTCCTCTCAGCAACAGCTTTTTTTTGTTTGTTTGGTTTTTTTGGTTGGTCGGTTTTGTTGGGTTTTTCCCCCCCCCTCCTCCTTTTAAATTTTCCTCCCGTTTCCCCCCCCCATCTAACCCGGCACTTCCGGCTGGTTTCCGGGCCGTTTCCGGGTGACTCGAGCTCTTCTTCCGGTGGCGTTTCTCCTGGCGGGGAGGGCGATGCTGGCGGCGGTGGCGGGGCCCGCTCCGGGCTCCTCGGAGCAGCGCGGTGCCGGAGGCCGCTTCAGCGTCCTGACGTGGGAGCAGGTGCAGCGGCTGGACCAGATCCTGGGCGAGGCCGTGCCCATCCACGGCCGCGGCAACTTCCCCACGCTCTCGGTGCGGCCACGCACCATCGTGCAGGTGAGGCCCGGGGGGGGGGGGGGGGGAGGCCGCGGTGGGCCCCTGGGGTTGGGGTGTGGGGGGAATTGGGGGTGGGGTGTGCGGGTCCCGCTCCGCCGCCTCGTTGGACTCTGCCCCCGCTGCCGTGGGGGTCAGGGAGAAAATAAAACTGCTGAGGCGGCGGTAACCGGCCCGCCGGGCCCTGAGCCAGCCCGGCCCGGCACCCCCTGCCTCCCCCCGCGCTGTCCCGCAGGGCTCCCGGCTCGGGGGGGGGGAGCTGGGGATGCTCGGGGAGGGGGGATAAACCTGAGTGGGGGTGCAGTGGGGAGCCGGCCCCGTCGTGCCAGGGGGGGCTCGGTTGGTCCTGGGGGTCTCGGTGGGGCTGGCGCTGCTGCGTGCCTCGTCTGGTCTGGCAGCAGCAATGTGTCAACCTGGAAACAGCTTCTCTAGAAAAATCAGATGCATTTAAAATTCACATTCCTGATCCTTGGAGCTGCTGCAGCTTGTGCCATGGATCCTGCTTTGCTTCATCCCATCCCGTGTTCTTCCTCCTTTCGGGATGGTTTGGTGCCCTAAGAGCCATGAGGTGCGGGTGGCTGAGGCGGAGGGCCTTTTTGGAGCTCCATGCTGGTGGGCATGTCGGGCTTGTGCGTTGTTGAGAGTCGGTTGTTAATTTAAATGCTGGATCAAATGTCAGCGTGCTCTGATTCTCGTCATGCTGAGTGTATCCTCCAGAGTCTGCCTAAGACTTCATCTTGTTAAAGAGCTCCTGTTAGTTTAACCATAAAGTAACAACCGTGTTTAATATTAAACTAACAATGTAGTTCAAATAAGCTGATGCATATTCATGTTTGGGAGGCAACTTCATTCCTCAGTAATGACTCATCAAATGTAAAATCGGGCATGTTAGCTTCTAATTAAAAAGACTATTCACAAAGCTAAAACCAAACTGGCTTTCACAATAAACTAATCACTAGGATTTTTTTGAAGCCTCGGCTGCTTGAGAAATATTTCTGCTTCGGCTCAGAAAATGGAAAGGTTACATTTGAAAGACGCTCGGCTCTGTGTAAGCCTCAGCCGACTTCAGATTCCTCGAGTTCCTGCTGCATCTGTTGGGGGCAGAAGCGCTGAGTCTTGGCTGCTGAAGCTTTAAACTGAACGACAGCTGAGAGCTACCGTCAGGATGCTGCCCTTGGGTTGTGTGAGGCCAGCGAAGCTCGGCGCTGTTAAAAGCCCGCCGCAGCATCAAATGTTCCACCGGTTATTACTGTTTGGTTCCACAAAACTGAAGCCATTTGGTGTCGGAGCTGCTGAAAAGGATGTTGCCAGTAGCAACTTCAAACACTAAATAACTGAGGGCTGTAATTCTGACCGACCGCGCTGGCAGACCCTGTATTTAGGGCTGACTAATCTGAAACAAGTAACCTAAAAGGCAGTTATTTATTGCGTGCTCTTGTTGTGGGAGGTGGGAAGCGGCAGGTCAGGACGCAGGCAAGGTTTGCTCCCGCCTGGCTGTCAGAGTCAATTATCTGAACCGCATGTAATGTGAGGTGCTGTTTTGGGAAGCAGGTCAGCAGCTGCCTAACCCTCTAAATATCCAACCCTCTGGGGAAAAGGCATACCTGAACCTACTGGTGCGGCTGGGGAGATGTGCTTCAGGTTGAGACTGGTGGGCTGAAGCCCGCTGTCCTCGGGGAAACAGCGAGGCTTTCTGCAGGTTGGAGGTTTTTTGGGTGATTTAGGACAAGACTGACTTAAGCAGTTGGATTTTTTCTCCCTTTTCTGAATACATCTAGTGTGGGCAGACCTGCAAGCCTGAAGCTTGGGTCTGCAATGCTACAGGTCCTGAGCTGTGCCCAGAAAAGGGGTTAAGCAGGTGTTCTTTGGGGTTAGGAAATTAATCTGGAATGAGATCTGGTCCTAGCTCTGGATCTAACACTTTTGTGACCTATATCTTGTCTTGCTCTAAGCCTAATAGCACAAAACTCTTAACTCCACAAGTGGTGCTGGAGCCGTGCCGTGGGCGAGTGACTCCGGTGACTGCTCAGTTGGCAACAACTGCGTACCAGGAACTCCCTTGGATCGACTGCCTGATACTTGTTCTGTGTGGGGCAATAACCCTGTGCCTCTTCTCAGGAGTAAATTCAATTTTCAGATTGTC
Organism: Grus americana; assembly: GCF_028858705.1. Classification (NCBI taxonomy): domain Eukaryota; kingdom Metazoa; phylum Chordata; class Aves; order Gruiformes; family Gruidae; genus Grus; species Grus americana. Next base: position 4,060,328 of record NC_072874.1, read on the forward strand.
TCCCTTTGAGAACAACCATGTTTGTGGCTGGGTTGGATCTGCTGGTGGGGACTTGGGACTTCCGATGGTGAATAGCTCACTGGTTTAACTGTTGCCTGATGTGTGGTGGTCACCGCTCGGTTGGCGAGGAGCCCGGGCACGTTTCTAGCCTGAGCAGCGGTGGCTCATGTCAGGGAGTGACAGGGGAAACACAGGCAGAGAAGCTGCATCATGAGATTTAACAACCTCCAAGTTCAAAAATGTTCAGCGATTTGTACCGAGATACCTTCTGTTTGCAAGGGCACCTTGGAGCAGCGGAAGCTCGCTGGTGTGGTGTCTTGCCATGTCACAGACCACTTGGTGACCGAGCTGTGGATCATGTACTGCTGCCCTTCACCTTTACGTATTGTTTCTTCCAAACAAAACTCATGCAGGGGCAGTCTTAGAGCTGCTGAGACTCACTGGTGTCCCTAGAACTGTCTGCTCAGGGCTGTGTCAACCAAGCAGTGGGTTTGACCCCTCTGATAAGGTTTTGAATGTTAGTGGGGCCTCTCTTGAGCTAGGACAGCCTCGCAGGGCTGAGTAGCCTGGTCAGGCTTGCTCCTAGTGATAGAGCTTGTCCATTTGTATCCCAAGCTTTGGCTCTTTCAAGCTCCAGCCTTGCTTCAAGCACTGGGTGAGCAGGCTGGCTAGCTGGGACTCCCAGGACAGTGGTAATTGCTAGAGAAACATGAAAGCAGGATGAGGGATGGGAAGAGCTTCTGGTGGAAGGCATGAACTTAATCTTCCTGGGATCTTTGAGCTCAGTTAAACTCAAATTACAAGCTGGTGTCCAGATAGTTTATTTTATGGTCTTGGGGTTATTTCAGCCTCCTGCATGTTAAGTAATCAGGCAAGTGATTCAGCTTCGCTCTAAATGAACAAAGCTTTGGAGGTACTGGTGGGTGTGCCAGGACTGAGCAGGCAGCATTCAAATCACTGGAGTAACACCCGTAAGATGAAAGCTGCCTCTTGTGCTTGATAGCGTGCCAAGTTCAGCACGAAGCTCTGACACACTGGAAATTGTTAGGATACACTTACTAGTTAGGACATGAACTTGCATACGCCTGGCTGGGGCTTTTGAGCAGTTCTGGCATCGTGATTTGCCTTTAATGAATCTTGACAGGCAAAGGGGATGGCTAAAAGGAGTGAGCCACCCTGATTAAATCAACGGGGACTGCTGCAGACTGTGCTGCCGCCTTGTATTTAGTGTCCTTTTTGGATCGGCTGGTCTTGGTTTGATGGCTGGAAAGGCTGGCTGCAACCGTGGGGAGGCAAAGGGGGCAGAGGCCACCCCAAAAAATGGGTTCAGATAACCTCTCAGCTTTGGGGGGGGAAGGAAGGGAAGGGCAAACAGCTGTACTGGAAGCAGAAACAGCTGTTTGTGTGCAGTAAGAGCCCTCTAATGCAAGGGAGTAAGTAGAGGAGAGGCCCCCCCAGCTGCTGGCAAGACTCTGGATGCCTTCCAAAGTGACCTATTTCTAATGGATTAGCTTTTTATTTCACTGTCATGCACTGGAGTGACCCATATAAGTGCAGGGAGTGAATCCTGCTGCTGTAACCAGGCTGCTCCAAGAATGCTTTCTTGCTTCTCACTGACTCTCTTTGTATCTCAGGTTGTCCGTAGTCGCCTGGAGAAGAAAGGAATTGCAGTTCATAACGTAAGGTTGAATGGCTCAGCAGCTAGTCACGTTCTACATCAAGACAGTGGTTTGGGTTACAAAGACCTAGATCTCATCTTTGGTGTAGATCTGAAGACCGAAGATGTCTTCCAGCTTGTTAAAGATGTGGTCATGGACTGCCTTCTTGACTTCCTCCCAGAAGGTGTCAACAAAGACAAGATCACCCCCATGACTCTGAAGGAGGCGTACGTGCAGAAGCTTGTGAAGGTATGCAACGAGACCGACCGCTGGAGCCTCATATCACTCTCCAACAACAGCGGCAAGAACGTGGAGCTCAAATTCGTGGACTCTCTCAGACGGCAGTTCGAGTTCAGTGTGGACTCCTTCCAGATCATCCTGGATTCGCTTCTGCTGTTTGGGGAGTGTTCAGAGAACCCCATGGCTGAGAACTTCCACCCCACAGTCACTGGGGAGAGCATGTACGGGGACTTTGAGGAGGCAATGGACCATCTCCGGAACAGGGTCATCGCCACGAGGAACCCGGAGGAGATCAGAGGTGGGGGGCTTCTGAAGTACTGCAACCTCTTGGTGAGGGGGTTTAAGCCCAAATCGGAAGTGGATATGAAGGCACTACAGAGATACATGTGCTCCAGGTTTTTCATAGACTTCTCTGACATCGGCGAGCAGCAGAGGAAGCTGGAGTGCTACCTTCAGAGCCACTTTGTTGGGATGGAGAGCAAAAGATATGACTATTTGATGACCCTCCACAGGGTGGTCAATGAGAGCACAGTCTGCCTTATGGGACACGAAAGGAGGCAGACCCTGAACCTCATTGCCATGCTGGCTGTGAGAGTCCTGGCTGAGCAAAACATCATCCCCACGGTCACAAACGTTACCTGCTACTACCAGCCAGCTCCTTACGTCAGTGAAATCAACTTCAACTACTACGTCACCCACGTGCAGCCCTTCCTGCCTTGCAATCAGTCCTACCCAACGTGGCTTCCCTGTAACTGAGCCAGGACAAACTTCAGGGTCTGTCCTCCAAGGTATTTCCTTGCCTTGGGGAGCAGGGAGGGTGGGGGTGGGTGGGCAAAAAAAAAAAAGACCTTTCTAGAACTGCAACAAAAGGAAACTTCCTGGACTCTCGCTTGAGCGTCTTGTTCCTGGGGTTGTTGGAACGAGGCCTGTCTGCTGTACACTGTGATGGGAAGTGCAGTGTTACGGAAACTAGAGGATTGGGACGTTTACAGGAAGATTGGATGGCTTATTGAATTCTGGAGGCAATGGGGGAGGGTGGGGGTGTGTGAGGGGAGATTGTAGAATTACGCTAAGGTAGAGCTGCACTGCCCTGGAATGGATCTGAATTGTGTTTTAGTGCGGGAGGTGTTATGGGTGTGCAGACTTGTGGTTTCTGAAGATAGAAGCCAGAGTGGCTAATTCCTTTGAAGGACCAAAGAATCCTGTTTAAGTGCCTGTAACAATACAAACACAACTGTACTGTAAACCTTATTTTTTTGCAGGGGCTGACATCCCAAGAGCTTGAGTGGGGATGTCCGAAGAGGAAAATGTTTCTGTTTGGGGGGTGGGTGGGTCATAAGATCATTTCTAGTAACCTCGCCAAAGCAAGACTGGGATTGCAGGTTACATGTCGCTGAGGTTTTTGGCATGGCTTGCTGCCTGTGAAGGACGAGCTGTAGCAAATAGCTGTCTCAAAGTGGAGTTGCATAAACAGGGGTGGGCTTTGAATGACTCTGTAAATGCCTAAAACTGGGGGCACTGGGGTGGGGGGGGAGTGCATGGTGGAAAATGCTGTGCAGAGCTTTATGGAGAAGAGGCAGCAGGGACCTACATAGGAATTTACTCAAGCTCCCAAGTCTGCAGTGCCAAAATGTAAGTGTGTACATAAACGATGAGGCAGAAGATCTGTCCAGGAGCCTGCCCCAGGCTACCGTACCTAATTGTGTATTTTCTAGGGGAATTTGAAATGCTGCTTTTTTTTTTTTGGCATGCAGTGTGGTTTTAATGCACAAAGCCAGAGGCCAGCTGGATTATCTGGGAAGATGAGGCTTGTCCTTTGAAGCACAAACCAACTGGTTCACTAGTCAGTTATCTCCAGCTGTTGCTGTGATGGGGGCTGGAGCCCATGTCCTTCTAGGAGATAGGTAGACCTCTTCCAACCTCTAGCCTGCTATGGCTGGAGATCTTCCCTCGGGCAGGTTCTATCTTCAAAAGCAGCCTATTTCCAGCTACATAATTCCACATGTGAGCCACAGATAGCATTTGAAATTCATTCTCTAGCTAGAAATGGAGCTTGTGGGGAGGTGGGGTTGTGCAAAAGTCAGTTGGCCTTAGGAAAAAGTATGTCTTCTCTAAACAAACCCTCTCGTGTCTTGAGGGTATGGCTCTTAGTCAAAATGTGGCTTTGAAGTTGTTGGGTGTCGAGAGCACAAACAGTCTTTCACTGAGGTGCCTGGATTGCCGTGCCCGTTCTCGTGAAACATCATCTCACTTAACTATGCACGGATGGAGAGGTGGGCGAGCAAGCAGGCACTCCTAGAGATGCTGCTCTGGGAACACCGTGACTTCATGGTGCTCCCTCCGAGGCTGACATACTTGAGTATCTTTAACTTGTTTTTTTTTTTTGTTTTTGTGACAAAACTGTAATAGCTGGGCAGACTGAACACTCTAATAAAGACTAGATCCTTGGAATGTGTATAGCCAGATTGCTACCTTTTTTGGGGTAGGGGCGATGTGGAGTGGGCATAAGGGGTGGGGAGGGAGTGATTTGGGGGCTCTCGTACTTAACATCAACTAACCGATTTGAAACTGGTCCAGCTTCGCTTCCTCTCCAGTCAGAGCTGAAGAAGTGTCGCTAATGATGTAGTTATTACAGGTTTAACTGCCTTCCCGTAGAGCAGCTTTGCCTTCATGGACAAGGCTGGCGTGTAGACTCTGCCCCAGCCCTCCCTGCTGCCCAGAGCCTGATCCCCGTGGTGGGAGCTTGAGATTTTCCCAGCGCAAGGTAAAACTGGTTTAAGGGCTGCTTTTGAGATCCTAAGTATGCCGCCTTCATGGCTTCAAGGGAAGATCTTTTTTTTTTTCTTGCATTTTAAACTTCAGATGAACATAGATGACATGTAGCATGCTTTTTTTTTTTACAGGCTGCTTACCCTCTACCCACAAACACATAGACGCACTAAACTGAGATTCCCTCCTTCCCGTTTAAGATGTCAAAAAGATTCCCTACAGCCAACAGCTCGACAGGGCAACTTACATTGAGATTGCACTTTTGATTTATGGAGTGTGTGTGGTGGGACTCTTGTGAATGGGTTGAATCTGAATTTTTCTAGACCTTGCAGTGATACTGTGCTGCCTCCTGTGAGGGGGCAATTGGAAGATTCCAGTAGCTTGAATGGCACTTGATTTTGTTTTAAATGTGTTTTTTTTTCCTACACCTGTATCACTTGTCATGCGATGGGCTTGACATAGACTCACTAGATTCTTTAGAATCTGTTACAAATAAATACAGTGTATTCAAATTTGTTGGATTTCTTATTTGCTTATCCATCTGGGTAGTGTGGGGATGAGATGGCTGACCCTACTCCCACCAAAGGACCAGGCTCTGAACCTCCTGGTCACCTCGAGAGGAGGGAGCTGAGGTCCTGGGGCTGGACCTGGCCCAATGCTGCTCGTACGGTCCCTCAAACCGAAGCAGCTACGGAGCCTGGGAAGCGCGTAGCTGTTGGCAGGTCGCTTTGGTGGCTGACGGAGGTTTCTATTTATAATGTTGTTCTTTAGTGTTGTGCATCTTCCTTTTTCCTGGTGGCTCCTCAAGTTGCTGGTGGGGGAGGGTGGCTCGATGTGGCAGCCTGCTCGGTTTTGGTGGTGATCTGAGGTCCCTGGGCTCAGGAACAGCACCAGGAGACTCTAGCTGCTGCTGGCTTTCCACGACATCGTTCTTGTCTGCTGATGGTTGTGAACAGCAAAAGGTTGCTTGAGTAATTCACATTTGCTTATTTCGTGTAGCTGACCCACTGGCAAAGTGGTTCCTCTTGGAAAGGGGAGGGTGAGAGGCTCTGAAAAGTTATGTCCCAAAAAAAGCTTGGGCCTGCTGATGTTCAGGCCAGATGGCTGCGCGATGGCTGGAAGCTGGCTGCCTGTAGCTGGGTGCAGCTCCTCCAGCTCTGGCTGCCCTCCAACCTAAGATGAAGTTTCACTTCCCCTTGTCAAGCTACAGGCAGTTCTGGTTCCACTGCAACAATCGAGCTGATGACGTGCCAGTCCCTCCTTGGGACAAACTTGCTGGCTCTGCATCTCCAATTTTTTACAGTCCGGGGCCAAGCTTCCCTCTGACAACAGCTCTGGGTGGTTCTTGCTGGGCTGGCACCACGTAAGACCCGTGTCCCTGTTGCCTGCTCGAGTAGGATCCTGCTTTTGCAGGGCTGATTTCTCTCGCAACCCGTTGGCAGTGAGATGGGATGCTTGCCTCTCGCTGGCACGCAACCCAGCGCTGAGCTCCTGCCTTCCCTGAGCGTCTTTTGTACGGGAGCGGCTCTAAAATATCTGCTTAGTTTGTCAGCTGTCTTCTGGGTGCCAGCGGTGGGTCCTGCCGATGACTGTTGATGTTCTGAATAAGCTGCCTCTGGATTTGTGACCCTGAGCGGAGCAGCAAAAGCCCTGACAGAGTCGGCTTGTCATTGTTGGAGCGGATCAAACGGTACAAAAGGATGTTCGTGGAAAGTACTAGTTGTGATCAGAAAGGAGCTATCAATGTTTACAGCTGAGATTTGGATCCCTCTTTTGTTAATTGTCAAATAAAAAAAAACCCAACCAACCCGTATATTTTCTCACAGCCTGTAGTCTGTCATTATTTTTCTCTTTGAACAGCAGGTGATGGACAAGTCAGGATGTGCCTGAGTATCTGGTGGATGAGGTTTGGACTCGCGATGGGTGTGTTGGTGCGTGCTGGATGCCCGAGTGCTTCTCTCAACCTCAGCTCCACATCTTTGCTCCGAGGAAAGATGTGTGTTGGGGTGGCCGTTCCCTATTTTTAGACCGCCAGTGTTATGCCCACGGCTCTGGGTTACGCTGGCAGTGTCCAGCTCAAATGACTCTATGGTGGGAGCGGAGAAGCCCACGCCGCAGCCCAAGCACGGCAGTGCGCTACCTGCCCTGCAGCACCTCTGCCGAGGGCTGGTGGGTGATCGATGCCTTGAGATGCATCCAAAAAATATTCAGTGTTGTATCAGCTGGATCATTTCCAGGGCTTGCAATGCAGACCTGCCCACAGCAGCTTTTCTCCTGAAAGGACACCTGGCCAAGCCCCACAAATCACTGAAACAGGAGGAATTTGCCTTGAATCTCCAGAATGCAAGAAGCATCTTGCTCCAACCTTCCTGCTTTCAGCTGTCCTTAATCCCTCGGCTCAATGCCGAGGGTGGCACCGGCACGATGCAGGCGGGTAGCTAGACCCAGCGTGGCATTCAAATTGCATTTCTGTCTCTCTAATTAGCCTCTCTCTTGTAGTACGCCAGCGTTTCTACCCGGCTGCCCACCTCGTCGGTAGCCGCTCGGGCAGCGCGGGTGTTAACTCTGCTATTTGAGATCACGCAGAATGAGAGAACAGCCTGTCTGTGCGGCTCCTCTTTCCATTTATAGCTGTGTTTAGGCGATCCAGCACACGGACCCTTGTGCTCTGACGCCTGGTGCCAAGCACGAGACAAATGCTTCATTGATATGTACATACCGGGAGGGCAGTTTGCTCCCGGCGGGGCTGAGCTGCCGGAGGATGGCACAAACTCAGTCCCCTTTGCCGTGGTCCTGAGGCCGGGGAGTAGCTGAGCCTTCGCGGGGTGAAGTGAGAAACGTGCGACTTGTGCTCTGTCGTTGAACCCTCCTATCTTATCTCCTGGCCGCTGGCTGCCGGAGGTTCTGGTTCAGGCTTTGGGATTACAAATAGGATTTCAGCTTACGTTGGAGGTGGAGGAGCATTTAAAAGGCTTTTTTTTTGGGGGGGGGGGTCCTGTGCATGGAGCATTTGCACTGTTCAGCTCCAAATGCAATTTGCTGCGGACCTTTCGGCTGGTGGCAAGGAGCCGCAGTGGGAAGCTCCGTGAATCCCGTGTCAGCCACCTTCCCCCACCTCTGACTTCTCGCATCCAGCCTTGAACGCGAAGCTCGGGCGTTCCCTTCCCTCCGAGCCGTCGCAAGGAGAGATCAGCTTGTGCAGAGCCTCTCCCCTGCTCCACCTGGGACAGCAGTCCCCCAAAAAAACCCCACGTTTGCTTCTGCAAAAGCTAAGGCCGGGTGTCTGCTCTTCCCCACGCCTTCTCTTCCAGCAGCTCCTGCTTTGGTGGAGCGAGCCGCGGCGGCAGCCGTAGCTGGTGAGAGCCGCACGTGTGCCGAACACCCGGCGGCTGCTCCCTTGATCTGGGTGGATCCCTGTGCCCGGCCACCCCTTCCAGCTTGTAGAAACTTGATGGCTCTGACAAATTTGATTGAAATCATCTGCTGGCATCCCAAGTTATTAAGGAGAATGAGTGACAGCCATCACAAAGTCATGTTTTCTTAGCAAAGGAGGGCGGGTGGGGAAGTCACTCTGCAGCCTCGAGCGGTTGCAGAACTGAGCTGTGAGCTGGGCCGGGGATGGGGTGTCCCTGCACCCCCCCACCCCAAACCACTGCGTGCCCCTTCAGCGATGCCGAGGGGAAATAATGGCATTTCTAGGAGAGGAGTCGTAGGTGGGACCGTGGTTCTGGAGACAGGCGTTAGGCTGGAGCGGTGCCAGGGGAGGTGCAGGGCGGTAATGTGTTATCTGCCTCCCCGTGCAAGCGAGAACATGCATTTTCACTCCTAAGAGCTCGCATCGTTTTTCCAGGGTGTTGTAGCTGACTACGGACGGGCTGTTCCCACCTCTCCTTCCTAGCCGGGAGGTTTCTCTTTGGTGACGGATGGGGACATCCCTCTTCGGGGTCCCTCTGTTTGGGGCTGATCGTTGCCCTCTCCTGCCACCACGGCGTATTTACCCTGCTTATCTTGCCGCTATCAAACCCCAGTTTCAGCAAGAGCAGTGTCACCCTGCCTTCAAAGCAAAAGCCACCAAGCAGCGCCTTCCCCGGGGTGTTTGCGTGGCCTACATTTTTGCCTTGTAATCCAAGGAGGGGCTGGATGCACGACACCCCTCCAGCCCTCCTCCCTTTTCCCTGGTAGCCACCGGGCCGGCGTGGCTGGAACAACTGATTACTTTAAGCATCCCTCTACTAATACGCAATTAAAGGTCGTTTGGGCTTGAAATCCCAGTTAAATCCGCATGTCCGCAGCGTGACTCACCTAACTACTGCTCCCCTAATGAATCCTGGATGCATTCCTTAAAGACTGGACATAATGTTAACATGCCACTTACTAACCGCCCTTTTCAAATATCACCAGTGTAACGAGTTAAGCCAGTTTCTTCCCCAGCTCCTCCTCCCCTGCAGCCCTAGACGGTCCCTGCATACTCCGATTGTAAAGGCTGAGCATCCAGGGTGTAATCCCCCTTCGCAGAGGAGTTTTTTCGCCGCCGCAATGGGGCTCGGGAGGAATTGGTCCCTGAAAGGACGATCGGCTGCCTGGAGGTGTTTTAGTCAAGATCATGAGCAGCGCTGCTGTCCTGGGAAGGCTAAAAAAACCCCCAAACACCCCCTGATTGTGGCTGGGGGAAGGCAGGAGGGACGCAGCCCCTCCCTATGGTGACAACCACCAGCAAGGGACTGCGGAGCACGTGTGTCCTCCTCTGCAGCGTCGGGGCTGCTCCTACCCCAAAGCTCGGGGGGCGGGGGGGGGGGGGGGGGGGGTTGTAACGCGCCCTCCCGGAGGCAGCGGCGGCCTTTGAACCCAACCTGCTCATTTGGGGCTGGATGCTGCTATTCTGGCTCGTGCTCGGTGGGTGCTGCCGGGGCTGCCCGTGACGGCACAGAGCGACGTGAGTAAGCGCATCCTCACCGCCATCCCACGTCACGGGTGACCTACCCCTGGGAGGGGCCGGGTACCCTCCACCTCCCATTAATGCCCAGGGAATTGGAGAGGTTGGCATCGTTAATAGCCATAATTGCCCGGTAGTTATTTAGTTGATGATTTGTTTTATCCAGGCAGGCTGCCTTACGTCCAACCTCAACCCCTCCACCCCGAGGCCATCCCGGGCTGGCAGGTGAGCGAGGAGAGACCGCAGGGACAAGCTCTGCTTTCCAGCCGCCTCCCAGCTGGATGAACGTGGTTTATCCGCTGCCAAAACCGAGCCCCATCTCTCAGCCATCCCTCCAGTTTGTTATCTCCAAGCACCTCTTTCTTCGCTCTTGGTGATGGGGAGAATAAAAGAGACATTCAAGGTTTTTTGCAGGGGGATCGGGGGGGGGTCGCAATGGGGAAAAACAAGGTTTCGAATCCGGCTCCACGAGTGCCCCTCTCGCTGCCGCCCCGCTGTCCTGCCCCAGCGATAGGGACAGCGTCTTTTTGGCCGGAGCAAAGGAAATTCCTCCCTTGCAGGGCAGTGACCCCCTGAAAAACTGGGAAGCACCCAGCTCCCGGGGTTCGCTGCTCTTCCCCGCCGGCACAGCCGTCCCCTGGCAGCGCTGGCAGCTCCCCGCAGCCCCAGGTAAGTGTAAAACCCGCCGGCAGCCGGGACGAGCCGGCTCCTGCCTCCGGGAGACGTGATGGCAGATGCTGTCGGCTCAAGCGTGCTGGTGGCCAGGAGCCACCATGATGGGCTGGGCTGGGGGCTCCATGCCCCCCCCAGGGCGGTTGGTGGATTTTAGCTGACGCCAAGGCACCCCGTGGCAGGCGAGGGTGCTGCAGGGTGTTTGGGTGCCGGGGCTTGTGTTTGGAGGCAGGCGGGGAGCTGCTCCGCTCCCCGGTTCACGGCACAGCGAAGGTGCTGGGCTCCTTGGCCGTCGCGTGGGTGGGAGGAAGGCAGGCTCATCCCACAGCCTAAACCTTCGAAAGCCGGGATTACCGGCGTTATCCTATAATTGAGGAAATCCACCCTCTCATTAGCCTCATCGGTGGCTGCTGCCTCGTTCCCTTTCCTCCTTCCTTGTCAGGGGGTGCCCACCGCTCCCCCCATCCCCTAAACTTCAGTCAAGGCACCACAGAGCTTCCCCCAGCCACCGGCTCGTGCCGCCGAGGGCTGCAGGATCAAAGGTGTTGGGTTTTTTTTCTCTCTGCTCTAACTACAGGCCGGCAGCTGCCTACGTTTGCCTCCGGGTTGCTTTGGGGTAAAGCTTAATCGTCCGCACAAGGTTTTCTCCTTGGTGGAGCCATCAGCAGGAGCCTGCTCCTCCTTGCACCTCCTGAAAGGAGCGTGGTTGCCGCTGAGCCTGTCTCTTCGCATGCCGACTCCTGCCCCCTGTGCCGGGACATCCCTCGGCGAGCAGAGAGCGGGCTGTGCTCCGGCAGCGGCTGTCCCAGAGTCTGAGCGCGCCTGTAACGGGACTCGGATCTACGTCCCCTGCGCCGTGGGGACGTGCAAACCTGACCGCGCAGGGCTGCTCCCCGTGGGCCGGCTCCATCACCGCTCCTGTGGAAGAGGAGGATGCTGAAACACCCGAGGAGCATGAAAACCATGAAAACAGTGTGAAAACCCACCGGCAGCCCCCACACCGGCTGCTCGGGTTTGCAACCCGCAACGAACCTGGCAGGCGGGCGGGTGGGTACGGAGGAGAGCTGGGGTGTCTGGGTGCATCAACGGGGGGACGGGAGGGGGTGCAACATAGCCCTGCCGGTGCAGAGCCAGCACCCGGGCTGGGGAGAGCATCGGGCTGGGGGGGGAGCTGGAGAGGGGGTGCCCGAGGAGGGGGTGCACATGGAGGGGGTGTCCTTCCAGCGCAGAGCAGAGCCTGACCCCGCCTGATCTTGGCCAGGCGCCTGGGAGCCGGTCCAGCTCGATAAGCCGTGCGCGGCTGGGCTAGACCGGCTCTCGGGGCCATTTCCAGGCAGGACTTGGCTGCGGGATGAGGCGACACGGGAGACCAGCGCGACGGTTTGCCCCGGCACAACGGGATGCTCACCGGGATCCCCCCGCAACGCGACCGTGCCCGCAGCCAGACTTTCCTGGGGCTTCCGCGCAGGCGTGTCAATGCACCGGCCGGATCCGTTGGGAAGGATGAAAAGGTCTGTTTAGGCAGGAGCGGTTGTGTGAGCATCGGATAATTATTTCAAGCTGAAATACTGCTGGAAAGGGTATTTAGCAGGCGGGAGCACCCAGGGCTGTCCTGAGCCGTGGCTCTGGGTCACGCTGGAGCTCAGGGGGTGTCTGAAACATCGGGGCCAGTTCAGGTGGTTGCACTCCCTGGTGTAAAGGGGTGCCGGGAGGTGCTGTATGGCAGAGCCAAAACACCAGCACGAGATTTTGGGCTTCAGGAAGGGGACATGGAGCCTGGCTGAGCCCGACACACCCTCGGGGCTGTGCACCGACAGCACCCACCAGCACCCCAGGCTCCATCCGGACAGAAGTGCCGCCTGCACCTCGTCCTCCCGCACCCGGGGCTTGCGTTGTCCCGGTGGGAGTTGCCTTTTCAGCCACCCCGGCAGGGCCGGAGGGGCCGGGGGACGCGGCTGCCACCAGCCCACTGTCACAGCCAGGGCAGGACCAGGGCCACCCGTGCGAGCAGGACAGCCTGGAGCAGGGTGCCTGTGGTGGGTGGGGGTGTCGGGGGAACATCACCCTCCCAAACCAGACAGGGCAGCTCTGGGAGTCCCCACGCCGCGTGTTCCACCCAGGGAAGACCTTTTAATTGTCCTCTCGCAGGACATGGGCTGGAAAAAGGAGATGATGAGGCGCTCGGTGCTTTGTGATACCAATCTACCCGACTCCTCCTCTCCAGCCGACGCGGCTGGGGCCGGAGCTGCCGGAGCTGTGCACGGTCAGCGTGTGCCCGTCCCCGATGTGGCACGTGTACCCAGCCGTGATAAGGAGAGCCGAGATAAGGACCCGGCTGTCCCCGCGCCCTGTGCTGCGCTCCAGCCCCAGGCTGGGGGGGTCTAATCCAGCCTTTCACCTCCCAGGAAGGGAGGATGAGCTTTCCAGCTTCGCTGAGCACCCCCCCCGGGTGGACACACGTGTGCTGGGACATGCCAGGACACGCGTGTGGGCTGTGTCCTGCTCTGGGACCACACGAGCCCACCAGCTGCACGTGGTGCAGGGCACAGGGAGGAGATGTGGGTCCCCACCGTCCCCTCACCCCGTGTGTCCATCATGGGATGGCACATCAGCACGGCATGGCCCGGTGCCGGGGCTGCCCGGTGCGAGGCTCATGCTGGGTTACGCGTGATGGAGAGGTCGGATCCTGCCTCGCGCCGTCCCCCGTGGCGGTGACCCTGCTGCCAGCATCGGCTCCGTCCCACGAAGCACGGCGGGATGAGGTGAGCCCTGAAAATCCCTTTCCCATCTCTCTGAGCCCAAGCCCAGCAACGCAGCATCGTCTGCACCACCAGCACAGCACCGAAAAATCCCCAAACCTGGAAAGCCGCAGCGGGGCTGGGTTATTTGCTGTCGGTGGGACTATTTGAATTACTCCCCGGCGACTCTGCAGCTTGGGCAGCCCCAGCCAGAGCAGAATGAGACAGCAGGTAATAAATTCCCCTCGCCATGTCCTGTTCTTCAGGTATTTCAAGATTACAGCAACCTTTGTGTCCTGGCCGCTTTCTCCCAGCGCTGGCTCTGTGCGCAGTATGGGAGATTACAGCCATTTAGCGTTATTTATGTACATAACTTTGGGGTTATCAGAAGAGCCTAGGAGAGGGAGATAGCAACGTTAAAATAGCTTTGGGTTATAATGCAATTATACGGCTAAATTGATGGGTTCCTCAAGCGCGTAAGCCCCAGCGAGTGGGAATATTGTGCTCTTTGCTTCACTCGGGATGGGTCAACCATGCAACCATGCGAAGCCAAGTGAGCCTTTTACCTTTTCTATTGACTTTTGGGGGCATGTTACCACCTGCTTTAACAGGCCAGGGTGGTAGGAGGAAACCAACGTGGCTGTTTCCCCGCCCCGGGATCGGTCCCTGCGCGTCCCGGACTCAGCCAGAGCCATGGGTATGGCAGGCTGAGCGCTGCGGTGCCAGGATGGAGGTTTTCTCCCCAAAACCCTCAGCAGCTCTTCTCCGATGGAAATACAGCTTCATCTTGGCTGAAATTTTGGCAGCAAGGGGGGATTTGGGCTAAAATCCAGACAGAGTGGGTGATATGGGTTTGGAGGGTTGTGGCCCCAGGAGCTCCCGGTACAGCCTGGGTTTAAATTTGGGATGTTTCCAGGCTTTGAGCTGACAAGAAGGTCTGTGGTTCGGCAGCCATGCTTCAAACTTTGATTCTCAGATGTAGGAAGGACTCAAAAAGCTTTCAGAAAGAAGGGGAGCGGGGAAAATACAACCTACAACCGATTTCAGAGGGGTTCGAAAGGACAGGCAGGGCTTTTCGGGGTTCGCACCGCAGCAAGCGGCGTCCCAGCAGCTTTGCCGGCAGCTCTCCGACCAGAAGAAAATGGCAGGGACCCGATCCAAAACCCTCACCGGGAATTTTTCCATCTGCCACGCTGGGCTGTAGATCAAACCTCGGGTGACCTGCGGGGCTGACAAAGGGAGAATGGTTTCTTGGGGTTTGTTTAATGTCCCCGGGGCTGGGAAGGGACGTTCCAGGCCTCCGACCTCCCTTTGTTCCCCGGGTTGGGCATTGTAGCGCGGAGCCCCAGCTGCGGGTGTGCTGCCCCGGGCTTTCTGCTTCGTCCTTGGTCGGCCGGATTAAAGCCGTTGGGTCTTGGTGCTCACAAGGATTTGCGGCGGGTTTTAGCTGTTCTCCAGGGTTTTACAGAGGAACGGATGAGGATGCAATGCCAGCATCTCCCTGGCGTGGGGGGGAGCGGAGGGGAGAGGACCATCCCAAAAAAAAAAAGATGGAGCAGGACCCGGTCTCGGCTCTCACACAGCTTGATGTGTCCTACAGCCCCAGTCCAGCGTGGGCAGGACGTGCCGGCCAGGACAGGGGTTCATAGCACCCAAACGTCTCCATCAGGGCTCCCCCCATGCAGGGGAAGGGATGGGTGCAGGAAGAGGGTGCTGGTGCAACCCATCACTGGTGGGTTTCGGTTTCAAGTCTCCGTCCGTCTGTCCTCCCACTGGCACCAGCGAGAACTGAAAGAGGAATTGCCGCAGACAGGCTGGATGTGCTCCGCTGCGGCAAGTCAGTCTGCGGCCGAGCCCCCCCCCCAGCCTGGCAGACCGCAGCCTTCCGAAGCTCCCACACTTTCATTCCCAGCAAAGCCGGGTTACGATTTCACTGCAACCCCCACGGCTCAACCACAGCATCGTCTCCAGCCTTGCCGAGCCCCTGCCCTCTGCCCCTGCCCGCTGCCCCTGCCTGCAGCCCCTGCCCGCTGCCCCTGCCTGCAGCCAGTTGATAGCCGGCATGTGGGAGCTGGCAGAGGCCACAGCTTTTGCTCGAGGTTGTTGTTTTATTCCTCAGAAAGGATTTATCGGAGCAGCCACTGTTCTCCTCTCGGGGCAATAGCGGGGGAGCAGCACGAGGACGCGGCAGGTTCCTGGGGACAAAGGGACACCTGGGACGGGCCGATGGCTTTGCCTGTCGCGAGGTAAAGGGCAGAAAGCAGGCAGGGAAAAAAACCACGGCTCCACGTGGCTGCGGCCGTGGGAGCCCCGCTGGCATCAGCAAAACTTTCCATGGAAATCAGCAGCACTCGGCGATAACGTTTCACCTCTGGGAAACACCGGAGGTGACACATCTTGTCCCCGTGTCCTCCGGTTGCTGTTCGGTCACCCGAGGGACCACAAGCCACCCGTCGCATTGATGGGATGGGTTACTGGTGTTCCGTGCTGGGAATGGGCTTTTATGGGATGCCAAACAGGCACCACCCCGCAGCCGGGATGCGATGCTGGTCCCAGGGGAGCCACGGTCCCGCAGCCATCCCTGCCACCATGGTGCTGCCAGTCCCGGTCCCTGCGCGTCCCTCTGGTGCATATTTTTCTTGGCAGCCCCCAGGCAGGAATGTTTCCCCGCTGCTGAGCGAAAGTGGAGGCAGGAATTGCTGGAATAGCGACAGGCTGAGTAACAGCGCTAACTTTATTCTCCGAAACAAAGGCCAGTGTCCCAGACGCCGAGGGCTGGTCCGGCTCCCGGCGGCGCGGAGGCCAGGGCTGGGGAGCGCGGGCAGAGCCAGAAACACCGCCGCCGCAGGGGCCCCTGCCCCAAATTCCTGCCCTGAAGCCCCCAGCCGTGCCCCGCTCCCACCACAAGCCCGTCTCCTGCTGCCTGCCAGCCAAAAGTGCATTTCTAGGAGCAAAGGGGGGTTGAAAAATAGCACAAAAGGGCTGGGATTTCCCTCGGAGACATGCAAGTAGCTTCCCAGCCCTTCCCAAGGCTCTTCCCTCTGCAGGTGTGTTCCCAGCCCATCTCCTAGGATTTGGGGGGGGCTCTGAGCCCAGTGCGGACACAGGATGGCCCTGTGCACCCTGCATTGACTCTCCCACACTCCCTGCACCCCAAGGTGCTGCGGGACAGGGTGCTGACCTCCCATCCGTCCCTGCTGCCCCCTTCCCTGGGTGATTTCCCGGCTGTGGAGGTGGCTGAGCAGGGGCTGGAGGAGCAGGGTCCCCTCACCAGAACCCCCGAGCTCCATGGGCTGCGACAGCATCGCCCCACCCGGCTCCGAGGAAGGTCCCGAGTCCCCACAGAGCATCCCCAGAGCACGAGGCCAGCTCCGGGCCGGTTGTTTCCCTTCAATAAGAGCACGGCTTTGCATCGGAGCAGGATCCGTCCTCGGTGCCTGGTGCGAGCAGCCTTCCTGCCAGGGCCGGCTTTGGCTGCAGGGCTCGGGGCAAGGCAGCGCTTTCCAAAGCAAATATTTGCCCAGTGAAACAACACGTGGGAAAGAGCAGGGGCGTTTGCTTCCCCGGCTCCGGGCAGAGGTTCCCGGGGAGCCGGACTCAGTCTGGGGGGGGGGGTTCAGCCGTGCCCTGACCTGTCGCTGTGCTGAGCTGCCCAGGTTTTGAACCTCTTTATGCTCTGTGCATTTGCACAAAGAAGCTTTTAATTTGCAGCCCAGCAAAGGGCCGTCGCTCTCGGCTGGCCCCGTAAAACCCCGCTGGGCACCGGGGCAGGAGGGTTCAGGGAGGATCTGGGCTGTCCCAGTGCCTGGCTCCCCCGGGGCTCTGCCCACTGCCCGTGCCGAAGATGCTCAAAGCTCCTGCGGTGTCCAAGGACCCCAAATCTACCCCAAAAATCCTTCCGTAGTTGAGCAATGTTGCGCGGTGGCAGCACCGAGCTGTCACAGCGGGGCATTGCACGGCAGATGCTGTCTGCTCTTCCTCACCGGTGCCATCAGCCCCAAACCACCCCCGGCCCCTCGCCCCCGTGGTGACAACGCTGTGTTTGAGGGGTTCCCATCTACCATTTAGTTTCTCCAGGGTTCACATCCTGAGGCTTTTCCCTGTGGCTGCAGTACCTTAAAGCATCATTTTCTATCGCTTATATAGTGTGACCATCGTGCAGCCCTCAGACCGCAACTGAAGATGGAGAAATCCCTCCTGCCCCGACACCGCCGGGGCAGCAACACGGGCCCGACGCTGCTCCGTCACGGCAGCCATTTCCCAGGCTCGTACGCTGGGAGCGGCGCTCTCCCCATCCGCCCAGTTTTTCTTGGAAACGTGGGAATCGGGGAACGAGCCCGTGCAAAAGGCGAAGGCTGGTGCACCGGCCCCGACCCGCTGGGGCACCCGGCAGCAGCAGGCACCCTGCGACCACTCGCAGACGGTTCTTCTGCTCGCACCTTGGCAGAGAGTGGCTGACCCCCGAGCATCAAGGGTCAGCACTAATTGGATATTAGGAGCACAGAAAGCCCCAGGGTGAGGCCAGGTTAATGACCTGGCTGCTCCCAGCCAAGACACCAATGCCTGGTGTGAGCTCTTCCTCCTCCTCCTCCTCCTCCTCCTCCTTTCCAGCAGTAATGTAAAGGTGTCAGCCCTGCCCGTGGTCCCTCTGGTTTTTAAATCACTGTGTGCTTTATTGCAACGAGTCCCTTCGCCTGTGCGTGGGGAGCTCCCGGCGTGGCTGGCAGCTGCCTAAAACCTGGGGGGGGAAAACCCACCTCCCCGACACACTGCAGCCCCCCCGTCCCGCTGCAGCCGGGCAGCTTTGAGCCATGTCTTGGGACTGTCCCCATGGATTATGGTATGTCCCAAGAACGTTGACACCGTCGTGTCCTGCTGGGGTGGATGGAGGCTGCTGGGGCCCCACCGGGTGCCCGTGCGAGCCAGGGCTTCCCCAGGGTTTCTCCATAACGGGAGCTGCTCCCGGCCCCTCTTCCCTCCTGCTCCTCTCCATAAGAGGCGAGGCGACGGGGAGAGCCGAGAGGAGCCTGCGCTTGGCTTCCCTCCGTGGATTCCTTTCCTGCCTGTCACAGACTGATATAGTCCCCGGCGTCAGCCCGGCCGCGCGTCAGCAGTGTCGGGGCCAGCGGGCGGGCGTTGGGCTGATGCACCCCAGGGATGTCGCTGGGTCTCGGTGCCGCGTGGTGCCCGGGGGGTCCCGCGCTGGGCGGTGGGCTCGGTGCCCTGCTCGGGGGGTTATTTCCACCAGAAGAGGCTGGGTGTCCTGGTGTGAGCCATCCCACGGCACGGGGATGAGCTCACTGGCGCTGCGGGTCCGCCACACCTGCAGGTGTGGGAGAGGGAAGAGAAAGAAGGGGACATGGCAAAGCCACTCAGCTCCGCCATCGCACATTCACAGGGCTCCGGGAGCTCGGTCCTGCACAGGAGTTGGGCAGCAGGACCAGCACCGTGCGCCCCTGCGCTGGGATCTCTCGAGCCCTAAAACCCACCCCATTTCTAGCTCTGCTAAATGAGCTTGGCTGATTGAATGAATCCACCTTCAAACAACAGAGGGTTGGAAAAAAATCAGGTTTTTTTTCCTTAAATCCCCACCTCCCAAAGTCAGGGCAGCGTGCCAGCCCTGGCTCGGGGATGCTGAGGTCAGGGTGCTACCCGTTTCGCAGACATGCAGCAGCACGGGGGGAAGGTGCCACGCATGGGAACCGGGACGTAAAGCCATCTTGCAGGTGAAAATCCGGAGCTGCCTCTGCTCCCCCACCTCTGGAAAGGGAACCCCAAAACCTCAAACTCATTATTTTTGAGATTTGGGGGTTATGGCACTGAAATTTTAGGAGATCCTCAGGGACACCCTGGCGTGCAGAGCCCAGGGACCTCCGGGTCCTCCCGGGGGAGGCAGAAGGCGAGGTGAGGGGGGGGCTGCAAGCAATAACTGGTGCTTTTGGCAATTAATCTCTGTAAACCCCTTAATGAACCGTGATCAGGTTACAGGTCTCCCGTCACATCGGATTGCTGAGGATTAGCGCGGACAGCCGAGCAAAACATGCAGGGGAGGGCTTGTCTCCCTTAGTGTACGTCCCTGCTGCAGGGTGGGGTGTTGGGTTTTTTATGTGTGTATATATATATATATATAAAAAAAATAAAATATATTAAAAAACATATATGAAGGGTTGCAGGGGGGGATCTGTTTCCACCTCCCTCAGCCCTGCCGTGCACAACACGGGAGAGCGAGCAAGGCAAAACCGCGCGCATGCACCTTGCCCTTTGCTGTACACGTTACGTGCTATTTTGGGGTGCAGTCCTCTCTCCATCACCCTTCCCAGGGCTTGCTGCGGATTTGGCTGCCGTGGGCGTAGGGAAACCCCGGTGCTGTAGAGAAGGGGCTTGCGCAGGTCTCGGGGTGCTCGGGATCAGCTCCTGGGAGGAGTGGGAGGATAACACCTCTCCGTCGCAGACACAGCCCTTGGAGAAGATGCCGGATCCTGCCCAGAAGCGCCGAAGCCGGTAACATAAAGCACCTGTGGGCTTTGGGAAGGAGCCGGCTGCGGCGCAGACGGAGGCGTGTGATCGGATTAGGGCAGCCGGGCTGAAAATAGAGACGCCGTTCTGCGATGGGAGGCTCGCAGAGCGCTTCAGCCAAGCCCGGGACAGAGGGGAGATGCAGAGATATTTGAACCCTGGAAAATCACAGCTTGGACAGTTCAGGCTGTTGCCCAACAGCCTCCTCCAGCTCGGCCTTCCTGGAAGGAGAAAAGCCATGAGAAACCACAGCCCCAAGCCTGCATGTAGCAGGGTTTACCCCATTTTCCTTAAAAAAAGGGTTCAAATGCCTGGAGAAAACCTTTCTCAATACCCAGACATTTGGAAGGGGTGTGGGGAGGGGAATGGGGCTGAATAAGTCACTTTCTGCTGCTCTTCTCCACCCAGGAGCAGAAGGTCTGCGAAGGGGATGCCACAGGGCATCCGTGCCAAGGAGGAGGGGGGGGCACCACAGCTGAGCTTCATCCCAGATCTGCCAAGGAATGGGGTGCATGGGGCAGGACCCCAAAAGAGGGGTTATATCAGCCTCCTCCTGGGGGACCCACCAAGTTCAGATGGACCCCATGGCATGGCTTCGCACCCTGCTCCAAAGCTACCCAACTCTGCAGCACCCCCGACCCATCTCTGGCTGCATTTTGCTGCCAGGGCTGCTCCTGCCTGCGCTGAGCTGGGGACGCCGGGCACTGTCCTGCCCATGCCACACACTGCTGCTCGTCCCCTGGCGCTGAGACAGGGGATTCGCCCAGGACCCCAATCCATGTGGGGCTGCCATGGTCAAAATCACCCAGGACAAGAGCAGGGGAAGACATACGATGTGGCCGTGACCGTACCGGCGTGGGTACGGGGACTCCGCAAGCTGGGCATCGGGAGTAAGCCGGGCAGGAATTAGGCACATTAACTCTCAGGGCAAAACAAACCGATTGCTAAGGTTTAACCAGATCAGTGACTTAAAGAGCTTTAGCGGGGAAGAGAAAACTGGACCAAGACGCGCTTAGCATAGTAAAGTGAGCGCAGGGGCAGGGCAGCCCTGAGACTCCCGGCTCCGGAGACCTGGAAGCCCACCAGAGCCAGGGCAAGACCCTGGATGGGGACATGGGGTCAGGCTGCGCCGGGCTGGGGGTGCTGGGCTGGGGGGGATGGAGTGTGGGGACAAGGGTGCCCACCTTTGTCACCCAAATGGCCCTGGGCAGCATCCTCCACATCCACCAGTCTTCACCCAGGGGATGGGGTGGCTGCAAATCCCACGCTGACCCCCTGTCCCTCGGGCCTGGGGTGGGGGGGCGTGTTGCAGACTGTCAATGGGGGGGAGCGGGCAGGCATGGGGTGACCGAACGGAAAAGAGGGGATTTATCGGCATTTCTCAGCACGTCTGAACCGAGGGTTGAAGCACAAGAGTGCCTGTCCCGGGGGCTGATGGGGGGAAGATGAGAATACCCATGAGCTCAGAAGGAGCCAAAACCATGCCCAGATGTGTTTCCATCCCCGGTGCAGTGACCTCCAGCCCCCCCAAAAGCTGGGGGGGAGCCCAGGCTGGGCTCAGCTGCCCAAAGGGGCAAATCAGGGGCCAGAGGGGCAATTCCCACCCTCAGTGGCTACGGGGGTGAGGCCAGGCTCGACTGGGGGCCCCAGCGTGGGGACACACACACACACACCCCCCCCCGATGCCGGGGCTGGAGGGGGCTCCCCGGTTCCGTCTGCCCGGTGTCCCGCGGCACCGCGGAGCTGCGGCGCTGGGCTGCGGCAGGAGGCTCCTGCAGTGCCCTCTTGCGACGCCGTCCCGGAGAGGCTCCGGGCCTCCTCGGTGGCTTCCCAGTCCCTGGGACCTGGCCTGGGGACCTTCAGGGTGGTAGCCCTGTCCCCCCATCCCCATCGCTCTTGCCCCGTCCCTTTCCGACCCCCTCCATTACTCTCACCCTGTCCCTTTTCCCCTCCTCCATCACTCTCCCACGAGCCCTGTCCCCCCTCCATCACTCCCCCACGAGCCCTGTCCCCCCTCCATCACTCCCCCATCATCCCAGTCCCCCCTCCATCACTCCCCCATCATCCCAGTCCCCCCTCCATCACTCCCCCATCATCCCAGTCCCCCCTCCATCACTCCCCCATCATCCCAGTCCCCCCTCCATCACTCCCCCACCAGCCCTGTCCCCCCTCCATCACTCCCCCATCATCCCAGTCCCCCCTCCATCACTCCCCCACCAGCCCTGTCCCCCCTCCATCACTCCCCCATCATCCCAGTCCCCCCTCCATCACTCCCCCACCAGCCCTGTCCCCCCTCCATCACTCCCCCATCATCCCAGTCCCCCCTCCATCACTCCCCCACCAGCCCTGTCCCCCCCTCCATCACTACCCCACCAGCCCTGTCCCCCCCTCCATCACTCCCCACCAGCCCTGTCCCCCCCTCCATCACTCCCCACCAGCCCTGTCCCCCCTCCATCACTCCCCCATCATCCCTGTCCCCCCCTCCATCACTCTCACACCAGCCTCTCAGAGGCATTTCAGCTCTGGGGAGTTTCTGTCCCTGCCCATGGGTGCCTGTGCCCCTGCCACCCTCCCTGGCACTGGTCTCACGCCAACACACTTCATTGGGACTAGCCCGATGGAATTAACAGCAGAAAGGAGAGAAGCTGGGCTTAGGTATTAACATACCACATTAATTTTATTTTTCCCAGAAAGTCTGTAACAAAATAATCTCATAAAACCAACAAGTGTTGGCGTTATTTATGTAACATTACTGCTGGCAGGAGGGCAGGAAGGCGAGCGGGGTTATGTAAAGCCCTCTGCTCCCGGGGCAGGGGATGCTCCCGAAGGCAGGGGATGCTCCCGAAGGCAGGGGATGCTCCCGAAGGCAGGCAGCGAAGGATCAGGCTTCTGCCCCATGTTTTCCCTCTGACCCTGTGCTGGAGATGCTCTGGGTTTTCTCCCCCCAGACTTGCCCCAAATGGGCCCAGGACCCTCCAGCAGCATTTGGCTGCTGTCCCCATTGTGCTTGAGCAGCCCGGTGACAGTGTCAGCCAGAGCTTTCTGGGGGTGGGCTCCAGTGCTGTACGGGGCACAGGGGGTTCATGGGCCAGGTCACCCACAAAACCAAACCAGGATGGTCCCCAGATGGTGTTGTGGGAGGCTCCTGGCCGGTGGCCGGACCAGAGAGTGAACCTGGATGCACGGGTGCCAGCACAGCCACGTCCGTGGCGTAGGGATGGGACTTGCTGCACCCCGCAGCGCAGCTTCGGGAGGCCCCGGTGGGCTGGGGACCGGTAGTGTCTTGCAGGAGCTGCTGCAGAAGTCACTGGATGAGGATTTACCTGCAGAGATGTTGCCCAAACCCACAGTCCAGGGACTTGTGCGGATGCAGGAGGTGATGGCTGCTCGGGGCTGGAGGCTGCAGTGGCTGCTCCCACGCAGCAGAGGCAATCCCAAATGTCATCCTGGCCATGAGCAGTCACCGTGAAATGGGACTCTGGGGTTACTTTTTATTTTCTTTTTATTCTTTTTCCCAAAACAGGTACAGCGCCTCTCTCCAGCATCAGCCTGGGGAGCTGCAGCTACTCCTCCACTCCCAAAGCTCTCGGATGCGGCCGCAACCACCCTCCCCACCACCCCACGCAGTTTAACTGCACTCACTGCTCTTCCTGCCAAAGGAGGGGGGACATGACATCCACCCCCCTGCCCCCGGAGACAGAGGGGACCCCAACTGCCTTTCCCCATCCTTTGAAATCCCGAGTGTGGCGTTCCCTGGGCACCCGGAGCAGACAGGTATCCTTATTTCAGCTCAACGTGCACCCATTGCAGGGTGGAGCTGTGAGGACACCTGGGATCTCCTCCGTGCCCTTCCACCCAACCTCCCGTCCTCGCTAACTGCATCGGCCTCCCCGTCTGGTGGGAAAATGGGAATAAGCATTTGAATTGTAAGGGATGTCATGTTCCAGCTAAAGATGCTGCAGGAACACAAAGTGTGATGAGACCGTAACTCTACCAAGACCAAAAGGTGGGGAAGAACCGTCGCATCAAAAGATTTTGAATGATTTTTGGTCTTACTGGTTTAATGGAGTTGACTTTTTTTTTTTTTAATGGTCTTTCCCTGCAATTCCTTTAAGCAGGTTCTGCTCTAATCAGGTCAAAAGCTGATTTGCAAATAATCACCAGGGAGGGAAAAATACTGAGGGATTTAAACCCAAGCTGTGCATTTCATACTATTAATTGAAAGCCTGGGAGAGATAACATGTCCCTTCTCCTGGCTGAGACCTGTAAGCTGCTATTAGCAGCAAATTCCCTGCCCGGCTCAGGGAATCACCTCCTGGTTGGGATTACAGCTCTGCACGCATGGGAAAACCTCCAGCAGGCAGCGATTTAGTGAAAGGGCAGAAATTAGGGAGCATCGAGGAGATACGGGGTGTCAGAGAATCTGTGGGCACAGCACAGAGTAGCACAAAACCAAAAAGAATTGTCTGAAAACAGGGATTAATAGGAGAAAGACACATCCCCCTCAGCATATGACCGTGAAGTCACGCTGGCAGCTCAAATATTTCTCTGCCACCCATTTTCTGCACGCATTCATGTGCTTGTTGCACCCGATTTGTGACCTTATACCAATTTTTCAGGACAGACTATGTCCATACGTGTGTGTATATACATGTACATCTGCGGTGCCTGGCAAAGACCCCAGACACCCGCGTTGGCACTCTGCTCCAGGCAGCTCCTAACACATTTTCCACATCCCCGCACACCCAGAGGAGGGAAGAGGTCAATAATCAGAGAAATCCACTCTGGTATTAATTACACACCATTACCGGGGCTTATTTGCTAATCCCCATTCTAATCACCCTCTTGGTTATATTTCAGCCAGCACCTAAGGACACCGCATGTAACGAATAAAATATATCAAACTTTACTTCTGCTCGCGCCCCGCTGCGGAGCACAGGCAGCACGGTGCAGGCAGCACCGTACAGGCAGGAGTCCGGCAGCAGCAGCACCAGCCGGCACAGAGGCGAGAAGCGAGGATTACACAACAGACCTGCTGTCTCACACCAAGGTAATCGCGGCACATTCATGAGTCAGTGAAATCCCCCCCACCCCAGCCCAAATCAAGTGGAATTTTTTAATTAAAAATAAATATGTAAGGGGGTAAAGTGGTTTTTCAGCAGGAGGGAGGGATTCATGCAGCCTCCGGGGAAAGCCACTGCGAAAGCTTGGCGCAGCAAAGCGAGACCCCGTTTTGGTGGCTCGGGCACGGGATATCGTTAGCCCGGGGATGGCGAACGCTGCGGCTGCGCGCGGCGAAGGAGCGGGCTCGCGAAGGGCTTTGCCGGCTGAAGCACTGCAGCTCCCAGTGGGAAGGGCTGATGCTGTCGGGTTCGAGCCCTCCATCCTGAGGCCGGCTCAGGGCTGGTGGGGCAGAGATGGGGACAACGATGCCGGGGCCCCGTGCAAGCCTTCTGCCCGGAGAGGGATGCTTTGTCCTGAGCCCACCTCCGCCTCCATGTGCCTTTTTGCCCCTCCGGAGCCCACAGCGACAGGTTCTGCTGCAGGGTGACATTGAGGGTGCTCAAGGACTCTTGGCGGAAGCACAGGGAGGCTGCAAGTGTCACCTGCCTTGTCAGTCATCAAAGCAGTCCCAAAAATCCAGCTTGGTGGGAGGCAAACAGTGCCGGTGCCATCGCAAGGACCAGTCCTCTTCTGCTCTCTGCCCCCGCAGGGGTGCACAGTCCAGAGCCGAAATCACTGTCCAGGGATGGTGGAAGTGGGGCGACCCTGAGCCCACTTGATCCCCACTGAGGCTTGCACGGGGGCACGGGAAGGCTGCACCCAAGCCCCAGCGTGAGGCACGTTCCCACCAGTGTCCTGCCGGCCCAGGGTCTTGGGGACCCCGGGGGGGGCAGTGGGGCTCAGACAGGGAAGGGGCCCTGCCCCATAGTGGCTACCCTGAACCTGCTGCCTTTGGGGGGGGAGGTGACCCCAGACCAGGCTGGGGGTGCTGATAGCAGGTTCCTCTATAAACACCCCCAGACCTGGCAAGATCCTCCATGGACCCCAGACTCTGCAGGGTCTCCTAACCCCATGGGGGTTCCCAGACCCTGCTGGGCCCCCCAACCTCACTGCACACCCCTGGACCCCTGACCCTGCAGGGTCCCTCAAGCACCCCAAACCCCCAGTGTCCCCCAGGGACACCTCCACCCAGACTCCTCAGGGTACCCCAAGGTCCCCAGACCCTGCTGGGTCCCCTGGAGTGCCCCAATCCCACAGGGTCCCCTAGGGAACCCCAAACACCCCAGACCCCACAGGGTCTCCCCCACCAGACCCCTCAGGCCACCACTGAGGTCCCCAGACCCTGCTGGGTTCCCCTACCCCATAGGGTCCCCCAGACCCTGCAGGGTCTCAATCCATCAGACTCCTCAGTCAACCCCCAAGTTCCCCAGACCCCACTGGGTCCCCCAGACCCCCCCATGCCCTACAAGGATCCCCCTGGGACCCCCAAACCCTCCTGACTCGCTGGGTCCCAGCCCATCAGATTCCTCAGGCCACCTCCAAGGTCCCCAGACCCTGCTGGGTCCCCCCACCCCATAGGAGCCCCCAGACCCCCCCCCCACCCTGCAGAATCCTCCTGGAACCCCCAAACCCACCCGAGCCACTGGGTCCTGGCCCATCAGACTCCCCAGGGCCCCCTCAGGGTCCCCAGATCCTGCTGGGTCCCCCCACGCCATGGGGTCTCCAAGACCCCCCACACCCACCAAGGTCCCCCCAAAACTCCAAAACCCACAGGGCCCCCTGGGAACCCCCAAACCCTCCCTACTCATCGGGTCCCTACCCACCAAGCTCCCCAGGACCCCCTCCTGGACCCCAGACCCCGCTGAGTCCCCCCCATCCCATAGGGTCCCCCAAACCCTGCAGGTTCCCAACCCATCCGACTCCCCAGGATCCCCTCAAGGACCCCAGACCCCACCACCCCCACAGGCTCCCCAAACCCCCCCACCCCACCCCCTCCCATTCCTCAGGCGGGGCTGCGGGGTGCGGCGGGCAGGCGGCGGGCAGCAGCGGCCGGGGCAGCGGTGCCGCGGGGGCGGGCGGGGGCCCAGGGGACGCAGCTGCGGAGGGCGCGGGCGGCGGCCAGGAGAGCGGCGGGACGGGGACGGGGGCGGCGGCGGAGCCCCTTCTGTAACCGCTGGCTCTGCGCCGCCAGCGCCAGCTGGGCCTGGGCCACACCGGCTCCCAGGCGGCCCAGGGCCTCGGCGCGGGCGGCCAGGCGGAGCTCGGCGTGCCGCAGGGCGCAGTGAACCTGCCGGACACGGCCCTCCAGCTCCGCCGCCGCCCGACGGCGACCCTCCGCCGCTACTAGCCGCCGCCTCGCCGCCGCCAGCTCCACCGATCCGGGGCTGCTGCTGCTGCTGTTGTTGCTGCTGTTGTTGTTGCTGCCGGTGCCGCCGGTGGTGGTGGTGGTGGTGCCGGTGTTGGTACCGCCGCGATCGGGGCGCTGCTCGTCGCCCTCAGTCGGACCTGGATCCGCCGCTGCCGCCGCCGCCATGGGAACGGGAACGGGAGCGGGGTAGCGGCACGGCGAGGATATATAGCCCGGGGGCGGCGCCGGCTCTGTGCGGCTCGGCCCCGCCGGGGGCGGCTCCGGCACCGGCACCGGGCGGGGGGGGGACGGACGCGACCCCGGCCCGGTGCGGTACGGCACGGCACGGCACAGCACAGCCCTGGCGAGGGATGCTCGGTATTGTCCGGTACGGCACCGTCACGGATCCGGGCTCGATACTGGCCCCGGGGTCGGTACGGCTCGGTACAGCACCGTCCTCGGGCTCGGTATGGCTCGGTACGGCACGGCACCGGTATTGACACCGGCACGGCCCCGGGCTCGGTATGGCCCGGTATGACACCGGCCCGGTGGCGTTTGTGGTTCGTGGTGCTGGAAAACTGCCCTCCCTTGGGGGGGTGTCGCTGGGAAATGCGGACCTGGGGGGGCAGGTGTCACTGGAAAAGGCTGGGAGGGTTACTGGGGGGTCACTGGGAAGGGCTGGACTGGGAGGGGGTTACTGGGAAGGGCTATTGGAGAGGTTATTGGGAAAGGCTTAGGCTGGGGAGGGTTACTGGGAAAGGCTGGACTGGGGTAGTGGGGAGATTTACTGGTAAGTGTTAGGGGGAAAGGCTGGACTGGGACGGGTTACTGGAATGGCTGGTTTCGTAACTACAGCCCCTGGGAGAAGCAGCTCAAGAAGCTCCTGGTGCTGGTTGGGGGATGCTGGTGCCCCAGCCCACAGCCTGGGGCAGGGAAAGGGCAGGAGGCAGCCCCCATCCCCCCCCCCCGGCACTGTGGCTGGGGTGTCCCAGCCTTGGGGTGCAGGGTGTGTGGCACCAGGACAGCGTGTCCTTGGTTGCGTGACTGTCACGGCAACATCGCTCCAACGTAATTATCATTTAAGACGGTGTTAACAGAGCTGAGAGTGGGCTGAGACGGCACGGGGAGGGGGCTGGCGTGGGAGGGTGCCGCTGCCACCTTGCTCCCCCCAAGGAGCCTGCTTTTTGGGTTTCCTCCTGCCAGGATGCCACGCTCAGCAGCTGCATCTTCACATAGGGGCGTGGGATAAAGCCTGCTTGTGTTTCGCAGCAGAGCAGCAGAGAGGATAAAAGAGTTCACAGAAAACAGGTGCCAAGGTCTCATCTGACCCCCAGACAGGAGAAAAAGCCTAAGCTGGGGTGGTTTTTTTTTAGCTGAAATCTGTTTCAGGCAGAGCCGCGTCCAGGCCTGCGGTGGATGTCACCCCCACCCTACGTGGGCTGGTGGCAGCTTTGCTTTCCTTACCTTAGAGGGAAAAAAAAAACCAAAACCCCACCATCCCTTGTGCTTTGCGTCGCATTCCTGCTCTTGCCAGTGCTGCCACACGTCTGCCAGACACCGGAGCAGCGTCAGAGGCTGCTGCGTCAGTGCTCCCGGCCCCCGCTGCCTGCTCATCCCTTCCCTGCCTGTCCACCGACTCCCACTGCATCACTGTTGCCCGGTGTCGGAGACACAGCCGTGACATTTGCTTAAGCTCTGCAGGCTGCATTTCAGGCTGTAGGAAAGCTGAAGTCCAGGCTGAGCCATCTTCATGTATCCGATGTACATGCTGCTCTAAAATGGGGTTTGGGGATTTGAGGGGTGCTGCTCCATCGTAGGTTCAAGGTCAAAGCTCTGCTCTTGCTCCCTCTGCCTCCGACCCAAAGAAACTGTGGGGACAGGCAGGTATTCTATAAATAGAACATCCTCCTCTGATTTTTTTTGCTCTGCTTTGGTGGAACCTGGACTCCCAAGGGTACCCCCAAAGGGGGAAAGGTCCAGGGTCTGTCTTGCAGTGAGCTTCCCCCATTCCCCCAAAGTGAAACCTCAGAATCGCTGAGGTTAGAGGGACCTCTGGAGGTGCCTGCTCCATCAGTCACCTGCTCATAAAATAATTGCTTTTTTGGGTCACTCCCCAGGTCTGTGCTGCTCATCGCCTTCCCAGCTCCAGTCCCTGGTCCAGGGTGAGAAAAGGAAATGGAAATGGGGAACAGCTGTGCCTGGACATGAGTTTAAGAAGTAAGAAGGGGCCAGATGGGCTGGGGACATTGGCCAGTGAGGCTGAAGGTGTCACTCACACACACACACACACACACACACACACACCCAGCAGCTGTGTGTCCCCAGACTGTCCCAGCCGGCCATAGCACGTCCCAGTAGATGAGCAGACAGAGGCTGGTAAAGACAAATAATAGAAAAATACAAGAAATGCCCCTGCCCCTTAGGATAAGTCACTGCCTGAGTCCCAGAAACCCTCCCGCGCTGCTGCGGGATCTCTGCCTGGGCTGACGAGCTATTAATGATTTAGCAGAGGAGTCTGAAATTAGCAGCACTCAGAATAAACCTCTTTGATGCAAAAGCCCGGTTGAGAGCGTTGTTCTCCCTTCCCCGGCAGCGACCCTCCGCACCTCGCAGCCGTATGCGGAGGCACCAACCGCTGGGATGGGGCACCGTGCTGCATCCCGCAGCCAGCCCGGTGCCGGTCCCCGGTATTTCCCCGGGGATGCTGGCAGCCCGCCGCACTGCCCTGGGGTAGGGCAGCTGGAGAACGTAGCCAAGGGCTGTGCACTGGCCTCTTATCTCCAGCCTCTTTAAAGCCCTGCGTTGGGATGTCCTCCAGAAAACCAAAACCTTATTACAGTCAGTAAATAATTAATGTTAGTGCCATCTCTCCCAGTTTCTCTGTAGGTTTTTTCCCAGGTGTTGCAGTAACCGGGGCGGGGGGGGAGCCAGGCACTGCTCTCTCATCCTGGCCCAGTTTAAGGGAAGGAATCCTGCATCAGGATTTCAGGTTTAAGTCCCAGGACTCCTGGGTCAACCCAGCTCCCTGCCCCACAATGCTGGACCCAACAACGCTGGCAGCAGCGGTTTGGGACCGGAGCCCTGGCACGCGGTGATGGCTCAGCTGGGAGGTGATGGGGCACGGGGAAAACGCCGGAGCCATGGGGCATTAAACAGCGTGGTGCTGGGCTCGGGGGGCCACACCGTGCTGCTCGGCTCTTCCTGGCAGTGCCAGGCTCGATGAGGCAGCGCCGGGAGAGGTTTCGTGGCCGGGATCTGTGCTCAAGGCACCTGGCAGCAAAGGAGACGACGCATTTCCAAGCAGTGCTTTGAGTTATACACAAATGAGAGCTCGGCCAGGGAAATGACACCGGCTGGAATTAAGTACAGCGTTTCTGTGCCAGAGGCTTAAATAAATAAACGCGGTCTTTGTGCCCTTTAGAGAAGGAATGAGCTTCTTGGCATTGGCACCATCCTTTAAATTGATTTCTCTCTCTCCTTTTTCCTCTCGGGAACTGGCTGGTGCATCTGAGCCGAGTGGCTGCCGCTCCAGCTGCACCCTCAGCGCACGGCTGCCGTTCTGCCGGGCTCCTTCCCTGCCTGCCCTGCTGCCCGCTTTCCCTCCTGGTTTCCTTCCTTTCCTCCAAACCTTCAGGGAAGGGTCCAACCCCTCAAGAGTGAATCACCAGCCCTTTGCAGAGAACCACAGAGTCACCGAGCGGCAGCAGACGGGACGGGCTGAGCCCGGCAGCCCTGGTGCCCGGGGAGCGCTGGGCATCCCTGCAGCATGCGTTCCCCCCCGTGTCACCACTGTCCCCAGGGGAAATTGGGCAGAAACAGCTGCTCCCAGCAGGAGAAGGGATGGACGATGGTGTTGCTTTGCAGGGTGCTGAGCAGAGAGGGTGAAATCACCCCCCACAAAGGGTGTAGGTTCCTCCAGGGCTGCGGCCAGGCGGCAGGGCAGGACTGGGTGGCAGGAGGGGTGGCCAAAGGCTTTGGGGGTGTTGAAGCACTTGGGCCAGGTATGGCCTGGCTGGAGGTTCATCGTGGGGTGGATGGGCTCCCAGCTCAGGCGTGAGGCACCCAAAACCACAGGCAGCACCCAGGGAGATGAGCGCCCAGTGCAGGTGACATTCGGTGGCCTGAATCCACAGGGATGGGGATCCTTGGGGACAAGGATCCTGGGAGATGGGGATTGTTTGGGGCAGGGATCCTCAGCGACAGGGAACCTCAGGGACGGGGATCCTTAGGAACGGGGATCCTTGAGGACAGGGATCCTTTGGGGCAGGATCCTCAGGGATGGGGGTTCTTTGGGATGGGATCCTTAGGCATGAGGATCCATTGGGATAGGGATCCTTCAGTGACAG
This sequence comes from Grus americana, assembly GCF_028858705.1. NCBI lineage: Eukaryota > Metazoa > Chordata > Aves > Gruiformes > Gruidae > Grus > Grus americana. The sequence goes on from NC_072874.1 coordinate 4,091,551, forward strand.
GGATCCTTGGGGATGAGGACCCTTGGAGACGGAGACAGTTTGGGACACAGACCCTTGGGGATGAGGATCCTCAGGCAGAGGGATCCGTGGGGACGGGGATCCGTGGGGACGGGGGTCCGTGGGGACGGGGATCCGTGGGGACGGGGATCTGTGGGGACGGGGATCCCGGGGCTGGGCAGCGCGGGCCGGAGCAGCTTCGCCCGCCGCACTCTGCTGTCCCTCGCGGCGGCCCGTCGGGCCGGGTCACGTGGTTCACCTGGCCCAGGTGAGGCGGGGCCGGACGCCGTTCCCTGGCTCGCAGGTAACGCCGGGGCGGGGGGGCCGCGACGCCGCCGTGGGGGGACCCAGGCCCCGGCCTCAGCCCCGGCCTCAGCTCCGGACCCGGCCCGCCGGCAGCGCCCACCGCCGCTCGGTGCTTCCCCTGGCGGGTCCGCCTGTCCCGGGCCTGGGGGCAGCAGCAGGCCGCGACCGGGAGGGAGGGAGGGAGGGAGGGGCGGGCGCTGCCCCCCCTACACCGGGGCTCCCCACGATCCCCCCCGAGACCGGCGTGCCCCGGGCGCTGTCCCGCCGCTAAGACCGGCTTCTCCCTCTCCGTGCGCCCCGGGCCTCCCCCGAGACAGGCGTCCCCAGCCGTGTGTCCCGGCCCCCCACCCAGGGCTGAGGGACAACCCCCCCCCCCCCCGCTCCCCCCGTGCTGCCGCCGTTTCCCCCGCTCTGCCCTCTCCCGCTGCTCTGGGACCTTCCCTGCCCTCGCCCTGGAGGGGCTGGTGGCGGTAGCAGCTCTCCCGGGGGTGTGGGGGGGTCGGGTCTCCCTGGCCCCTGCTGGGGTCGGTTGGGCTTTCGAGGGCTGAAAAGCCAAGGAGGGGCGTAGTGGGAAAGGGGAAAGGCCAGGCCCTGCCAGGCCGGGTCAGCGGCTCTGCTGGAAGCCGGCTGTGCTTTGCCGTCAGCTTCTCTTCTCCTGAAAATTCACCGTCCCAAGGACGCCCGGGGGCCCCGGGTGGGCAGAGGGGCCTCTGCTTGGTGCCCAGGCAGGTCTCCCTCCTTGCAGCGCTTTGTTTGTGAGAAGGAAGGGCCAAATTTTGTTTACCTGCACCGCGGCAGAGTCCTGGTTGTCAGCTGGAACGGGAGGTGTTTTGGGCCAGGGGTATGGGGAAGCGTTTGGTGAGAGGCAGCCCCTTGGCCGGGCTGTTTATACCCCAAGTGGGGAGGGAGAGGATACGGGAGCACAGAGAAGAGTCCGGACCCCTGGTACTCTGGGCCAGGGTCTCTGTTGCTGCCCAGTGCCAGCAGAGCAGTCAGGAGTCTGGGAGCTTTGCAGGGTGGCTTTCAGCTTCTGGCAAGGCTGCTTAGAAAATTTAAAAGCTATTGATGCTTCTGTGTGTTTGGGAGAAGTTGTATCTATGTGTAAATCTTCTATCCTGAATTTAGGTCCTCTGGCCCCTTTTTAAGTTAATGTTTTGACCTCCCTAGCTTTTAACAACAGTGGCAATATGGTTGTTGGCAAACCAATGTGACTTTATTAAGTAGATTCACAATGTAATTTAGCTTTTTTTTAAAAACTTTCAAAGGAAATCCTGTCCTCTGAACAATGAAGATCTTAGACCCCGGCTAACCCTCAGAGGCGCAAACTGTGAATCCATCCTCGCTCTTCTGAAGCAGATGCTGAAGTTCTTTAGAAGGATCTTCTCTATTCACACACGGTGCCTGCTTGAGAACAGAGAAAGCTCCCAACAATCTTGTGAGTACCAGCTCGGATCTGGATTTTAGTCCAAGCTCTTGTTTATGGCTGTGTTAAGCAGCTGGCTGCAGGTTTCAGTTCAGGCCGTTGCTTGTGCCAGAGAAGCTGCAGATTGAGGAGTTGTGTTCTGTACACGTTCCCGGGGAACCCTTCAGACGTGCGATCTTGTGGTCCAGAACCGCTGTGATGGGAAGGGGGCGAGCTCGGTGTTCAGGGCCGGAGGGGTCTCTGTCACAGCCAGGGGGTTTGTGCGATGTCAGGCAAGAGGTTTAATCTCTGTGCCTGCAAGTCTTTCTCTGTAGAGCTGAGATAACGCTCTTCCCTGTGTCAAAGATGCTCTGAAACTTCTGAATATTATATATTGTTATGTAAATTATTATTACTGTGCAATGCATACAGTAGAGCTCTTAATGAGGCCTCAGTATGAAGAGAAACATCCCAGTAAGCAGCTCTGTGCTTAGATCAGCTCAAATGTTTTCAGTTTGTTTTTCAATTTTTAACTGCATTACAAAAATGGTGAAGCTGAGGGGAAAAAAAACCAAAACAACCTCGTTGTTCTGAAGTGAAAGCAATCAAAACTCTGCTGATGCTGAGTCCAGGGAGCTCTGCCTGCTCAGCACTGAAATTGGAGCATCTGGGGCTTTTATATTAAACATATTGTCCAGGAATGTGCAAAGGGAGCTCCTGGGACATGCTCTACTTACAAATTTTTATAAGCTGATGAAGCCAAAATATTCCTGGAAAGCAGCAGTGTGCTCTAACTGCTTGGGGAGGGTTTTCAGTCTGCGCCCGTTTCTTTGTGGGGACAACATTGCTATTTGTTTTTAAAAAAGGGAAAAAGAGGCAATGCTCTTACAAGGTGGGATAGATTTATTTACTCATGCTTGAGGTGTCCTATAGAAAGTATATAGTAGAGCAGCAGGGACAGTCTAAAACCACTTAAGCTATGGCTGGGCTTTCACTGCTTATTAATTAGCCTAATTAGTATTTAAAAGGATCTCTTGGGGGTGAAAGCAGTGTTAGCCAAGAAGCTTAGAAACCGTGGACAATTTAGGGGCCCACCACAGTCTGGGATAAAAGTGGCAGCAATAGAAGTGCAGAGTGACAGCCTTGGCCTGACTTTCCTCACCATTGCCCAACTTTCCTCATAACGGGGAGATTTAATGTGCCGGACTCCGCGCGCTGGATCTGTGGAGCTGAAGGGTGACGTAGTACCGCGTAAAAACAGTTTACTCCTGTGTGCAGACCTGGGGCACCTGCATTACTACAGTGGCAACAAGAAAAACAGTTGAGCAGATAGTCTGCTATAGGATTTCTGTCGCAGGTTTTTGTAAAGGTTTCGTTCCCACGAGGTGTGATTTGAGACCGACTTGTTGACAAGATCTTTTCTTTAAGCCTGATGAAGACATCCGTTTTCCTAGCAAAGTCCTAAAGGTCTTAGCATGACTAGCAAAAATCATCAGTGGTAGTAACGCCGTCATTGCTAAATCCTCTAAATTCGAATAGCATTGAATAATCTGGAGTCTGAATTGGCAGTTTGCATAATGATTGATTGCTCCTCGTCTCATCCTGGGCACAGTGTGTTTTGAAATGGCTAAGCGCTGTCAGGGCCCAGCTTAATCCTAAGGAATGCAAGACAAAGGGGAAGTTGTTTAAAAGAAGATACTTTCCCTTTGGAGCCTGTCAGCTGGCTCCACCTACGGCTGCGCTGCTCATTTATTGCTCTGGAGCAAGGGCTCTGGAGCCTGACTCGTCCTCCAGCTGCGTAGAGGAAACCTATTCTGAAGGTTACAGGGATTTTGATGTCTAAAAATAGTCCTTTTAAAACTTATCTCTTCTGATTCGAGCGTCTACCGAAAGGAAGCAGCAAAGCTAGAGTAGTCGGGGAGCCCTGAAATGCAGGCTGGGTTCCCTCTCTGTGCGACGAGTGAGAACAGCGTAAGTCCTAGTGTAAAATATCCCTGTAAATAACTGAAATGTTCAATTTGAGCTGAGGAATCACTGAATTTGAATGTTAGGTCCTCCTCTGTTGATCAACAACTTGCTGAGGTGAGACTGATGACGAATGCTTTGTTTGACTTGAGACCTTCTTGTTCTCCAGGTGCCTGAGCGGTGAGCCATGCTGGGCCAGAAAACAGGACTCCCCCATGACCTGAACAGCCACCGCCAGCCCAACCAGTCCTACCAGGAGGCTGTGCCCCTGCGGACCAGACCATCCAAGGAGACGGATGTCAGTCTGGAGGTGTTCAGCGGCTCCACGCCTGAAATCAAACAGAGCCGCACCAGAGCCCAGCAGATGCGGGATAGGAAAAGTCGCAAAGCTGACCTCAAAGACTCTAACAGGAGAGAGGCAGAAACAATTACCTTTATTTCTGGTACAGCAGAGGCTCCCCCAAACCAGAGCTTCTGCTGTTCCTCTCTGTCTCAGGCCTGGAACACATACAAGGCTGTCTTCTGTTGTATAGTGACCTGTGGGGGCTGCTTTCAGGACTGCAGTGTCTGTATCTCCTATCCTGGGCCCACCGAGACCTCCACCGATGACGGAAAGAATGGTGATTATAACGGGCGACTGCCAAACAGCCCTGCCAACGTCTCTCCCGCTGAGAAGAATGGGAATCAGATCAAAAAGTCCAGCATGGGCAGCAGTTTCAGCTACCCAGATGTGAAACTGAAGGGCATTCCTGTCTATCAAAACCGGAGTGCCAGCCACCACCTGGAATCGGATTCGTGCTGCAAAGAGCTGCTGTCAGAGAAGCCCTTCAGGAACAGCATAGAAAAGCCACCACTCCCCAGCAGCCACCGGAGTTCGGAGGAGTATTACTCCTTCCACGAGTCTGACCTGGACATCAGCGAGCTGAACGGCTCCATGTCCAGCAGGGAGATCGACGTCCTGATCTTCAAGAAACTGACGGAGCTCTTCAGCGTCCACCAGATCGACGAGTTGGCCAAGTGCACGTCAGACACTGTCTTCCTGGAGAAGACCAACAAGATCTCGGACCTTATCAATAGCATAACTCAGGACTACAACCTGGATGAGCAGGATGCTGAATGCAGGCTGGTCCGAGGCATCATACGCATCAGCACCCGGAAAAGCAGGGTCCGGCCCCATATTTCTATCCCAGCCAGCCAGAGCCACGAGGAGAAGTCCAGCAGAGGCAACGCGCCAGACAGCGGTAATGAAACAATGCTAGAGTCCATGGTCATCAGCCAAGACGGTATGTGCGGGTTCCTTGCTGTTACCGCTTCAATAAGAGAGGGTTATTTCATCAGCGTGATGGAGCAGGGTTGAAAGCTGATGTCTGCCTTCAGGCTGGGCTTACTTTCCTGGGATGTGTGAATGGAGGTCCTTGCGTTTCACTGGAGACCTCTGCTGCTCTCCAATCACTGCGTTGTGGCTTCTTGATAGTATCTTTTGCTGTCAGTGAAGTTTGTGCTGAGTAATATAAGGGCTTATTCTGCTGCTATTGCAATGATTCTGGCTTTCCTCCGCACCTCTAAGCTAGGCAGAAAGACTGTGAGTCAAACTTAACTGGTATGACCAGATGAGCTGGCTTGTGCCAGAGGATGTCCAGTTACTAAGCTGGCGCTCTCCCTCATGTTCTACCAGCGCTCATTGCTAATGCCACCCTTAGACTACCGTGACCAAGCTGAGACCTCCTCCATGCAGTGGGGTGAGGAGCAGCCAGTAAATATCCCTGCAAAGAGGAGGGAAGGGCTGTTGCCACAGCGTGAAAGCCTCACGGCTCTTCTGGGGATGCTCTCCTTGTCTGGAGCAGCCTGAAGTGAGTGACCTCCAGAACAGGTTCTAAGAGAGCTTCTTGTAGAAAGACCTTGAAAAGCTGAATATGGGGGGCAAAGGAGACCTCTAGAAGTAACGGAGGAAACAGGAGGAAACCGTGTGGCTGTTGCGTTTTCCTAGCTTAGCAGTAAGGCTGCTGTTGCTTCCTGGTACTTAAGGACTATAAAGCTCAGATTACCAAGACAATGGTGGAAGCAATCTGAAGAATCAGACTCTACCTCTCCTGTTACCTGAGGGTGGTGCCTTCTGAAGGAGAGCCCTCTCCCTTCCCTGACAGGGATCTTTACTCTTGAGTCATAGCTGCCCATCCTTTCTCGTCTCAGGCCCTCTTGGTTTTCATTCCAGATTTGGCCGTGCAAATATCAGAAGAAACACCAGCAGACGTGATAGCCAGGAATATGAGGCGGCATAGCAGCGCAGGTAACGTACCTGGCTGGGGGTCTTAGCTGCAAAAGCATCACAGGAGTGAGGGGAGTGTCCTGAACTTCCCATGTTATGTACGCCTTCAGTTTTCACCATCTGCAAAGGGCCGAGCTGACACCAGCCTCTTAGGTTACCATAAGGAGTATAGTTCTCTTGAGCTTTGGGAGCGAAGGAGGCTTGGAAGGCTGGGGAAAGGGAATGAAACGTGAGTCTGGAGTGCTGTCTGTCTGTGCATGGTACTTAGCCCAAGAACTTTCAGTTTCCTGGTATCCTGACAAAGTTTGGGGCTGTATTTGGGGTGTGACCAGCGGAGGTCACAGCTGGGTTATACTGGGAACAAAAGGAACTGTGCAAAAGGGAAGCAGGGGAGCGTGATGGGCTGTCCCCTGAGCTCGGATCCTGGTGGCATGCATGCTCCACTCCAAAGAGCAGCCCAGGGCTAAAAGACAAGTTTTCTCCTGTGTAATAACAGATCTCTCCTTGAAGATGGCTACAATACAGGCAGGGTTGTTCCCAGCCCGTGGGCTTTGTGTGGCTTTCTCCTCCCTCATGATACACAACGCCTTTTGTGGCGGTTGCTTGCCTAACTGCCAGGCGCTCAGCTGCTGTAGTTCACATTGTCTAATGTCACCATGTCTTCTCTTTCCTCTCCAAGGCTCTCCAACAAGCAGAAATTCTTCTTTCCAAGACACAGAGACTGACTCATCCGGGGCACCTCTGCTTCAGGTGTACTGTTAAGGAAAAGGACCTGAGCAGCAGGCAGGCGTCTTGAGGCTTTGCTGCAATCAGATTTCTCCTCTTTCAATACAGAGTGTGCTATGCCACCTTTTTTTTTTTTTTCCCCCCCAGTCTACCCTGATCCTATGTTGAAGCCAAATTTGTCCTGGCTGTCTGAATTTCACTGGATTTTTTTTTTTTTTTTTTTTGGACAATGTAAAACATCAAGGAAGTGAACTGTGGAGCTAGTGAACTTGGGAGGTGGAATGTGTGCCCAGGGAGGAGAAGATGGACAAGGAAGTATCAGATGACCTGTGCTTCTGTGATTTCCATACTTCACATTTAGCTTCAACAACCTCAGCGGCCCAGCCCTTTCCCTGCTTTGAGGATCTGTCATACAGTTCTTGCTTTCTGGCATTGCAGAAGTTAACTTGGGTAGGGAATAACCGGAAGGTGGCTCTGTTTGCGATGATGCTGAGGTGAAGGCCAAGCACCTGCTCTCTAGGGACCCAGATCTCTATTTAAAGTGGCTGGGTTGGTCCCAAAAACATTAAGTCTGTGGTATTTGTTCTTCCTGTTGCCCCTTAGTGGTGTCATCTCCCGCTGCCTTGTGAGGAGAAGGTTCAGGTAACGTGGTTCGTTTAATCTTTGGCCTTGTGGCTCGTCTCCCGAGATAGTGCCAGTTCCCGGGGGTGGGATGCCTGGGCAGCTGCCCCACTCTCACCTCCCGAGCGGACTGCGGGGATCAGTTTTGCAGTCACCGCTGGTCTGCGGGCGTGAGGTGTTGCCAGTTGCACACGTTGACCTGAGACTTGCGTGCCAGTCGGCTCTTCCTCGCTTATTTGCCAAGCCTTCTGCATTTCCCTGTCATGCTGACTGCCGGGCAAGCCTTGAACTCAGATTATGGCAGGTGAGGGAAGTAGTCTGTTCATTTTTAGGTTTTTGTAATTAGGAATCAGGCTGTTTGACTGTTCTGCTAGAAACTCCCTTAAAAGCAGCTTGCTTTGAAAGGAAAGCTTCCCGAGAGCATTTGTGAGGAATTTCTCGGTCCTGCCTTTCCCCTGCGGGCACTCCATGCCTTCTCCTTCCCTTTGCCCCTCTCCAACAGCTGGTGGGAAGCAGGAGATGTGGAATTGCTACCCTGAGGGCACGGTGCCAGGCGACCTTGAGGGCTGCAGCATTGCAGCAGGAGGAAGCTCTATCTTACCGGCGTTGCCACTTGGTTGTTTATCAGAAAGTAAACACGTGAAGCCATGGGACTTGTTTATACATTTGAGTGCCCTTGGACGTGAATAGAAAAGGCTTAGTTGAATTTACCAGCCATAGAATAAACACACCCACTGTTTTTTGGGGAGAGGGAAACCAAAATAGGCCCTGTGCTTTGGTGTGGACCATGTTTTTGTGCCTTAATTCAACTGAAATGTGCCTTAATTGAACTGAAATGTGCCTTTATGTCATAGCCTGCGATTACTCTTCAGAAGTTGGGTAGAGGGGAGAAAGGGTTTAATTCCTCACATGAGGAGTCAGGCTTTTTTAACCAGCCAAAGCCCTTTAAAATGTACAGTTGAAGTCCCTGTGAGAGCCTGGTTTTGTCAACTGCTTGCGTTTCAGAGCATGCTTTCATAAATCACGGACATTACTGAGACCACACCTTGAGATGCTGATGGAGAGAGATTTTGAAAATAAAGGGGAAGAGACTGAGACTTGGATTTGGCTTCCCCTCCCTGCTTTGTTTTTAAAACTGTCGGTTTGTGAAAAAACCCGTTTATGCAAGGAAAAGACTTGAAGCAAGGCCAGCCCGGGACTCCTGGAGGAGCTGCGTTTGGTCACCCCCTCCCGAATTCCGCGCGTACTGATGGACCCGTTTGGCTTCCTGCTTCTGAATGGATTTGTACATACGTATTTGAACAAGTTTACTTAAACCTGTGCACTGAGGCATCGGCATGGGTCACACTGACACGTAGCTCTGGTCTGTGCGCTGGAGCTTTGGAGGCGAGGGGCGAGGATGGACTTGTAAAGAGCTGCCGATCGCTATTACAGATGCAATAGCACATTTTTAATGTTTAGTCTGTGTACAAAGAGTGAATGTGTATGGATTAAGCTTGGGGGGAAAAAAAACCCCAAAAGAACTCATCCCCCCCCCCAACTCCCTAAAAGGAAGACTGTCAACTCGATGGTCTCTGAAGCTGGTGCACCTGTGGTGTCTTACGGGATTCTTTTGCACTCCTTGGCCTGAAACGTCTCGGTCTTTTTTTATAAAGCTAAAGATGTGCTCTCTACCTGCGCTGTGTCTTTTACGTTCCTGTTTGCATCAGTTTGGGGAGAGCATCTCTCAGCGGAGGGAGCCTGGGACAGGCGGGGGGGGTTGTGCCAGGGGTTGCTGATCCCTGCTTTTATCCCAAAGATATTTTCGTCCATTTGGCAGTGCTTGTCTGTGCCTGGGGGGGTGGGGGGGATTGTTCAGAGAGCTGAATGCCGGGATGGTGCACGGGACACCGGGAAGCGGGGCGCAAATAAAGGAGCCTCTGGAGAAGTGGCTGTTTGTGTGCAGGGAAACCTGGACCTTCCCTGAGGGGAGATGCTGGAACTGAGGTCTGGAAAAACTGAGCCTGGAGGGGGGGGAAGTTCCAGCTCATTCCCTGTGGTGTAGACAGTTGTTGCCAGACAATGCAGGAATCGCTCTGCAGCAGCTGCTGTCCCTGATGGCGGGGCAGGACCTGCTCAGGGAGGGAGCTGGCTCAGGCTCTGACCCTGTGACTTGAAGGACCAGTTTTGCACTTTCTAATTTTGCTACCAGAACTGGGCAGATGATAACCTGCAGAGCTCCATTCCCTGCCGCCGGCCTTCCCTTGCCCTCCCTGGGCAGAGGGTGCAAGGGAGGTGGTCATGGGTGGGGGTTTTTTTCCCCTGGTGTACAGGACCAACTCTCCCGGCACCCATGAGAGGATGGATGGTGTGAAGGATTTGCACTAACCCCTCATTTTTACTTTTTTTTTTTTTTCCCCCCTCAAGTTTGGTCTGTGAAGAACTCGTGATTCTTGTCTAGTCCATGCAGTTGGGCAGCAGACTGAGCCCAAACTTGAGTCCTGTGCACGGTCCCCTGCCTGTTCTGTCCCGATTTTGTTAAAGACCAAGTTCAACCTGGCCGGTCACCCTTCGGCAGCAGGCAGAGTCCTGCAGTGTGCGAGAGAGGTGTTTCCTGGAAGGATTTTAAAGCTGTGAACAGGTAAATGCTGCCTTCTCTTGGCTGGGAAGGGTCTCCAGAGATGGTTTTGTGGCTGGAGACCTCGAACCAGCTGGTTGGGGCCGCAGGGAAATGGAGCAAAGGCTGCTGGCAGCAGCTTGCTGGCCAACCTCCAGCACCCTGTGCTGCGATGTGGCTGTGTCGCTTGTCTCTGCTGTCCCCGCCTGCTCCTAAGCTGCCCTGCTAGTTCCTCCTGCAAGCCTGGGCCACGTTTTTCTGCCCTCTGCCTACCCTTCCTCTCTATGTTTCTTATCCTGGAAGAGGTTGGTCTTCCCTCAGCGCTCATTCAAGCAGCTGGAGTGACTGAGTTGCTGTAACACACAGAATCGCTTCTGCTTCTCTTGGGCATGTTGAATCCCCAGGGAAAGATTGTTCCTGGTCTGATCTCTGCTTCCCAACTAACTGGCTGCTTCAAAACTGCTGCTGCAAGATCACTGCCATTTCTGGAAAGATTTGAAAACTTTGCATTTAAAATTATGATGCCATAGTTGATCTGTCTCTGCTGTCAGTCCTGTGTTCAGCATCTCAGCTTTTGCATTTGCTGCATGGATCGTGGGTTTCCTTGCTCACAACTGCATGTGGAATGAATCCACAGGTGTTTGGGTTGGTTTTTTTTTTTTGGTCCACTGAAGGTCGTGTTTGCTGTTGATGAAGCTGTCTTGGCTGCTGCTGCAGTGGTTTTTTTTGCTCTGAGCTTTAGCATTGAGTGTTCTGACGAGTGATCTGGCAGAAAAACTTGGTTGCCCAAGTGGAGAGGTTACAAACACAAGAGCCCTTTACCCGGTCGTGTGCATGTAAACATGCTCTTTTCATGCAGGTACTTCCTTTTGGGAGCCTGACTCAGTGCTTCTCCTGAAGACATTGATTTTTATTAGGCTTGGATTTTGCCAGGCGACTCCTGAGAGCCTCACGCTGTGCGTGGCTCCTCACCATGCTGCAGAAGTGCTGCTCTTTAGTACAGTGACTTTGGTAGGATCTGCTGTACGGCACAGCCCACGCCACCCCGCTGCCGGTGGTTCCTTGGGAAGCTCAGTGACTCTGCTGGGAACGGATGCGTGAGGCTTTGAGCGTTAAAGAAATTCATCTTTCCCATCCGCACCCTGAACTACTGACTGATTTATATTTCAGTGTGGCTTAGAAGTTAGAAAGCGGATGGATTAACCCTAATTCTTTGACAGCCTGGTCCTTAGCAGTAATAGAGGAGCTGTGGCTTCTCCTCAAAGCATGCAGTAAATACCTAGCGCCTCAGTTTCCCTCTTTGGGGTTTTGCCGTTTCGTTGCTCTTTCCAAAGCAGCCCGGGCCGTTTCCCAAACGGTCTGAGCTGCACTATTCATTAATAAAAGCTAAGCCAAGAGCTGCTGTTAGAGAAAAAAAGACGGGGAAACCTTTCCTATATGGAAAGCCCTCTGCAGAGCCTGTATAGCCTCAAGGTTTTGTTTTTAAAGGCCGTGAGAAGGGGCCCAGCAGCGAGGGAGCTGCGGCCAGGCGGGTGGAGGAGCTCTGGGCTGTGCTGGCGGCCGTGGCTCCGGCGGGTGGCAGCACCGAAACGGCTTCTCGAGGTGACTCGACACTGGCGTGGAAAGGCAAAGGGCCCTTCGTGGCCTGTCACCCTCCACCACGGCCCTCCCTGTCTGCTGGGAGTTGAGACATGGATGTATTTGTGGGGTTGGGTTCCTTACGTCCCTCGGGGTGCTCAGCGTTTCCCTGCCGTGGTCACAAGGATGAGGCCACGGGCCGTGGTCTCTGGTAACTCAGACTGAGGGGGGGCTTTGCATTCTTTGAGCCGCTTCTGCAGCTGGTTGCACCAGAGCTGTCCTGCCCCTCAGACATGGTTTATTCCTGGGGGTGGCGGGGGGGGGAGCTGCCTTTCGGAAGCAAAAGGGTGCTTTGGATTCTCCTTGGCCCCGGGGAAAGTCAGTGGCAGCTGGGTGTTTGCAGAGGACAAGGCCATCAGGAGAAACACCTTCTGTTCCGCTGGCTGGAAGGGTTGAAGTCCAGGGGTAGCACTGGGATCAACTGCCGTTCACAAACACAGCCCCGGGCATTCACCCGCCACAGGGTTCAGAGCTGCAGTTACAGCCCCATTCTCCCAGGACCATTTACCTTTTCCCTTCACTTGCCTGAAAAGCAAAATGACACTCCTTTACCCCAAACTCAGCTGGAAAAACTCAGGAATTTCACAGTTGTGCCTCCAGCTCACACAAGCCACAACTCCGCAGGGGCCGTGGCCAGGAACAGCCCCAAGATTTCAGTTTTGGTAGCACTGAGGGGGCTCTGCACTGAAAACAGGCACCACAATGCCGAGTAAGAGCAACCCACTGACTCCACAGCTGCCAGATCCAGGCAGCTGCCAGCGATCAGATAAGGTCAGACTTGAGGTTTCTGGTGTCGGTTACAGAGCTGAGGGGGTAACGGGGAAATAATGAAGCTACAGGTTGGGCTTGGAGTGGTGCCGTGAATCACGCACGGTCTCGTTTGCTGCCCCGGTGCCCTCTTGCACTTGCTCCTTAGGAGGGGCTGGCTGCCGGCTGCGGATCCCGCTGCAGGTGCAGAGCCCGGCTGTCTCCCCCGATGTCCGGCAACTCCAAGGAGCAGGAGCAGCAGCAGCGCTGATCCACAGCTGAGAACTGGGTGAAACTTGTCACACACACCGCCCCCCCAACAGCAGCTCAGCCCTCCTAGCTCACTTGCCCCACGGTTGAGCTGGCAGGTATGCTCACTCCAGGGCTAAGCACCTTCAAATCCAGCACAGTCTGGTTCCTACAGCAACGGGAGACCCCACAGGGCCAAAGCACAGACAGGCAAACTGTAAGATAAATGGGAGGAGGCAGCTGCCCCAACCTGGGTCCTTGCTCACCCACAAAGTCACTTCTGAACTGAGTGGGTGCTGTTTTTTGACCCCAAGAGCCTATAAATCTGGGAAACTAAACGCAAACGATGTCCTACTATTAAAAAAAAAAAATAAAACCAAACGGGCCAGGTGCAATGCCAGGCCGGACTTTGCCCAAGGAGGTTTTTCAGCCGTTTGTGCCCACTCCCTCTGGTAGGAGGTAGAAATGTTTCAGGGAGGCAGAGGCAAGAACGGCAGGAGCAGGGATCTGGGGGAGCCTGCGAAGGACTGACAGGAGCCCGGGCTTTCGTGACACTTTCCTCGTTAGCTCATCATAAAGCCGACCCAGGGCAAGGGTGGCTTCCTGAGTGCAGTCACGCGCTGCTACGTGGAGAGCGGAGCCTGGAGCAACGAGCCTTGGTCATCCTCGAGTGTTTAAGCTGGGCACGGAGTTTGTCAGCACTCCTGAGTGAGGCACACAGCTCCAACCGCCTCTCCTTCGCCAGGGAGCCAACCTCAGAGCCCCAGAGGTATTTACAGGGGCTGCAGAGAGCACAACCCCCCAGCACCCTCATTTAGAGGCACTGCCCCCCCCCCCCCAGCTCACATCCCAGCCTGCACAGGCAGCTTGGATCCCTTCTGCAGGAGAAATCACACGCTCTACCTGGAGATAAGCCACGGGGTTTTTTATGTTGCACTGCAGTTTTAACAAAGATATGAACATGCAGAGTAACGCCACTTGTCAGCGGGAGCTCAGAAGAGAACACAGCGATGCCTGTCAGCAGGGAGAGCCCCTCTTGGAAAAGAGGCAGGAGACGCTCCCAGCAAGAACAGCACCCCCAAAGACCCCTCCCACATCCTCTCCCTTGCCCACAACCAGACTCTCCAGCCTTCCCTTGCCATAGGAGAGCAGGACAACCTCTCCAGCCATGGTGGCAGGCCTCCCTCAAACTCTGCGGGGCTCAGGCTGTTCCGCTTCTGGCAAGAAGAGAAGCAGCGGCAAGGAGGAGCAGAGTCTGTCTCTACTGTAATAGCTGGTTTTTTTAGACTGGTGTTTTCCCTTCCCAAAGGGGCAGAAGGAGAATTATTTTACAAAATAAACTGGCCCTTGTTTTCACAGGAGAGCAGGAAAGCTGAGGGGGAGGGAGTAAAACTCAGGAGTACCTGCTGCCAAACCGAAATGGCAAAGAGTGGATTAGTGGCTCTGAAAAGCCAGGAGATGAAGCTAAGTGATACAATAAGGATATATCCCAAAACCTCTCAAGCCTGGCTGTTGTAGCCCTAACACCCTTTCTGCTCTCACCCTCCTAATTGCCATTTGGGAAGTGTCGCAGATGACTCCGACCGGAGCTGCTGCAGGTCGCTGCTGTGGCCTTGCCATCTGCTCAACACAAGACAACTGAGGACGACTTCATGGAGCTGCCTCCACAGCAAGCTCGGGTGGGGATGCTGGAAGTGTGTACTTGCCCAAGGCAGGGGATATCCTGCAATATGTATCCTGCCCCGTTCGACGGGCTGACTGAAAGAGGCGGGGGGAGAAAGGGAGGGCTCAGTTGAATTTAGCCTTTGAAAAGTCCATTTCTGGATGCTGTTCCATGAACCTGCAAGGAAAATGAAGACAAGAGCTGAGTATGAGTCAGCAGGAGCCGCAGAACAGCTCCGTTTGGGGGGGTAAGGCATCCCTACTTCCTGCACTACCAGATTTGCTTCCTCCCCACGCCCTCCACAGCAGGGTCTGTTTTGCTGAGCTCCTTGGGACACACTCCCCACACTACAAACACTTCTTCCTTGGGTCAGTGGTATCAGCGATCCTACCAGCCACCAGGGTCAGCAAGTCCAGACACACGGGAGTTACTAATTATCAGACACACACCCTTTAGCTGTTACCTCTCGGACAGACACGTAGCAGCTATGACACTGATTGTGGGGGCAGAGGGGAGATTGTGAGGGTAGATTAAGATTTAAGCTCAAACTTGTTAGCTTAAGCATTACTGGGGTCACGAGCAATATCTCCAGTGCTGCGACAGTGAAAACTCATAAAGGACGTGACCAGAGAAATCTGGTTTCAGACTAGGTGGAACCCGATTTCAAGTGTACTGCAATCCCAGCAGATAGGGCTATTTGGACTCAGGTTGCCACATCAGAAAAGTTCTGAGAACAACACGCTGTGCCTATGAGTGATCAGCAGTGATTAGTGTACGCAGAAGCTCCTGGGCTTCCTCCTCTGCCCTGCAGTTCACCAAGGGAGACAACACATAACCATGGGGAGGATTCACACACAAAGCGCAAGTAAGGGCAGGCCTGTCTTCCTCTGTGCTCTCCTCTCCCTGTTTCCCCTGAACCGCCGCCACAGTGCTTCCACTCTCCATTTCCATGGAAACAGGGTGCTGCAAGGAGAGTGTCCTTGTCTAGCAGCCAGGAGGGCTTCACTGGCAGAGATTAGGACCCACCTGGGTGTCACCACGTCTACTTTAGCCTGAACAAAGTCTAAACTTCCTATCCATTCTTTACCAGCCAATCTGCACACAAGCCAAACTTCCAGAGCACTGAACGAGTGACCTTGCCAACGAGACACCCTGTACGTGGACTTCCCAGGAGGAGAGGGCTAACTTCCACTCCACTAACTCAACAGACAGGCACTAAAGAAGTTTGATCTCTGCTCTAAAAGTTCCACCCTACGCTGTACTCGGCACGCTGATCACAGTGAAGCCTCTGCCGCTGCAGATAAGCCAAGGAAAAAAAAGGAGTCAGGCCTGCTACACTAATCCTCTTTCCAATCCTGAAATAAGATGTGGGTTTGCACTTACTGAAGAAGCTGCATGACCCAGAATTGCCTCCACACCTTCCCAAATGGCCTTGGGAGCTCCATGAGCAATTTCCCTGCCAAGGTGTGTTTATGCCAAACAGGGCAATAAAGACATAAAAGTCCTATTGGCCTGGAGACGGCTGTCTGGTGGCAGGTGTGTAGGGAGGGGCCATTATCTGGGCTACTGAGCAGAGGGAGATCAGAAAACAATCAAGACCATGTTAAAGTTCAGCAGAGATGGCACCTCCAGTCCCAAACATGCTTTCTGGACTTGAAATCAGCAGATTAAGACAATTCCAGAGCTAGGCTATTCCAGGAATTTCCCGTTATGCTTTCTACCCCCACAGGCTTTCATAGACACCGGTGGTTGGCCAACAATTCAATGACCGTGTAACTGTAGATGCAAACACAGGTAGGATTGAAGGCTGACCTGTTTTCTGCTCACATATTTGTGTCAAAGAGGAGAGGGGCTTGGGAAAGCAAATACCTGCAAATTAATGAGGTCTACGCACTTTTTCAAAATGTCTTGCTTCTTCTGTTCATCAGACGTGGGGAGGCCCATGGATTTCTGTCGTTGATCGTACATCATTTTCTCCACCATGCTGCGAGTTTCGCTGTCCAGGTCTGACAACTAAAAGCAAGGACTTCCATCAAAATTGGAATAACTCAACTCAACCCATACGTACACCCTGCTTGCAGAGAGCACAAATACATTGAGGTTATGCTGTGCTGTGCGCGGGGGCTGCAGAAATTCTCATACGGATACTAATCTGTAGAATCGGCTTCGTGCATTTGAAGTTTTGGGGGTGCTTATGTTCTATGAGAGCATCATACACAGCAGTACTCCCAGTATTGGTTTTACACTGGTAAAAAACAGACGTAGAAGTTGAATGTGAGCAGAGGGTGAGCACATTTACAAGAAGGCTCCACTCTGTAAAATGGAGGGAGTTCATACCTTTGAGTTCTCTGGATTAATCTTCTTGGTGTTGATTTCTGGGTCTGTGGAGACTAGTTTGTTCCACCATTCCATCTTGTTGATCTGAAGGATGAAGCAGCAAAAATATTTTATTTTTCCTGGACTTGCTCTAGGAATTTTAAGTCTCAGTCACAAGAAAAAGCTGCTGGAATCAAACTTTGACAGTTTTCTACATGCCAGTAAAATCTGAACATGCATAAAGGGTATAACTTTCTTTCCTAAACATTTAGGTAGCCTGAATTTCCACAACCAGGAAATCTGAGAGCATGTTAGATGTCACGTTTGGTGTGACATAACCAGGATTACAAACAAATCCCTTGGAGAGGCCCAGTAGAGACCCTACCAGCAGTAAGGTCTGTTCCTGGATTTTCATGTCACTAACAGATGTCAAACCATGTTCCAATAAGGAACAACTTTAAAATGACTGATTTCCTTCCAGCTTTTCCTGAACTGCTCAGCAATTGACTGGATATCCTGGATTAGCAGGAAGTTGGGCTGAAAACGGGCAAATTGCAATACTCTGTTTCCAATAGCATCACTGACACGGTACCAAGGATAAGCATGGCTCTTATGCTTCAGCTGACAAAGCCCAGGGCCGTCAAAGGTTTTGTCAGACCCTTATTTCACCAGGGAAGAGGCAGACAAGCCTGAATCTTCCCTGATTCATTCTGCTTTACCTTCTCCAGGTGCACAGTGACTGTTTTACCATCTTCAATCAGCCAGGAGCTCTCCTCCACCTTCACTTCATTGAAAAGCTCTCCATCGATGATGGGTGAATGGCCCTTCAGGCCAATTTTGAGGCGCCGTCTCTGGATATCTACCACCACATCCTTCCCCTTCAACCTGAAGTTTACCTTGAAAGGGATGGCCAGCTGGACCAGACAAAGATCAGATTTGAGGAGCTGAGCAGTGAAATCTCTCCTTATCCTCTTGTGCTGCTGTTCTAAGACTTTCTGCCTTGGTTTCAAGGGAGTAAGACAGAGCACGCAGTATTTTCCTTGGGGTACTGAGTGAGCGGGAGGTGAAAGGATGCAAGAGTAAATTTGGCAACAGGGACCATAAATAGGGAATCAGATTTTAATGTCTTGTTAAAACAAGACCAAGGTTTGGCAAAGTTAACTACAGCTTCTGGGAATTGTATTTAGTCACCAAGCTCTCTCCCAGCTATTGAAATGCCACCACTCAGTACAACTAACAACCTTCTGCAGGCCGCCGAGGAACAGGGCATCGGCTCCACCATTCCTACCAGCACTCGCTCTTATTCCCCATCTCAGATTCCTCGGATCCTGCTACTAAGGCAATACTTACATCCAGTTCTGAAAGAGTCTGTGTCCATCTATAATTTGGAAGGTCGGCTCCATTGCCAGAGTTGGGTTTAAGTTTTCCTTTATCCTTCTCATCTTCCTCTTCGTCATCTGTTTCCTAAGGAACCAATTTAAAGCGTAAAGAAGCTTTTCAAGTTTTCGGATATCACTTGTAACAACAGTTCTGGTTTTTGTAAGAATTTCAGGTCAGCTGCACATATTTGATATTCACATAAATTTAGCCCAAAACAAATACGTGTTTCTGTTAAAACACAATTACAAAAAAGGAAAACAAAACACACAAAAAATCCCATTGAAATCTTTGGGAATTAAGTGCGTATTCTCAACGTATTCCCTCACATTCACAGCAGTTCTTATGGTTGCCCAGAAATAAAGTGCCTAGAGGAGCTTTACCTGTTTGTTAGAATCCGAAGATTCACCTTCATCCTCCAAGGGTTTCACTGGGACACTGTTACTCTGTCCTTGCGCCTCTTTTTTCTGTTTACAGAGAGAACAAACACACTCAGACAGCGCTGGCACTTTGTGTAACTTGCTGATCTGACACTAGGTGGCCTCAGCCTCTTCAGCTGAGACTAAAGAACAGGACTCAGAACTGCACCCAAGACTGACGGGGAATTTTCAGCCCTTGGAACAGTGTTAGAAGAAAGCGGTACCGCCAAGGGAAGAATCCCTTGGTCCTCACACCTTGGGGACTGTAGCAGAGGGTGTTGCTACCATCAGAGAGCTTGCTGAAGGCAGGAAAGCTGAGTTACGGGAGAATCCACATGAAAATGCAATAGTTTGGCCTAGGCTCATTTAATTATGAAGCACAGCGGTCTGGTGGTCCAGCCACTGCAAAGGAACAAGCCTTGAGCCATTTTACCCACTCCCTGCTACCCGAGCTACGTGCAGGCCAGCAGAGGAGATGACCTAGGTGGTACCTGCGGGCACCAGCCAGCCCTCTCACCTGGTCAATCTCCAGCTGCAGCCTTTCCGCTTCCTCATCCGTAAGTTCCTTAATCCTCGGCTCGTTTGCTTCTTGCTTTTCTTTAGCAAGTTTGGCAGCTCTCTCTGCCTTTTCACGCCGCTCTGCCTCTTGACGAGCCTTTTTCTCTTTCCGTTCCTTCTGAGCTAGTTTGTTGTGATGGTTGAAGGTATCTGTGATCAGCTGAAAGAGAAGAACACATATCAAAGGGTTTAAAAAAAAAAAAAATCACTTTTTCAAACCCAAATGAAGCCAACTCACTGTCTACTGAGGAGCGCGAGAACATTTGTTAGTCAGATGTTATGACTTTCTATTTTCACTCTAATCTGTTGACTGAAAATCTAGATTAGGAGAAAACTCAAAATATTTAAATGTAGCCCTTCCTACTTCTTCCTTACACAGGGAGCGTATTTCCATGGAGATAACAGAAAAGATTCCCCAGTTACTTTGGCCTTTGTGCAAATCCAGCAGGACGAGCAGATGCCTAACCCAGCCATTTGACAGCTACTCAGTACCTCTAGGACAGCAGGAAGAACGAAGACCCTGGACCCAAGTTTTTGTACCTTTCCCACGACTGGGCTTTTCCCTGGGCACTAGACAGAGATTCAGCATCACGATTTAGAGGAGAAACATTTTAAAATCTCGGTGTTTTCCACTTAGGGGCAAGTTCCTACATAAATCTTTGCTTCACACCTCACTCCAAATTCTCATGTTGTTGTGACTATGAAAAGCAAAATCTCGAGGCCTCCGATGCAAACAGCCGTAGTGCTCAGAGGGAAAGCTGAGTACACAGGCAGAAAGCCAGAGCAATTGCGCCGCGGTCGATAATGCCAGCAGCGCTGTGCAAAGCCGCACGTATGAGAAGTGAAGTCTGCTCCAGAAAACAATATAGTCAGAACCTGTGAAAAGGAATTGGAGTGGAGAAGTTTCTCAGATGGGGGTTGCAGGTACTGGTTTATATATATTCCAGAAACTTCGGGGGGATTCAGCACCTTTCCAGAGTGACTCAAAGCATCCATGCCTTGTAGTTTTGTAACCAAGTACTTCTGCTTTGTTTTAAAGGGGAAAGCAAGATTTATTTACACAATGCGAGTGCAGCGTCTCCTAGGATACAGAATTCAAGGCGTGCATCTCCCAGCCTCTGTTCCTAACTGCACGATGACCCACCACGAGCAAACTATTTACAGTGCCCAAGCTTGTGAGTGCGCACACACTGCACTTCTCTCCGTACCACCACATCCCCCACACCCCCCTCACTCTACACCACCAGGGCTTCTGACACGCCACCCCATAAAAGATGACAACTTTTCCACAGGCTGCAGGACTGTGGAAGAGGCTTCTTTTTTTTTTTTTTTTTTTTTTTGTGGTTACTGTGGTGTCAGGGGCTGTATTGAGCACCTTTTCAGAAGACCATAAAGCATTTTAACAGCTACCACCCAAGGACACAAACACTTTTCCTTTACAGACACGGATTTGCGATGGAATCGCCACCAACAGTAGCCAGGACCTCCAAAAGCACCAAGCAGAGCTCATCTCTGAAATGCTACTCGGGGTTTCGCTCCCTGGGAGCACACAGTCCCCAGGAATTTGGGGAGATTGGCCCTCTGGTCTAAGAAAAACAGCAGTAGGCTTCATCTTTCTTACTCTGAAACCATCCTTTCCCATCCCTTACTATCTGCCTCAGCTTTGTCACTTTAGAGACTACACAGCGTACGTTACACACTGTGTTAGCAATTTAACATCTTCCCTAACACAATGGACACACAGCGACGCCTGCTTTGCTGGTGGGATTCCAGTAGCCCAGGAAGGGGAAGAGCAGCTATACTGGTAAGTACAAACAAGAAACCTTCAGTTCATGTTTGAACGTTCCGGTTCTTACTTCCCTACAGTGAAACAACATAGTTTTTCAGCTCTCGAGCTGGGTGAGGAATACCTGCTGGATGAGATGCTCAGGCTGCCAACGAGGCCACCCGGACCCCCAAATTTGCTCCCCACACTCGCTCCACGCAGGCACCGCAGCCCCAAGACAAAGGTGCAGCCGCATGTGCCCGAAACTTGGACTTTGTGCTTTTTCTGAGATGAACAAACAAGGTAACCTGGGGTTATCAACACCGCGGTGTCTGTCACTTAAGTCAGTGTGTCTGCCAGATTTGCTTTCCAAACAAGCCTTTGGCCAGAGCGTGGAAAAGAACCCAAAAACGCACCGTCGGTACCGTTCGAACAAGCAATCGTGCATGCCTCACGCATGATGGGGGCAGCTCGTTATTACTTTGTTTCAGTGACGTATTTCATCCCCAAGCGCACCGTAACGCTTTGAGTTGTTTGGGCAGCAAAGTCTTAGCATGGCACAGACACAGTAAGTTAGAAGATGCGAAAGCTTGAAGATTTGGGGTTTTACCTTCTCTGCTACTCCATCTTCTCCACCAGTGAAGAAATCTGTTTTACGCCTCAGGAAACTAAAGAATGTGTTCACGAGCTGGCAGAGGAAAGAAGGGGGGGGGGGAAGGGAAGAGAGAAAAAAGCAATTAGACCAGATCACTCCAAACCACCTCGTGTCTCTTGAGCAGCCTTTCCTCTTTGTACTCCCCATCCGTGTCCATGCCGGGACCATACTGAAATCAGTCCTGTGACTGTTTTCCGAGGAAATACCCAGTGGGGTTTGTGGAGATCCAGCTCCTGGCTTCCCAGTTTTCAGAAGAGGCATTTGCGTGGTTTACGCAAAGAAAGGGCAGTTTACACTCAGGTCACATTGGAGGTACCTAGCCGATAACTCACAATGCTCTTTAGATCCATCTGAGGCAGGAATTTGGGTATGTACATATACAAACAGATGCACACGTATGTACACAGGTATACACGTATACCACATTTTGCTTCTTGGCCCACCTAAACCTTCACACTGTGCAAACTCACCCTCCCCTCCGAATTAGCAGTTATGAACCAGCACCCCCAAACATCCCTGGGGATATCCATACTCAGTGGACTTGGCTTATCTTTATTTCCCAATAATTTCACTGTCAGTATTTCAGCCAGAGGATTCACTACAGCACGAGGAGCAGTTATTAGCACTCTTTCCCCAAACTATTCGTGTGGGAGATGTTCCCACACCCTCCAGCCCTCCCTCAGGTCCCACCCGACCCCTATGAGCCCCCAAAAAGTCAGCAGAGCCCCGACCACGAGGAGAGGACCCACGTCCACGGTCAAACACACTTCGTGGTCGAATCTAACCACACCAAGGTCTCAGGGGGCCGCTACCAGGTGGTTGTGGTGGGGAAGCGGGCAGAGGGACTCGATCCTCCCCTGCCCTGCGGTGTTTTGCTTTGCCCTGACCCGGCACGGGCGCTGCCTGCGCACACCGAAACCCCCGGCGGGGCGGCGGCGGCGGGCTGACCGAGCGCAGGGAGCCCGCACGTGGGAAGCCCGGAGGCGGCAGGAGCCCAGGGTTCAAGGCCGCGGTGAGGGCGCAGACCGGAGCTCCTCAGCCCCTCCTTAGCATCACATTAATTAATTAGCGCGTCCTCCGCGCTCCCTGGGGCCGGCGCAGGCCTGGGCCGTTATCACCGCTCTCGGGAGGGGGGACGGACACGTGCCTCCTGGACCACACGTGTACCGCCCGGCGAGGGCCGGGACCCGAGCGGGCCGGGCCGCTCCCACCTCCGCTCGCTCCTCCCGGTCCCGCCTCCCCCTCCTCCCCCTCTCCCGCCGGGAATACGGAAAAGCTTCCGCCGCCTCATCCCGCGCTCAGGCCCGGCGGCGCTACCTCGCGCACGCCGCCCTGGTGCTGCTGGGCCATAGCGAGGAGCATGCCGTCGAAGCGGTCCTCCTGCTCCGCCGCCTCCTCCGCGCTCAGCCCCATCCTGCCCGCCGCCACCGCCGCACCGGCCGCCTCAACCCCTCACGCCGGCGCCCGGAACCGGAAACAACGTGAGCGGAAGCACGCGCTCCCCTCCCCGACCCACCAATCCCAGCGCCCGTCCGCGCATGCTCTCTTTGCGGATTGGCCGCGGCCAATCCAGCGGAGGGAGGCGGGACGCGAGGCGCGCGGCTCGGTTGCTATAGCGACGGCCTGACCGGGCCTTTCCAGAAAGCTCGGCGGAGGCTTGTGACCCCGCGGCGGGGGGGGGGGGTCAAGGGTCAAAGTGCAGAGGGCAGGGTCGGAGGCAGAGGTTACCCGGGGGGTCGCGGGCGCTGCCCCGTGTCTCGGCCAAGCCTTGCTCTGCCCCTCCCGGGGGCCGCGGGCCCGGGCGCCCCCAGCCACGGTGACGGGAAGCGGCTCCGGGGAGCGGCCGCGGTGCCTCCCCCGGCTCTGTCCTCTGTCCCCCCTCGGCAGGCCAAGGCCTGGGTCCGGCCTTTCCCCCTGCTGAGGTACCGCCATCCCCGGGGGGGGGGGTTCCACCTCTGCCGCAGGAACCCCTCACCCTGCCAGCAGCCCCCTGGAAATCACTGCTTAGAGGCTCCTCCATTTCTTCTGGTCAACGGATTAAAAAAAAAAAAAAAGGTGAAAATCAGAGAATTAATTTGCCCTGCCTTTCCTCTGAGAGACACGAAGCGACAGGCCCTGCCCGGGATTGAACGCTACAATCGGTCGGTTCACTGGGCTTCTCCTGCTCGACTGTAACAACACGAGTCTCCCGTCAGCAAGGTTAGGCAAACAGCCGCTGATAAAACAACTTCCAGGTTCCTCTTTCCAAGGCCGTTAAACACAGACGAGTGCCCTGTGTGTGTGTGTGAACCTCCTGGCAGCGACACCTGCCCCATGACGGCGCGGGAGCCTTGGTGCCATGGTACAGGCTGGGTTAATGACTTTGTTTATATTGTTTGGGTAATCGCGATAAAGCCGCCCAACCCGCCTGTGTGTCCGTCCGTCCCCCCCCCTTCCCCGCTGGCGATTCATTGAGAAAATGGCCGTTGACGCCGCGTGAACTCGTTTGCCCCATCCAATCAGCCCAGGGACGGCTGGGTTGGTTGGGTTTGCTTTTTTTTTTTTTTTTTTTTAAATTAGGATCACTTAATCACAGAGCGGTCAAGGCTGTGGAGGGGTGTTTCACTGGTGACCTAGCCTTATAAGAGCTGGATTCAGCAGCTGTGAGCTGGCAGAGCTGGGAGGACGGGGAGAATCCAGCCTGCAACGCAGGGTTTGGGAGGAATTTTACGGCTTCCCCCCGCATCTGTTGTAGCAGGAACCGAGTTTTGACAAGAATTCGGCTGTCCGGCTCAGCTATGACCACCAGCGGTGCGGACATGGGCTGTGAGAGGTGCCAGTGCCACAGCGAAGACAAACGCACCGCCATCCTCTACACCCTCCTCAGCCAAAACCTCAACCACAGCCGGGGCGGCCGCAGCCCAACCCACCAACGCTGCCTCTGCCACCAGCGCCGGACCGTCTGCCTCCGCACACCTCACATCACTTGTCAGGCGGCGTCCAACGTGCTGGTAAAAACCGTCAGCTTCATGAAAAACCTTCCTTCTTTCCATCTGCTGCCGCGAGAGGATCAACTCCTGCTGCTGGACAGCTGCTGGGTCCCCCTTTTCCTCCTGGGGCTGGTCCAGGAGATGGTCACCTTCGAGGTGATGGAGACCCCGGCCCCCAGCATGCTCAAGAAGATCCTCCTCGATGGGCAGAGCAAACGACAGGAGCCCGAGCGGACGCAGCCCACTTTGGCCGCCGTGCAGCGGTTGCAGTGTTGCCTCAACACCTTTTGGAACCTGGATCTGAGCCCCAAGGAATACGCCTACCTGAAGGGAGCCATTCTCTTCAATCCCGGTGAGTTCCCAGCCCTCGCGGCTCTGCCTGCCGGCGGGAGAGCTCGACCCCCGCAGACGTTAGCGTCCGAACGTGCGCGCCTCTCGGCTCGGAGACGTTCAGAGCGCGGGCAGGCGCGTGTGGGAGAGCACAGAGGGCTGGTTACCCGAATGCAGCAGGAAGCGGGGAGGAGGGATGTCAGATGTGAAAGCCGGAGACCTTTGCCTGCCCTGCAGACAATAAAGGACCCTGGGATTTAATTTGTAAAGCATGAGTTTGCCCAGTTAACTACTTCTGCTCCCTCAAAAGGGCAGCCCTGAAATTGCTATGTCTCGGTAGCGCTGCGTACATCTCATTAGCGTGGCTTCGCAGAGCCCTTCTGAGAAACGGGGAAGGGTGGGAATGGGAGAAACCTGGGGCTGTTTTCCAGCCTCCCTCATCACCAGCTTTTCCTCCTCTCCCTCGGCAGAGGTCCCTGGGCTGAGAGCCTCCCTGTACATCGAGAGCCTCCAGCGGGAAGCCCAGAGAGCACTTCAGGAGGTCCTGCAGCCCCTGCACCCCAAGGACCAGGGCCGCTTTGCCCATATTTTGCTGATCGCCTCCACCTTAAAATCGATCCCTCCCTCCCTCATCACGGATCTCTTCTTCCGACCCGTCATCGGCAACGCAGACATCGTCGAGCTCATCGCAGAAATGCTGTACGAAATAACCGGCAGGCAGCTGGCTCCCGCAGCGCGCGTGGCGTGCTGAGCGGTCGCGCTCGCTTACCGGCCTCGCGGATGATCCCCACGCCTCGCCAGGGAGCAAAGCAAACCTAGGAGCGGGGATTTAGCCAGACAGACGCTCTGGAGTCTGTGGGGAACCGCACGTTTCGTTAGGGCCGAGGACGAAGGATTCAGCCGGGTTGCGGCAGAACGCGTGGAGAAACGGCTCCGGTTCAGCAGACGTTTACCGCAGCTCCGGCTCCGCCTGTGCCGGTCTCTGTTTCAGGGAACGTGTGTGCGGGTGACGGGTTTCCCTCCCTGTTTCCTTCCCCCAGAGCAGGTCGGGTTAGAGCCTGGTCCTGGTTTTTCCTCACTGAATCCTCGGTCCCGTTGAAATCAATGTGCGTTTCGCTCTTAACTCCAAGAGATGAGGTTTGTCCTCAACTAACAGCTTGATCCTGCGGTGTTTAGGCTGAATAACATGTCTTCAGTGGGATCGCTTACCGAGCGCCAACATGATGGAATCAGGTCTGGGTGAAGTCTTGGTCTGTCTATTGTGCTTGAAATCTTAGAAATATTGATGAATGATCTTCCTCAGGCACCAAGAGTATTAAATCTTACTGGGTGTGCAGATTCACCCCTCCTACCTTTTCTTCGATTGTATCTTTTCTCCGTAATGCCATGAAATACCCCAGAACTGCTCGCAGAGCAATGGGTTACCTAAGAGCATCTATTGCACGTCATCTTGGGCTGTGGGCTTACCTTGTTTGTGCGACAATAAGTGACCCCCCGAGCTGCGAACGCTGCGGAGATGAGCGGAGCTGGTTTGGTGCTAGAACTAAACGTCCCTCCCTGGAGTTACAGCCAGGTGCACACGTAGCACGCCTGGAAACCTTGCTCCTCCCGTCTGCAGCTTCTGCAACAAGGTAGATGTCAGTATTTTATAAGCGAATGTTCTTGTGGTTTGTATATAAGATGCAGTAAATTATTTTTTTAATAAAATGTTTCACGTTTTGGAACATGGTGGTGACTTTTTAGAGATGGTTTTAGGCACACGTCAATCGCCACAGGCGGTGGCTTTCTGACGAACAGCCCCGCGGCACAAAACCCCTCAGCGCTCCCCTTGCAGAGGCGGCGGAATCACAGCCCACCCATACACTGCACCTTTCTCCAGTCATTCGAGCCTCGCCCCGAGGGCTCCCGACGCAGCAGCAATGTCAGAGGTAGATGCTCTGACTCACCTGGACGGGCACAAACACCGTCCTGTTTGCCATGGCCGACCCAGCTGAGGGGTCGGGTAAAGCTGCGCGAAGCCTCCCTGTGCTGCGCCACCCACGGAAATACCTTGAACGTTAGCGGGCAGCCCGGTGGGAGGAAGGACTGTCTGTCCCTCCACCTCCCACCGCTGCTGCTGAACGGTGACAGATGGCTTCCACGGTGATCTCAGCCCCCTGACATCCATTTTCCACGGCGAGGGTGCACCTGAGTCATCTGCAGGGCCACACCAGCCACCGGCAGCCCTGAGCCACGCCAGCGCCGTGACACGCGCCTGAGTCACGGCCCACGGGATGCCCAACATCCTCGCTGCCAGAGCTACTCTGAACCGGGCACACAGACGCTTTGGCACAGGGGAGAACCCCCGCCCGCCCTGGGCGCCGCCATCCTGCCACCAGTCCCACTGGCGCCCGGGGACAGGGGATCACTGTGGGCTCCCCTGTCCGGTGTGGCACCCACCTGTGTTGCTGCCCATGAGGCAGGGCTGACACCGCAGGGCCACCCCTCCATCGTGGGACACACAGCGCTGGGACTCACCAAGAGGGCAAGGCCGGGGCTGCGCTGCACGGCACGGGGCGGGGGGGGGGGGGCTGGACACCCCCAGGGCCTGGGACCCCCCTTCAGGCCTGGCCACTCCCCAAAGCTCCCCACTGGGGCCTGGACACCTCTAGTCCCCTGCCACCCCCAAGGCCTGTGACCCCCCCCTCTACACCTGTGACCCCCCCTGGGGCCCAGCCACCCCCTGCCACCCCCATGGCCTGTGACCCCCCTCCAGGCCTGGCCACTCCCCAAAGCTCCCCACTGGGACCTGGCCACCCCCAAGGCCTGTGCCCCCCTCCTGGTCCTGCCCCCCCCCAAGGCCTGTGCCCCCGGGCCTGGTGACCCCCATGGCCTGTGCCCCCCACTGGGACCTGCCCCCCCCCAAGGCCTGTGCCCCCCTCCTGGTCCTGCCCCCCCCCCCAAGGCCTGTGCCGCCCCCCCCCCCGGGCCTGGCCACCCCAGGCCCCCCCCGCGCCCCCTCCCGCCTGCAGGGCGCTTCCCCCGCCACCAGGCGGCGCCCCGCTCTTGTGCTTCGGGAGTCGACGTCATCACCGCGCGCTCAGCTGCCTGTGACGCGCCGTCCCGGTGGGGCAAGATGGCGGCGCCCAGCTGTAGCCCCGGTAATGGCGGAACCGCCGCCCGTTACTGCCTGGTGAGCGGCATCCCGGCCGCGCTGCGCTCCGCCCAGCTCCGCGCCTACTTCAGCCAGTTCGTGGAGGCCGGCGGTTTCCTCTGCTTCCATTACCGTCACCGCCCCGAGCGCCCGCCGGCGGGCGGCGGCGGTGAGGAGGCCGCGGCGCCGCGCACTTGCTCCTGCCTGGTGGCCGTGCAGCCCGGCCGCGCCCGCCGCTTCGTCCGCATGTACTCGGGCAAGCGTTGGGTAGGGCCCGGCGGCACCTCGTTGCCCGGCCGCTGCCTCATCCGCAGGGTCCGCCTCAGCTCCGGGACAGGTAGGAGCGGGCGCCGGGGGGGGGGTCGGGGGGGTAGGGCGGACCGGGCCTTGCCTCCCCTCGCGGGCCTGGAAGGCCCGTCGGGCACCGGATCCCACCTCTGTGGGTCCCAGCAGCCAACCTGAGGGCACCGGGTGGTTAAAACCCATCACGGAGTTTCCTTAACACCTTAAATCCACTATGAGGCAAGAAAAGTCACTTTGGGGGTTGCTCATCCCTCTCCTGCCCGGGAGGACCCCGGGTTACCCCTCTCTGGTGGAGTGTGTGTTCCCCTCCCCGCCCCCCAACCCATTCCTTCTCTCCTCCAGGTGCAGAGACGTTTCCCTACAGTGAGGCCAAGGTGGCTGCAGGCGAATCTGTCACAGAATCGGACTTGAAGCGGCTGCCTGAGTTCAACCCCCCTTCCTTCATGCCTTACGGGAACGTGGGCACCCCCCTGAAAGTTTTTCTGGAGCTGATCCGAGCCTGCAGGCTGCCTCCCCGGATTATCAAGAAATTGCAGCTGGATTTTCCAAAGACAGGCTCATCCCGTAGGTATGGGAATGTGCCTTTTGAATACCAGGACACTGAGACAGTTATAGAAGAAGAAAGAGTTTACACTGCTACGGGGGATGAGATCACAGAGGAAGAGGGGCCTGTGGCAAGGTCTGAGGTGACTCACCCAGACGGTGCTGAGGAAGATGAGGAGGGGCAGGAGAAGGAGGAAGAGGAGTCGCACTCGGATGACGTAAGTGGATTTTTCTAGCACCGTCCTAGGTTAGCTATTGTAGCTGCGAAGCTGGAAGGGCTGATGGAAATCTCTTAGAGCTTATTTTTAATCTCTTAATTGTATTGTATAAATCAGTTGTCTAAAAACGGTGTTAAAATACGGTTGTTCAGGTCTCGGTGCACTGAGCCCCTTGGCGCATGAACAGTTTGGGCATTAACGCCTCCAAAATGGCTTATCCAAATCAAGGCGGTTGTAGGGGCTGAGCCCAAAGGGTTTGGTCAGGAGGAGCGAGCGCAGGCAGAGGCTGGCGCTGCGGGAGCAGATCTCTGCCCTGCTGTGTGGCAGATTGGCCCAGCTCTGCTGTTGCTCGTAAACGAGGTGACCGGAGGTTCGGGAGCACGTTAGTGTGCTGGAAACGACACACGGAGCTGTATGAATGGTTGACCTTGAATGCTCCTGTGATTGAAGTTAGTCATTCTGAGACAAATGGCTTTCGTGACAAAGACTCCTAGAAAACTGGACTGGACAGGCTCTCTGGAGACAATCTCGCTTCCTCCACCTGACAGACGCCTGTCTAGCCTCTTCTCTCAAACCTCTGTCATTACGGAGGCAGTGCAATCCTGAGACAAGCCATTCCCGTTCTTTGCTATAGCAGAATTAATTTAGATGCCAAATCTTGCTGCAATTTTATCCCATTAGGTTCTCGTAGCAACAGCGGACACAGAGATCACTTTGTTCCCTCCTTTACAAACTTTTTATTCAGTCTTTTCTTCTCCAGACTAAACAGACTCCTCTAGCCGTTTCTCACAGGCTGTTTCCTGGCTCTCCAGTCATTCTTTTGGCTGTTCCTCAGTTAGTTAATGTCTTCCTTGGAGGGCTCTGCCCAGAACTGGGCAGGCAGCAGTAAAGCTGTCAGTCTGGTCTGTGTCTGTGCCAGCGAGCTGCTTCTCTGGAACCGACACAATCTCTTTAGGGATCAACTTGAGTGGAATTAATTTGTTGCTAGTGCTGACTTTACGTACAACACACCTGCTCCTTAAATGGGCATCTTTGCGTTACAGATTGGGTACGCTGCTGAAAGCATGCCGTGAAGTGGGTGTGATGTGGGATTTTTCACCACTTCTGTCTGCTGACTCTGAAGATGGTATTAGTCAGGGGAATGAGGTCATCGGTGCCGGTCGTGTTAGTGCCTGAAAAGTGCAGGCTGAGACGAGCTCTGTTGACGAAGCTGTTTAGGAGGGAGGGCGTTGTGATGGGCCGCAAGGGTCAGGGAAACAGGGAGGTGTGGTGTTGGTGTCACCCACCTTTCGGCGGTTCCTTTGCAGGACAACGATACCTGTGAGGAGTGGGAGCGACACGAGGCTCTGCATGAGGACGTGACCAAGCAAGACCGTGTGGAGGAGCGGCTCTTTGAAGAGGAGATTGAGCTGAAGTGGGAGAAAGGCGGCTCTGGCCTTGTCTTCTACACGGATGCTCAGTACTGGCAGGAGAAGAATGGAGGTAACGTTGGTGTTTGTGTTGCTGAGCTACAAACAAACCACCTCGAGCTGGGGGTCCCAGCCCTGCAGGGAAGTCGAGTATAACCCCATGCAGTCATTGCAGGTCAGCTACGGATACGGGCATCTTGCCATCACTTTTTAAACCTTCCCTTGATCACAAAACCTGCACTGGTTCAATCCAATCACCTGAGACCCCAGCGTTCCTACTGGAAGCCTGTTGTGTAAGGGCTGTGGTTTGTGGAGTCTCTAATACCCTTTTCTTCCCATTTTGTTAGAGAAAACAGGACGCTGGGCCACCAGCAAACTTCTGTGTCAGACTTCCACAACCACCACCAAAACTAGTGTTTTCTTTCTCTTGGCAGACTTTGATGAGCAGACTGTGGATGACTGGGATGTGGACATGAGCATCTACTATGACAAAGGTATCTGAGCTGAAACTCCCCCCAGGAAAGCAGGGAGGTTGGGAAATTCTGACCCTGCAGAATTTCTGCATTGAGGAGCTCTTTTGACTCTGTCATCCTTTGAAAGCATCCAAGACGTCAGTGTACTTGAAACAACGTTTTTCTTGTCTGACAGTGAGAGTTGCCAGAAAGAACAGGTTCTGCCTCCTTCTTGCATGGTGCTCTGGGGGAAATGATGGTAACGAACAGCTTTCCTGAGCTGTGCTGCTCTGACTTTTGCTTCTTTCTCCCTAGATGGAGGTGATAAGGATGCTCGGGACTCGGTCCGGATGTGGCTGGAACAGCGACTCAGGGACGGCTTGGAGGATGGATCCGTTTCAGGACAACGGATCGGCACCTTTGAGAGATACACCAAGGTGAGCTCTGGTTACGTGCTTGGGAGAGGAAAGGCTGCGGTGGTGATGCTCAGAGGATGTGGGTTAGGGGGAGGAAGGCTCTGGGAAGATGAGGATGAGCTGTGTCCAGCTCTGTCATGTTGTTTTTTCCCTCTCCCAGGGTTTTGGCAGGAAGGTGCTGGAGCAGCAGGGCTGGACAGAGGGGCTGGGGCTGGGGAGCAGCAACTCTGGAATGGCTGAAGCTCTGGACAACGAGGGTCAGAACCCCAGATGCAAGAGGGGGCTGGGGTAAGTACCCAACCCTGCCCCACCAGCCTGTGCTCAGAGCCTCTGCCCAGGCTCTCTGGGCTGACGCAGCAGCTAACAGGCCGCAAAAGGAGCCAAGCGTGAACCAGAGCTGTAAGGCTGTCCCAGGGATCTGCCTTTCTTTGTGCAGCTGGTGGCAGGGCCTGCCACAGCGCTCCGGAGCTAAATATGCTGCTCTTCCTGATGGTCCGGTGCTCCTTGGAGGAGTTTGTGGTGTTATAGTAGGACTGCAACCATTTGCAGGTTCGTGCAGCACGTAAACACAGAGGGAGAGCTGTGCTTGAGGATTGAGGGTCACCTCTGCTACGGTATTCTGGTGGGGAAAGCCTGAGTGACCTGAGGTGTGGCTGTGCACCTTGCCCCTACTTATCAGTGGGGTTTCTGGAGGCTTTGTGCGGTGCTGTGTTTCTCTGTGAGGGCTGGCTCTTATTCTAGAGCAATCTCGCAGCCAGGAATAGGACAAGAATCCTTATTGCCCTGTATCAGTTCACTTCTCCCCTGCAGCACGTGAGGGAAATGAGCTGGGATGCACAGGGCTGTCCCACTGCCTCAGCAACGTTGGATCACGCGTTTTCCATTTCCCTCTAGGTACCATGGGGAGAAACTACCAACTTTCAGCAAAGTGAAAAAACCCCGACGGGATGTTCCCATCCTCATCTCGACCATCTACGATGACCCTGACCCAAAGGACAGCGGTGACCAGCTGCTCAGGCGCCAGCCACCTACTGCCATGAAGTACAGGCAGGACATGGCGTTCGTCCGGGCGTCGCACGGTGCTCTGCAGGGTTTTGGTGCCCAGTCGCGCTGAGCAGGGACTGTCGCAGAGCCTTTGTCCTGCCTCTGCTGCCGAGCACAGGCTGGCTCCTGGTCTTGGGTTTGGAGCAGGGTGTTCACCTATTTATTTTTGGAAGAAATATAGACTTGTAACAAAAATTGCCTCAGTGAGGTGGGGTTTTTTTTTTTCCCCCTCTAATTAAACCATTCAAATAAGGGGAAATAGTGCCGGTCTTATTTCTGACTGGTGGTTTAAAGCTTGGATCAACCAAGTTTGTGTGCTAGGTCAGCCTAAAAAAAAACCAAAAAAACAGAACTTTGTAGTTCATGGCTGCCTGAGATCCAGGGAAGGACAAGTACAGGCAGGGCCAGCTGTGGCACGGTAACTGTCCTGCCAAAAGCTCGCTGCTGGCCCGCAGCTTCGCGTTGCTTGGGCGTGACGATCCCACACTCCCGGGAGAAACTCATCGGGATGAAAGACTTGTCCTGGCAGCCTCCGGAGGAATTCTGCGGGAGGCGTTTCCCTGCGGTCGGGTGTAGCGGGTGCTTCTTTCCACGGTTCTCTGAGGTGCTGTGCCGCATTTTCCTGACGCAGGCACTCTTTGGAGGGAAGAGCCTTCGTCCCAGTGACCCAGTGCTAGAGGGTTAAATGTGAAGTGGTGAATGTTCTGCTGACAGGTTCCGGCTTGGCCCTGTGCACGTTCCTTAAGGCTATTGCTGTGTCAGAGGGGGATGCAGGGAATAATTTCCCCTTTTTGCGGGGGGGGGGGGGGAATTGGGGTTGTGCTGGAGGGACAAGGGCCGGTGCCGGGATTCGAACCCGGGATCCGAACCCCCTATTCCGGGGTTCGGATCCCGGGTTCGAATCCCGGCTATGGAGGAACTGCGCGTCCCTCCAAGCCGCCAGGGGGCGCTGTGGTAACGGCGGCCTTTCCTCACCCGGAACGCGGCGCTCGGGACCCGCGGTGACCCGGATCCAGTGCCGGGGGCACCGGTAGCGGCGGCGGCGGGAGGTGAGCGGCCTACCGGGGCCGGGGTTGGCCTACCGGGACCAGGGTTGGCCTACCGGGGTGGGGAGGGGGTCGTGAGGGAGACGGGGAGGTAGGGGTTGGCCTACCGGGGCGGGGAAGGGGGTGTGAGGGATGAAGGGACCTGGGTAATGAAGGGGGATGTGGGGGAGAAGGGGGGGAACTGGCGGTTTAAGGGAGAAGAGGGGACATGGGGGACAAAGGGAAGCATGGGGGGATATGGGGATAAATGGGGGTGCAGGCAAAGGGAGGGTGTGGGGGGGAAAGAGGGACACGGGGGGAAGGAGGTGGGGGGATATGGGGAGAAGAGGGGATGTAGGCAGAGAGGGGGACGTGGGGGAGAAAAGGGGGATGTGGGGGAGAAGAGGGAGCATGAGGGAGAAAAGGGGGCCATGGGGTGAAGGAGGGACACGGGGGGGGAAAGGGGGACGTGGGAGAGAAGAGGGGATATGGGGAGATGAGGCGATGCAGGCAAAGAGGGGGAGAAGGGGTATGGGGAGGGGAAAAGAGCGTGTGGGAGAGGGGATGTAGACTGGCGTGGGGAGAAGGGCAGATGTGTGGAGAGTGGGAATATGGGTGTTACATGAGGAGGAGATGGGACGTGAGGGAGAAAAGGGACATGGGGACATGGAGGGGAGGACGTGGGGGCATGCTGGGATGAGGGAGGGAATATGTGGGTGCTGCCACATCAGGAAGGACCCAGTTAGGGTAAAACTCCCCCCACATGCAGGCAGGAGTAGGGATCTGCGTCCCACAGGCACAGCCCTGGGGGTCTGGTTGGGGGTTTGCTCCTGTTTTCAGCCACGGCATCACCAGCCAGGGGGTGACACGGTAACGTCCGCCCCGGTGTGGGGCTCACCCGGGCAGGGAGTGACGGGAGGCAACAGTTACACCGTGGCACTTTCCCTTCCTCGCCACCCGCTCCCTGGGTCTGAATTCCAGCAGATTGCATTCGTATAAATGCAAATAAAATGGTAAATGGGAGCTTTTCCTCTTTTGGTCAGCAGAAGGAGAAGGAAATGAGCCACCATGTCTGAGGGCAGCAAGGGGAGCTCGCTGGCCTTCGGCCAGGTGGTCATCGGGCCTCCGGGCTCGGGGAAGACGACCTACTGCCATGGCATGCAGGAGTTCATGGGCAGGATCGGGCGCAAGGTGACGGTGGTGAACCTGGATCCCGCCAACGAAGCCATGCCCTACCAGTGTGCCGTGGACATCGCCGAGCTCATCACCCTGCCTGACGTGATGGAGAATTTGAAGCTAGGGCCCAACGGGGGGTTGATCTACTGCATGGAGTACCTGGAGGCCAACTTCGACTGGCTGCAGGAGAAGCTGGCCGCGTTCAGGGGTCACTACTACTTGTTTGACTGCCCGGGGCAGGTGGAGCTCTACACCCACCACAACGCCCTGAAGAACGTCTTCACGCAGCTGGCCAAGTGGAATTTCAGGGTAGGTTTAGGGCTCTGCGGGGAGCTGGGATCAGCGCCTGGCACCCCGCGTGCTTGTGCAAGGGGTTTGCGACCTGTACGCTGTGTGGTCGGAGCTTCTGATTGTGGTTGTGGGTATTAATGACTGTTTTCTTTATTAACGTGTTTGTCCTTTTGTGTGAAATGACTTTATCAGGGAAGGAGAGGAATTTTGCCCCATTTTATGCTCGGAGGGATAGGCAAAGGAGCGGCTTATAGGGCATTTAATTCAGTGGGATTATCATGAACAGAAACCTGGATTCCTTCCTCACATGCTCTCGCTGTGCTCCACGGTCCTCTCCACAGACCTTGTGTGTTTTATCCGAGTGGGCGCTGTATTTCGGAGCGGGGAGGTAGATGTGTGAGCTGGGCGAGCGGGAGCCCAGTGTGAGAAATTCAGGCGTCATCTCGGGCCCTACCTGCCTCTCCTGCAGCCAAACCAAAACGCTCTCCACGTTGTAGTACGTGCTCTGTGCTTTCTTGCACAATAGAAAATGCAAATGAGGAAGCGCAGGTGGGAAGAGTCCCATAACCAAGCGAACTTGCTTACGTTGCATTTGTTTTGCATTTGGGCCAAACCATGAATGTGCAAACCGTGTGTGGTGTGAGCAAGAAGGGCAAGTTCATTGACTTGAGAATGTCACAGGGAATCTGCGTGTTAGAGATTATTTTTATTCAAATAAATGTACGTGAAATTGTAGTTACTAAAAAAAGATAGCGCACTGCTGTTTTGATGCTCGCTCAAGTGCCTCTGAGCTTTAAACTGGCTTTTTTTGCTGCAGAAGCATCGCTGTGATGCAACCGCCTTCGACTACAGAGCCCTGACTTTGAGTAACATTGTGTAACAGGCAGTGACTTCACAGAGATCTCGGACCACATTGTTACAGCTGCACAAAACACAGGGAATCAAACTGCTCGTTAATTTCATTATTAATTATTATTTCAAACCGCATGACAATTGGTTCTCCCAGCAGAGCGTGGTGTGCTACAGTTACTGCTCCTGAGTGTACGCTGTGCGTGAGCGTTCCTGTGGGGAAGGTGGAAATCTGGAGGCAGTGGTGTCCTTCAGAATGAGAGTTACCCCCAGCTCCCCCCACAAAAAAACCTGCAGAGTTCAGACAAGCATCTGGAAACTTCCTCTGCAGAGAAAGAACCTCTGAGAAAAGGGAGAGAGAGGAGTTGCAGGTTTAAGTGTCTTTCAGTACTGCCCTGAACCTCCCCACAGCCCTGTCCGTGCACCAGCACCCGGGGTCCTGAATCCCCCAGGCGCTCCATGGGTGCGAACATGGTGATGGATACTTCTATGTATGTATGTGCACTCATAGGTGAGCATGTTTTATGTGCAGGAGGTGGAAGGTAGGTGGTAACTTTCCCTGCGTAGGAGTCTAGGTGGTCATAGCCAGGTCAGATTGTCCTATAGCCGCTTCTCTGACTGTCCCAAAAGCAAGCAGATGGACTCGTCACTGGGCCTGACCTCACGCTGTCCCTTTGTGCCTTCGCTGTCCAGCTGGCTGCGGTGCATTTGGTGGATTCTCACTACTGCACGGACCCTGGCAAGTTCATCTCTGTTCTCTGCACCTCGCTCTCCACCATGCTGCACGTGGAACTGCCCCACGTCAACGTCCTCTCCAAGATGGACCTGATCGAGCGATACGGCAAGCTGGGTAAGAGCCTTTGCGAGAGAGACGCGTAGAATCGGGCTGTGGCATTGGGTGTGGGCTAGCTGCTCAGGTGCGGGGATGTATGGCTGGGAGATGGTGGGGGAACTGGTGTAAATCTCACCGGCTTCTCTGGCACGTTCTAGCCAGGGAAGCCCCAATATTTACAGATTGCCTTCAGAGCTTCTTGGTGTTTCCCTGCAGCTTTCAACCTGGATTATTACACAGAGGTCCTGGACCTCTCTTATTTGGTTGATCATTTAGCTTCTGACCCCTTCTTCAGAAATTACCGCCGCCTCAATGAGAAGCTGGTGGAGGTGATCGAGGACTACAGCCTGGTGTCCTTCGTTCCGCTCAACGTCCAGGTGACGCAGCAGGAGGAGTGGGGCAGAGAGAACAGGGAGCGTTGGATATGTGGTCAGCAGGTTTGGTAGCAGCTAGGTTACGTCTGCTTAGAGCCACGAGGGCTGCAAAGCTCAACTGTGAAGAGACTCGGGGTGGAGGAGGACAGTGAAATGCACCCAGATTTGTAAATGGTCTGTGGCAGCCAAAGGAAAAGGCTAACGAGCTTGGGGCTATGTGGGCCTTGTGTCCTGGGGAATTAAGACTCCCCTTCGTTCAGCTCTTCTGTGCCTGCATTTCAAATCTGGGCCAAGTATTACCTAAAACGGTGTTAAATTGGGGAGCGCAAAATCATTAGAAGATTGGGAGGAATACATTTGGGAGGAAGGGCTGAAGACATTTGTCTTGTAGTTTGCAGAAGTGTCAACGAAGGCAAATGGGCTGAGGCAAGAGGTGATGAAAGGGAGTGAGAGGGTGGAGGGTGTCAGCCCAGCTCATATCCAGGCTCCACGGAGGGGGGGGCCCTGTTTGTCCTACGGCCTCTCTGGGCTCGGGGAGGCTGGCAGCATCCTCGGGGCGTTGAGCGCTGTGTGGGTGGTTCAGAGCCTCCGAGGAAATCTGTGGTAAAGCCCAGCGTGAGCTCTTGCCTCCGGGGAAGGACCAGATTCCCTGCGTGTCATCTCCCTCCCTTTCAGGACAAGGAGAGCATGCGGCAGGTGATGCAGGCGGTGGACAAAGCCAACGGCTATTCCTTCGGAGACCAGGAGCAAAGGAGCCTGGAAGCTTTGATGTCAGCAGCAGTGGGAGCCGATTTCCACTTTACTTCGTATCCTTCTCCACTGATCCTCTGTTGTGTTGAGTTTTAATTTCTCCTTGAGAGAAACTGAGTTTTAATCTCCCCTCTTTGTCCTGGGGAAGAGAGGCTGGAGTGGGGCTGGCGGTTTGCAGGCCCAGGTTGTTACTAACATCATCTGATGCTGTTTGGTGATACGCGTGTAGTAGGGCTCAGCCCAGACCTTAGCAGACAGTTGTCCGCACCAAAGCCGCCACATTTGTTGCTAATTGATACTCTGAATGTGGGAGGAAACTTTTGATACCTTTCCTCTCTCTCACGCTCGCTTGGACTGGTTCGTTCCACCTCGGCCAAACCATGCAACTGATTCTCCTGTACTTGTCGGGTCTGGGATCAGCCAGAGCCAGAAATAACTCAGGTGATGCGTGCTGCTGCCAGTTCGGCTGTCTTCCTGCCAGCCTTCAGGCTAATGTGGGGCTGGTTCCTTGCTAAGAACGTTAAGAGCTCCTTGCAGAAGGGAGTGTTTGAGCCCAGCCCCTTGTTTTCCTTAATTACTGCATTATCAGCACACTCGCGGTGCAGGAGAAGTATGTGCAATCTCAGGACAAAGCCGTGGAAGAAGAAGTGATGGATCTGTAACACACCCACCTCTTCCATGGCTCCTCTCGCTTTTGACACCTCTCCTTTTCCTACCAGGAGCTTAAAGGATCTCTGCGTCCTGTGACTCGGACCAAGCGAAAGCCTTTCCAGGCAGAGGTCTGGCTGCTGGATTCCCTCTCTGGGAGGGTTTCACCTCTTGTGCTTCAGCCGCGCTGCACAGCGCAGCGTTTTTGCAGAAAGGCGATGGCTGAGTGCAAGGCAGGCTGGGTCTTTCCTTAGGAATGAGAGAGATTTAGCCAGGGGAAGGCGTGGTTAGCAGGGGAAGAGAAGAAAGATAAAGGAGACTGACCTTTGCCAAGGCTTCTCCTCCCCATCATGACCAAGATAGAGCCAGAGAAAGAAAACTCAGTTTGAGCAGTGAGACTTGAGACAAAAGCTCTGGGTTTCCCGCATAGGAGGAGTGCGCATGGGCCTCGTGCTCAGAGGCTCATAAGCCTCTGTTCTGTCTCAAAGAGGACAGAAAGAGAGTTGTTTTGTTTTGTTTTTTTTTTTTAAATAATAGTGGACTCTTTCTTAATAAAACACTCCTTCGTCTTGCTTTCATCTTGTGAGTTTGCTGAACCTGAATAAATAAAACCAAGAGCGCTACAAAGCCCGAGGCTGAAAAGCCTCTAGTGGGAACGTCGCAGCGGCTGCTGCGTTGTGTGCTTTGCAGAAAGGCTCCGTGTTTGCGACGTTGTGTTCCTCTATGATCTACCCAGGAACAACCAAAGCGTTTGCTGGAGGGAGCGAGGAAGAGAGACTGTGGGATGGGAAAGCAGGTCACTCCTCGCGCGTGCTTATGCAGGGGCCGAAGGCTGGCGGTTGGTGCGCACGCAGCGCGCTGACAGCGACGCGCAAACTGCAAGCTCGGCTTTTGGAGGCTTTTGATTAAGAAAGCCCCTGTGTGAGTCAGCAGGAGGTTAGAGCGCATCGTTTGCATGTAGGGCCCTTCCTGGAAGCTGCCTGGTCTGCCCTCATCCACCTTCTTTTTCCTGAGCTGGCTTTCTCCAGTACCTTCTCCAGATCCCAAATCCTCGTGCTTCCCCTCCTTCCCACATAATTCCCTCTTGCTGACCCCCTGCAGCTCCTGACGGTGACGCAGTGGCTCCCAGCCTCGTGCCACCGCTGCAGACAGCAGCTTGGGTCCACCGGCGCGGTGAACGGGGAAGGTTGGGATGATGAAAAGCAAGGCGTTCGCGCCGAGCAGCCCTCCCAGTGCTCCTGGCAGCTCGCGCAGCCACACGTAGGATGGGAGCGGGCGAGCCTCCCGGCTCGCAGCTCGGTGTGCAGACTC
Organism: Grus americana; assembly: GCF_028858705.1. Taxonomy (NCBI): domain Eukaryota; kingdom Metazoa; phylum Chordata; class Aves; order Gruiformes; family Gruidae; genus Grus; species Grus americana. Next base: position 4,130,890 of record NC_072874.1, read on the forward strand.
AGCATCGCATCTTGCCCAAGAGCTTGCGTAAAATGAGACGGCTCCTTCTCGCGGGACAGTCTGGTCCTTAGCAGAGCAATTGCAGACCACTGACTCGGTGAATCTAAATGTGAGCGGGGTCTTGCTTAGCAGGGACTGCAGCTAAGCGGGGAACTAAAACTAAGTTTTCCTGCATCCCACAGCTTTGTGGCTGGGATTTGGAGACAAGGAGGAGCTCAGGGGGAGAAAGAGGGCAAAGAGGCTTGTGCTTTCAGCAGATCCGTTCGCAGTGAAAGACGACACTGACATTTCAAACACAGAAGTCAAATTCCTGTCTGCTCTCAGTGCCCGAGCTCTTATCCCAAGAGCCCAGGGACTTCCCTGAGTGTTCCTGGCTGAAACCTGTCAGCTGCGTTTCGGTGCTCTCTGGGGCTGAAAGTCTGGAAGCCAACCTAACCATAACCGGAGCTGAAACTCCATCCTCGCCTCGTGGTCTTGCGGACTTGTCCCGGTCATCTTTGAGCCCTGTAGTTGCTGTAAAGGGATGGAAGACGTGATCATAAAAATGTGAATTTTATGGTGGCTCTTTCATGGCTTTGAGAGATTTGGTGGCTTAAAAGGGTATGGTCAGGTCAGGCTGGAGTTACGCAAGAGCCATCAAAGCTTTTGTGGCTGTTTGGCTTTTTTATTTTAATACCCAGGCAGTATCTGCAGCCTCAGCCTTGCCACGCTGGAGAAAATACAAATTAAAGGTGATAGAAACCTCTCAGCTCAGGGAACCTCTGCTGTGTCTGAGCCAAGAAATGCTGAGGTCTAAAAGAGCTGCAGCCTGAAAAGTGCAGCGTTTTCACACCACGGGGCTCTTGGCAGCGCAGGTTTGGAAAGCAGGGACTGAATCAGGACCCCGCAGCTCCGCAGGGACGATACTCGCTGCTCCTGGGCAGGGCGAAGCAGAAAATGGCTCTGGAACAGGCAGGGATGACCGGGGAACCCCGGTGCGAAATCCAGCCAGCTCCTGCACCCGCACGTCCCCACGCTGGGAGGGGACGGCTTCGCCAAGGCTCCCGGGGCTGAGGGAGGTGACACTCTGGCTCCTGTCACTCCCGTTGAGCAATCGGCCGGGGCAAAGGGCCAGGATTAGTCACCCCAATTGAGGAACGTCCTGGGGGGGCGGGGGGAGGCAGGCTTTCTGGTCCTACCTGCCCTGGCCCCTCCAAACCCAGCGCCAGGAGAAGGCTGAGCCCACCCCAACCACGCGTGGGACCTCCTGGGCAAGACTGAACGCGGCAGGTCACATTTGGGATGGAGGGCTTTGGGCTTCGGTTGCAGCCACTGAGCTGGGGTTTGCTGCGTCCCCTCCATCGCTTCCAGCCCCAACTCCTGCCCGGCAGCCAGACCACCGTTGCCGGAGCCCTGCTTGCACATCCCACCCGGCGAGGTACCACCGCAGCTGCTTGCTGGGGAGGCAGGAGCGCCCCAGAGCCGGGTTACCCCCAGGCAGCTGCAGGGTCCCTCTCTGTACCCCAAAACATAGTGTCTGGATCAGGCCACATCAGCCAGCCCGCCGTGTGCAAATGTGGGTACCGGGATGAAATAAATGCTGAGTGTTTTCGGCAACCCCCAGCCATTGCAAGGTGGGTCAGGGCTCGGCTCCGTGCTGGGAGCCTCGCCAGGGCTGTGGGATGGATGAGATGGACTAAAGTCCGGAAGACGGGGCCAGCGTGACCCCAGGAGCATCTGCCCCAGGAAAGGTTGGGGGTGTGCAGGCTCCATCACGGGGCTCTTGCTCGAAGGCTGTGAGTTTCAGTATGAAAAGCCTCTCCAAAAATTAAAAAGCCCCCGGACCAGGCACCCAGGGCAATCCTGGTGCCTGCCCGGTGACAGCCAGCCAGCGCCGTCTCTCTTGGTGCCGTGACACGGGGGAGGTGCTGTGTGTGGCTCAGCCTCGGCCGGCCCCGCCGGGCACTGAGGAGCCGGCCAGCCCTGGCCCTGGGCACGGAGCCGTGCGGGGAGGTTGTGAGAGCTGGGGACAAGGGACCAGCCCAGCTGTGGGTCCTCCAGCCCCGCTCGGGCCTGGCAGAGCTTTTTGCAGGCAGCATGGCCGTGGGCAGCATCCCCCACTTGCCCTCAGAGACCTGTTTCAGTAGCCTTAACCCTATGGCCACTGGCCACGGCAGGGGCAGCCCCTGTGCACGGGGCTGGGCCAGGACCCAGGGTGGCTCCGGGGTGGGTGACGCTCCCTGGCCCTGGGGCGCCCACGTCCCTTTGCTCTCCTGGTGCTAAAGACACAGACCCACGTACATTTGAGAGCTTTGCTGCGCGCCCCGTCCCACGCGGTGCCAGGGATGCCGAGAGCATCATCCTGCGCGTCCCAGCCAGGGGCCGAGGATGGGGATCGGGGTCCTGACGGCTCCCTGGTCCCCTCCGTCCCCACCACCCTCTGTGAAACGTGGCCGGGAGGACCCCGGGGAACACCCCGCGCTCCCCGCCAGCACAACCCTCTCACGGGACGTGCTGTGGGGGCCGGGGGCCTCCCTCCTGGCCCCGAAAAGCTGCTGGACCGGCTGGGAGGCTGGGGAGCATCGTCCTCCTACACGGCCCAGCCACGCTGCGATTTCAGGCACTGTCGAAATCGGTTAACTGCTGGGAGCCCAACGGGAGCCCCAGCGGCCTCCAGACACCCATGGGCCCCGAGAAGTGGCAGGGGTGGATGGCTACCGGCACCCCCCGGCTCCCACCTCACACACCACACCCCCCCCCCCCCCAAGTTTAACCCTCCCGGGCTGCTCGTGTCCCCAGACCACCGGGTCAAGGGCCAGTGAGAGCCCTTGGCTGGTTTTTCACGTCGGCCGGCCCCAATTTGGCTAATTACAGGTCTGGGGCTGGTTCCCAGGCTGGGAGCGCTTGGGGCCAGGCAGAGGCACCTCGCTGGCCTCCCCCCCGGGAACGGGCTGGGCTCCCCAAAACTGCCGGGGGCCCCCCCCAGCTCAGCCAGGACCTGCCGAGCAAATTGCAACCTGCCGGGGCCGCTGACCTGGTCCTTGGCGGGGCCGAGGCAGCACCCACGTTTGCTTCTTGGCTTCTATGAGATGCTGTGGTGGGGATGGGGAGGGGGATGGGGAGGGGGCAGGCAAGAGGCTGGGGCGGGGGGTTCGCAGGGGTTAATCCCCTCGGCTGGGCTCTGCACCCCGGCTCTGCTCCAGGTGACGTGTCCCATCCCGGGCAAACAGGTTCTGGTTTGCGCAGCTCAACTCCCACAGCAGCCAGCGCTTTCCCACGGCAGAGCCCTTGCAAACCTCGTTACATCCCAGGCCGGTCCCTGCACAGGGAGCAGCAGCCCCATGAGCTTTGCACCGGCTGCCCTGTGATGGGAGGGGGGTGGGGGGTGTTTCTCCAGCTCTGCCTCAGTTTCCCCAAAACCCAGGAGCTCCTGGCACCCCAGGAGCCAGGTTTTGGCCATGCCGTGGCTCGGGGCTGGCATGTCCCCCACGTCCCCAGCTGGGGACCCCGCTGAACTGGGGTGGCGTGTCCTGAGTCACGGCGCGTTTCCTCCCGGCATCCCGGCGTTTCCCATCAAAGGCCGGTTCTTGCCCAGCCCTACTGCTCTTGATCTGATGAGCTCATAGCCCAGGGTGCCATGACTGTATTTTATTATAATTATTTTTCATGTTGAAACTCGTGCTGGCGGGGGGGGGGGGGGGGGGCCGTGCTCGGTGAGCTGCGCCCTTCGCCGTGGCCAGGCGCCAGGGACAAAAGTGCTGAGCTTTCACCCGCCCCAGCGCGTCCGGACCTCGACGGGGACGTCCCCACCCCGATGACACCCCACGGCTGTCCCCATGTCACTGCCGATGCTGCTTTTGGGGACACCCCACCACCCCCCTTGGACACAGAGGAGAGCTGGTGGGGGAGGACCTGGGGACCTGCACAGGGGCCTCGGTGACAGGTTTTGGGGCACCGTGGATTTGCACCAAGGGGTTGGGACACCCCGCTGCAGGGTTGGGGACCTTGGTGCACCTCGCGGAGCAGCCAACCCTCCCCGTGGTGCTGCCGAAACCCTCGCCCCGCGGAGGCAGAGCCCGCCCGGTGAGCCCTTCCATGGGCTGCGGTTTTGCAGTCGCCGAGGGACGGGGCTCGCTGGGCACCCCAAGACCCCACCATGGGGCTGGGGGGGGGGGGGATCAGGAGCAGCCGAACCGGTGCTGCGGATCCCGGGGGATCCTGGTGGGGCGGGAGGCGAAGAGGGTGCCCGGCGGCGGCGGGAGCTGCCCGGACACGTGTGCGGGGGAGAGACGAGGCAGACCAGAGGCAGGCGTGCAGGAGACGGTTTATTGGAGACGCACAGAGGCTTTGGCAATAGGCGACACCCCCCCCGGGATGGGGGGGCTGCCTGGACCCCCTCCCCTCACCCCATCCCAGCCCCTCACCTCCTCCCTCTGCAGCTCCAGCCCTCTGGAATGGCAGGTTTGGAGCTGGCACATGCTGGGCTGTGCCCCCCCACCCAAAATGTTAAATAGTGGGGGGCTGGCAGCCCGCCGGGATGGAGGCAACCCCCTCCCTCCCTTTCCACCCCACTGACAAGAGCATGGGGGAGAGGGAAGACGGGGGGGGGGGGGGGCCATGCCAAAGCCGCCCAGCAAACACCACGCAGAGCCCCCCCCCCGCCCCGCTCCCGGCATCCAGGCTGGGGGGGGGCCGTGGGGGAGCCAAGACGCCTTCCCCTCCCAAAAAACCAAACAAACAAACAAAAAAAAAAAAAACCAAAAAAAAAAAACCACCATGAAGAGATGCCGAAGGGACTGGAGGCGGGGGAGCAGGTGGGGGCCGGTCCCCGGCTCCACGGGGGCCGTTCAGTTCTTGGGCTCTTCGCCAGCCTCGCCGCCGTCTTCTCCGGCACACTCGGCTGTCCATAGCGTGAGGTTGTCCCTGAGCAGCTGCATGATGAGGGTGCTGTCCTTGTAGGAGTCTTCGCTGAGCGTGTGCAGGTCCCCCATGGCCTCGTCGAAGGTGGTCTTGGCCAGGGAGATGGCCTGGTCGGGGGCGTTGGCGATCTCGTAGTGGAAGACGGAGAAGTTGAGGGCCAGCCCCAGGCGGATGGGGTTCGTGGGCTGCATCTCCTTTTTGCTGATGTCCATGGCCTCTTGGTAGGCTTCCTGGGCGTTGTCTATCGTCTTCTTGCGGTCGTCCCCGGTGGCCACCTCAGCCAGGTATCGGAAGTAGTCTCCCTTCATCTTCAGGTAGAAGACCTTGCTCTCAGGATCGCTCGCCTTCTTGATTAGATACTTGTCCAGCAAGGTCAGGACGTTCTTGCAAACGCCATTCAGCTCCCTTTCCACCTTCTCCCGATACTCGTTCACCAGCTGCGCTTTGTCGTCCCCCTCTTCGGTTTTGTGCTCGATGCTGGAGATGACCCTCCACGCCGAGCGCTGGCACCCCACCACGTTCTTGTAGGCGACGGAGAGGAGGTTGCGTTCCTCGTTGGACAACTCGTCCCCGTGTTCCACCACCGCCTTCATGAAGTCCGCCATGTCCTCGTAGCGCTCAGCCTGCTCGGCCAACTTGGCCTTCTGCACTTGGTGGTTTCTTGCCATGGCTGGGACGCGGGCGCAGGGCAGACGCTTGGGCGAGGAGCAGGGCCAGGAGCTGTCGGAGCCTCTGCCGAGCTCCGCCGCCGGGATTCGTTTTTGGCTGAGCGTCGGAGCCTCGAGCGAGAGCAGGAGGAGCCAGCGAAGCCGAAGGAGTGTCCTTCTCCTCCTCCTCCTCTGCTTCCTCCCCGCCGAGCCCGGCCTTAAAAGGAAAATTGCCGTGAATCATTGCCCGCGGGCGGCGGGTGCTGGGGAAGGGGCGAGGGGGGCGGCCAACGCCCTGCCCTCCCCATGGGTCCCCGGGGAGGGTTCGGCTGTGGGTGCAGCACCTGTGGGTGCCCCGGGGGAAGGGGGTGTCCCCCCGCAGCCAACCCCCCACCCCTGGTCCGAGGGGATGTCCATCCCGCTGCCAAAGGTGCTTGGCAGGGGGACGGCGGGTGGGTTATCGGTTGGGGGGGACGCGCGGAGACGCGGCAGCGTTCAGCCCTTCCCACCCCACCCCGGAGAAACGGGCCACGGGGTGTGTCTGGTCATAAAAATGGTTTCCTCCCACCCCCCCACCCCCACCCCCAAATCATATCACTGTCGTTTTTATATGGTGATTAACTTCGCTGGTAATTGCGAGGGCTTGACGGGCAGGTATTTATTCCCACAGGTGGGGAAACCGAGGCAGAGAGGCTCAGCAACTCGCCCAAGCGCTGTGGGAGGGACCGCCCCAAAGCGGGGCACCATCGCCCTGCGCCTTTGAGCCGCCATGTGGCGGAACTGGCCTGACACACACACACACACACACACACACACACCCCCCCCGAAACACCCCATCAGTGGGGGAACCACTGCCGGTGCCAGCCCGGATCCGGCCGACAGCAGGGAGACCCCCCCAGCCCTGCCGAACTCGGGGCTCCCCCACTGCTCCCCTCCAGCCCAGGGCTGCGTTTCCCCATCCCAGCACCTCACCAGGGACTTTTCTCATCTCTCAAGCTGTAATTGAAGAGTTTTGGGGTGTTTTTCTTAAATTTTTTCTAAAATTTTTCTTTTTTTTTCTTGGACGTGAACTCGCTGGCGGTGCTGAGCCGCCGGTGGAAACGCGCCGCCCCGATTAGGATCTGCGCTTCGTGTTGCGCTGCAGTTTCACTCTCAACCTGCTTCAGCTTGTTGCCACACGCCGGGCGCTGGCGAAGCCTCGGCCTGGCACCCTGCGCCCGTCCCCAGCCTTATCTGCCGCGCGGGATGGGGTAGGGTGGGGCGGGTGCCCGGTGGCACCGGGCCAAGGCAAAAAGGGGTTTTTGGTTTGGGTTTTGTTTTTTTTTTTTTTAAATCATGGTGACTCGCTGCTTTACTCATCCCTGCAAACACCCCCCCCCCCGCCCGCCCCCCCCCCGGTGCCACCCCAGCCAGGGGTGCCCCGTCCCCGTCATCCCCCTCGCTGCCCCCCCCAGGAACGGGGCGATGGCGGATGCTGGGGATGGGGAATGGGAGAAAGACCCCTGGATGCTTTTCCCAGCGATGGGCAGCCCAGGAAAACACCGCCAGGCTCCGTACCGCTCCCTCCCCACCCTGGCAAGGGGGATTCGGGGCTGCTCACACCCCCCCTCCCGGCCAAGCCCTGGGGCATGTGGTGGTCCTGGGGTACCCCCACCCATCGAGGGGCTCGCATGCGGTAGCAGCACGAGGGCACCCAGCTCCGCCAGCCTCCCCGCAGCCCCTCCACGCGTGTCGGTCGTGTGTGTGTCCCCCCCCCCGGAGCCACGCGCGGCTCCTTGCCGGCAGTTCGAGCTCCTTCCCCAGCTGCGCCTGATCCAGGCTGGGAGCTGATTACGTCCCGCTGAGCCGGGAAAAGGCGCTTTCCGAAGGAACAGCCACATGGGAGAGAGCGTTGCCCGTCTCCCACCCTCTGCCTGGCAGACGAGGTGTGGGGGGGGAATAGATCTGTAGGGAGCTTCTAAGGGCTTCGCCCAAGCCCAAACCCCCCCATAGAGTTGCTGGGGGCCAAACGGGCAGCCCGACGTACCCGGCCCTCTAAACCCCACCTCCTTCCCTTGCAAAAACACGAGGCGGCGACCCCCGGGTGGGAGTTATTCTGCAGCTCACACCCCTCTGAGCAGCAAAGCCGTATGGGGTCGGGGTCTGCAGCCCCCAGCCCCGGTGAAGCACTCGCTGCCAGCCCGGCTTCAAAACCTTGGGCTGATCCTGCACCAGCCTGGCTGCATTTGGGCTCTTTAATCCTCCCGTGTCAGCTCTGCTCCGAAAGGGTCCTGTGGGGAGACCCGCCCCGGCCGCCGGCAGGACCCCCCCCCCGAGCGGGACGGGAAGCTCGGATGGGGTGTGCGACGGCTCAGCCTCTGCTCAGGCATCTGCCGGCAGCCCCTGCCAAAGGGGCTGAGCTGCTGCCAAATTTTGGTTGTAATGGGCTGAGAGGAGGCTGCAAAAACATTCTGCTCTACCGGTTTCGTGAAAATCAGCGGGTGGGTGAAGGGGAGAGCCCCAGATCGCTGCGCAGAGGCTGCGGGTGAGCTCGGCTGCAGCATCACCCTGTGGAGCACCCGTGGGTGCCCCGAATGCCGAAGAGCAGCACCAGAAGGTGCATCGCCCCGGAGAGAGGGATACCTGGCTAAGCCTCAGCCCCGGGGGACGCTGCCCAGGCCAAGCGGCACTTCTCCCGTCCCGTGAGCCGAGCTGGCGATGCTGCAGGCAGGTGTGGGCCGGGCGCTCGAGCGGCTCCGCCATGGCAGGCAGGAGGCAGAGGATGCTCGTGGCCATTCCCAGCGGTGCTGGAAGGATGCTCGCAGCCTGCCCGGCCATCCCATCCTCACCCATCCAGCCCTGAAGCTCCCCAGGCTGTGGGGACGCTGCCGGCTCCCGGCACTTCAGTGGGGAACACATTTTGCCATGGGGTGCTCACTGTGCCCCGGGTCCCACGGGCGCTGCCCGTTGCTCCTTTCCCAGCCCCAGCAGCGAGGCTCGTGCCCTCCCCGCTGTACAGGAGGGTGCAGAGCCAGGGAAGGCTAAGACTTGCCTCAAGGCAACGGCTAGTTCCCCGGCTGAGTTTAGGGAGCTCCTGGCTCCCGTCCCGTGGCCGGCACGGCTGACAGCAGAGGGGTGCAGCCCTGCACGGCTCTGCTCAGCTCCTCCACCCCGTGCAGCACCGACAAGCCCAGGCACGAGCTGCAGGGAGCAGCTCCCCTCCGCCGGCACAGCAGCAGCCAGACGCTGGCGTACAGTAAATAGGAGAAACTTTTATTCGTTACAAAAGTAAAAGGCATAAATAGATGGTGAATCCTACTGGGCTCTACGCTGGGCTGGAGGGGGGTCAGGCCTGGCTGCACAGCTCCGCAGCGCAGCTCCCAGCCCAGCCCGCGCCGCAGTCTCCGGCAACGCTGGCTGCAGAGGCGGCTGGTCAAGGTGCTGCGGGGCTTGAACCCCTTCTCCTAAAACTAGAGCCGCGCTGAGACGAAACAGGAAAGGGGGAGCTGGCCGGGGGGGGTTGCAAGGGTAAACTCTGACTGCGCACCAACTCCCGTCCGCACAGAAGAGTCCTCGGGAACACGGACACGGCTCGGAGAGGGGCTGGTGGGCTCGGGCGTGTGACGCCACCGGCTCGGTTGTAATCACGCTGACATGAAGCCTGCTCGTTTTGAAAGCCCACTGGAATGCTGACCACTATCTTCCAGCATCTATGGGAGGGGAGCCACCGTCACTGGGGGTAAGGCTGGTGGTTACGGGGAGCCACCGGTGGCCTCGGTTTGGTTGCACGAGTCCATCCAGTGGCAGGAGACAGCAGGAACTCCAGTTATTGCACTCGGGTGGGACGGCTGTATGGCTTTGAGCTTTGAACCCGCAGGACGGCCGTCCCGGCTCCCGGAGCGGGGTTGGAAAAGCTTTTCCTTGTGCACGGCCGCTTTCCCCCCTCTCTTGCGGCGGGAGGGAGGAAGGCGCAGCCGCCTAGCCCTGGCGAGCAGAGGCACTCGTGGTGGTCATGGCTGTAGTCTCGGGTGCTTCCCGCGGTGTCTTGGCTCCCCGCGGGGTGCTCCACGAGGGGCAGAGGGCTGCGGGCCGCCAGGGCTGATACTGGATCGACCCGGCACGAGGGAGAGGAGGAGAAGAAGAAAAAGAGAGGGTTAGTGCCAGAAATACATGAGCGAGGAGCAGCGGGGAGCGGAGCGGAGCACGCGGGCTCAGCAGCAGAAAGGGGAGACAGTCCGGGACAGAGGAGAGCTGACAGCCTTCCTCCATCGCTGCTGCCGCAGCTCGAGCAGGCAGGAGCTTGTGGGGTGTGCAGGGAGGGAGGCAGGGGCACGTGGGGGGAGAGGAGCAGCTCCGCAGCCCCAAGTGAAGCAGAGCTGCGTCACAACGTGCTTTGGAAGGAACTCGCCGCAGCCATGGGCATGCTGGAGGAGGAACCTGGTGTTACAGAGAGGAAAACAGGCACAAGGGGAGGGAGGGATTGCCTGAGCCACAGAGCTGGGATTAGAAATCTGTTCCAGGCTCCCACTCCTGTTCAGACCACAGCTCGCACCAAACACTAAATCTCTGCATCAGTCAGGGGCTTCCTCCAAGCCCATCACGGCAGCTCCACCGAGCACAAGCCACCGCGGCGTGCCACCCGGCTGCCGAACCCTCTGCCCCGAGCAAACCCTCAGCTGTGCCGTCCCCCAAGCACCCCCGTGCAGGCGCACGCAGACCGGGCGGCTGCATCTTGCACCAAGCTGGGGGAAACCATCTCTCTCTTCTCGCCGAGGCCGCGGGCAGCCCCTCTGCACCGAGACGGCACAACGCGGGGCTCGCCACCCCTCGTGCCGGGGGGATGCCAGGGGGATGCTGGTGGGATGGACAGGGCACACAGATGGCTACACAACCGGAGGGTGACAGGCTCCATGGACAGGGCTGGTCATGCAGAGGAGATGAGATGGTTGCTCGAGTGGATGATGGGGAGAAGAAAGCGGTTTCTTACCAGCTAACCCTCAGAAAGCAGAGCTAACGTCCAAGGAGGGGCAAATCCCGTCAGGCTGTGCAGGAAATGGCAAAGTCCTGGCAGGCATCCTCCTGGGGAAGACACCAGAGATTACACGCCTCAACATCTGGTGGCACAGCTGGAGAGGGCTGGGTTAGACATGGGGATCACAGACCCTGGCACAGCCCTGCACCGCGTGAGGTGGGTGGGAAGAGATGCCGCGGTGACGGCTCCTGCAGGAATGGGACTGGCGAGCGGATGAGACCCTGCCCAGCCTGGAGACGTGGGACAGAAAAAGCCCTTTGCTCCAGCAAGAGTCACGGCAGCACCGATCGCTGCTAAGCGTCCCTCGTAGCCCCATCCTGCAGGAGGTTGTAAGAGCTTCTGGGCGAGGCCAAGCTGACAGATGTTAAACACTAAGACAGAAGAGGGCAGGCATCTCAAAGGAATAAAATAATAATCCAAGCAATTAACTCTTTAAAAATATAATTTTATTGAGTAACAAAGGAAACTCGTTTAAATAAAAACAGGAAGGAGTTTGGCCCCTAATAACACCCCCACACTGCTCCTCACTCCCCAGCCCCAGCCCCGGCTCCACGCCTGCCCCTAGAAAGCAGCGTTGAGGCTCCCCGAAGGCAGCAGGGACGAGCCCTGCTGGGGACATCCCCGCAGGAGAAGCGGGAAGGGCCGCCTGGCCTCTCCAACGCCTGGCCTGTGAGATGACACGAACCTGCAGGGCTGGGGTGGCTGGCGGAGCAGCACCGGGAGCCTCCCCGGGCGGCGAGAGCCATCTGCCGGGATCCGGTAGAAATTCAGCGGCCTCCGCTGCTCTCGGTGGAGGGGAAGGTAGAGATGGTGGCCACAGCAAACAAGCACTGAGATCTCTGCCGCGGCCAGCCAGAAATGTAAAGCCAGGGGAAGCTTCCGCCTCTGCCGTCCCTCCCCAGCGCGTCCCGAAGCTGCACGGGGGCTGGTGCGGTCACTCGCAGCGTGCAAAGCACAACGCTGGTGCAGCGGGGACGGGCTGCCCCCGTAAGTGTGCTGCCTCCGCCTGACCCACAGAAACCTAACCAGGCAGCTTGACACAAAATGCCGCAAGCCTCTGCCCCAGTGCTAACGTGCACCGAATAGAAAACGTTCTACATAGAAAAAAAAAAAATAAAAAATTCTACAAATTGTGCAAAAATATCCAGCAGCTTTTAATAACACGATTCAAGTATTGCTAACAAGGTCCGTGACTCTCCCCCGCGCACACCCCGGTGTCAGCGAGGCAGAGCTGGCTGCCCAGCCTGGCTCTCCCGGGCCTTGCAGGCAGGGAGCGATGCCCGTGGCCGAGCCCAGGCACACAGGCGTCACTCCTGAGGCGCTGGGGACAGCCCCGCTCTCGTCTGCCAGCCAGAAACCCAAACCAAGAGCACAACAGGGGGTTATCAGAGACCAGCACCCGCTCACTGCTTCCTCTGTGAAGCTCCACCTGGGAAGGGTGGGACCCTCAGGATTTCACCCACTTTTCTGTTGCCTTTTGGTCTCCTACAGACCGGATGTAACCAGGCTTTCCCGGCACACTAAGGTTCCCAAATCTTACAACTGTAGCCTTGCCAACAAGCATCTCACGACGAGAGCCACGGAATGCTGCGTGTTTCTTCTTCCCCATTAAAAGGAGGGTCATCCTAACTTGTGTCCTTGCTGCAGAACGTTGTCTTACTGACTGACAGGGCCAAAACACAAAGTTCTTCAGCACCCCCTCAGTGACCAGCCAGAAAACAGGATCAACAGCAGCGGGGACATCTAGCTACCTTCCGCGTCTGCTGGGAGCCAGAGTCCTCCCAGCTGAACAGCCCCAACTTACCAAGGCACAGCAGCTTCTGGAAAAGAAAAGCCGCTCCGGCAGCGGCTGAGGTGAGAACCCGGCCGTTAAGAGACAGAACAGCCCTTCCACATCGGCACAGGGAAGCAGAACGTGCTCATGGAGATAACAGGGATACCAGGGAACTTATGGCTCCACCAGCCCAGAAGACGAGGTGTGACAGCTCAGTTCAGAGCGAGAACCATTTGCCAGTCCCTACACCTCCCACCCTTGCCCACCTCATTACCCCCGGCAGGAAACACAGCGACCCCCTGGATCAGACGCTCCGGGCTCAGAGGTCTGGTGGCTCCCCAGACCTATTTGCTTCCCCCTGCTCTCTGCACGAGGCCGAGGGTCTTGCATGCTGTTGGGCTCTATCAGTTGAAAGTCCAGACAGGCCACATCACAGTGAAACAAATAAACAAAAAATAATAAATAAATTAAAAAAAAAAAAAAAAAGGCAACATGTGGCTCGACTGAGTCTTTGGCAGCTCCGCATCACAGGGCTGTCCCACCTGAGGCCGGGGAGATGGTGAGAGGGGAATGTACAGGCTGGAGCGAGGTGTAGGCACAGCAGGCACTGGGCTACGTCACAGCACTGCTAGGGAATGCCTCCTACCATGCTGGTGTCAGTTTTGGCTCCAAAGGAAGGGAGTTCGCTCTTCGGACTGGATGGGGTCCCGACATCTGGCTGGATAAATCCTCTTCTGTCTATCAAACTGGAAAACAAAAAGACAAGGGTGCAAGGGGAGAGGAGTTCAGGAAATGAAGACTCCGCGAAGACGGGAGCTCACAAGCCGCAGAGAGGGCTCTCCTCGTGGAGCTAACCAAAGCATCGGCTGGAGCACGCTGGATAACAGCTTCCTGCCCACGAGACAAACCACAAACTTATCACACAAGCTACCAAACAGCCTTTAGGCAGTTAAAGCTTTGGGCCACCACAAACCCAAACGGGAACTGGCAAAAGGTCTTTACAACAGGAAAACAACATGAACGAGGAAAGAATTGGAGTAAAACACTATTCTCCCCACAGACTCCCGGCAAACAGCTCAGGTCCCTGAATCTGCAGATTTCCCATCCCCAAGTGACAGCACTGGCATTTCAGCACCTCTGAATCCAACAAAAAGCTCAGGGGTACTTCAGAGAGCAGGGCCAGATGTAAGTGTAAAACACACTCTGACTCTCTCTGCACAGACATCCTCCCCTGCTGCTGTGTTACCCCGAGTTACACCTCTGAGATGCTCCATATAAATCTAAACTGGACCCAGTGAACAAACTTGTCTTGAGGATCCCCACATGCCCGAGGACAGGTCGAGAGCTCCAAGCCAGCATGCAGATCTTCACTCCTGCAGCCCAGCGCAAGGGGATGCCAGCCTGACTCTGCCCAATTGCACCCTCTTGTGACAAAGCAGCGATAATCCTGGGCTGCAGGCCCAAAGCTTCACTACATCTGCAGCGAACTGCTGCCTGCCTTGTTGTTTTAACATCGGTTCTGGTTAACTCACAGGTTACACATTTGGTAGGATGCTACTAAGCATTTCAGGTAATCTAAGCGTTGGTAAAACCCGGGGTCTGCGCACTGCCTGGGGCAGTTCTCTGCTGGCTGCTTGCCACGGTGCTCGATCCTCAGAGTAGAGGAGGAAAAACACACGCTAAGAAGTACTGCCACTACCAGTATTTACCATCTGCTGCTGAGCCCTTTGGTGTCGTTACTCTCCCCTTGTTGAATCACAGGATGTCTCTAATCTGCAAGCTCCACGAAACAATTACAAGTGACCCAAACTCCTCAAGCTCAAACACAGGAGAAGCAACAGTTACATCTCTCATCCATGTCTCCAGCTGCTCTCTGCAGAGACTGGGAAACTGTTTCCCCGTCATCATGGGAGCAGATGTGTTTGTGCTGACACCGTCTCCCCTGAATCGTTTGTCCTTTCCGAGGCCCCTCTCACCAAGCAGGATGCAATTCCCAACACCGTGGAGGTCAAAGGCTCTTACCTGGGATGGAATGGTCCGCACAGCACTGCACAGCAGTTTGTGAGGATACTTTTATGGCTGTAGGGATTGGCAAACTCTGAACCCCTCTTATTTGACCAGGACCCTTTGATCTGAAAGGAAAAGGATACGGGCAGATTAAGATAGGAAAGGTGCGATAGCGGACGATTACACAACAATGGAGTCGGTTCAAATCCTTGCTCAAGAGGTGGAAGGCTTGTCTTGCTGCAAACGTCCTCCCTCCCTTTGCTTTACCAAGCAGGACAACTGCAGAAAGGCAGCCAGAGGAGACAGCAATATGCTGCTCCTGCCTCTGCCAAGGTTCAACCTTGCAGCTAGAAAACTCCAAAGCTGTGCCCTCCCCAAGCTGCTTGGCAACTTGTCGGTGTCACCGACCTCAACGCCAGCCTCCTCCTCCTCCCCGCCTTCTCCACTATGCTGAAAGCTCACCAGAGCCGGGCTCTAACTCATGGTCCCTCCTGGGCTCCTCAGGCTGAACAAATAGCAAGGGGATTCCCAGGCCATTGCTGCAACAGGAGGAAACAATCTCATCTGTCCCCACCCTGAGCAGCTGTCACTGGGACTCTGATTTCGAAACCCCGGTGACATCAAGCATAGGCACACACGAGTGGGCAGATGCTATACCTGGCCTCAGGCCCCTGGCTGCAGCGAACCATTTACCATTACATTTCCTCCTTTTGTTTTTACTTCCTCTCCCCAGTTGCAGCATAAGGCTGGCAACGTGAGCAACACGGCCAGAGAGGCAACGGGCCACGCGCTTCGGACTTGGTGCTCTCGGTACTGGGGTGCCACCTCCGTTAGCTTCGCTTACGTGGCCTGGCACAGTTCTGCCAACATCTCTGAGTGTAACAGAGAGGTGGAGAGGAAAGGGGAGGGGAAAAAAGTAGAATTAAAAAAATAAAAGAGGGATGCAAACCTGCCTTCTGCAGTGCTGGAAGCTTCCAGCAAGGATTACAGGTACTTCTGGCCAGAAGGGTGAATTTTGATTCTGAGGATCAGACAGATCCTGCTTTTCCGTACAATCTGCCCTGCTCAGGGTACTCATTTGGCCCTCGGAGCCTGCATGCACCCCAGACTTGAAGGTAAATGACAGATGTCTGTACGTTATTTGCTTATTAGACATGAGGAACTGACAGAGACAAAGGGACTTGCCCAGGGTCTCAAAGGAAACCTGTGGTTATGCGGGATGCTGAATTAAGATCACCCATGTCCCAGGCTAACACCCAAATAAGTCTCTGGGGCCAGCCTTCCTTTTTTAATCTCGGAACTCCTAATTTTAAGCAAGGCCACATATAGACTGGAAAAAACACACACGTGACTTTTCTAACATTGCAGCGCGTGACCCCCGTAGCCTGACACTGCCAAGCAACACACGTGGCACAGTCCCCCACTGCTGTGTGCTGCTTTCTCCCCACTCAGCTACCAGAAACTACAGCCTAAATGCCGTGGGCACGGGTCGTTTGCTTCGCAATGGATTATGGCAGGCAATGCAGGCAGCATGCCTTGCTGAGATACTGCACCAAGGCAGGCAGCCAAGGATCCCCTGAAAACCTCTGCTTAGGAAGGACCAGGGCTGGCCCTGCAGAAGGACAAGCATCCAGGTACTTACATCTTCATTCGTCGTCAGGTTGGAGGCAACTAAGTAAGTGTGAAAACCTGAGAGGCCCAAAATAGACCAGACTGAGAAAAAACAAATCACCAGCTCCAGCACAGTGAAACAAGTCAAGGAAGTCTCGGGGAACAAAATCACCCTGCAAGGAGAGGCAGAGGACTGTTTTGGGAGGTACGTGCTGTGACCACACACACTGGGCCACGAAAACATCCCAGCAAGCTTCCCATTCCCTCCACCTTTCTGCAGGCATCCACCAAGGCACAGCCTGGTCCAGCCGCTTCCCTTTCCACGTAAACTTGCAAACTGGGAAACAAGTTTGTCACCCACT
The DNA here is from genome assembly GCF_028858705.1 of Grus americana. Classification (NCBI taxonomy): domain Eukaryota; kingdom Metazoa; phylum Chordata; class Aves; order Gruiformes; family Gruidae; genus Grus; species Grus americana. The sequence continues at coordinate 4,147,201 of NC_072874.1, forward strand.
CTTAGTCCCTGGCAGTGAACTAAATAAGGAATTAAAGGTCTTCCCAGTTTGGTGATGTTATCAGCCTACAGATGAAAAGGTCCCTGTCTGCCCCAACCAGGTAGCTAGGGGACTAAATTAAGCCGTGGAAAGTGCACAAAGGTGACCCTACAAAGAGCTCGTTGCACTTCTGTTACACAATTAGCATTGCTGCACCAGTGCTCAACAGTCTGAGCAGCCGATGGCATCAGAAGGATATCTGGCAGGTGTCGTCTTCAGAGTGGTGAGGAATCCATCTCTCTGAGAACCTGCAAAGCAAAAGGGGACAAGGAACGATGTGCCGTCAGGCAGCCTTGCATCTCCAGCCAACGCTTCACTCCCGAGCATGCAGCCACCCCCACCAGATCTGCCTGGCTGCCTGAGAAACATCTGCAGTCTGTAACTCTGCAGAAATGTCAGCGCACAGACACAGTTCCAGGAGATTTGGGGCTGACGGGCAAGTCACCTTCCCCACCAGGTTAAGAGCGGATGCACCCACCAGCTCATTTGCTCTGGAGGGGATAATCCAGTCACCAGCTCTCAAGGTCTCTCTGCAGGGTGGATCTGTGGTTCCCTGCGGTCTGAGACCCCGTCTATTCAGGCCACCCGCACTGAAAAGCCTGGCGTAAACCAACCAGACCCTTCCCAAGCTCTGTCCAACAGGAAGAGTTGACCCAGTGCTGCTCAAGTCGTTCGCAGCCAGGAGCACGGCACACATCACTGCTAGTACCCGTGGTACTTACGCAGAGTGAGGTGGGTGACGACGCAAGCAAAGATGAAGGCTGTCAGGAAGGAGAGGGAGAGGATGAAGGCATAGAAGTAGCGATAGTTGCGCTTCCCCACGCAGTTGCCCACCCAGGGGCAGTGATGATCAAACCTCTCTGAAACAAAGGGACATGGTGAGGACTCCTGCTACCTCGCACCCCACAACAGAGCAAAATCCGCTTAGCCTCCGAAAACCAGGGGCTACAAATGGGGCTTCCACCCACCACTCGAGACCAGAACCCATCTGCAGCAGTACGTTAGCAAGAAGTTTCAGCAGAGCACTGCCGCCTGCTCACATGCCCTTTTTTAATCATCAAAGGCCAAACCATTCCTCTCACCAAACCCTGTATAAATACAAGTCTTGTGACTGGTAACATCTACCATTACTAAAACTGAAAGAGAACAGGGAAAGTGCGGCGGTTTTTCCAGTACCTAGCAGCAGTGCGTGCATGCACGCAGCGTTGCTGCTCCCTTTCTGCGCGTCAGCTTCCCCCGCCTTCTTCGGGGCAGAAAATAATTTTCAAAGTTATAAATACACGCCTCTAAAACCACAGAAAGTGCCTGGGAACCCAGGGCAGGTGCAATATATCTGGAAACACTCCCAACTGCCTTCTAATGAAAGGGCTGCATTTCAGATTAACAGGACTGTGGTAACCATTCTGCCGGGGACAGCAGTGCAAATAAAACCCATCGCACACCAGGCAGGCGCACGCCCGCACCCCCAGACAGCTCCTCTCCAAATGCTGCCCCAGCCACAGCTGCTTTCCAGTGAGCTGTTCCAGAGTAAGGAGTCACAGCCATCCATGGCTATCCCCAAACATTTAACGCTTGGCAACTCCCAAACTTCTCTAGAAGAAGAGCCTTGGGGTCCTGCGACTGCTCACAGGTTGGTCGCTCCTCGGGCTGCCCCGGCAGACAGCGTAAAGCACAGCCTCCGCATCCACATGGTGCACGACTAGGAGAAGCTGCTTGGAGAGTTTACTCCTTGTGCATGTCCCTAAATCCCACATCACTCTGCTGCCAGTTCAAGTTGCTCTGGGGCAGCCAGGCTGTGCTGGGAACCTCCCTGCCCACTCGCCTGCAGCTCCCCACACCTGCGTGGGGCCATCAGAGACTTTTCTTCAGGTCTTTGTTCATTCCCTCCTGCCCACAACAGTCTGAGAGCACAGGAGAGGACGCAGAAAAGCTCAACCAGCATCTATGGTGGTGCCTCTACCAGCCTGGCAACAGCAAGGCCACAGACAACAAGGAGTCGGCAGCAAACCTCGTGTTTGGTGGGGGCCTTAAGCACATTTCATGGTACGGTCCTCCCAGAACCAGAGAAAGCAGTGACACAGAGTCTTGGACGTGCTGCCTCCTCACCCTCAGCCACTGCGCTGGTGTTGCTTTGATTTTAAATAGGAGGATGACCAGCCACTCAATAACTTGCTTTATAATCCCTTACGATCCTTTACAAGAAGCAAAAGCAATCTGCCCAGGAACAGAAAACAGCCCCCCCACACACACACGAGATATCAGCACCTTTCCACTTTCCGGGCTTACCGACACAGTTGTCGCAGACACTGCAGTGAGAGGTGCGTGGAGGGCGGAACATTTTGCAGGTGTAGCAGTACTTGAGTTTCACCACATACTTGTTTATGACCACTTCCATCGTGCGGGCTGGTGGGCGATAGGTAGAGGTGCCCATGCTGTCTGCAAGGGCAAGGAGGGACAGTCAAACGGGTGCAGGTGAAACCCAAGCTCCCCTCGTATCACCCTGAGCAGGGTAAGGGATCGGCACGTGCTCTCCTGAGCTGAGAGGCAGCTCAGCCTACGGGATTTGTTGCAGAGTGGGCAGCCAGGAACTCCAGTCAGCTCCTTACAGCATTATTTATATCTTTTCCTTGTCTGTTTGATGGCAATGCTGCTGGGATGCCAAAAGGAAGTAATATCTGCCCAAGTCTTTGAGAACATAAAGCAATTTATAAATAGCGAGCATAAAAGCAGCAGTGTCAACATGCCCAGTAACACCAACTCATCTCTGCATGTCTAACAGATCACAACATGAGGAGGCAACGTAATCTGTTAACGCACATGTGGTTCCTCCTCTTCTGTACACATCCAAGTTACAGAAATCAGGGTAACCTCAGCAGAAGCATCCCCTGCTGCCGCCAGCGCACAACTTGCCAACCCGCAGCTAGAGCCAGCGGCACCGCCAGGCTCAAGGGGCTCATTTTCATCGCAGCAGGGAAGGACAGCGAGCAGGTCTCAAGTGCTCCAGGCAGATTTCACTGAAATTTGACATGCGTACGTTATGTAGCACAAGAGGACTCCTCCTCTTCAAGGTCAAAATCGAGGATTTTTAGGGACACCACAATTTGCATCTGTGTGTGGTGGCACTTCATTATTCACTGGGGACTGGCAGCTGGAGACTGCTTCTCCGCTCAGCAAAAGCGTGAGCTGGAAAACTTCTGTATCATGTTTGCAATTTTGGGGGTTATTCCTTTATTTTAATCACTCTTAAAAGAGTAGCTTTCCAATTCTGAGGAAATCTTTGAAAAGAGAGATGTAACAGCGAGCATGTTAAGAGGATAGTAAGTGGATTATATTAACAGGAACAGCTGGCACATCAGGCAGCATCTGCAGCCAGATTACCGCTTTAGGCACTTATAAATAGAAACATGGATAACCGCTCTGAGGATATTTTAAAACCATTTTTTTTAGTCAGATGTAGAATTATTGCCTTGCAACTGTCTTCACCGGGGCAGGTTTGAGTTGTCTCACATTAGTTTTGCTAAAGCATTTGTTAGTAGAGGTCACATCAACAAGGTCCACAAATCCTGGATGTATGCACCTTCTTGGCCACCACCAAAACAGCGTGACACAGCAGTTTTAGATGGGGACAAATATTAGCATAGCGTTAGAAACCATTACAATAAAGAAAACTTTACGGCACAGCAGGCTCAATGGCAAACCATAATCTTAAAAAGCATTCATTCCTAAATTAATTATCCTAAGTCCTCACCACACGTATTTTGCAGAAGAATGTACAGGGTCAGATTCCTCCAAGTTGGGACAACATTCACGTTAATTAATGCACATTACGAAGCAGCCCAGGCACTTCAAGACCCTGGCAGCGTGATTCTGAAGGGGGACTTTGTGCTCCTGGTACACAGTCCCTAATGGTATTTGTGTTTAGGACACCAATGCTGCAAGCTGTCCCTCCCTGAGCTCTGCACAGGGCCGCTGCCCACCCAGGTGTCATCCTGAGGACAGGAACGGGTACAGCCCCCAGCCACTGCACAGGGCTCTGCCTGGGAAAGCCATGGGGCTAAACAGAAACAAAACCTCTGCTTCTCTGCAGATTCCCTCTTTGAGGCATCGCCTGCTGTGCTAGAGAAGCTTGTCACATCTCTCTTACCAGGACTCCTAAGACACTGTCAAGCCTCATGATCTGATACTCTGGCCTTTTCCCCAGACACTCACCAAGTGTGAGCTCACACACACACAGAGGTATGCACTGGACCAAACACAGGAGAGGGAACAGAAGTCTCACCGATCCGCTTTTCCAGGTCTGCGGCCTCACTTGGGGTGGCTCTGGGCAGGATACCTGGGTCTCTGAAGCTTGTCTGGAGCAGGCAGCTGATGACAAAGAAGAAGAGGATGGCTGCAATGATGGGGATGGCCAAGGTGAGGTGACTGGCAAGGAAGGGGCAGCTGTTAAAAGAAAAAAAAAAAAAAAAAAAGCATTGTTACCAACCGTCGCTACAGAACTGGCTATCAGCTGTGACACTATGAATTACCATGGGGTAGTGGGCTGAAGCGCTGCTGCTTTGCAGAGACCTCTGGGACAGCAAGAGCCAGCCCACAAAACACTGGAGTGGCACGGGGAAGACAGGGTCTTTGGCACAAAGGCAGCAGTACAAGCCCCTGTACACAACCTCTTTGCCCTTCTGAAGTCCCAGAATTGTGTTTCAAAGACCTGTCAGCTGCCCCAAAGCCCAGTCACCTTCTGTAACAGCAGCATCAAGAACACATGGAGAAACACCCCAAGCTAAGCAGGAATCAAAAACCAGCATGAACGCCATCCCAAATGGTCCAACACGTGAAGCCGAGAGGAAATTTGGCTTCGATTCAACACAGCTTCGCTGTCTCTGGATGACTCGTGTGCCCTTCATGGTGTGCCAGATGTTTGGACGAGGACGCCTTCCAGCACTGACACTGCTGTGACAAGCCACCAGGCACCTCAGCAGACGATGTCCACGCCGGGGCTTGCTGTACTATGACCTGGGGCTGGTTTTCCACAGATGGGGACCAGCGCAATCACACTCCGCATCAGGGAGGCCCCACAACTCGCAGCACGACAGGTGAAGACAGCCGAGGAACACAGCTCTTTGCACGGCACAGTGCCGGAGACCCATCCCATCCCTCCCTCTGCAGAGGGATTTGCTATTATAAGCACTGATAAGTACCCAGAGTCGAGCGCAGACAGGCAAGCTGCTTGAGCCCTGCTGTCTGCGGGCAGCGCTAAGTCTCAGTAACGCTGCGAGGCAGTTTGAGAGGATTAAGCAACTTTTGTTTCAACTCCCAAGCTCAGCTGTCCAGAACAAAGCAGCCACCAAGCAACAAAACCCCTTCGGCCCCAGACCAACGCTGCTGCCGAGCCCCTCGGTCATCTCCCTGACAGAGGGACAGAAAGGTCTCCGAAATGAGAGATGTGAGCTTTGTTGCCACCCCTTTTCTGGCATAATCTCTGGATCCCGTTTTCCCCTTTTCAGGCAACAAGAAATCACATAAAAAACGTGAACTGTAGACACAGGCAAAGATGTATTTGCCATACATCTAGCAAACCGTGACCATGCAACAGAAGCACACTGCTAAAATAACAACTTGGAAAGCCCCAGGGTATCTTTGACCAAGAAAGAGTGACTAGGCAAGAAGGGAGGGGAAAGCAGATGTCCTCTGCCTGGCCCTGTACAAAGCAGTTACTGTGCTAGTGCTGCCCATTAGTTTCAGATACAGCAGAGAAAGCTGTCAGAGAGGCACAGATGACACTAAGAAAGGAGTTTTCGTGTCGGGATGCAGTTACTGCCTCCCACAGCTGCCTGCCCCTTTCAGCTCATCTGACTTCTCAGAACCTCTAATCCGATCAAATACCTTCATCTCCCTGCCTGCAGGCTTGGGCAGCTTTACTCTGAGACTCGCAGAGATAACGCTGTGATCCAAAGGCAGGCATGACACCCCCCCGCCCCGCTTCGTACAGTGGCAGGAAAAACAAGCTCCTCCTGAGACAGAAACGCAGAGGCGGGATAGCAGAAACCCTCAGAGGTGTCAATAACCAACGGTGCTCCTTCCCCGGCTCCTCCGGGCAGTGCAGGACGTAATGGGGTGCTCTTTGGTCTCCTCTCCCTTGGGGCACAGGACCGGGGAGCTTTCCCGGGCCAGTTTTCCAAAAGGAAAGGGAACCGGGGGAGATGTAGCTCCCTCTTCCCCAGACATCACTGCACAATGGGGGCAGAGCTCCAGGGCAGAGCCTCAAGGCGGGACCCCAAAGGGTTTCACCATTTATCAAGCACCTTTAACAGAAACACTATTCCTGCTGCCACTACAGATCAAGTCCACCAGTCTTGGGGGGTTCCTGGCTGCCATTGTGGACCAGTTCTCTCCTCTGGAGCAGGAGGGGAGACTGGGGGAGGGTATTTAGAGACCAGGAGGACATCCTGGGAGGATGTTAAAGCCCTTCCCGGGGCCAGACTGAGCAAACGAGGTCCAGGGCTGCCCCTGCCCACCCCTCCTACCTGGAGGACAGGTAAAGGGGAAGCAGTGACTGCCTGCAAAGTGGGTCTGGGGGAATGGCTTGGGGGGGCAGTGGGGAGAAGGAAGGGATATCGGGGCTCCCATGGCAGGGGGTAGAAGTGCCCCCCCCCCCGCCCACCTCCCACCCACCACGAGGGCGTGGGGGGGATGCCCGCTAACCTACGGCTCCCCGTGAAAGCAGGGGGCTTCAAGGAAGGGGACAAGAGCTGCTCGGAGCCCCCCACTGGGGAATGGTCCGAGGGACAGACCCCACACGCCTTTACCCCCGCCGGGAAGGGGGGCTGATCCCGAGGGGGGGGGGGGTCCCCAGGCCCCAGCACAGGGGGGACACCAGAGGGACCCCCAGCAGACGCGGGGGTGGGGCGGACACCCCAGAGCCCCGCAGACCCCAGGGCGGTGCCCGGAGCCCCCGGCCCGGCAGCGCGGACTCACTCGAAGGCGAAGAAGAGGCCGCTGGTGACCAGGATGAGGCCGAGGGTGAGGACGAAGACGCCGCTGTGCCTCGCCAGCATGAGGCGGCCGCCGCAGTAGAACCGATTGCGGCCCGGGAACACCTCCCACTTCCGCCGGGGCCGCCGGGTCGTACCGGACTTCTCCGGGTCGGCTGGTAGCGGAGGTTGCGAGGCGACCGTACCCGCTCCCGGTGCCGTTACCCCGGGCGGGATCTGCCGGTACTCGCAGTCCTTCATGGCGCCGCAGCGCCCGGCCCGGCCCCGCCGCTCGCCCGGCGGACGTGTCCGCCCCGCCCCGCCCCTTCCCTCAGCGCCGCGCCCCCTGCCGGCCGCGCCGGGCACCGCGCCCCGCCCGACGGGAGCAGCCTCGGCCCGGGAGCCCCGGGGAGCTGGGGGGGGCACACGGACACGACACGGACGGGAAGGGACGGGGACCGCCCCGCCGGCAAACCGCGCGTTTACCGGGGATGCGTCTGTGCTGAAACACCGGCTACAGCGCTGCCCGGCCCGCAGAGCGCCGAGTCGCGGCGCCACAAGCCCGGGGGAGCAGGCGGAGCCGGTCCCCTTCGCGTCGCCACGGTCCGCTGCTCTCAGGGAGAGCAAGAGCTTTGGAAGGGAAGGAACCAGAGGGCTCCGAGCGGCTCCCGAGGCCTTGCAGGTGCCTCCCTGCAAAAAGATGCCCGCTGTGCCGTCAAGGACACTTCCCGGGGGTTTCCTGACGGATCCTTGCCATAAATCATTGCTCGGTGGCAGCTCTTCCCCCAGAAGACGTAGGAACCGAGATGCAATTCCCTGTCCCGGGCAGCTTACGGGAATTTTGGCCGTAACGACAGCAGAGAGCTAGGCAGGATGCTGTAGCATCACAGCAAAGAGAACGCGCCCGTTTCGGACACGGCCACGCAGCGACAGCTCTGTACATACGTTGTAACTGAGGAGTATCGCCTTTGTAACCAAGACAACAGCATCCTTGTATATACATCAAGGTTTTTAGCAAAAACGAGTTTCAATTCTGCCCCGCGACCTGTCTGTACCAATACACCCCCACTACGTCCACGGCAAGAAGTTGCAGTGCAGAACCAGTCCCAGCAGCCAGTAGGACAGGAAAAATCCAAGAATGCATTTGCTGAGGGGGGTGATTAATCTACAGTCCAGCAGCAGCCTCACAACGGGGTTTTCAGAAGTCCCTCGCCCACAGGAACCAGGAGATTTATCTAGAAGAGACTTCTCGGAGCGAGGTGCCGCGGTTTGATTATCAGTCCCTTCGCTCCAGAGCAAAGGTTCGTATTCTTGAAGCAGGTGAGCAGTGAACCAGTACAGGACAGGAGAAGAGGAGCCAAGGAACCGGGTCAACACCTGAAGGTGACAGGGAGAGCAAAAATCCCATAAATTGCAGGTTTCTATCTGCCTCAGATTGCTGATAAAGGGGACTGAAATACAGCCCCAATTCACGGTGCTAGGATTTATTGCATTGAAATGAAACACCTCTCAGCTCAACCTGGTTCATTTATTAAGACATTTGTGTAAGCAGTCAAGTGGTCTCCAGGTTTTGGACAAGCACGGTGCTAATTGTCACCATCTCGCTGCAATCCTCGTCACCATCTAGCTCAGGAACTGGGCAGGGGCAGCAGCTTCAGGACAGACTTGAATCTCACTCTTCCATTATTTTTTCACTGGAACTCCCAACCTTTAGTGCCCCTGTGTCCTAAAAAGGCCTTTGAACACTTTCTAGGGATTGGCGACAAGCTCTGCATCCTTTCATCGCCATCCATTAAGCTCAGCCCAACATGATAATGACCTTGTCCTCCAACAGCCAATTAGCAGGGCTTGGCAAGCCTGGCCTTAAGAGGAACTTTGGAAACTCTCTGGGGAAGTAGCTCCGAAAGAGGAAAGGCAAAGCTTTTGGTTTGCATTGCCCTGTGACTGTCACTGCCTCGGCCACCACACTGCATTCCCCTTAAGAAATCACTCCTGTGTGTTGCGGTGAACGTCCTACCTGCACGTGCATGCAGAGGAATCCAAACACCAGCAGGACTGTGGCATGGACCACATACACGAAGACAGCGGGGCAGCAAAATCCAAGTCTTGGCTTACCCTCTTCTTCACTCTTTCTTCTCTCTAGACCAAGAGTTAGGCAGTGCCGGGGATTCGCAATGATGTAGGTCCAGGTAGCCCACGAGCCCAGGAGCGTGACAGGCAAAGCAAGCAAGAAATTTGGTATCTGCCTGAGCTCAAAATACCTTAGAAAGCCCACATTCCAGTAAGCATCTTGAATATAGGAATAGACCATGGGGAATCGCTGGGAGCACCAAGGGGGTTTAACCCCGTTCGTGGCTGCCAGACGATAACTCTTGTCCAGAGCCAGCTGCAGTAGCGGCTTGGGGACAGTCTGCTCCAGGCTGGTGCCAGGACCACAGAACCTCACATAGGCATAATACTGAAATAAAGCAAAAGGTAGAAAAATGACAGCACACATCAGAACCGCTGAAGATGCAACGCTAAGGAGTTCCTTCCAGAACGGAGGGAGCTTCCTTACCGATCCTGAACCCACCTGGAGCTGGAAGGCAAAGCATTTACCGCGGGAGTAGAGAAAGAAGCCAGCATTAATAAGCCCGTTGGCACGCACCCCAGAAGCAAGGCAGAAGAGCAGTCCACTGAGCCAGCTCTGCCCCTTCTCCAGTTGCCACATGGCACTGAATGCCAGGAAGGCAAACATGCTCTCTGAGTAAGCAGCTGCCATAAATACATTGGCAGGGCTGACAGAAAAGAGAACGGCAGCAAGGAAAGCCACCCTACGACACTGCAGCACGACGCAGCCCAGCTTATACAGGGCAGTGGCTGCCAGGACGGAAAAGAGAGAATTAAGAAGTACGGCTGAGAGCAGGAGGCGGCTCCTCAAACCCAGCAGCCACCGCAAGGGCCACAGAGCACCCTCGGCCACGGCACGCACGCTCAGGGGGTACAGCGGGAAGAAGGCGCAGTTGTGCTCGTACAGGTAACCGCGCTCGGCGATGAAGAGGAAGTGCTCTGCATCCCAGTGCGAGAGGCCTCCCAGCAGCCACTCCAACAGCAGGTCCCACAGGCCAGGCTCGGACAGGCGAGGGGGAGAGAAGGCGTCTGCAGCGTGATCTGGGATCAGGAGGTTAAACAGAGCCTGGAAAAAGAAGAGAGGATTGAAGTCCAGCAGAGATCCTCTCGTACCCTACCGAAAGAACCAAGCAGGACGTGGACTCCTGGGTTTCAAAGCAGAGGACAAGAGCCGCACAGAAGCCAGGCTGAGGGGCTTTGCAGCAGGGTCGCCTGTAAGACTGTGAAAAGGTGCAAACACGACCTTTGGGGCATTTACATCTGAACTGAATAAAGCTCTGGAATATATCCAGCACGAATCCCCACGGAACTGGGCAGGGAAAGCTGCTCGGCCCCATGCTCAGGCACATCTAACTGCGTACGCTCGCTCCGGGTACCTCTGCAGCACTGGTAAGCCTCCTTTTCTACTGAATTTGGCATTATTATCCCAGCTGATGTACAAGGGAGAGGAGACAGAACTAGAGAAAAAGATTTTCCCAGAGCAAACTGATGCAGAAGACGGCAGCTGATTCCCAGGCCCCCCCTCTAGTCTCTAGATCACTCCATCGCCTCTGCAGCTCGACATGCACTGAGGGGTTCGCTTTCTGGAGATGAGCAAGAAGAACGCACACACCTCTGCCTCCAGGCACTGACCGCATTTTAAAAGGGGAGAGAAAAACCCAGAGAGCTCATAAGATAGGAGGCATGCAACTTAATGCATTGTAATGTAATTCCAAATGAAAAAATGTTTTAGCAAAACCCAAACCCCAAAAAACCCTCAGACGGTAAGTTTTGTAGCTTAACTACATGTAGATTGGGATGAGTCCTCTGCAATAAATTCAGCGCTGGCAGAGAAAAAAGGCCACACTGAACAAATTGGGACTAAAAGACATACAAAGCCGCCGTTTTACCACCAAGCACACATCTGGTCTAACCAGGCTTCTGGCATTTGTAACATGGAGTCTTTCATCCCAGTTGATGGTTCCACTCAGCCCTACCCAGTGGAGACTGGGGCTGCCACAACCTGCCAGCTGGCTGGCGGCCGGCTGCTGAAGAGCTTTCTCAGGCCGATTTTGTTTCAGGAGGGCCACGGCTATAGCCAGACTCTTAGCTGGCTGGCTGGGTACGCACAGGTAGGATGGAGTGAGCAACCGAGCTCTCTCATGCTCAGAGAAGGATGTCTCTGGAAATGAGACTTGGGAAGAACGTGCAGGAGTAGATTGTTCTTCCTCTTCTGGGGGTAAACAGAGACTTCAGCCTCTTGTGCTGCCAAACCAGCCTCTTGCAACAGCGGTGTGAAAACATTGTAAAGTTACAAGGAAACGTACGTAATTTTACTTAGCAGCAACCTGCCTCCCTGGATGCAGCTGGTTCTCCAAAGGAAAAGATGATTTCCCAATCAAGCAGAACCAGCTAGCTCACGGCACGCAAGGCAGTACCAAAGAGAGAAGCCTCGGAGCAGCAAACAACAGATGTCGCAGTGTCTTTGGTTTAGGAACAGGACACTTGCCTGCAGCAGAAGCGTCAGGGCTCTGCAGCACACCGCAAACCACACGACCTCTCGGAGGTGGGGGTCCTGCCTGCTCACCAGCTCCATTCTGAGCTTGAAAGTTGCCTCCGTAGGTCAGTGATGGCAGCGAAATTCTCCTTCTGGTTTCGGAAACCTGAATTGATAAACAGAGAGGACACAGAAAGGTATTTCTGGCTTCAGCCGTGTTTGTAAATGATGTGCCTTTGTTTACTATCAGGCACTTCAAAGGGCTGCACATCTCTATGAACAAGAAAGTCACTTATGAAAGAGATCATGGATCTGGGAGAAGATGCAGAAGACCTCTTTCATGTTGTTCCTATATAAAAAAAAATATTTCCCTGACTTCTTAACCTTGGCCAGGATGCAGAGGGAGAGAGGTTATAACACGTACTCTCAGCCCATTTCTTACCGGGCCAGTGTAAATACCAGGAGCAGACAGGCTCACCGGCCCCCTTAGCAGCTGCCTCAGCAGAAACACCAGCAGCTCAAGCCAGGACTCCACCAAGCATCTCCACACACATTCCAGTTCCAGCACGCTGAATGGGATTTAAACTTTTTTTTTTTTCTTTTGGGATAGAGACGGAATTAAAACATGGACTCTGAGCATAACATCTGTGTAAGCAGTTTGCAGACAGGGGCTTGCAGCCAGCCACACGCTGCCAGGCACGCTCTCTCCTCTGTCTTGCTCTCTGCCCAGCCTTTGCCACCGGGAAGCCAAGAACGGCTTTATTTGGGGCTGCCTCTGTGGCACCGACCCCGCGAGCTCCGTCAGAGCAAGGCCAAGGTGCCTTCTCAGCTACGCAGGCTTCCCCCCACCCCTTCTATCCATCAGCAGCATCTCTGGGACGCGACACTCACACCACTCCCCCCTCTCCACCTGCAATTCTCCAAGATTTTGGCAGGGATCCTGGTCCCCAGAGTGAGGGCATCTGCCCATCAAGCAAACTGCGTATGCGAAGGTGGCTCTCATCCACCTCTTCCCTGCAAACCTCACCTGCAAGATTTAAACCGCTCTGTGGAGTCTCACTGCTTTCTTTTCTGTGTATTCTGGATTGACGTTGTGGGACCAGCTACGAAAACTACTGGCCCAGAGCCACGACAGGCAGGCGGTATCTATTATGCAGCTTTTTAAGATAACACATTTCTTCCGTTGGTTCCCCAGCCACCAACTGCTTTTCAGTTTGAGAAACAGAAGACCCACAGCTCTCGCCGGGTTCCAATGACACCACATCCTGCACTATTTCCCACCTGCCATCTTTCTGATCCAGCGCCTTGCAGCACATAAAGATCCCCAAACCGATCACTTAATGATCTAAAAACACTCCTATTTTTTCCCATTTTCCTATAGATTTTCCTATTACCACTTTACCGATGGAGAAAAAAAAACCTGGCAGGTTAAAAACCGCATGAGAGAGCTGAAAGCAAGTCATCAGCAAAGCAAAAAAACAAGACCCAAATACGCTCATTTACAGTTCCAGTCCCTAACCACAGGATTATGCTTCCTATTTAGCCACAGACAAAAGTTTTGGGTTTGCTCATATTCTCCTCTTGCTCCAGAGCATTCACAGCTACAAAGCAACTAGTGGGAAGCACATTCTCCTGAATCACGAAGCTGCAATGTTATTTTAAGAGAGGGGATACTTCAGCCCAGCTGTAAATTCTATTAAAGCACATTCACAGCTGCAAATCCTATTAAAGCACAGCGGCAAAAATTGTCTCAGCACTTTAAATATTTAAAAAAAAAAAAAAAGCAGAGAAATAGCTTCGTGTGAATGTGCCAAGAAGGCTCAAAGCAAACAGCTTTAAAAAGCCTGTTCCTGTCACGACGCAGCACACCTTGTAACGGAAAACAGTGAAGTCTACAAAAAAGCTGCAGCCCACAACCACCGTTCCGATAGAGAACGTGGCGTCAGAGCTGGAATGTCTCTACCCCGAAATGTGCTGCGTGCAAGAGCACCTGCACCAACGGAAAAAGGACATGAAAAGGCAGAAGCAGGTTAAAAATATTTCAGTAGAAAAAGATGCAAAGTCTTAATTAAAGGCGTCTTTCTCTCTGCGTTCTGCGTTTCTCTTTGCTCTCAGATACAAATTGCGTTTTCCTTGCTCTGGAAACCGTACTAAAAAAAGGACGCGAATAGGAACAAAATTGACGTTGGGTAAATTATCACATAAATGAAAATATGAATTCGGTCAAGGTCTGTAAAAATGCAGTGGAGAGCGATTACCACCCGGTGGCAGCAGGGACTCGCCACGGAGGCATTTCTTCCCTCCGCACGGCCGGCAATCAGCTCCTGGCTGGGGAACAGGATTCCCATTGGGAAACCTACTCCAGCCTGCATCCCGGAACACTGAGAGCAACGGTTTGGGCGCCCCTTGGTACTTCTCCAACTGGCCGTTAAGATTCAGGAGATTCTCTAGAAATATTTAAACACCTGTTCTAACCAGGATACCAAAAAATAAGACTGAATTTTGTCAATCCCATTGGCCTAGCGCTGGTTCTGAGGACCTGTTTGCTCCCGCAGCCGCTTCCACTCCTGGCCGGGTTGGTGCGGAGGCGGCAGCCGCAGCGTCCGAATGGAAACAGGAACATTTCTACCCCTTCGCACCTTTTGCAACAGCTCCCACGTGTGAACAAAACCTACGCCGGATCGAGACCCATCAGCTTGAGACGACGGACCCGCCGAGCAAAGGCGGGTGTTCGGATCGGGTCCACAACGCGCCAAGCATGAGTATGCGCCGCGGTCGCTTCCCTGCGTGTTTTCAACCTCCGCCTCTGCTCTCGCACGCAGCAACGTTGGGAATCCCGCTCTGTGCGGCACATCCAGGCACTGACTGACTTCTGGCGAAACGCCGGGCACTCGCGCTCCGTTTCTGCCGCTTGTTTCAGACGGGGCAAAGCCGTTGCGGCCGGCACCCAGCGATTAAACGGGCAGGAACAAAGCGCAGGATTGTTTCCCCTCGCTTTGGAGATAAGACAGGCTGGCGATTCGCAGACTCCAGCAGAGAGCAGGTGACGGCTGAAGCGCTTAATAGGGATGTTTTCAAGATTAGGGACAGTTATCGCTCGTGTTTATTAATGGATCGATATTCAAGGCCGCACGGGACCAGCCTGCGGTAGGAGCTCGGAAAGGCTCGGGGCTCCCTGCTGGCCCGGCCCGGGCGAGGCCTCGGCCCTTCCCCCGCCGCCCACCCGCCTACGGATCCCGCTCCGGCTCTCCGCTCTCACCGGCGGGGCCTTTCCGAGGGGCCGCTAGGGAAAACAACGCCAACCCCCCGGACGGCACCAGGCCCGGCCCGGCTTCACCGCAGGACGCGCTGCCCCCCCGGGGCGAGGCCGGGCGGCGGTTCCGCCCTCCCCGGGTCTCGCTGTGGCTCCTGCCCGCGCAGAGCCGGGGGCGGCGGGGACCCGGAGGGCCTGTGCGCTGTGCGCGTTGCCCCCTGCCCCGGCCCGGCCCCTCAGGGGCGGCCCCCCCCCCCCCGCCAAGTGCAGGAGGGGGAGGGGCAACCTCCCGCCCCTCCCCCCGCGTCGCGCGCGCGGCCCCGCCCCTCCCCCACCTGAGCGCCCGACGCGCCGCTCCCGCGCCGGCTCCATCCCGCCGTCACCGCCCCGCCCCCACACGCACGCTTCCGGCCACGCCTCTTCCGGAGCTGCGCGCCGCGTCACGCGGCGGCCGG